>NC_143553.1:45345000-46564166 GCF_054136105.1 Typopeltis vanoorti
TGAGTAAAAAGCCAGTGATATTGTGAAAAAAGAGGCACTCCTAAACGAAAGTGGGCTATATATAGCCATAAAAATAATGCTTCTATACCATGTTTAGAAGTATTGGAACTCCTCAGCAAGAGTACATAATGCAAAAAACATGTAAATAAAGGCTATGCAAATAGTGCAGAAAAGTCACTGAAAACAAGTAATTGAAAGTTCATCAAACACTAATTAGCCAAAAGACAATCCATTAAAAAATCAAGTGCTAATCAATTAAAAAAAGAAGAAAAAAATAGAGAAAAAAAAAGGAATTCATCCAATGGCATTCGCCAGGAATGTATGTAGTTAATTAAAAATTCACAGTTCATCAGAGGAAGCAAATTCACTACAAAATGAATTGAAAGGCCATTACATCAAAACATTGATTGATTGAGACCTAATGTATGAAGTAACTATAAGAAAAAATATTAAGATTAAATAATTTTGGACAGTATTTTGGGTGTAACATCACTTTATGATCAGTGAAAATACCATAGTTGCAAATAGATGATACTGTAATAGACTTATATATAAAATTTTCTTCTTTGTGTCATTCATATATGCACAGCTGAATTTTTTCATTCAGCAACTTTTTTTATGTTTAAAACTTACTTTTTAAATTTTAAAAATCTGTTTGTCTGATTTCTTCATATAGTCATTCAATTCTTATTATAGCAAGCATTTATAATAAACACACTTATCATAACAAGCCGCTAAAAAAAATCCTTTTCAAAGTCTCATAGGCACAGTGCTATTCTAAATAAAATTCACTATAGCAACTATAGGCTGTGAATTTATCAAGAATATATCAGAAGTTTTGAGTGCTGTTTGAGCAAAGCAGCAAGTTTCTTGCACATATCCATTTCAAAATTGGATTTGGATTTTTTTCAGTGGTCTTTTTTTTGCAGCTGTAGCAAAGACTGTCACACTTTGTGTGTCACACAAAGTGTGTCTTGACACACTTTGATATGCCATTTTTTTTGTTTTCCCTGCCATGATAATTTTTAGATAACCAAAATTTAGATAATAGTTTGGGATTTTAAGTGGAATAGGAGATGAAGGCTTTCATTTCAGCAACAATTATTTCGCTTATCTATAGTCAGAGTAGGTGTTTGCATCAGGAGAATAGAGATTAGTAATCAAAAATGGAAAGAAGTTTTGAAAATCAACACATCTTGTGCTGTTATAGTGGATTAGTACTCGTATATAAACTGAATGGTAAGATGTCAGTATTGTTTTCCTGCTAATATTTCATTTTTACTTAGAACATTTGCACTACACTGTATTTCACGTGTTGCACTTCAGGCAGGAACTTGCTTGATATATCACTTCTCTCCTGCATTTGGCAGGCCAGTTTTTGCAAATTGGCCAATATATATATGAGGAACATCCAGAAAGTAAGTTCTGTTTTTAAATATTTTCACTGCAGCACTGCGATCGCAATGGTGTGCATGCGTGCTGAGTTTGATTCCTTAGCAAGGCATTGGTGACATTTTTGCAGTGCGTACGCTTCTTGGTGTGTGTTTATAATGTCTAAGAAAATTGAATCATCTGCCATATGTAAAATCAAATCGCCCACCACATGTAAAATGAGGTCAGTTATCCATTTCTTGAATTCGAGGAACGTTAAAGCATTAATTTGCTGAAATTCATCAGCAAATTAATGAGGTTTATGGGGAAACACAATGAATGATTGAATGGTACGAAGATGTGCAAGACTTTTTAATGAAGGAAGGACAGGTGTGCACGATGATGAACAGAGCTGGAGACCATCTTTAGTGACTGATGATTTGGCGCGTTCGGTTGAAGAGAAGATTCGACAGATTATGGGATTCACTATGACTTCACTCTCCCTGCAATTTCCAGAAGTTTCACGTTCATGTCTTCATGAAATTGTGTGCACGCTGGATGCCAAAGTTGCTTACAGAACAACACAAAGTGAATCGGCTGGGCAGTGCATTGGAATTCTTGACATGCTACCATTAGGATGGCGATGCTTTCCTGAGCAGACTTGTCACCAGGGATGAGACTTGAGTGTCGCATGCAATCCCTGAATCCAAACAGTCAATGGAGTGGAGCACATCTCATCACCAGTCAAGACGAAATTGAAGACAACGATTTCCACTCGGAAAATCATGTGCGCTGTGTTTTGGGACAGACAAGTAATTTTGTTGGTAGACTTCTTGGGTCAAGGCTCCACAATCAACGTGAGTATGTACTGCCAAACCCTTAAGAAACTGCATCGTGCGATCCAGAATAAACGACATGGCATGCTTATCAGGGGTGTTGTTTTGATTAGTGATAATGCCTGTTATCACGAATCAAATGTATATCTAAAATAATATAAATAAATGTACATCTAAATTCATTTATTTTCAGTTATTAAATTTTGTAATCTAGTATGTAGACTCACATACTAGCAGTAAGTTATCTTTTAGTCTTTTTTTAATGTTTTTTACAGTTCCTGCTATTTACACTTTCCTGCTATTTACACTTTTTTTCCACCAGTCCCCTGAAAAGTGTAAAAAAAGGGGTTTTACTGTAATCAGTACTTCTGTGACCACTTAAGTTTACTACAACTTAAGGTTTTGTTTTTGTTTAATTTAATTAAATATTGATTTTTAGTGGAACCTGTGGCATAGTAATTAAATAATAAAGATATCACTGTGGTTTTTACATGTCGCTTTATTATTTAATTACTATACCACAGGTTCCACTAAAAATCGGAATCATTATCCTTCATGGGGAAGAGTAAATTCCATCATTAAAAAGTTAATGGAATCAAACGATTACAACTCCAATCAAATCCAGCAGATATTTGCCTCTTATGTTCCAACACCTACAGTTTCTTCAACAGTCTGCAGAGTTCCTATTCTGTACATTCCAGGAATCTCAGAACCTATAGGTAGAATTCTGAAAAGGTATTAATTGATTCCAACATATATTCCTATCAACAAAATTTCTTCTTTATTACCTTCTATAAAGGATAAACTGTCTTCTCTATCTTTGGCTGACGTTTACCAAATACCTTGCAAATGCGATGTCTCTTATTTTGGACAAACTGGCCGTTCTTTGGAAAAAAGAATAAAAGAACATCAATATTATATTGATTATAACAAACCTCTGAAGTCTGGTCTGGCACAGCACAGTATTGACTCTACTCATAGTGTCCAGTGGGATAAAGCAGTTCTCCTCCATAGATGCAGATTCAAATATGAACGCTTATTCAAAGAAAGTTGTGAAACTATCTTACACCGACCGAATTTGAATAGAAATGACTGTATGTCTCTCTCTCAAAGATCTGGGTGACTTTTATCTTATGTAAAAAACCATTTATCTCAATAGATTAAATTTGTTATTTCTATTATTTCCTAGCATGTGGTAACAATTGTATTTTAATAGGTGATCCACTGAACGTTTTGCTAGTATTCCATTCCTATTACTGTTACAGATGCTGCAGATGTACTATCCATTTTAGTATGAAATATCTGTCCTTTTACTAATTAAAGATATCACTGTGGTTTTTTTACGTGTTGCTTTATTATTTAATTAAATATTGATTTGAGAAAGAGTGAGGCAGGATGCAAACACCATAGACAGAAACTTTTGCCTGTGTGTTCTAATTATTAATTCATTGAAATTGGAGTGATTTTACATATATGTGGTGATTGAAAGGTTAACATGAAGGGGTTAGTTACCCTTCCTATTTTATAATAATAACCAGATATACAATCAAATATTGTGCAAAACACACATACACCAGTCATGACTACTTTTACAAAATAATCATATATTTTTTACCAAAATTCGAACTTGTAATATGACATATCACAAATTCTGTATCAGATAGTCTTTGATGTATAAACAGATTTTAATCAAAAGGTGGAAATAATAAATTCAGTAAAGAAAAAGAAGAATGAGGAAAATTTTCAAAATACATAAATACAGTTGTGAACTGTAGACTAGTTCAGATGTGAACTGTAGACTAAAATACACAAACATTATTGAAGAAAAAATGAAAGAGTTTGAGAACAGGAACCAAACCTTGGAGATTCAGTGGCAAGCCTTGAATAAAACCCTGATTGATTCAGCCAGAGAGGCATGTGGTGAGGTAGTCTACAAAGATAGAAAAATCAGAACTCCATGGTGGACACAGGAAGTTAAAGAGGCAGTGAAGGAAAAGAAGAAAGCATATCAAAAGTTCCTGGCAAATAAGTCAGCTTTTGCTCTTAGAGAATACAGAGACAAATCTAAGAAAGCGAAACACTGTGTAAAACTAGCTGAACAAAAGGCATGGGAGGACTTTGGCAAGAACATAGAAAATAAATATCAAGAAAGTGGTAAGATATTTTGGAGGTTGTTGAAGAAGCTTAGAAATGGAGGAAAGAGTGTTGTAAAAGGAGTTAGAGATGATAAAGGTGACATGAAAACGGGAGTAATTACTTTGAAAAATTGCTAAATGAAACAAGCAGTGATAGTACAGTGGTAAAAAACACTCAACAGGCTACTTATACAGTCAGGAATACATATCCATACTTGAAGTAGAAAAAGCCATCAAAGGCTTGAAATGTGGAAAGGCAACCAGGAGTAGATGATATTCGACCAGAAATGCTGAAGTATGGTGGTATAAAAGTCTTACAGTGACTGCACACATAGTTCAGAAAGCCTGGACAGAGGAACGAATTCCAGATGATTGGAGTAGAGCTCTCATAGTATCCATATATAAAAAGGGAAATAAAACTGAATGTGAGAATTAGAGGTATTTCCCTATTGAGTGTTTCTGGCAAGATCTATGCAAGTATACTTGAGAAATAGTTCAGAAGAATTGTGGAAGAAAAGCTTGGTGAAGAACAAGCTGGATTCAGGCTAAATAGAGGCTGTCAGGATCAGATCTTCACTTGACAACAAATAGTTGAGAAAGCATGGGAATATAACAAAGATCTGTATTTAAGCTTTGTCGATCTGGAAAAGGCATATGACAACGTGCCATGAGAGAAGCTATTCAATACACTACAGTTATATGGTGTCAATGGGACATTATATCAAGCAATACTTAGTCTGTATTTGAGTTGTAAGTCAGCAGTTAGAATTGAAGGAAATACAGGAAGATGGTTTAATGTTAAATCTGGTGTGAGACAAGGATGTACATTATCCCTTCTGTTATTCATTATCTATATGGATCACATTATGAAGGAAAGTGGTATTATACATGATATCAGAATTGGAGATGTCAATGTCAGCTCTTTGCTTTATGCAGATGATGTTATACTTCTAAATAAATCCGCTACAAGTTTGCAAGATTCTCTGACTAAATGAATAACTGTTGTAATAGATATGGTATGAAGGTCAGCATTAAAAAGACAAAGACAATGAAAATAGGTAGAATTGTTGAAAATGTCAACTGTGTTGTGAACGGGGAACCTGTGGAATAAGTAAAACATTTCAACTACTTAGGTACGATTTTTTCTGAAGATGGTAAATTAAATATGGAAATAGACAACAGAATTAACAAAGCTGGTATGGTAGGAAGTCAATTGAATAAGTTCATATGGAATAAGAGAGAAATTAGTCAGGACACTAAATTAGCTGTATACATGACAGTGTTCAAACCAGATTTAACTTATGGATCTGAGAGCTGGGTCAGAAGTAAAACACTTGACCAAAGACTAGAGACCGCAGATATGAGAGTCCTGAGAAAGATTAGAGGCGTGAACAAATGGCATCAATGGCAATATCATATTAAAAACGAAGATATTAGGAAAGAACTTGACATTGTCAGCATCCAGGAATGCGTTAGCACAATGGCGCACCCATGATTTAATCTTGGGGCAGGGCTGAGTTGAACAGATAAAAACATTTTTAATACAATGAATTTGCATTAAAAATATTTTTATCCATTCAACTAAAATTCGTTAAATTTCATTCATTCAATAAAATTCATTAGGTGATTATAAAAATTTATTTAAAGAATAAAATCCAGCTTTCTCTTCTTTTTAGAAAACTCTTGAATTATTTCAGTCGTGGTTACATTAATCTCTCTCTCTCTGTGTATATATATAGCAAAGCCAGTCTGTTCAATCGTGATTGTGTCATGGTAGATCTTAAATAGGTTTTTAAAAGGAGTAAATTAGAAAATGACCTTTCACTGATGCATGTTGTTACTGGAAGCATTGCAAATATTTTTAATAAGTTATAGATGTTAGGATATATCATTTTGTCACACTTTGAAACTGCATCAACGGCATTTTTGCATGGAGCTATTGCAAACAGTTTTTCAAATTTCTTATACCACAACTTGAATTCGAGGTTCAAAATTGCTGGATTTGTATAAGGCAAATCACCGGCATAAAATTCACATAATTGACAAAAATCTTCCATTGCACTTGCTGTTGGAGCATCTTTTCCATTTGGTAGAAGAGAAAAAAATATATTTCAAAATGTTGTGGTGCTGAGTGAAACGTTCATGAAGTTTATTCAAACTTCATGAACAGTTTAGTAATTTTTAGTAAACAACAAGGACGTCCTGTCTTTTAGGGGTATTGAAGAAATTGTGTACCTTTTTAATTATGCCAGTGCAATTTCTTATTTGTCACAGATATAGCATTTCCAAGTGCCAAATTCAAACTATGTGATGCACAATGAACATATAAAGCTTGTCGATATTATTATTACATAACACCTCTAGGTAGTCCAAAGACATATCGAGGAATTGCATCTACTCTACAACTCTCCATCTTCACCAACCACAACTACAGTCATCATCATCATCTACACCGACGCTGTCTACTGCTGACCACTAATATTTTCACAGACAATTGCAAACATCCATGCACAAAATGTGGGATTTGAACTTGCAGCCTTTTGGCTGGAGAGTCGGCCAACCAGGCCGGATATATAGATAAAAAATTAAATTTTGTGTATAAAAATTAAAACAAAGTTTTAATTTTTATTAAAAAAATAAATAAAATGATATAATTATGTTACTATTTACTTTTAATGAGATGGATGAGCTTCTCGACTTTGCAGAGTTGCTGGATATCTGGCTCAATATTGGTCAACTTCAGTCGATGATCAGCATACACACTAAGACGAATTCTGTATTTTGTTTTTATTTGAAGGAGCGATGAAAATCGTTTCTCGCAAAGATAGGTTGTAGAAAACTGCATGACGATTTTCGACTTCTTCAAATAATTCGGGAAATTCCCTTCTCACTGAAGGTGAGATCCAGAATCGAGCCAAACCACGATCACTGAATTGTATTTTAATCCCATTGTCACTTGAAAGCTCAATTAGCTGTTCTTTTTTCGATAACGAAAGGTCGTTCTCATGACTGCAAGCCTGAAATGGAGCGTGAAATCACAGAAATTTCTTATAAAAAGTTATTTGGAAAATGTTTCCAAATTCTGTTTCAGAGTTTTGAGGTGGACACAAACCCTTTCCCAGTGGTTAAATTCTAAACTAATACGTTTTGGGGCCCTATACAAACTAAACAATTGTATTTACCTTTGAATGCAATCCACTGGTCAAGTGTCCAGCAAGTCAGTAAATCTTTCCTTTTGTTAAGTGTATTAATATTATTGCATTGCAACTGATAGGGAATTCTGTGTTTCTGTGGATTCGTTACAGACCTTTCTCTTCAGAAACTGCACACACAAACTGTCATTACAAACTCGTTTTGTATTATCATCTGAGCTATTTTTCTGTTTAAAGAAGGTACCAATGTACTTATCCATAATTGAAATACCGTACTTACTCGCATATAACTCTTACCCCTGATTTTACTTTTCGAAAAAAGAAATTGAAAAGTTTCGCATATACCTCGCAAATGAAAAAACGAAAAATGAACAAAAGTGGCTTCTGGCAATTTAAATGAATTTATAATTGCCAGAAGTGATGATGGTAAATGTGAAGATGAAATTAAAAGAAGCATAATGGCGGGAAAAAAGTGATGTTAAATCTGAAATTATGAAAGAAAAGGTGCGAGTAAGGCCACGAAAGTTAGAATTGTCAAAGTATTTCCAGTAGTGATGTATGGATGTGAAAGCTAGATTATTAAGAAGAAAGACAGAAAGCAAACTGATTCATTTGAATTATGGGTGTGGAGGATACTATTAAGAATTCCATGGACTTCAAGAATGACCAATAGATCTTAGATAATATATTAGGGCAGAATGCTTCTTGGAGGGATTATCGCTAAACAGATGTTGATGTACTTTGGTCATATTATGCATGCTGATGAATCATTGGAAAAGGCAGTTATATTGGGGAAGATTGAGGGAATAAGAAGAGGAAGACCACAAAAGAGTTGGATGAACAACATAAATGAACTTACAATTACTGAAAGAAAAGACGAGGCCGAGTGGGATGGGAGACAGCCTTTGTTCACAGAATCAGCAAGAGTCGAAAATGATTGGATGGCACATAACAACACAAGTTTTTCCATTGCCATGGAAAGACTTTCTTAGAATAAAAGAAAAGGATAATCTCAGAAAATACTTAAAATAAATTTATATCTTTTTATTTTGAAGTAGGTTGTTAGGATGTTGTACTATACTGTACTTGGTACTACAATAAAACTTGTTTTGCTATGTGACATAGTGGCAGTATAGTTCAGTTTTATTATTTTTATAAAACAAAATGAGCAATAAATGTACTTGAGTAGCACATGTAATAACTTGTTGCATGCCTGCTACATATGCAGACAGTTATGATGAAATGATTTGTTTGTGTCCTGACCCATGAAGCAAGTATGACACAATAAAATTTGTCTGGTGCCTGGCAGGAACATGTTAAATTCCTATTTAGCATGTTATATCTTCATGCTGATGTGGTTCTATTACTCACCTCTGAACTCTTTTATTTCTAATTGATCCCAAATATGCTGTCCTGGTTGTCTTGGACAAATGGTGAATGTCTTTGTGGTAGAGTATTTTGATCACTTGGCACTTGACCACCTGCTTACTGGAGATCTGAAGAGGATAAAAATTTTGCTTGATCTTTAGAAAGACATCCTGCATTATCTAACCCTTAATCCAGTACTAAAATATGTTGTATGTTTTCAGCCTTTCATGGATGGGACTGGCATTAAAGCTTGCTATTTGTCCTAGAATTTTATCTTGAAATTTAGTTGTGATCATACTTTCCAAGCTAGGATCATGGTTTTTCACCTTCCTTTGGCTAATTTTCATATTTCTTTAGAGTAGTTCTTCATTCCAGATGCTTAAATTATAATGAAGGTCTCATCTTCATCAGCAAAAGCTAATTCTGAGAATTCCACATTTCAATTAGCCAGTTGCCTGTCTTGAAATTCTTTGGTTTTTACTTTGCATATCTTGATGATATGCACATCAGTACATCCCTGTCTCATCCCTACTGTTGTCACAAATTCTTCTGATTTGTGGTTGCTCAAATTTTAATAAAAATAAATTGTGATTTTTGATTGCTATTTGTAGTTTTTACTGTTTTGATAGTGCCAATAGAGGTTCTGAATTCCAGTGACTAAAGTTTCTTCTGTCTTTCTTTAACATTACACTTTTCACAGCTCATTCTACAATATCATATCGAATGCTTTCACAAGTTCTGAAAAAGATAAGTAGCCTTATTTCCCTTATTAAATTATTTTTATTTAATTTGAATAAGGATGAAACTTTTATCCTATCTGTCTCCTTTATCATAGGCCATATTGACTTTTTCCTAATCACTTTTCGATATTGTGTCTTAATTGAGTTAATATCAGTGGTGGCTTGTACACAAGCACTGTGACACTGCAGCACCCCAAGGAAAAAAATGAAAAAAATTAAATTTTGTTTGTATTTATATATAACAATGCTTACAACATTATATAAATGCAATACAACATGTTGAAGGTTACAGCTTGTGTTTTAACATTGATTGAATAGTTAATAATTGGCATTGTTTGATTAATGCTTTAGATTATGAAACAAATGCACCATGATCTAACGCAGTGTCAGCATTATCACATTCGGTCAGTTGCGGCTAGACTCACCGATATTCATTTGCACTTGTCACTGCATGTAACAAGTGAATCCGCTACAGATAAATTGTATGCTTGCATGTGTTATTTCTGTGAGATACGAAACTATTATTAATGGTGTGGTGAGAGTGAATATATTTTTGGTAAATCTTATTTTATTCTGTTAAAATAACATAGTATTTATTTATTATAGATACAAGACTGAATTATGGCAAGTGTCACTGTTGAAAATATGAAAAGAATTATAATCTCTCAATTAGCGTTACATGAAACAAATGCACTGGGATATGATGCAATGTTGGAATTATCACGTTCAGTCAATTACGGCTAGACTCACTGATATTCATTTCCACTTGTCACTGCATGTAACAAGTGAATCCGACACTGCTCATTGAACAGTGTCGCTACAGATAAATTGTATGCTTGTATGCAAAAATATTATTAAACATTTTATTAATATTAAATTTAATATATAATATTAAAATATTATTTTCAAATAACATTTTTAATAAAGCAAATTTTTTAATATGTAAATTTACTTATTAGTAAATTGTTTACTGATTAGGAAAAAATTAATTATTTTTCTTATTTTGTATATGCAGCACCTGCACTTAAAATTTTTACCAGCCACCACTGGTTAATATTTGGAGGGATTTTTTTTCTACTAGTATGCTGAGTCTGGTATGACATTTAAAAAAAAAAAAAAAAAGGTTGGCACTTAAAATTTTTCTTTAATTTCTTGAGTCTTGTGTGAGGTCTAATTTTTCTCTTTGCAGACAGTTTTAACTACAACCTACCTTGTCTGTTTGATTGTTTGTTATGTTTGATTTTTGTTATGTTTTTCTTTTCTGACTGTATCAGCATGAGACTTTCAGACTGTATCAGTAGGAGGGTATCAACACATGCTGTAAATAGGGAATGTCACCCTTTATGTACACGAAGTCTGGAATGGCCAAGATGGCAGAAGAATCAACACTGACTGATCAATGGCATGACAGCAAGATGGGCGGCACATCGAGGGCACACTCCTGACATCTAAGGGACTTGTGGTCAGCCATCATGGAAGAGATCGGAGCCTCACCACGTATTTATCCATTGCCAACCATGAAACACACCATGTCACAATATGAAGTTAGAGATGTGGTTGAGACCCCTGCAACCATCAGCTCTTATAGCTACAGGGAAGAAGAGCTTGAAACTGGGAATTGTAAGACAAGAACTACTAAGTTAGTGTATGAAGATAATATTCCAAACCCTCCAGGGAGGATATTCTCAGATGTCCCTTGTCTGAAAACCAGGAGCAATCTCTTGAAAATAGTAACATGGAACGTCAGAACATTCTACTAGGCAGGCAAATTAGATAACCTACTCCAGGAATTAGAAGTGATGAAGGCCGATATTGCAGGTATCAGTGAAGTGAGGTGGACAGATACAGGCATAATAAGAAGAAAAAATCACACAATAATCTACTCTGGCAGTGACTTACACCTTAATGGAGTAGCGCTTGTCCTGAGTAATAGAATTGCAAAATCTCTACAGGGATATTGGCCCATAAATGACGGAATCATAACAGCCAAAATAACTGCACAACCATTCAATCTGTATATTATTCAAGCATATGCGCCAACTCAAGATCACCCAGATGAAGAGTTCGAACAATTTTATGAAGACATCCAAACTACAATCTCTAGTGCTAAGTCAGATGATGTTATTATAATGATGGGCGACCTAAATGCAAAAGTGGGCTCAGAAAAAATCTCATTTTGCATGGGAAACCAAGGGCTTGGAATCAGAAATGAAAGAGGTGAAAGATTAATTCAATTCTGTGAAACTAATGACCTAATAATTGCCAACACACTGTTTAAACATCCTCCCAGAAGACTATATACCTGGAAAAGCCCTGGGGACATCTATAGAAAACAAATTGACTATATAATAATAAGCAAAAGATTCCGAAATGCAATAACACAAACAAAAACATATCCTGGAGCAGACATAGGATCAGACCACAACCCAGTGATTACAAAAATCAAAATAAAACTTAAGATACCAAGCCAACCATTCATAAGAGAAACTTATAATTCAGACTTACATAACAACCAAGAAGTTAAAGACTGTTTTATAAAAGAATTCACAAAATCCCTTAACAAGTCTAACACCCACTCACACAGAAAATAGAACACCAATTGATGAAATTCACATGAACTGGCAAACATTCAAGAATAGTATCAATGAGGCAGCCAAAAATACACTCCCACAATTAAAAAGGAAAAGGAATAACCCTTGGATGAATGAAAAAATACTGACGTTGATGGAACAAATAAAAAAAATTAAAGAACAAACCTGAATATAAAAGCATGAATAAAGAAATAAAAAAAGAATGCAGGAAAGCCAAAGAGGAATGGATTAAATATAAATGTATAGATATAGAAAACACAGAAGCAGAGAAATGAATGAAAAGATCAGAGAAATGATAAGCAGGACAAATACAGCAAACTATGAGTGTCATTAGAGACTCAAGAGACCATATTCTAATGGATAAAAAAGAAATCATGGAAAGATGGATTGAATACATAAAAAAATTATATGAACAACAAAGAAATGATATTCCTGAACAGTCTGATTTAGAAGCAATATCCATTTTACTCTGTGAAGTTGAAAATGCCGTCAGAAAACTAAAACCACATAAAACTGCAGGAATAGATAACATTTTGGCAGAATGGTTGAGGGCTCTCGATCAAGGAGGACTGAAATTTCTAACAAAATTATGCAATAAAATATACAAGACTGGATTTCTACCCAAAGATATTAATCACTCAATTTTCTTTCCAATTCCCAAAAAAACAAAAGCTACAAGATGTGAAGAGTTCAGGACAATCAGCCTCATCAGTCAAGTATCAAAAGTCCTCCTATACGTTATTCTTGAAAGAAATAAAAGAAAAATAAACATAGAAATAAATGATACACAAAGTGGCTTCAAGGAAAATGTAGGTACAAGAGAAGGTATTTTCAATTTCAGAACTATCATAGAAAGATATCTAGAAAAACAAAAAGATGTGTACCTCTGCTTCATAGATTACAAAAAGGCATTCAACAATGTCCAACATGAACAATTAATTGAAATCCTTTCAAAAATAGGCATGGATGGAAAAGACATAAGAATATTAACTAATCTTTACTGGGAACAGACTGCATCGTTGAGAATAAATAGAGAGACCTCAGAAGAATTCCCAGTTCAGAAAGGTGTGAGACAAGGCTGTGTCTTTTCTCTGATTCTCTTTAACCTGTACACAGAAGAAATATTTAATAAAAATTAGTAACCTCAAAGGAATCACTGTAGGGGGCAGAAATATTAATAACCTAAGATATGCAGATAACACAGTTCTTCTAGCTGAAAACAAATATAACCTCAAAACTCTTATAGATGAAACCCTCAAGTATAGCGAACAGTATGGCCTCAGTTTCAACTTTAAAAAGACAAAAATCATGATAATTTCAAGGGAAAAGACAATACCAAAAATATGCATCAATATAAAAGGAAATAAATTAGAACAGGTGCAAAAATACATATACCTCGGACACTTGATCACAGAGAATGGCAGGACAGAAGATGAAATTAGAAAAAGGATTGAAATTGCAAAGTCAACTTTCAACAGTATGAAAAATCTACTAACATCTGGAGAATTGAATCCGAAAACAAGACTACGAATCTAAAAATGCTACATATCTGCATTATTATGTGGAGTTGACACATGGGCACTCTCCAATCTGAGTGTGAAAAAACTGGAGGTCTTTGAAATGTGGATGCTGCGAAGAATTATGAGAATATCATGGAAAGACAAAAAGACAAATGAAGAGGTACCAGAGATGGCAGGTGTAAACAGGAGCCTGATGAAAGAAATTAAAAAGAGAAAAGTCAGATATTTTGGATATATTCTGAGACATAACTGCCTACAAAGGACACTTCTCAAAGGAACTGTTGAGGGAAAGAGAGGAAGACAAAGACTGGACCTATCTCTCATATTAGGAATGCAGCAGCGAGGCGCAGAATAGGACATGGTGGAGACACATGGTAGTCAATCTCATGGAGGGAGAAGACACCTGACAGGACAGGGCCTTGTCTGCTTGATTGATTGTTATGTTCTTTTTCTTTTCTGACTGCAGTACATGTATATTTTATGATCTAAGTTGAATATCTGAAACTGTTCAACTCTGACAGTAAATGGCTTACTTTCTTCACTTAAGTTCGACTACCAGTTGAAGTGAGTGATATATATATAAATGAAAGTTTAGGTTATTTACAGTTGGGATAGCTTTAAAAATTGGAATAAAACTAGATTATCTATTCATTCAACTTTTTTATTTTTTTTACATTTAGGAAACATTACAGATGCTTATATTGTGCCAGTTGCAATTAGTTATGAAAAAATTATGGATGGAAATTTCATTTCAGAACAAATGGTAAGTTATTAGATTTTTGTACTGTATTTTTAAAGTATTTCTGCATAATTTTTTGATTCTTGTTATTACAACATTCCATGTGGAAGAACCTTGACTGTTTCAGCTTTGTTGCACTTGAAGTTTTATTGAATTTTGAAATGGACATAATTTATCTGCAGCCATAATGGATGGCAGCATATCAGTTATAAAATTTTACATTAAATTATTTCTGTAAGAGAAATAATTTATCAGTAAATGAATCAATTTCACTGTTTCTAGATTATCACATTTTTTTATTTGATTAAAAGCCATTCATTTGCAGTCATTTTATAATTATAACTTTATAATTAGAAAAGCAAAATCTCATATTTTAATACAGACATATTTCTGGCAACTTCTTTCTCTGTATAATGGAATGCTTTGAGTCATTATAAAGAGCATCATGCATAAAGAAAAAAGAATAACTTATTTTTATTTAATACTAAACAGTTCAGGCTGTAAATGTGCTTGGGCAAATCATAAGAAACTAGAAAGTCTTATTGGTTGTATTTCTGTTGAAATAAGTATTTTCAGAATAATCCAGGATGACAAAGTGAGGAAGTGATTTGAAATAAGTCCTGCTAAGTAAATCAGAATGCATCCTTCAACATATTTGAGAAAAATATAAGGAAACCAAGTCATGTAAAAGAAGCCCAACAAAAGTTGGAAGATTTTGGAAATAGCATAGAAGATAAATATCATGAATGTGACAAAATATTCTGAAGACTTTTGAATAAAGAAAGAATATCACAAAAGGAATCAGAGATGATAAATAAAATACAAATAGATATCTAGAGTAACTATGCTAATTTTTAAATAAGGTAACTAGCAGTTAAACGATAGCTAAAAATAAACTTCTCCAAAACATATGCATATCAGACATCAGAAACATTCATAATGTTTAGCATTCAAAAAAAAAATTATAGGCTCATCTTTGCTGTTGTTACAAGCAGATTTTCAGAGAAAGTGTATAAAGGAATGGCAAGAATAAATTTAAACATTTAAAAAGTGATGTGGGTCACTTTTTAAATAATGTTTTATCATTCCTATACCCATGTAAGAAGTGGTAAATTATGAGCTCATAGATCTTGTTTTCTATGCATGTTAAACTGCTTTTGTGATTTTTAATAGCTAAAAATATTCAAGAAGAATATTATTGTTAATTTCAGTATGGAAATTAGAAAATGCTGTTATATGTCTGAAATGTGGAAGGGTAGCTAGGGTATGTTGTTATTCAACCAAAAATGCTCAAATATGCAGATATACAAATTTTACAGCAACTGCACTGCATAATACAGAGGATCAGGTTGAAGGTCAAATACCAGATGATTTTGGATTCTCATTGTACTCATCTCATTCTTCAAATGGAAATATGAGACTTATAGAGGAATTCCTTTATTTGAGAGTCCCAAGTTATATTTATAGAGGTATAGGTGAAGGGGAGTAAGAAAAATTGTTCAAAATACACTCTGAGAAGTACAAGCCAAATACTATTTAAATTGGAGCTGTATGACTGGAATATTTTTTTTTTCTTTAAAAAAAAAGACAAGCTTTATAAAATCCAAGAGCTATACATGCTTGTCTGGATCAGGCTTCTTCAAACATCCATGCCCAAGGTGATTCAAACCCATGGCCAGTCAGTTGGAGAGTGGGTATGTTATCCACTCAGCCAATCAGGCTTGCACATTAAAATGCCATGTTCCTTCCTAATATCTTAATTGTGGTTCTGTTATTGATTCCATCTGTGTACTCATTTTAAAATGCTCATATCCATAATATGAGCATTGTCTTCCTACCATAATAGATTTATGTACTATTTCTGTACTATTTAATACATTGACTGACTGCTGTTGGCCTATTTGCTAATAGGTTAATATTTTCTCTTCAAAAATATATGATTGCTGTTATGTTTTTCACTTTGTCACCAACTACAAACTTTTCTTTGCTAAAAAAAAGTTTTCATAGCTTGTGTGGTTATATTACTGGTTGAAAGTTTCTACTCCCATGTGGGAAGGGAGTGGCACAATTATTGCACTAACATCATGTGCAGTACCATAAGTCAGTTATAAACTTGCTACCACTGCCAAACTGTTCTTAATATTTTCTTTTCAAAAATATATAATTTCTGTTATTTTTTACATTTTAGCAACAAACTGTTTTAGTAGAGGAACAAGAATCAAATTATCTCATAGTTAGCATATTGATAATTACTTCTTTTATATACTCCATCTACCAGGTATCTCACCATGAGTTATATCATTGGCTGCGGAAGAAAAATTTGTTTATACCAAAAAATAAAACAAGAGACTTATGGTAACTGCATGTTATTGTTAGTATGACCTTGGGGCCACTTACTTCTAATGAGTTGCATGCGCTCTTCTTCTGTGGGCGCATGCAACTTTGAACCAGCAATGTAAACATGCCAGCTTTGAAAATACATCGATACAGCTCCAATGTTTTAATTTTTGTTAATTTCAATTATTCAAGATCTATGTATTTTATAGATCTGCTATGTGTTCTCATTTATTTTTTTTGTTAAAAGCATTTAGTTCAGTTTCAGTGTAATTATCTTCATGCACCAATCATCCCCTCCCCCTCTGCAATTTGAAATGCCTTCATCAGCTACAAATTATAGTGTGCAACCAATTTCAGTACAACAGATACAGTATGAGATAACGTGTAGTTAGTGTCCTAATGCAGATAGCCAACTATCTGTTATCTCATTGTCAGCAGTCGGCACTTTAACTAAATTCTGATAGTTTGCCACAAATGTAAATGTAAAAATAATTGCTTGACTAATAACCACTATTTTTTATCTTTTGATCATGTGACAGTGGCATTATCAGAACAATATGAAACGGTTTCACATGAGAATATGTGTGATAAGTTTTTTATGAATATCTGATATCTGTTTAAAACAAATTTGCTGGATAAGAAGAATAAGAATTTTCACATGTGAATACTGTTTTGAGACACTTTTAAACTTTAAGTGCTAATTATACTCTATGTATTGCCCACATTGCACAACATAAGGATATAGGCAGATATAGCAGATAATAATGACCAAAGGCATTCTAATGGCAATCAGGTATAAAGGGCGTTACAAAATGCATACCATTCATTGTGACTGTGGACAGATAGATGAATGTCATATTATTAGTGTAAAGGTTGAGTGCATGTAGACTGTGTGTTATAGTCCATACTAAAGGTCAGGCTATGTCATATTAAAAATATCTTGGGATACTCGAGGTACTTTAAAGGTTCAGGCATCATTTCTTTGATATATGCTAATTCATATTAAAGAGTTTTATGTTGAGGGTTTTTATGTTCTTACATATACTACTGAAACTTATTTTTAACATGGAACTAGACAGTACATCTTGCTTGGTTTGCAAGCAGTAGATCTAAATAAGTTTTAACATAGAAAGAGATAGCTGATTGCTATTGTTTATAGGTAGCTCTTACCAAAGTGTCTTCTTACATGCACTACTAAAACCCTGTTTTTTTTTTGTTTTGTTTTGTTTTAAAAAAAAAATGGGTTTGCACATGTTAACTCATTCATATCTACTCCTTGTGCATTTTGAGTATAAATGAATTGAAGGTAATTTTCAGGCAGCTGCACTATTGAAACTTTTTAAACTTTTATGAGTTTTCAAAGCAAATAAGGTTTGCTTTATTTGTAATAATTTCAGTGGATGTGTTATCTTTTGTAATCATTATCAAAAAAGTTTTTATTATTCCATGTAAAGTTTTTCCTTTTTTACTTTTTTGAAATATAGTATAAATGCATGGTAAACATTTTTAAATAAAATGTTTGAAATTGTAATACTGTACTTTAATAAATAAGTAATGCTTACCATTCCAATATTTTGTTGTTTAGCAAGGAGAACTTCATGTGAAATGAAATTAAACAAAAGCTTGGTGTTTTAGTCTTATTTAAATAAGATTAAAATTTTAAGTTAGTTGTAACTGCATTCTTCATTCTGCATTGGATCTAAAGTGAGTGACCAGATCTAGCTTTAATTTAAGCAGTTATTATGGTTAATAGATTACCTGCTTTTCGATAGAACTGCTGAGATGCAGAAATTCAAATTTTTTATTTTAGAAGGGTGCAATGGCTCTGTCTTGTTCACAGTATTGGGACCTGATTTTTTTTTCTTCTCCCCCCCCCCATCTGCAGTTGACATAACTAGAGTTATATATTTCCACATGTTTTATATGACCTGGCCAGTCTGATCAAAGTACAGAATATTGCAACTGTATCTGATTTCATAAACCCAACTTGTTTTGATTTAGCTCATTCAGAAAGTTTCTAGGAAATACAGCCATGATCTTACATGATTGATGGATTTACATGTCACTTTGATGTCATATCTCTGAAACATTGCTGCAGTGTGTCAAGAGAAGTTACAATATAGATACCTAGGAATTGCTAGGATGCTATATGGTTTGCTCAGATTTCACAATTCTGCTCTACTGGTTCTTGGAATGGTTCATATAGGTGGCAACAGATACAGCAACATTAAAGCTACTCAGTAGATGTTGGTAACATCTTATTTATTTGGGAACACTCCACCTGAGTTAGTCCTGTGTACATCATCTGAACGACATATGCCTTCATACCATTCACTTTAAAAGTTTAGAATAATGATTTTCCTGGATGTGCTCACACCAAAATATGGAAACCAGTTAAACCTGAGTATCTTTGGAATACCCAAGAAAACTGAAATTTATACGTTTGGTTTCATCATTCATCCTTGAGGTCAGAAGCTTATTTTAAAATCTAAAATATAGTGCTAGATCATGTTACCAAACTACTTGTTGGAAGTTTATTTTGCACTTGGTTAGACTATAATAAATTTAGTTTAATCATTTATCCAAGTGTGAGCAAACAAAGTCTGCACCTAAAAATATCTTCAGGACTGTAGCAAGGTGACAACTGTTGGCAACTCGAAGCAAAGGTGGACCAAGCGCTCATCACTGCTCACACTTGGATAAAGGATTAAACTAAATTTATTATAGTCTAACCAAGTGCAAAATAAACTTCCAACATCTTTCTTTAAATCCAGAGTAATTTAATAATAAGGTGGTACACTGGTTGGCAACTCATATAGGTAAATATGACCTCTCTATTGCTTCTGCCTTAGTGTCACCACCTCTGGGTCTGCCTCCCACTGACGAGACCTCAATAAAGATCGAAACCAGTCTGGGTAGTGCCCCTTCCCTCAATGCATAGCATTATACATGTCCGCAAGGACGTGCTTTGTGTGGTGGGAGATACTGAGACAAGGAGTGATGAGAGCTTGGTCCACCTTTGCTCTAAATTTAAACTAAATTTATTATACAAAACTACTTGCATTTGAATATTGAATTTCTCCACTTTAAGAATCTACACAATGGTTATGTCAGAGTCTAATAAAAATTCTCTCCCATTCCTGCTCAAATGTTATGATGACAGCAACAGAAGATAGAGATGCAGTTTCCCCCTACCCTGAGATATTTGAGCACATTGTAGAATACTTTAGAGATATAGCATGAAAGTAAGATCAACCTTGTAAGATCATAGCCACATTCATGAAACACTCCATAGATAAATACCCTGAAGTTTGCAAAATCAAATATAGTTATAGCATCCTGTGCTTTATCTGACTGTACAGGTCATAAAGTACAAAAAAAGAAGGTTGCTGCTGGAAAAGATCAGATCCTCCTTAGCCTTTGTAGTCGTGTTTTTATTATGACTGAAAATTTGAACATCTCTTCCTTGAAGCAATGATTGCAAAAAGATGTTATAGATTGCTTAACAAACACCAGTGATTGTTTAAATTTAAGCTTGATCAGATTATCCACCTTGGACCTATTTTGAAACAAGCAAAATGCTATCACTAACCAATAGATGATCAGAATGTTAAAGATACCAAGCTATTTTAAACCTGGTTTTAAACCTGGTTCCATTTCCCAAGTAAGCAAACAGACAAATAAGTCAAGTTTGCGCCTGCATGTAATGCAAGTCTAGCTGACCCTACAGGTAGTGCAAGACGAAGGTAACTCATGGTAAAAGGAGAATAAGCTCTGATCACTAATCTTAATATTTACCCATAATGCAAAGCACATCTCTTGGAGGAGATGTATGATACTTTGTATTAAAGGCAAGGGGCTACTACCCAGACCGGTTTCGACCTTTATTGAGGTCTCATCAGTGGGAGCCAGGCTAGAAATATCAAGATATTAGTAATACAGAGCTTTTATTATTATTATTATTACCACGGGCTACTCCAGGAGTCCTTAGACTCATCGAGGGAGGCCCTAAACATCATGTTCACACAGCTGTTCAACATTCTCACAGTATCTATCATACCTTGCCTTGAACTCGCTCACTGTCATAGCACCCACAACAGACTCTGGCAGCTTATTCCACTCATTTACCACTCTAAAAGTAAAGAACCCAGCTCTAACACCCCTGCTAACCACGCTCTTGCCCAGCTTCCATGGGTGTCCCCTAGTTCTCCCACCACCAGTCCTGATCTCAAAAATATCATCTGAATTAATTCTATAGAATCCTTTTAGCAATTTGAATGTCTCAATCATATCTCCCCTTTTTCGCCTATCAACTAGTTTCTGCAACCCACAAATCTTCAGCCTGTTCTCATATGGTGCATTCCATAGACCTGCTATCATCTTAGTCACTCGCCTCTGGATCCTCTCAACCTCCTCCCCATCAAGAAGGAACCGAGGTGACCAAATCTGGGCACAGTAGTCGAGATGAGGTCTTATCAGGGCTCGGTACAGAGGTACAATAACTTGTTTTTCTCTGCTCGTCAAGGTATTTTTCAACAACCAAGTGAGTTGATGAGCTGATTTAGCTACTTTCGCAATGTGTCCCCTAAACTTCATCTCCCTATCCACCAACACTCCCAAGTCCCTGTCCTCATCAATCTCTTGGAGTACAGTTCCACCAATGTGGTATACTGCTGCTAATCTTTTCACTCCGAAATGCATCACCTTACATTTTGTCACATTAAATTGACATCCATTCTCCTTAGTCCAGAACTCCAATCTATCTAAGTCATCTTGCAAGACTTTGACATCTTCTGCATTCGCTATCACCCTACCCAACTTTGCATCATCAGCGAACAAATGAACTGTCCCACTTAGACCATTCCCTATATCGTTAATGAACAGATTAAACAGCAGTGGTCCAAGAACAGAACCCTGTGGCACACCACTAGTCACAGGCCGTTTTTTGGACTCTACTCCTGAATAAACTACTCTTTGATATCTCTCCATCAACCACCCAGCTATCCATCTCACCAACCCTATATCCATTCCCATATGTTGTAGTTTACGGATTAGAATTCCATGTGGTATCCTGTCAAACGCCTTTGCCAGGTCCAGCAGTATCACTGTAAACCCATTTCCCTTATCCAGTTCAGCCGTCACCCTGTTATAAAACTTGAGCAAGTTACTGAGGCATGATCTACCCTTCACAAAGCCATGCTGTCCTCTGTACAGTATCTCATTTTCATCAATCCATTCCTGTATTTTTCCCTTGACTACTTTCTCCAAGACCTTGACAACGACTCCTGATATGCTGATTGGTCGGTAATTTGCAACCATAGTCTTGGATCCTCCTTTATGCAGTGGAACTATTTTCCCCTCTTTCCACGCCTTCGGGAGCTTATAAATATTTTACCAGAACAAGTTACCATAAGGTGTTTTAACCTTATTAAATAAAAATCTCAGGAGGAGATATAAATGTAGAAAGTATTATACCTTGGGTCTAATAAATGTTAAAGATACCAAGCTATTTTAAACCTGGTTTTACTCCATTTCCCAAGTAAGCAAACAGACAAATAAGTCAAGTTTGCACCTGCATGTAATGCAAGTCTAGCTGACCCTGCAGGTAGTGCAAGACCAAGGTAACTCATGGTAAAAGGAGAATAAAACCAGGTTTAAAATAGCTTGGTATCTTTAACATTTATTATACCCAAGGTAAAATACTTTCTACAGATAATCAGAATGATATACTTCAGTGCCAACAGCACAACTTACAACTCATTCCAGTACAAGTTGTATGTTTTTCCCAAAAACAACTGGGCAGGCTGTAAATTAGAAAGCAGTATTTATTCTCTGACTTAGTTAGCATTTGAGTTCTTTCTAGAGCTGAATGTACCGAAATTATATTATTTCAATATTGAATTATGCATTTAAATTTTTAGGGTATTCCAAAAGTAATGGAAAGTTTTACATCAGCACTTAAAGGGATTTGGAGTACATTACATTCTAATTTTGGCTCTGTGAAAGTTGATTTTTGCCATCCTTTTTCTCTCAAGGTATGATATGTAAATCTATTTAAATTCTATTAAAATTAAGGTAATGACTAAAAATGTAGATTAAAAAATGCTTCAATTTCTTTTGAGGAAATATATTAATTTATTCTTCAAAAATGTGGATGATATTAGATACATATATTTTTAAATTTTGTTCTTTTACATTCTGTTGTATGCTGTGTTTATATTTGTAGCTTTATTGTTATGAAGATCAAAGTTTATCCTGTTAATTAATAATCATTTCATTAGTCATAATGCAGTAGCTGTTGACAAGCACCAAAGTTAGCAGTATCATGCAATGTGATCTCTGTATGTTGTGTGTTTTTCTCCTCTTGTTTATTATCTTTTTTATTTAAAATAAAAGAAAATTGAAACTTTACAAAAGTTTACTTCTAGATATCTTTATGAAAAGATAAAGTAGGAATCTTTCCCTCCTTACATTTTCTTAGAGCCACATAATGTTATAAAAATCTAAAGACATGCGTATGTAAGGCTTTGTGCTATATTATGCAGCCTGTTGTCTGCAACAACCAAAGCTGCCACCATTCCTGGAATACACAAATTTATTGTAATTCGTTTCCTTAGAAAGATGTGTTTTGTGGCCATATATTTGCTAAGTCCTTTGACTAACCTATAGAACATTTGATGGAGATCAATCTCCAGGCTTTTAATTAGAAAACAGTATTTATTCTCTGACTTTATTATCATCACATGGGTTTTTTTATAGCTGATTCCTATTTTGAAACAAGCAAAATGGTATCACCAACCAATAGATGATCAGAATGATACACTTCAGTGCCAACAGCACAACATGCAACTCATTCCAGTACTCATTCAGTACCAGTACACTGTAGAAAATACTGCTATTACAAACTACTGCATAATTCTAATCAAAACTCAACAGGTACAGCACTATATTAAAATTTAAAAAAAAAAATTAAATTAAATTGCTATAGCAAACATTCCCTTATAACAAACCATTTGTGTGGTTCCTGAGGTCTACAGTGAGATGACTGTATTTGAATTTGATGTAACATAATATGAGGGTGATCTGAAAAGTTCTCAGCCTAACAATGAAAAAACAAATTTATAATTTCAAAATTATTTTTATTTTTCAACATAATCTCCCTTAAGACTAATACATTTATTCCAGTGATGCTCCAGTGTGCCATTATCCCTTCCCTGTAGTGGTTCTCACTAAGATCTGCAAAATACCCCCTCTACAGCTGCAATCACCTCTTGATTCGAAGACAAACGCTGACCAGCAAGGAAGAGTTTGTTTTGGGAAGAGATAGAAGTCAGAGGTAGCCAAATCTGGGGAATAGGGTGGATGTTCCAACATTTTCCCACTGGCAAAACACCTTTGTGGGCAGGTGCATTGTCCTGATGAAAGATGATTTTTTTTCTTCTGCAAACCGGGTCTTTTCTCACAAATTTTTTCATCTAGTCTAGTTAAAAGATCAGAATAATATTCCCCGGTTATTGTTTTACTCTTTTCAAGATAATTAATAAACAAAATGTCTTTAGCATTCCAAAACACCGATGCCATGACCTTTCCTTCTGATGGAATCGACTTTATCTTCTCTGGCACTGAACAACCGGCGTCTGTCCACTGCTTTGACTGCTGTTTGGATTCTGGTGCGTAATGGTGAATCCAAGTGTCATCCATAGTAATAAATCGACACACGAAATCAGTTTTATTCTTGTTTAAAATGCTCCAAGCATTGTTCAGAGATTTTCATGTGAGTGCGTTTTCGATCTGCTGTGAGCAAGTGCGGCACCCATCTTACACAAAACTTTTTCATATGCAATTCTTCATGAAAATTATGTCTTGCACATTCTTGTGAAATGCCTATAGTCTCGGCAATTTCTTGCACTTTGACTCGCTTGTCATCCAATAACATATCATGCACTTGATCGATGATTTCTGGTGTTACACTTTTTGGACGTCCTTCACATGGATATCTTCAAGGCTGGTAGCCACGTTTAAACTCAGCAGTGCATTTCTTAATTGTCAACAACGAAGGAGAAGAGTGCCCATAAACTTTTATGAACTTCAAATGAATTTCTTTTGGCATTGAACCTTCTTTTACGAAGAATTTTATAACCGCACAATACTCAATTTTATCCATTTCAAGGGATACAAACAACACTTTTGCTTTAGACAGCTGTATAAAACAAACTACTTGATAGAATGACTTGCAATTTCACATGGATGCTTATGACAGATGTACTAACTTAAAAAAAACAAAAAAACTTGCCAATAGTGTTGCCATCTCTGGTCGCGGCTGAGAACTTTTCAGACTACCCTCATGGCATAGATAGACCCAGTGAAGTCTGAAAAGAACCTGGGGTAATTTGAATTGTGGTAGTAATGCATCTGAGTCATTCAGTGAGGGTTTTTCATGAAGGTGAATGTCATCACATGGAAGTGGAAAGTTCTTCCTTTCAGAAACTTAGGTTTTTCATCTTGCAAGATAAGCATACATTCTGGCAGAAAAGGCATACACCTCATAACGTTTAGTTGTGTGCAGTAATTTCACCTAATTCTTCACTGGGGAGTTAGTGAAAGTTATTAAATATTGTTTCCATATACCACAATTTAACATAATAGATTTTTATTTAGATTTGAATTGCCAAAAACGATAATAGGTTTCTTGTCTGTGTTCCTGAAACCGATGAAAAACAGATATAACATAATAGATGTGAGATCTGAACCATTGTTTTCAAGGTAGAATTAAATATTTGATTGTGATCTGGAACATTGTTATTTTATTTTATTGTCCTCTTGGAGATATACAACATAATGGGCATTATCCATATCATTTAACTCATTCCATATGCTAGTATTCTACTTTTAGAAATATATATCAGAAGTGAGCTGGTCTCACTTCGTTTGAACAATCTGAGCTTGAATCTAAAATGCAATCAACCTTTACAAGAGATTTTAAACTGAAGGAAAGTCATCCAATCTTATACAGAAGTGGCAAGGTGTTATCCTCTTAGAAATTTAATTTTTTTTCCCCTCTGCAAACCAAACTAGCTATAGAGCACATGTAGTTAATACAGTCAGTTCTCGACTTGTGACGTATGTAAATTACGACCACTTGTACTTAGAGTGGCTATCCCATTAAAACATTCACTGAATACTGTCTAACTCCTGCAACCATGAACCAGGATGTTATTGCTGTTTTCAAGGTATTTAATAAATACTCTTGCTCAGGCTGTTGTTGCTGTTGAGAATGCAAAAACTTCAGACTTTTTGAAGGATTTAATATCTTGCAGATGCAGCATAGAGTGTGGTGACAGCAGAGTGTATGAATGGAAGAAATTGCTGAAAATATATGAATATATGAAAATATATGAAAATTCCAAATCAAGAGTTAGAATCAATCAATCAATCAATCAATCAATTACATGTCAAGACATCAATATTATCAGATCTTACATTTCTATCTTCTAAGGCACTTTTTACTGTATCAATCCACCTATATCTTGGTCTTCCTCTGGATCTTTTTCCTGCCAACCTGGCAGAGAAAAATTTTTTTTGCTAATCTTTCCTTTCCCATTCTGTTTAATTATTATTATTACTATTATTACGGGCAACTCCAGGGAGTCATTAGACTCATCGAGGGAGGCCCCAAATCATATTCATCACAACTATTTGACATTCATACAGTATCTATCATACCTCGCCTTAAACTCATTCACTGTCACAGCATCCACTACAGACTCAGGGAGCGCATTCCACTCATTCACTACTCTAAAAGTAAAGAACCCAGCTCTAACACCTTTACTAACCACACTTTTGCCCAGTTTCCATGGATGTCCCCTAGTCCTCCCACAACCAGTCCTGTTCTCAAAAATATCTTCTGAATTAATTTTATAGAAACCCTTCAGTAATTTGAATGTCTCAATCATATCTCCCCTCCTCCGCCTATCAACCAATTTTTGCAACCCACAAATCCTCAACCTGTTCTCATACGGCTCATTCCACAGACCTGCTATCATCTTGGTCACTCGCCTCTGGATCCTCTCCACCTCCTCCCCATCAGTGACCATATCACTTGAGATTAGCTCTGATAACACATTCCAGGATGCTAACAATGTCAAGTTCTTTCCTAATATCATTTTTAATATGATATTGCCATTGATGCCATCCATTCACCCCTCTAATCTTTCTCAGGACTCTCATATCTGTGGTCTCTACTCTATGGTCAAGCGTTTTATTTCTGACCCAGCTCTCAGATCCATAAGTTAAAATTGGTTTGAACACTGTCTTGTATACAGCTAATTTAATGTTTTGACTAATTTCTCTCTTATTCCATATAAATTTATTCAGTTGACTTCCTGCCATACCAGCTTTGTTGATTCTGTTGTCTATTTCCACATTTAATTTACCATCTTCACTAAAAATCGTGCTAAGTAGCTGAAATGTTTTACTTGTTCTCCAGTCACAATGGATCTCCAGGCACAATGCAGTTGATATTTTCAATGTTTCTGCCTATTTTCATTTTCATTGTCTTCATCTTGTTATTGCTGATTTTCATATCAAATTTATTACAACAGTTATTCAATTTAGTCAGGGAATCTTGCAGACTTGTACTGGATTTAATTAAAAATATAACATCATCTGCGTAAAGCAAAGAGCTGAGATTAACACCTCCAATTTTGATATCAGGTTTAATACTCCTTTCCTTCATAATGTGATCCATATAGATAATGAATAACAAAGGAGACCATGTACATCCTTGTCTGACACCAGATTTAACATTAAACCATCTTCCTGTACTTCCTTCAATTCTAACTGCTGACTTACAACTCAAATAAAGACTAAGTATTGCTTGATATATTGCCTCATTGACACCATATAACTATAGTATTTCGAATAGTTTCTCTCTTGGCACATTGTTATATATCTTTTTCAGATATACAAAACTTAAATAACAGATCTTTGTTATATTCCCATGATTTCTCAGCTATCTGTCGTAAAGTGAAAATCTGATCCTGACAGCCTCTATTTGGCCTGAATCCAGCTTGTTCTTCAAGCTTCTCTTCCACAATCCTTCTCAACCGTTTCTCAAGTATACTTGCATATATCTTACCAGGAATATTCAGTACAGAAATTAATTCTCACATTCAGTTATATTTCTCTTTTTATATATGGGTGCTCTGAGAGCCCTGCTCCAATCATCTGGAATTCTTCCCTCTGTCCAGGCCTTCTGAACTATGCAGTGCACCACTGTAAGACTTCTATACCTCCATACTTGAGCATTTCTGGTCGAATATCATCTACTCCCACTGCATTTCCCCATTTCAAGCTTTTGGTGGCTTTTTCTACTTTAAGTATGGATATGTATTCCTGATTGCATGTCTGTTTAGTGTTTTTACTACTGTTCTGTCATACCTGCTTGTGTCATTTAGCAATTTTTTGAAGTAATTACTCCATACATCAGGGATATCTTTTTCTCTAGTTTTCATGTAACCTTTATCATCTCTAATTCCTTTTACAGCACTTTTTCCTCCATTTTTGAGCTTTTTCAACAGCCTCCAGAATATCTTGCCACCTTCCTGATATTTATATTCAATGTTCTTACCAAAGTCTTCCCATGACTTTTGTTTAGCTTAGCTCTTATATTTGTCTCTGTATTCTCTAAGAGTACAAGCTGACTTATTTGCCATGAACTTTTGATATGCTTTCTTCTTTTTCTTCACTGCCTCTGTAACTTCCTGTGTCCACCATGAGGTTCTGATTTTTCTATCCTTGCAGCTTTCTATCCTTCTATCCTCACCACATGCCTCTCTGGCTGTATCAGTCAGTGTTTTCTTCAGGGCTTGCCACTGACCTCCAAGATTTGGTTCTTGTTCTCAAACTCTTTCATTTTTTCTTCAATAATGTTTGTGTATTTTAGTCTACAGTTTACATCCGAGAGCTGCTCAACTTTTATTCATTTTAAAACAAAACTGTCTTACATGTTCTTCTTTTCAGTGTGAAATTCAGTTTTATCCTACTTAAGATTAAATGGTGATCACTTCCAATTTCAAAGCCTCTCTACAGTTTAGTGTCCTGCACCAGTAGGAAAACATCACTATCAACATAATCATTGAGACTTTTCTTATTCTTTGCCTATTCTCTCCATGTAAATTGGTGTACATTTTTATGTTGGAACATTGAGTTTTGTAATAACCAGTTCATGTCCTGAACAGAAATCCAACAGGTATTTGCCATTATTACTAGCTTTCCTCTTTTCTCCAAATTTTCCCAAAATATTTTTGTATGTCTGACAATCATTTCCTACTCTGCTATTTAGATCCCCAACCAGGACCAACTTTTCCTTTTTCATTGTGTCAGTTGCTTTCTTTAAAGCCACAAAAAAAAATTCCTCCACTTCTACCTTAGTAGAACCTTTTATTGGACCATAACCACAAATGAGTCTCATTGTCCAGTTCCCCATTCTGATATTTGCCCACATCACTCTACTTGAGACTGCCATTCAAGAAGATTAGCCTCGTGTTTAGTGTTGAATACTATGGCTACTCCTTCTTTTCCTTGATTGTCATTGGCTGAATATAACATTTTATATTTATTGCTCAGAAAAATCTCACCAGATTTTGTCTTTTTTGTTTCAGTCACCCCTATGTCGATCTGGTAGTACTTATCCAATTCCTCAGCTGGCTCCATTTCTTTGTCATTCAGGCTTCTTATATTGATAGTACCGATCTTAAACTCTGGTGATGAGTTGGAGTGTGTTTTAAGATTTCTCCAGTAGCTGACTTTTTGCTGTTTGCCCTGGTTCCCTGGCGAAAACAGTGCGGGCCTTGTTTAACCAGGTGACATTCCAGCCAACATGAAATTGTATCATGTTGTGCCATCATTTTATATTTTGGTTTAAACTAATAAGAATACAATTTGGTTGGCTAAATCCCAAATTAACAGCCCATTCTCGTTTGTTCAGTATTCAGTGTACCTAACAGAGTGCACCACGAGAAGGTGAGATTGGACATTAGGTCAGAAACTCTGGTTGGTTCTCTGCATTTCTTTAAAGTCTATGTGGAGGTCTCTTCTCAGTTATACAGCTTTGACCCTTAAGCACTCCAGTTTGTTTTCTATATATATATATTTATATCTCATTTTCCTTTTATCCTCTTTTACCTTGCAGTGTCAAGGGTTTATTAATCATCGGACTTCAAGCCGTTCATAGGATAAGGTGGTAAGCCCTACACCCCGCTGTATCCTATGTCCTGTAGTGTTGAGTTTTCAAGGCCGGTTTGCCTGCTTTGTGGGATGAAAAACCTCTGGATAAACTGGGGGAAAAACCCTACTGTCCATGCCCAAGACTGGCTAACTTGGCTATGGCTGAGGAAGATCCTTCAGTTGCCCATGGCACCAATAGGAATCGATCCCAGGACACTTGTTCCCCAGGCATATGGTTGCAAAGTGCACAGCCACTAGGCTAACCACATGGACTTATATATATGTTTATTTATATATTTATTTATTTTTATTTTATTTTATTTTTTTATGTTGAGCCATCCATACACGAGAGGTCAGTACATGTACAGGTAATTATGTGCTTAAAAGCAAGAAGTTAAACTTAATTGTCATTACAGGCTATATATTTTATAATACACTGATTTATGTACCTTATCAAAATACTCATCGTTATCATGCTTGTCAAGGATTTAGGCCTAGAGTGGCCTGTTCTAGCTTTAGGCTCTCTTAGGAGGACATCCTGGTTTTCTTTCCTAATGGTTTATAATTTAAGACTACTTGTTTTGGTAATCTTTCTGTTTTTATTCTTTCAATGTGTTCCATCCATTTATGTTTATTATATTTTTTTAATTTTTTCTATTACTGATTCCTGGTTGAATTCTTTCATAATTTCTTCATTTCTTTTGTGATTGAATAGAGTATAGTTTGCAGTTTTTCTCATAAACTTCATTTCGGTTATTAATCTTTGTCTTTTTTTTTTTTTTTTCATTGTTCAGATTTCACTTCCATACAATAGGACTGGTAGGGCTAACATTGTATACTTTTAGTCTGGTTTGTTTTGAATTAGGTTAGGTTTAAATATAGAGTTAATTAAAACATTTTAAATATTTTGCAAAATTTAGGTTTATATCTTTTTCATTTTCATATGTAATCATACATCCTAGGTAGTTAAATGAATTTACATGTTATAAAATCTTTTTATCTATTACTATTTTAGTTCTTGCTGGATCTTGCCCTTTAAAGGCTATCATTTTTGATTTTTTTGTTGATATTATCATTCCATAATCTTTGGCTATCTCATTTAAATTTAAAATATCTTTTCTTATCAATTTTTTTTTTTTTTTTAAATGAAGTTTAGCAGATGACTATCAAGTCTGAAAATCTGCTTTTGTTTCAAGCACTGCAGAAAGGAATCAAAGTTAATAAGACATTATTAAAATGTTTTATATATTTCAAAGTTAATTGTACTGTATATTATCTTATACTACATATTATGTACACTAAACTATAATGAACTTATTACCTTCAACATTTCATAAAATTGCAGTATCTGTAATTTTATGAAATACTGCATTTATTATATCCTGTTTTTTTAGATATTGTAAGTTTTCATGCCAGCATGCAGAAAGAATTAAGTTATTTCCTTGATATTTAGGAATTTATTAAAAATTCAGAAGGTGCACATAACAGATCACCAACTTTACCTAATCATTATGATGGGCGTAGAATTTCTGTAGCTCGAAAGACATCTGTGTATGGAATGGATATTGTTTCTGAGGAACATCGTCATGCTATCAAAGATCTTGCAGATTATGTAGTTTATGGTGAGGAAATATTTCATTTTAGTTATTTAAAAATAAATTTTTTTTAAACATCAACAAATAATACAAATGTTAAAATAAGTGCTGTAAGCATGCATTTTTTTTTTCCCAAATAAATCCAGATATGAAAAGTTTTAGACCTATATTAGTAGTATGGGAGACCTAAAAGTTAGATAATTAGGAAAATCAGCTCTATAGGTTAGGCATGGAATTTTTTCAAGCCATTTCAGACTTCCACTAAGCAGCGTAGTGGTCACTGAAGTTTATTCACCACCATGAAGCTCATTATAAATTTAAAATTATTCAGATTAGCTGTCAGTTAAATATATGTAATAATATGTATGATATCACTAATTTTTTTTAACTTTTTAAATACTAGTCACTCCCTGCCCCCAATATTTTTTAATGGTTCTTTCTTTTCATTCTCTTCTGCAAAATATTTTAATGATCATCACATACTTGAAATCTTTTCTTTTTCAAAATGATTTTGTAAACGTGGGGGATGTTGTTTCTTATCTTATTCTTTATCTATGTCGGCTAAATAAAATAGACCATCCCCATTGTAAATGGGGATGGTCTATTTTATTTATTTATTTATATATCTTATCTTACTATATTTATCTTTTTTTATATTTGTATGCCCCCTTTTATATCTCTATTTATATATTTTCCTTATGTCTCTATCTCATCTCTTCAATATCTCTGCATCCACTCTATATATATTTTAATGCAATAACTATTATGTACTTCTAACTATACTTCCTTATCACTCTTTGGTATCTCTTTACATTATACTGCCCTTCTGCACTTCTTATTCTTTGAACACCAGAAAATTTATTTGAAAAGCTGCACCACTGATATCCGTTTTTTAGTAACAAGAAGTGTTAATTGCATCCAATAGTTTTCCCATTACATTCAAATTATCCCTGATTAATTAATATCTGCAGTCATGGTCTACTATCTATCCTTTACTATCCCCTTTCCCACTAATAGGCCCTAATATTTTTTTCGGAACTGTGCTTCAAAGAATTAAATATCAGGCAACATTCTATTAGCATTTAAATAACACATTTATTTTCCATAAAACAATTTACACTAATTTTGCAATAAAGAAAAATTTGCTTAGTTCAGCTCTACATAAAACAATTAGCTTAAAATGCCCTTTCAATTCATGAAAATTATATCACAAAATTAACCACTCTCTTCCAAATACAAGTTACTACCCTAAGCAATGGTACCTATTAATAAACTATTACTTCTTGACTGTTATGCACGTAAAAAATATCATTACACACAAAAGCTCTTTCCTTTCGATATTAAGATAATTCTGTAGACAAAATGCACCATTGACAAAACAGTTACTCTCTGACTGCTGCACATATAAATTTCTATTAATTATTAAACATCTAATTTTCAACCATTAACTGTGCTCAATTTTCAGCCTCAACTTAACAGTCCACTAATAAAGTTCTCCTATAATTCAAGAAAATAGAACAAACGGATCAACTTGCTTTATGGCTGCTACCCACTGTGTACTTGGCTTTGAACTGGAGTCCTGATTCTTTTTCTCCTGCATCAGGTTTGCTCTCCTTGCTTATGCCGACGTTAGACTTGTCGACGACTTTCTGAGACGGTGTCCTCCCGGTGCGTGGGCAAAGATTCTTGGCTTGAGGAGTATTTGCATGCGCGTTGAATGTCACGGAGCAATTCTTTCCTGCTCAAAAATTCCTTCTCCTCGGACAATAGCTCCCGGCAAAGAGTTGTCATCAGGTCTATGCGATGCCTGGCAGATCGGCTCCTATCATATTTTCTTTCAGGCCACTGGCTTGACTTTCTGAATTCGCGTCCTCGATAGTTTACATCTGATGGACAACCGCTGGCGATTTCTCGATAATGACCTCTGGACAACCGAAGAGGAACTCCTGGAACTGATACTCGATCTTCTGGCCAACACCTTTTATTTGCCTTCTTTCGTATTCCTGCATGAAGATATGGGACCCCGAACATTTTGGTGTGGTCCCTTGTTCTTCCACTGATGCTGACCCTTTCTTTATTCTTCTCGTGTGCTCCTTTAATCCTATTTGTTTTGGGCAGCGGACATTTGTCTGAAGTTTGTCGGTCTGTTTAACACTGACCTTGAGTATTTACAGGTGGCCTTCACAAACACATTTTATGTCCTTATAAGGAACTAGCATATACGGTTTTCTGGTGGCAAGGTATTGCCTTAGTTCAACACATTCTAGAATTTTCGTTTTAGGGCAGCAAGTACTGACAATTCCCATAGGGATTATATACATTAACAAACTGTTTTAAATATACATAGACTTACAGGTTATTTTTATGACATCCTTACAGGGCTTAACTTCTGTAAAAATTGATGTAAGGCTTTCTGGCATTATTAAGCTACATCAAATTTTTACAAAGGCCTTCATGAAAAAATTTTAAACCATGAATGTGGATGAAAATTTTTTTAATACAGTGTTTCTGGGTCGTGGGCCATATATTCTCTGGGTCGGACTGTACTCAAGTTTGTCATCTTAGAGCAGGAAATGCCATCAGTCTGTTCTGTGGGCTCTTTCTGGAGTGACTGGTGCTGTGACTTATTAATTTCCCTCAGGCATTTTACCCCATTGCGATACCCTGATCTCCTTCCAGTTCTTCTGGTGCCTGGGTAGTGGCTTCTACTCTTGCATATCTGTAACGTTTACTTCTATTACATTCCTTATATTTTTCATTGTGGCCTCTGTATCCTCCTTTTTATCTGCCACCACCTTGACACTCAAGATGTGTAAGGTCTCTCCCTCCTTTTACCTGTCCAGTATCTCTAATAGCTGGGGAATCAGGAAATTAATTTTCCTCATCCTTCTGATCCACAATCTTATTTTCCTTAGCTCCCCCCTTTTCTAACTGGGAATGGTCGTTTTTTGTGTTGACCTTGTTAATGCTTTTGCCGGCATAATGCCTCCGACTACCTCTCATCCGGGCACCCTGGTTGTATCCTGCTATAGAAATCTCCCCTTTTGAAAAATCACATGAGAACTTGTGTTTCTTAAGAAAGTCAGTCCCAAGTACTACCTTTGCTGTACTATGAGAGGATTCCGGGAGAATTAATAACCCCGGTGAAACATTTAAATTAAAGTCTGGCAACCACATGTTCACTTTTAATTTCTTCAAGGCATAGACAGTGGGGTCTGTTATTCCTTTTAACATGACAGGTGGCTTAAGTTTAGTGATACCGTCGGATACTTGGGATTGCAATTGCCTGAATAGAGATCCGGTTATCACTGAAACTTGGGAACCAGTGTCTAGCAAAACTCTGCATTTTACTCCTCTCATTTTTCCCCTAATTACCATCATGGAGCTTTCCTGCTGACTTCTAACACTTCTTGGCCATCTCTTTGTCCTCTGTGTGGGATGGTGGTGAGTCATTACCATATTGGCCTCAAATCTTTTATTGCTATCATAGTTCCCTCTGCTGTGAGAGCAGTATCTGGCAATATGCCCAAATTTTCTGCATTTGTAGCACTGCGGTGCTTCTCTCCTATTTTCCTTTTTGCTGTGCGTTCACTAAGAGTCTAAGTTCTCCAATGAGGATTTTGCTTTGATCTCCCCTAACTGATCGAGAATGGAGTTAAGCTTCTCCATCAAGGGCTGCTGTAGCTTTTCTACCTCTCTTTTGATAAAGGCTTGTAGTTCTTCTCTGTTAAAAGAATCAGAGGTTGTCTGTATGTTGTGGTCTATTTCATATATTTCTTTAATCATATACGGGTGGATAAGCTTATGTGTTCGTCAGACATATTTTTGTAATAGATCCGCCTCGGTGAACACAAAAAATATATCCGACACTTTCGCTATGACAAGTCGGATCTGGCAGACCATGCTTTGGATACTCCTGCATACAGGATCAATTGGAAAGAAACAAAAGTAATGCGCAGAAGCTTCTACAAGTCAGAGAGGTTGTTCCTGGAATCAACAGAAGCCTTAAAACATACTCCAAACCTTAACAAGTATGGCTGTATAAATCTACCAAAGATTTGGGAGACATTCATCTTAAGACCAAATTAATATTTATTACTTTTATTTTATTTCATTTTTTCAAACTTTTTAAGACTATCATTTAGACTACTATTTCAAAAATTAGGATTAGCATTCTTCTCTTTCTTAGTCTCACTCTTTGGTTCAGACACCTCTGTAATGTTGCGTATTTGACTGGCACTAGATGCTGGATGTAGATCACCTAACCTTTCTTCCCTTTCCTTTATTGCCTGATAGCAGTCTTCTAAATTATTTATCTTCCTATTATATGCTGTTTCTTTATATTCCTCTCTCACTCCTAGCCTGAATTGATTAAGGACTGCCCAATCAAAATGGCTCTTTTCCTCATCTGGCACACTCAAGCTATTTGCTAAGGTGAGCAGCCTATTGTAAAAGTCTGTGATAGTCTCTTTACTTTCCTGCTTGCATTTCTGTAGCCTCCACAGGTTCAGACCCATGCTTCTAGTTTTGGAAAACTAAGATATTAGGGTATTTTAAAACTTATTGTACTCCAAAGTGTCTCTCATTATTGGAGAGGAGTACAAAAAGTTTTTAGCCCTGCCAATTAGTTTATTCCTTAATATTATCAGAAGCTGGAAGTCCGACCAGTTTCTGACGTCCCTTAGCTCCTCTACGAACTTGAAGGACAACACATTATCGTGGTCCTCTCCAGAGAATTGAGGGATTAAGAGGTGAGGATTCACCGTTCTGAAGAATTCTCTATCCCCCATTTTATCACTACTAGTGGCTCCCGAATCAACATTGTTCACATTCATGGTTAAAATAATTTTCTTTTATACTATATGTATACTCTTTTCTGTTTAGTTGCCTGATCTTAATTTATGAAACTGTTCCAATCCACTTTTATCTTATTTAATTAATTGGATTTGATCCTATCGGCTGCTGCATTGTAAACATGGGGGGGATGTTGTTTCTTATCTTATTCTTTATCTATGACGGCTGTGCCATTGTAAACAGGGGTGGTCTATTTTATTTATTTATTTAAATATATATCTTATCTTATATATATTTTCCTTATGTCTCTATCTTACTATATTTATCCTTTTTTATATTTGTATGCCCCCTTCTTGAAAAACTACATCAAATTTTTACATTTGATATAGATTTTAGTGAACATATTTTAAACTATTATAAATAATTATAATTTATAATAATTATTATATGAATTTTGTAAACATGGTTTATCATAATAATAAAATCATGTTTACAAAGTTCATACACAGAATTTGGATAAAAAAAATTGATTACCATTTGCAAGCTAGAAATGTTCATTAATAATATGTTAATTGAGATAATTACAAATAACACACACATGTATTGTTGACTTACCTTGATAGTTACATATTTGTCTCTCTATATAATTTCAGATGCTTTCAATACAACTTCGATAATGAGTACAAATCTTGTGGCTTTCTTGCTACTCACAAAGCATAGAAAAGTAAGTGTTATATTTCAATAAGTATTATGTAAACTTAGTAGTTAAGTGTTTACCAAAATCAACTCTATGGTATTTGAAAATAGCATCACCATCATTTTCTAGTGTATAACCTCATGGGGTTTACCAGATATTATAACAGCCTACTAGAATTACTATTTTTCAGATTAGTGCATTATTTTGTCGAGCTTGATTTGATTAATTCTTGCATCTTGATTGCTAATCTTAATCCATATGTGTTTGGATTTCCTCTGGATTGTTTTTTGTATTATACTCTTGTTTTACCAATCCTACATCTCCTATTCTATTTAAGTGACCACCTTAAATTAGCTCTGCTCACACATTTTTAAATGTCAAATTCTGTCTTCATTTTAGTATGATTCACCATTAATTCTATTTACTTTCCTTATTTTTCCCAGAACTTCTATATCTAGTCTCAAGCCTTTGACTGGTTTATTTCTGTTCCTGTGATTTCTGATTGCTTATCAGAAATCGCTATTTATAATAGGCAATTAGAGCATTATTTCTAATCTCTTGATTAGAAATAAAGCATGTAATCTATTTGCCTCTCCACATTTCAGTTTTCTGAGGTTTTTTTTTTTTTTTTTTACTTTAATTTTTAATATGTATTTATTCTGATTGCACATAATACCGAAGATAATTGAAATCACTATCAGAAATGTTTGATGTAGTAGAAATAAGATTTGAATAGGACTTAATTTGTAATGAAGCTGTCCAGTATTACCAGTAAGGTAAATAAATTAATAATTTGAAACTTAATAATTCAAATTAATTTTTAAAGATTGATATATATATATATATATATATATATATATATATATCAATGTGGCACATGTGGGTATACTAAAAAAAGGTTTTTTTAGTATACAGAACCTATGGGGCTGATATCAGTATAAAAAAAATGCAGAAAATCAAACCAAGAAATTTGCTAAGGGATGACATTATATAATTTGGAAACATTGAAATAGGAAGATAAGAGTAATAATACAATCCAGTAAATTATAAAATAAATGATAAAATAAAATGTGTATGAAGATGGGCATATGTGAAATCTATCATCTTCATATATGAAGATGATAGATTTGTTTTAGGAGGTGAAGATCTAGAAAGAATGCTGGTGATATCAAGCCTAATGTTGTTATTTCAGGTGCTAAGTTACAGATACTGCATTCAGTGTTGAACATTAGGTCTAGTGCCAGTCTGCTTGTTTTGGAGCAACAGCCAAATTGTAGCCAAGACTTTGGGCACTGATGGCAGCTTTATTAAGCCATTGTAATAATAGGTTAACACTGCTGTGTTTGTGTAGAGATTGAACCTGAGGCACAGGTTTTAGAATTCAAAAGACTGTTGTATTTTTTTCATGTGTTTATTTTTTATTTTCAATAATTTATTTTCTCAGCTGTTCTCAATCAAAGTTGAGAACAGCTGAGAGCTCTGAATGTGATGAGCTGATCTGCATTGGTAGCAGCAAGGAGGGTGCATATAACAGTGATTTGTTTCCATAGCAGAGCAAAACTGTCACTCTTGTAGATATTATTATGTTACACCTCCAGGGAGTCCAAATACACATCAAGGGAGAGTGTGGCAACAGCATCGAACGATTCCCTTCCAACTACTAACCACACTCAAACTTGCTTAACTTTTTGTGTGAGCCATTAGTAGCAGAGACTCTACCAATATGGGAGGCTTTATTTGATTTGAACTTGATTTTAGATTTGAAGCAGTTCAGTAATATTTCTGTATCCTGGCATCTTTTTAGAAAGGCCATGTTTTGTCTTACATGTTCTATTTTTACCATGAATAATTATATTCCATGTGTTAAGGCTTATGTGTTGGGAGAAACTCATGTTAGAGGCTTAATAGAGTGAAATGGATGTCGTCATACCACATCCTATGTAAAAACTTCTATCTGTTTTAAAACTTCTGTTGAGAATATAACATTAAATAATACAGATATTTTAGTTAGTTTTGATATCACTTCACTATTCATCAACATTCCCTTAAATGACATCATTTATACAAAAAAAAAAAAAAAAAATCCTGGACATTTTTCTTGAAAGAACAAAATTTATAAACAGACAGATATCCAGGAATTTTTTTGTCTATAAGTTATCCCTTCTCCCCTCCCCTTGCTAATTTTTTATGAAATATTTTGAAAAACAAGCTCTTGTCTCAATTTCTCTCTCAAGTTTAGTTAAGATATGTGGAGGTTGTGTTGTCTATTTGGCTTCGTGACCCAGACACATTACTCTTTCTTCTCTCTCACTTCAATAGTTTTCAGCCAAGAATGCATTTTACTATGGAAAAAGAAACTAATAATAGTCTAGCCTTTCTAGACACCTTGGTAACACACCTACCTAATGGTAACCTGTTCTTTTCAGTATATAGGAAACCCACTTACAGAGGCAGATACATTCCCAAACTTTCCCATCATCCCTTCTCAACAATATGGTATCATTAAAACACTAACCAGTATAACCTTTGTTCTAATGACGCCTCTCTTGCAACACAGCTTAATCATATACACCACACCTTCTTATCTAATGGCTACAGTTCCTGCAGTATCAAAAAAAAAAAAAAAATAATAATAATAATAAATCCTTCTCCCAATCCTTGACCTTATCTTGAAGAGAATTTTAGTATTACTATCATCTCCTATGTCTGAGCACTTTAGAAAAAGTAACTGGAATCTTAAAGAAATACAACTCCTGCATGGCTCTCAAGCTCCACTTGAAACTAGCTACCTTTATCTGCTCCACAAAGAACCAAGTTCCGCCTTTCTCATTTCCTGGTATATATAGTGTTCTATGTTTCTGCAAGTTGTCCTGCTATGGACAGACAAGAAGATCAGCAACCATCTGCATGGAAGAACATAAAAAAATACATCTGCAGTCATGACTATGGTCAATCGGTCCTTGCAGACCATGCTTTGGATATGACTCATGGAATCCGTTGGAAAAAGACTACCATGCTTCATTGCACTAAATTTAGAAGAGAAAGACTGCTTTAAGAATCTGTGGCTCTATAGAAATCAGCCTAATTTGAATAAATATAGTTGCATAAAATTTCCCAAAATATGGGAAACACTAATACCTCGAAATCCCAGTTTACATTCTAGGCTGCCAACTGGTACCCAAAGAGGGCATCCAACCTAGTCTTTCTTCCATGTTTCACTTAGTTTTGGGTTGCCTCGTGTGTTGTCCCTGATGATGTCTCAGTGACAGAGACAAAATATTGGAATAATTAAATATTTTAAATCCTTTCTCAGTGCTGTTTCACTTTATTAAGCTCCAACATGACCAAATACGGACCTTTTTCAAGCTACTTTAGACCTACAGTAAGCAGGGTAGTGTGAGACCACTAAAAAGGGTCTCCCACCTAAAGACAATCACAAAAAAGTCCATTCTTGTGGTGGGATTTGAACCTGTAGCATGTTGATCAGAGAGTGGAATGCTAATTTCTTGGCCAACCAAGCCAGGTTTCTCTGAAACTTGTAATGTCTTCTGATGGGTGGAATTGATTTTGGACCTACATAAGTTTTGTACTAAAAAATCATTTTGGTAATTCAATTAGAATATTTCAGAATATCCTTGCAAGAATATTTAGGTATGTTTCCATGTCATTATAGCTTTCAAAATAATTTTAATTTGTAAGTTTAAAATTATTAGATTCATTAGTCTTACAGGCTAGTAATATTAGGGCAGCTCCATTTCAAATTAAGATTGGCTATTCAAATATCAGTATTTTGAATAGCAACTATATGAAATTTTGCTTCAGAAATCCTAATCATAGTAGGATTAATGTACATAGTGCCCAGTTGACTTTATTTTGATAATTGAAAATCTTAATTCTTAACAAAATCGTAACAAAACTAATTTTGTTCTTGTTCTTCACCAGTTTTCCCTTCAACAGTTTTTCTTAACTTTCCCTGAGAATGCTTGTATAAATCTTTCTTAGACTGTTTAAAACAGCAACATTTCTCTCAAGCACCGAGTCAAAATTACAGTAGTGGATTTAAAAACCAATCACTTTTAATGTTGGTGTAGTTTGCTACATCTAGTGTGTGAATAAAAGAGTTTGTTCTTTCAAAAGACAGAGAAACTGTTTAAATCACAGTTTATTCTTTAATAAAAAATTAAAATAATTCAAAATTCTGTTTCTTGAAAAACGAAAAATATCTAATTAAACCCAAGCAGTGTCATATTAATCTTCCAGCTGATAAAGTTCAAATTTTTATTGAATGCAGGTGTTAAGTTATAACTGATGAAGATATGCATAAAAGGTGCAAATGATATAATAACAGTTGATATAATCAGAAAATGTTGACATATTGTAATAACATATTTTTGATATACATTTTAATTATTATATGTGCTAATCTATATGTTAGTGCAATGCAGTATATTGAAATTTAGTTTTCATAATTATTTTGTTATTGGTAACTTCACTGAAAATAGTAATATTAATATCACTATTCTCAGTGAAATTGCTGTAGTTGCTAATAGTGTTGTGTCATATTATTATTCAGTGCAATAGTAGTACTTGCTACAACTGAATAACAATTTAACATAAAATACATTGTGATTTCTGTATGTCTATCACACTGTGTTGTTTATCCCTGTAATAGGGCACAACATTTCAACAGTTGACTCAGAGTTTTGACTGGTTGCGTAATGAGATGATTAAAAGAAAAAAACAGATTGGATTTACGGAAGATTCTGCAGAGGTAGTGAAGCATGCATGTTCATTATTAGGAGAGAAACTTGTTGCTACAGATACTGTACAGATGGAATGGTCTTCCAGTGATACTGCCAATAATAATGTGAAGATAATATTTTATAAACCAGTTATTAAATTACCCTATGTCTTTGAACTTCAGTATTATGCAAATGCAATTTTGCCAATTTTTCTGCTGGAGAGTGTAGTAGGTAATTACATTGTATTGATCATTTGTTATATGGAATCAATCTTCATATGAATGTTATTTTATTCATAGTATTTTCATATTATTTTACTTATAAGTAAAATAATTTCCTTAAATATTATTTTAAAAATTTGAAAGATTTTATAGCTTTTTGTGACTTCAGAGGAAAAAGTGACTTTTGATTACATACTCCTGAGTTACTGCTCAGGAGTACCTAATTAGAATATTAACAGCTATAGAATACTGTATTTGTAAAACAGTATTCTATACAAGTACAGGTTCATTTCTGCCCAGCTATAGTTTCACAGAATAATCTTAAGGAGCATTAAATTTATGTTTAAATAAGGTATCCAGAAACATTTTAGTGTATCACTGAAAAACTCCTTTAATGAGAACTAAATTCCTTGTGCCTCTGTTTTACCCTATGGAATAGAGCCAGATCAGAAGTACCACATGCCAAAAGGGTACACATGCCTTTGTAATAATCTGCAGGTGATCGATAGATGCAAACATTCCTCTCCTATCTAACATGAAGAATAGGTTAGATTTCAATCCTATATGCTAAAGATATATCCCAAAAGATTTTGAAAAATTCTTAGGAAATTCCTATTAATTTACTGTAAACATGTACATAAGCTTATAAATTTCTTACTTTCAGTTAAAGATTTCCTTTTTCTTATCTTGGTGTTTACTATATGTTGTGTTCCTGTATTCTTCATATTTTAGTCTGAATGTTTCACTGCAATAAGCATTTCCAAATATCAAGACTACATCCACTCTGTAAAAGTAATCATAATTTTGGTTACATTACACTCATTAGAGACTGGATATTTGTCATTTCAGTTGGTTCATTTAATTGGAATTTGCTAATTGTGCAATCAGTAAGTAATAACTGGTAATAATCAGCAAGTGATTGATAGATCCAAACCTTCCTCTTCTACTTAACCTGAAGAATGGGTTTTAATTCCATGTGTGTGTGTGTGTGTGTGTGTGTGTGTGTGCAGTTCTTTGTAGTAATGCATGTTATCATTTTGCCAATGACCACATGACAGCCATTATTGACTTCTACTTGCTATTTAGTTAAATACTTGCACATGCACAGCAAAAAAAGATTAATAGGTAATTAACATCTGGATTCGAAGAGCATTGGTATGCAAGTAACAGATGGATAGGGAGAAAATTAAGAATGGAAGAGTTAATATAAGACATTGATTGGAATGCATAAAGGCATATCTGAAAATGTATTTTTAAGCAAAAGGTGAATCATTTGGCTGATGGATTAATAGTTGAATTAAATGGTCAATATCAGAAAGATGATGCTCAATAGACATTCTATTTCAAGTTTGAACAAATGCTAAAAAAAATTGTTTGAGGTATACAAGTGATATTATTCAGAAAGAAGTGAAGGTGTTACTCAACCTGACCTATAAAGTAGTAGAAATGAAGAAAAGCCCTAATTTCCTGATACATTTTATTTGTAAAGCATTTAAGAAAAATGTTTTTAACTTATAAATGAGAATTTGTGTTTATACTTTCTCGATCTGAAATTACTTTGGTTAAGACAATATTCATAATCAGTATGACTGTGTGTGAGTAAGAAGATATATATGCTGAATGAAAAAAATGCTGCATAGTCTTATGAAAGTTTAAAAAAATTACATTTTGGGGAAAGGCCTTATAAAGAAGCCATTTGGAAGAACAGTTATTCTCTATAGAATTTTTCTGTGAGAAAAAAAAGATCCCCAGTGTGACAGACTGATAATATGGTACTAATATTCATTAATTTGTGAAATAATTCAGATGGTGTAAGGTAGTGTTTGAATGATTAAACTTCTATAATTATAAAAAGGAGATCTCTAAGATAGTAATTTTAGTAATGAGAAGGACTTAAATCCAAAATAGTTTTATATTTATTAAATGTGGAAGTTTATCTTGTATGTAACTGTATATGCTTGGTTGAGTGTTATTAAATGTAGATAATTTTTATTTTTATATACATTTTATAACTACATTATAAATAAAATGTAGTTTATTTTTTATTTTTTTATTAATTGTCCTTAAGTCAGTGTTTTTCTGGATTTTAAAAGAATTAGTTTAAAGTCATTACACTAGTCCAATACGAACTCTTGTAATTTCTCTTTATCACTCATCACAAAGATGTGTTAAGAGTAAATTGGTACATTTGTCAGATTGCATCAAGGGTGTGTGTCTTCTTTAAACTTGCATAACGAACAGGTTAGTTCTGAAATGTTGAACTTAGCCGAACATAGATTCTGCAAATGTCATGTGATTTAGTGATATGACATTGAAGTTTCTAAGGAAAGACTAAGGAATGTTGCACAGTTGTGCATCATTGTTTACATCTTAATGGAAAATGACTGTCATTTGCTAAAATTTTCTTTGTAAATTAATTGACATAAAAACTTTAAATCACCTGCAACAGTTTCTGTTCACACACTCAACACATGTATGTATATTATATTATATAATTATATTAATTATATTATATATAATTATATAAAAGAATTATATTCTTTCATATAATTTCTAATAGGATGTTCTGGTATTTGGCATAGGCCTAGAATTGATAACAGAACTAACTTGCTCATTATGCAAATTAACTCTGTTTTGAATCTGTCTACTCTGCACTGATGATTCTTCTATACACCAGTTAGTGAAATATTCATACTTATTTATTGGGAAACTTAATTTAAATTTTAGTTAGTTAAAGCTAATTAATCCTTATTACTGTTTTTATGCAAATAAGTATGTGTTTTATCTACAGGCATCTTTCTAATCACATCTAATTAATATTAGTGTAAATGTTTCATAAAAAAGTTCACTTTGTTTTTTTCATATTAATCCCATACTTAAGAATTATTTCTGGAACTGCTGATATACTTGGAAGAATATCCTTCTTGAAATCATTTATTCCTTTGTATTTAATCTTATGATTTTGAAGAAAGATAAAGGATGATGGATACCAGTTCATTTGAACAGCACTGGTGCAAGTTTGTGAAATAAAAATGCACTACACATGAATAAGCCACCTGTATGATAGAGACTGAGATGACATTATAATAAGAGAGAATATCAGTGAAAAATTGCCCTCTTCTGGACAATATCAAGAATTTTATAAGGATTTTTTGTGGCACCATCCCAAATGTCAGAATAATATTTTAAAGTAGGATAGAATTTAGGTTATGTTCTGGTTGTGTTGAAGTCAACAAGATCATCTTCATCTCATTAGAGAATAACTTGGAAATCAACATTTAAATGTTAATTTAAATGGATTGCTATTGGATGTTGTGTGTGTGTGTGTGCAAGTAGCAGAAATGAATTCAAGAACAGTTATGACAGCTAGGGAAGATGGTATGTGGCTTCTCTCAGTGAGTCCCTGACTGCCTGAAGATTTCTTTATTATTATTATTATTATTCCTTTGTATTTCAGAAAAGTTTCAGAAATTGTTGCTTTTGGATAATAGTACTAATGTGTTATTTATTTTCAGGCTATTGATGACAACACAGAATGATAAGAAAATAATATTTGTTAATTTATTTGCTGATATTTCGCTGATATTATATCCAGCATTTTCAGAGCACAAAAACATTTGTCACAGTATGCAAAACAACAACAATATGGTATAATAGTGGAACTAGTTTAAAAAAATTGTAATGGACAACACAAGGAACTAAAGTCCTAATTAGGTACCATCTATGTTAGAAAAAAAAACAAAAACAAATATTAATTACATCTTAAAATGACTGTCTCCGAGGGAGACTAAAATGACTGGGAGGCAGTCACATCATTATTATTGTACAGGCACCTCCATGGAGTCCTAAGATTCATCATGGGACACCCAAACTATCAACATGATATCTATCATACCTCTCCTTGAAACCATTAACAGACAAAAACATAGCTGATTCAGGAAACCCATTCCATTCATTCAGCATTCTTCACACAAAAAACCTAGTCCTCATATCCTTACTAACCACATTTACTCAACTTCCAGGGATGACGAACTTCTTGTTCTGCTTTCTCTAGCCAAGTGCTGAAACATTTCCCCTGCATCATTCCTATAAAATCCTTTAAGTAACTTAAATGTTTCTATCATATCCCCTTTTTCACCTATCAACCAATATTTGCAATCCACAAACCCTCAATCTATCATCATAGGGAGCATTCCACAGACCACTCATTTCTGGATCTTCTCCATCACTTCCTCATCCCCAAGAAACCCAGGTGACCAAACTCGACACAGTAATCCAGATGTGGTTGTAACAGGGCTTTATGTAGAGTGTGTTCTTCAATAACAAAGCAATCCTGTGAGCTACCTAGGTGACTTTAGCAGTATGCTCTCTAAACTTAAACTATCTATTATACCCCAAAATATGCTTCATCAATTTCCTGGAATATAGTTCTCTCAATGTGGTACACAGATTGTAATCTTTGTATCTCAAAATGCATAATTTTCCAATTTTCCACATTAAATTGAACATCCATTATGTTTTGCCTATACTGTCATGCTATTGAAATCATCCTGTAAGCTCTCTACATCACCTTAATTAACTATTAATCTACCCATCTTTGCATCATCATCAAACAACTGAATATCTCCCTTCAAAATATTTCCTATATTATTTAAAGACAAATTAAACAGTGGTCCAAACACAGATCCCCTGCAGCACACCACTAGTCACCTGGATTCTGTCCATCAGCCATCCCTTTATTCATATCACCATTTTCCTATCCATCCCCATTTGATATCTGTTCCTGAATTCTCTGTTTGACCAACTTTTCCAGTACTTTTACCACTACTCTTGAAATACTAATTAGACTATATTTTGCTACTACAACAGATTTAGATCCTCCTTTATAGAAAGGAATTTTTTGTCCTCCCATTCTTGTGGGACTACCAGAGCTGAGACTTAAACAGCCTAATCAAAGACATTGCCAGTTTCCATGCACATTCTCTGAAAATGCAAGCCAATATCTCATCCAATCTCATAGCTGTATTTGCATTCAGATTCTGCAATATCTGCAAGTACCTCCAACTCATCAACTACTGTTCTCACATCAGTCCCTGTCATCTCTACCATCACAATATCTTCACTTGGATGATATACATACCCCTGCAAGATGGTCACTAAGTAGCTCAATTTCATCTGCCTTTGGTACCTCTCTACCATCTGCACTCATTACAATAATCATCTCATGGTTGTTCTTCCTCTGCTTGCCACATCATAATAATAAAAAACCTCTTTGAGATTTCTTTTCACTGTTTGGCTGATTTCTTCTCATAAACTGAGTTTGCCTTCCTTACCATACTGGTCACCTTTCTTGTGGCAATGCTACATGTATATTGAGCAGTAGACTTTATCATCAGTTTGTCTTTTGTATTCCATAACGCATAACACATTATTAGAAGAAACACACGTATAAACCACAGTGAAAATTATTTAATTGTAAATATTTCATCCTAAGTATCTTAGGACATCATCAGTACAGTATTTAAACAAAATTAGGAATAACATACAGTTAGGGCGCATGATTACAATAGAATCTCATGAAAACGTGCATAACGTGCTAAAGTAGTACAAAAAAAAAAAAAAAAAAACGTAATTATTTAACACAATTTTGTATGATAATTTCCCATACTTTAGGAATAGTAAGAACGTCGTTGCGGTTTAGGTTTGGTCTGTGTAGTAGAGCTTCAGAACTTTCTTTGCATAAACTATGTAAAAGTTTAGCCTTTTCCCAATGGATCCTATGGTTTGGATTTTCAATTCCGTGTTGAGAGAGGCCAGATTTCTGCGGTTTAAGAAGACAAATGTGGTCTTGATGTTCCGAGATGCGTTTCTGAACAGACCTACCTGTCTGTCCAAAGTAAGATAATTTGCATGAGCATGGAATCTCATAAACACCAGGTAACATCAAGGGTGAGAATTTGTCCTTAGGAGAAGGTAATAAGTTGTAAATTTGGTTGATAGGTTTGTAAGTAATGGCAAAATTGTATTTCTTCATAATTTTAGAAAGACGTTCTGAGATGCCTTTAACGTAAGGTATGGGAATCCTATGCACTTCTTCATGTCTGGTTTGATGTATGCAGAAGTGACTGATGATTTTTTGAGTTGTTTTGGAATTATATCCATTTAGGATGGCTGTATTTTTGATAACTTCTAATTCCTGGTTTAAAGATTCTTCAGAGGAGCAGAATTTGTGTGCTCTGAAAACTAGTGATTTAATAATGCCAGATTTCTGAGATGGATGATGAGCAGAAGAATTGTGAATGTAGCGACCCGAGAATGTAGGCTTGCGAAAGACGGACGTGGCGATGGAACTGTCTTCTTTTCTTTTGATGTGTAAATCCAAAAAAGAGATACCCTGTGGAGATTCTTTTTCTAACGTAAAGTTGATGCGATGATGAAGAATGTTAATTTTATCTAGAAACAGTTGTAATTCAGGTTCGGGATGATTTCAGACTGCAAATACGTCATCGACATATCTTAGCCAAATTTTTGGTTTGGGTTCAAAAGTGAATATTTTTTCCTCAAGGTGTTCTAGAAACAAATTTGCTAGGTTTGGTGTTAAAGGAGATCCCATTGCTGTTCCTTCCTTTTGCTTGTAAATTTGACCTTTCCAGGTGAAGTAACCTGATGCAATAACAAACTTGAACAATTCAACTATATCAGATGGAAATTTTTGAGTTAGTAATTCTATTGTTTCTTTATGGGGAATGTTTGTGAAGAGGGAGACAATGTCGAAGCTGATTAACAAGTCAGTTTTTGATAGTTGAATGTCTTTAATTTTTGTGTGAAACTCAGTAGAATTTTTGATTGAAGAGACTGAGTGGCCTATGTGAGGGCGGAGAAGATTAGATAAGAATCTTCATAACTTGTACGTTGGACAGCCGATACAGTCTACGACGGGTCTAAGGGGAACATTAGTTTTGTGTAGCTTAAGTAAGCCATAAATTCTAGGAGGTCTTGCATGGTATGTCTTAAGTTTTTTGATTGTTTCTTCATCTAAGGAGGAAGTTTCATTAAGTAGCTTATTTAATTTTCTGAGTTGACGATTCGTAGGATCAAAATCCAATTTGGAGTAAGTATTACGATCTCGAAGAAGTAAATTCATTTTTCGGTCATATGAATTGGTATCAAGAACCAATTCAGTGGTATACAGTGGTATTTCCTTTATCAGCTCTAGTAATGATTAGATTTTTGTTACGTTTTAAGGAAATAATAGCTTTCAATTCCGACGGTGGGATATTTAATTCTGAAGGTTTGGCATTGTAGATCACTTTAGCTACTTCGAAACGAAGTTTGTTGGCTTCAATACTGGAGAGATGCTTGATGTTTCTTTCTATATTATGTATAAAGTCTAAATATGGGAAACACTTTGGTGAAATCGCAAATTTATGGCCTCTTGCTAGAACATTTAATTCATCTTTTGTTAGTTGACGGTTAGATAAATTGACTACCCATTTTTCCATTGGTAATTTGTTAGTGATTACTAATGTTGGACAGCCGATACAGCCGTATAGACTGTATCGGCTGTCCAACGTACAAGTTATCAAGATTCTTATCTAACCTTCTCCGCCCTCACATAGGCCACTCAGTCTCTTCAATCAAAAATTCTACTGAGTTTCACACAAAAATTAAAGACATTCAACTATCGAAAACTGACTTGTTAATCAGCTTTAACATTGTCTCCCTCTTCACAAACATTCCCCATAAAGAAACAATAGAATTACTAACTCAAAAATTTCCGTCTGATATAGTTGAATTGTTCAAGTTTGTTACTGCATCAGGTTACTTCACCTGGAAAAGTCAAATTTACAAGCAAGAGGAAGAAACAGCAATGGGATCTCCTTTATCACCAAACCTAGCAAATTTGTTTCTAGAACACCTTGAGGAAAAAATATTCACTTTTGAACCCAAACCAAAAATTTGGCTAAGATATGTCGATGACGTATTTGCAGTCTCGAATCATCCCGAACCTGAATTACAACTGTTTCTAGATAAAATGAACCTTCATCATCATCGCATCAACTTTACATTAGAAAAAGAATCTCCACAGGGTATCTCTTTTTTGGATTTACACATCAAAAGAAAAGAAGACAGTTCCATCGCCACGTCCGTCTTTCGCAAGCCTACATTCTCGGATCGCTACATTCACAATTCTTCTGCTCATCATCCATCTCAGAAATCTGGCATTATTAAATCACTAGTTTCCAGAGCACACAAATTCTGCTCCTCTGAAGAATCTTTAAACCAGGAATTAGAAGTTATCAAAAATACAGCCATCCTAAATGGATATAATCCCAAAACAACTCAAAAAATCAGTCACTTCTGCATACATCAAACCAGACAGGAAGAAGTGCATAGGATTCCCATACCTTACGTTAAAGGCATCTCAGAACGTCTTTCTAAAATTATGAAGAAATACAATTTGGCCATTACTTACAAACCTATCAACCAAATTTACAACTTATTACCTTCTCCTAAGGACAAATTCTCACCCTTGATGTTACCTGGTGTTTATGAGATTCCATGCTCATGCAAATTATCTTACTTTGGACAGACAGGTAGGTCTGTTTCAGAAACACATCTCGGAACATCAAGACCACATTTGTCTTCTTAAACCGCAGAAATCTGGCCTTTCTCAACACGGAATTGAAAATGCAAACCATAGGATCCATTGGGAAAAGGCTAAACTTTTACATAGATCTTTATTTAAACATGAACGTTTATACAAAGAAAGTTCTGAAGCTCTACTACACAGACCAAACCTAAACCGCAACGACGTTCTTACTATTCCTAAAGTATGGGAAATTATCATACAAAATTGTGTTAAATAATTAACGTTTTTGTACTATTTTAGCACGTTATGCACGTTTTCATGAGATTCTATTGTAATCATGCGCCCTAACTGTATGTTATTCCTAATTTTGTTTAAATACTGTACTGATGAAGTCCTAAGATACTTAGGATGAAATATTTACAATTAAATAATTTTCAATGTGGTTTATACGTGTGTTTCTTCTAATTATGAACGCACCACAGGTTTCGTTATTTAAAAAAGCATAGCACATTGCCATTCGTTATAATAACCTAGTGTGAAATCTCAACTACTGTGTGCAAATAAATAGTTTCATCATGAACATGTGCCAGGCTCACACTTTTATTTGCATATGCTATAGTAAATAGATGAAAATCAAAATAAAATTCCTTGCAAAGTATATATTTTTCATCCCAGTGGAAAAAGATTGTTATTTAACTGTCTGAACTCCTGAGTGTAAAAATAGTATGGTATAAACACCTTGCATATTTGTATATGAAAAATGCTCAATCATAATAATTCTCTTCTAGCATCCTTTCTAATTTGGTATTTAGAAACTGAAGAGGAAAGTCATTTACTGCTTTGGGCATTTAAAATCACTAAGGAAAGTGACCTAACTATTCAAATAGATTGCAGAAAACAAGATTCAGGAAGTCAGTGTCAGAGTGACTCTCAGAGCTGTAGAGACACTAGATAAATGCAACAAATGGAATAAAGAAGATGATATAAAAATAGCACAGCTTAGTAGGTAGGTAGGGAACAAAGAGTGTTTTAAAACCAAAAATTGAGAAGAGAATATTCTCAGTTTGGGGTTCTGTTGCATGAAACATCTAAACATGTGATTTTGATTGCCACATATCATCTTTATGACAGAAGAACTTGAACAACTGAGCAGTTAATACGGTTAGTAATAATAATAGCTGTTCGGTTTAAGTTAGAAATCAAGTTTAGATGATTGCAAGTAATGGTGTACATTATCTATATTTGTGCTAGTGCCACATATGAGAGGTATAAAGGCTTCTTTGTCTATGAAATTACTGTAATTGCTTTTGTTACTTTTCATCTGTTGAAAGATTATAGGGTAGTGGCCTGCATTATGAGGTGATAGTCCCATCATGATCCCAACTTCCTTCTTAACAATAATGCAGAAGTGTGTGTATTGGCAATGAGATCGTGCTTGTTGAGCCATCTTGATGCATTACTTTGTTTTATAGAATTCAATGCAAAAAACTTTGCATAAATCTACAGTGTGTTAGTATTAGTACTGTGCATTGGATAAGGATTAGCTAATTTAGAAATCTTGCTCCCAAGCATTGAAATTTTTTCCACTACTTCAGTTCTTGAATAAGTGAGGTTGATGATCTTGCACTGGATAATGAAATTCATATACCACCTGAAAAAATTCACAACCATCTTCTTCGCAAGATTTTAATCCATAGCCTCCTGGTTAGAGATAGCAGGTATCAATCCATTGAGCCAACAATCATTGTGTAAAGCATTAATTTTATTTGAGCCTGCAGTCAGATCTCAAATCCCAGGATTTGAGATATGACTGGGATCTGCAGTCAGATCCCAGGTGTGCTGCTAGTTGAGAGAGAGAGAGAGAGAGACCTACAGATAGTTGAGCCCTCCCCGTGTACCACTGTGATCTCCATCAGTTTCTCTTCAGCAATAGTGTTAAGCATTCATCCACACTAGTATTTAGCAGCAATGTTGAGGTTTGGTCCCATATTTTATATCACAGGTTCTTAAACTTTTTTATATTTGCAACCTCTTTTCATCTCTGACTTCTTTTAAACCATGTAATCATGCTAGACATTTATTTCTGCAATGAACTCAACAAATATAGAATGAAAGGTTGTGGTGCATAATCATTTCAATAGTTCTGTAATAAATATTTAATTTCCTCACATTTATCAGTGTTTGCTGTGACCTCCAGAATCATTTTCAAGAATCCCCACAAGGATTGTGACCCACAGTTTAACAACTGCTGTTCTGTAGTTAACATTTCTTTGATAAAGCTAGTAGCTTTATTCCTTGGTGTGTCCTATTTGGTGTCCTGGTTTACTGATTTATATGTAATGTCATCTTTGTTCTGATTGTGTTTTGATTTTGCAAGGATTTTCTTCAATGATAAGAATCAGGAATTGCTTGTAAAGCAATAATCAGTCAGTTTTCATTTTATGATATATGTCATGAAGTTATTTAAAAGATAACAAAAAAAAGCAGTTTTGCTTTTTGCTAGCTGACTCACTCTGGTTTATATTTAGATAACTTGCTGAACATAAATCATGCATAAACATTAACTTAAAAAAAAAAAATTATACTGTTCCTTCTTACACTATAAATCATCACATCTTCTTTAATGCAGTACATGATTGTGACTTCCAGTACCTGTATAATAATAAAAGTATACTCTTTCTTATTTCCTAGCATATATTAAGTATTCAGCTCCCAAAGCAGAATTTGTTTGTTGTTGTGAAGTGCTTAGCAGTGATAAAATATATACATATATTTTATCACTGCTAAGTAATAGGTGCATTATACCCTTTCAGCTGACATTCTTCCCTTTCCAGTAGTTTGCTAATGCTGAAGTAAACATATATGATTTAACTTGACACATTCAGGCTTACTAAATTGTTTAAGGTTTTTTAAACAACCTTTTTTAAGATCTCTTTTAAATATAACTCAAGAAATTTTTTAAGTGATCTCTTTTGGGAGAAGAGAGTATTGCACATAAATGTTTCAAGAAATACTTTATATAGTACATATCTTGGGTATTTTAAGTCTTGAACCTCCAATACTATGAAATCAGAAAAATTCTAAAAATAATGGAATTGTTAACCATGATTTCATCTGAAAGTAGGTTAGACAGTCTCTTACAGAGGTGCCAGGATTTTCTTCACCTGGAAGCTGACCTGGTTGGCTGAGTGGTTAGTGTATCTGCTCTCCAGCCAAAAAGCTGTAGGTTTGATGTTTGTAATTTTCCTACTAACTGTTTACCATATGTACTGATGTAACCTGTGTCCTGGTGCAGAATGATCTTGGATGTCTTTGTGCCATAAAGATCAAGTCCAGTTAAAACCCTACCTAAAAAAAAAATGCTGCTAGGTTTATCTCAGATTTTTTTCATCCCAAGAACAAAGTGGCCAGAAGAACATATCCAATAACAGACATAAGATGTCGGTTGGTTTGAATTATTGCTTGGCAATGATTCAAAACAACCAAATATCCAACCATCCAGTCTGATTCCATGAACTGTTACCAGTATTTCAATGTAATTAATAAGTCAATTCATTTTTCTTGTTCTCCATGCATTTAAGGATGAATTGGGAAAAAAAATAAAATGTTATACATAAATAGATCATTAAATAAAGTACTGTGCTCTCTCTTTTAGATAAAAATCTTTTTTTATGTTAAATGTAAATGTGGAATAAGTAATTTATTCTCCCACTGCAGTTGTATTTTGTTTCATGACTATATATATATATATATATATATATATATATATATATATATATATATATAATTTTTTTTTAATATTTTTTAGTAAATGCATTTTTTACCTTACTTAATGAGGAAAGTGAGACCTCAGTAGAAACCAAAATCACCTCTGTATCAAGGCAGGAACTTTTGAAACAGGCGCTTCAGTTGGCTGATATTTTACAATATGAATTCATATTCATACCAGTAAGTTATCTATTTTGACTGATTTTTAAATTTTATGGTTGATATATTCTATGTTTTTTTCTAGTTGAGTATTTTGCCCATTGTTTACCTGAGAAAGAGATCTCATTTCAAATTCTGTATCTTACATAAAGCACCCTATCTGGGCTTTCTCAGAGAGGATTGAGTTATAGGGGAAGATGTTATTGCCCATAGAAATTGGTTTTCTCCTTGAAAAATAGGGTACACTAACCTATGAATATGTGCAAAAATTGACAGACATTATGTACAAGTATACTGTAAGCAAACAGCATTGGCCAGTAGGTGGTAGAATAAGCAGATTCTTGGATTATTAACTAATGAAAGAAAGTAGGAAAAAACATCTTAATGAAATATGATTGATTGTATAGCAGCTATTAACTGAGAATTGGTCAGTTAGTTTGGGTTTTATTGTAAGGGAAACTGAGGCTGTACTGTACTGTACTAGTCAGTGTGCATTAGTGCATAAGGTAAAAATAAATAAGTAAAAGTCATTCTTGAATACATGGCTGCATTCCATCAAAATATGATGGTTAGACAGGTGTTAAAATGCATGCTTGCAAGTAGTTCATCAGCCCTTAGTAAGAAAGAATGAGTAAGATGGCTGTGACCTATGCATAGCTTAGCAAGAATAACTTTCCCTTTACATTTCCTACCATGGACTGCAAGTATTTAATTTTAGGGTTGATTTCATGCCATTTATTTTCTAGTCCCTTCTTGTAATGAATGCTGGCACTAATAAAAACATTTTCTTTGTTGTTGTTTGTAATCTGTATAGGATACTGATAACTGGTAATCGGAAAAGATTCTAGGCACCTTTAGTCAATCTGCATTTCCTTTGCTTTCCGTGTAGATTGGAATTTCACAATAGTGAATAGATTATCAACATCAATTCCTGATACTTGTTCTCATGGGGTGTACAGAATACTATGATAGTGCTGCATAATTGAGTTGTATTATTACTAGCTTGCTATTGCAACTTTTCCTCCAAATTAATCCATTACATAGAATTACCAGTTGAAATAATTAATCCATTATCATTTTTCCCGTATTACCTGATATTACATTTCAGTTTTTAAAAGCACTTCTTGCATCAATCCATTCAGATCTTAGTCTTTATCTGTGCCTTTTTTCTTCCTACCCAACAGTAAGGACCACTACCTTATTAAATTACTATTATTATTATACTACCTTATTATTCTACTATTGATGGTAGTACTGCTTTTGAAGAGCTCTAAAAGATAAGTTATTTAGTTTTTTTAAAGAGATGGCGTTGTTAGTTTAAAAATTGTGCTAGAATTAGAATATATTGCGGAGTCATTTAGTTTAGCTTAAAAAGTTTGTTTTAAATAGAGTTAATTTAGTATTTTGATAAGACATGGTAGATATGTAGCATAGCACATGGCACCAAAGTGAAGAAAGGCAATGCCGTCCAAATTGCCGTATTTGTTTGAAGAATTTAACCAAAGGGAATTCGTCCAGTGTAAGGTCTGTGGAATGTATGCTTTGCTGAGAATGGCTGGAGTTTGGTTTGAGAGCGATAGTAGTGGGAAAGTGTCACGAAAGCGAGGATCTGAAGTGTGTCTCAGGTCACGAGATTGACGTAGTGGATGAAAGTCAGAATGCGGTAGGAAATTGTGATGTCACACCAGATAGCATAGAGAGTGAGTTTAAAAGTGATACAGTTGATGATGAAAGTAAAAGTACAGAGCGAGAGAATGGTTTGACTGATTAAAAAAAAAAAGAAGAAGAGTTAGCTGCAATGAGGGAGATAGCTCGGTCATGTGGAGTAATACACAGGGCGAAGCGGCAGTTGGAGCAATTACAAAAATGTCTACCGAGTGGATCAGCTAACAAAAAGAAGCAAGTGCGTGATAAGATAAATGAGAACATGATCGGGAGTAAAAGAAAAATTAAGGAGCAAGTTTTATATGGTGATTCAGTAGTAAAAGGCGTAATAGATGAGAATTTGACAAAATGTGCTTTTCGGTTGCAAAAATTAATAATGTAAGTGAGGCTATTAGAGTAGAGAAGCATAGGGCGAAAGAAATGATATAGTGGCCAGAACAAATGATTTAAAAGGTGAAAAATTTGCTATGAGAGAGGACTTGAAACAATTACTAGAGGTAGCAAAAGGAAAGAGTGAGAGAGTTAAGATAGTTAGTCTGTTGCTACAGTATGACAGAGTAGAGTTGAGAAGGAGGGTAATAATTGTGAATGACTCTGTGTAGGTTATGCAGGAGGAGAGGCGTGGAGTTTATGGAATGAGTTTGACGGGTGAAAGGACTTATTCAAAAAAGGATGGTTTGCATCTGAATGGATTTTGGTGTTCAGAGACTGAAAAAATTGTTGCTGAATGAAGAAAGTGGATGTACAGAATCAGGGAAACTAGAGCTTTTAGGGAAGGTGGGGATGCTGTTGAGAGGACATACAGACATCATTGAGACAGTTAAGTGTAAGAATGCCTATAATATGCCTGAGTTAGGATGAAGAATAACAAATCAGAATGGGATAGTTAGTGTAAGGCATGAAAATAGGGGTGGGGCTAGGAGACTTCTGCACTTTGTACAGAAGTATTTGGAATAAGGAGGAATGCCAGGAGTATTCAGAATAAGGAGGAGGAATTTTTGGCCTTGGTTAGTTCTTCCTGGCCACAGGTTTATTGGCATTAGTGAGACATGGCTAACAGAAGATGATATACTTAGTGGGATACAATGTGAGAGGTATAGTGTGTTCAGGAAAGACAGAGAGAAAAGAATGGGGGTAGGGGTGCTATTGATGATAGCTGATGAACTGCAGCCAAAGAGAATAGAAGCTCAACTTCAGGATAGTGAAAATCATCGCACATTTGATGCTATCTGGGGTGAGATTGACCAGGCGATGGAATAGATGATGGATAGTATGCATGGGAAAATTGACTCAATGAGTGGAGGACAGGTAATTATTATGGGGGATTTCAATTATAGTAACATTGAGTGGAGGGAGGAGAGGACAAATGGGAGGAAGGAAGGAAATGAATTTTATGCAGTTACTGAGGGTTAACTACCTGAGACAGTATGTAATGGAATATACTAGGGGTTCGAGAGTGCTTGACTTAGTAATTGTATCTGAGAAATTGACTATTATGAATATGACCAATTGGTGAGAGTGATCATAAGGTCTTGACTGGGAAGTGGCTAAATGTGTGGAATTTTCAATTAACATGTGGAATTACCAGGCTTTTAAGTATGACAAGCTTAGAAGATTGCTTGGATCAGTACCATGGCATGTTAAAATGCAAGGCCTGGATGTTGATAGTGCATGGGAAGTGGTAAAGGAGCATTTGAGCAAGGTAATGGCTGACTGCATACCTAGAGTCCAGAGAGTAAATCAAGTGTAAGTTAAATGGATGAATAATACCATTAAGCTTGAGCTGCAAAAAAAGAAACAATTGTGGATGAAATTTAAGGAGAAAGGTGACCTGCAGGCACACAAACAGTACAAAGTGCAGGCCAGAAGGGTAACTAGTGTGGTAAGAAAAGCAAAAGCAGATTATGAAAGGAAATTAGCAATGTAAGCTAAAGTGAATCCCAAACAGTTTCTTCGATATGGTGCAAGTAACAGAAAAAAATGTATACAGCAAAACGATTTTAAGGCAGGGAGGTAACTGAATCAGCTGAAATAGTAGAATTACTAAGCGAACATTTTGCAAGAGTATATCATCCAGGCTGTGATTTTGCAGGAATGAGAGAACAAATGGCTGATACAGGAATTGAAGTGAATGAAATGGAGGTGAATAGTATATTACAGAACCTTAATGTAAATACATCTGTGGGATTGGATGGTATACCAGCTCGAGTCTTACGTGGAGCAGCAAAGGAATTGTCAGTTCCCTTGACTATATTGTTTAATTTAAGTCTCAGCTCTGGGTTAGTCCCAAGGGGTGGAAAGAGGGGAAAATAGTTCCATTGTATGAAGGAGGTTTCAAGACTGCTGTTGCAAATTACCGACTGATCAATATATCAGGAATCGTTGTCAAGGTTTGGAGATATTAGTCAAGAGCAAAATACAGGAATGGATAGATGAAAATGGGATACTGTATGGAGGACAGCATGGTTTTGTGAAGGGTAGATCATGCCTCAGTAACTTGTTCATGTTTTATAATACAGTGATGGCTGAACTGGATAAGGATAATGGATTTTTTTCTTTAATTTCTTTAATTCGGGTAAATGGAACAAATATTATATCTCCTTTATACATTAAAAACTTTACTACTTGTTTGTTACATTTAGTAATTCTATCAATATAAACAATTATGATTTGAATTTATAATGTGCAATTTTTCGCTGTATATATTTATTATTATTATTATTCACATCACATATATACAAATTATACATATTATACTATTCAACTTGTATAATTATGACAATATTTCACAATACAATTCAATGCACAGTACAATGTTACAAAATAAAATTCAAGTATTACTATCATATTCTGTTGGTACTAACACTTATTATGGCTATTATTTTATTATGGTTAATAAAAAAATTTTTCTCATATATGCAAGTAGAATATAATATATTTCGAATGGTTTCAAAGTTATGATAAGTAATTGGTTTAGAGTAATGTAAGTTAGTTAATGCAAATATGTGTAACCAAGGGCCATAGCCATACTGGTTACTAGAAAAGTAATTAGCTTATAACAGACACTGAGAATCCGGGGACCGCATCTAAGAGGGCTCCCTTACTAGTTATAAGAATGTGCATGTTGATATTTTAATTCCTAATTGAATGAATCAATTTGTAAATCAATACCTTAATTGGTTATGATATATGAACTATAATGATCTCTTATACTATACGTTTAAAATAATTGTCAACATTCTTTAATCCCATAAGGTACTTTCTCAACCTTTTTCTGAATACATATTCTGAAGTTATAGATTTAATTTCATTCGGAAGTTTATTATAGCTGCTCATCGCAATGTACTCGAAAGATTTATGAAAAATTTCTTTGTTAGCCTTAGGTACTTCCAGCTTGTTTCGACTGCAGCACAATCCATAGTGTACGTTATATACCAAGAAACTTTCAGTGTTTCTTTTTACATATAACAGACAACCATAGAGATATAGTTTCTGAAATGGTAGAATATTATGAACGATATACAGATCTTTGGTTGAATGTGCAAAGTCGGTAGTAGTTATGGCTCTAATTATTCTGTTTTGGTTTAGAGTAATGTAATGTCAGGAATTGGTCCCTCTGTCCAGGCTTTCTGAACTATGCAGTGCAGCCACTGTAAGACTTTTATACCACCATACTTCAGCATTTCTGGTCGAATATCATCTATTCCTGCTGCCTTCCCATATTTCAAGCCTTTGATGGCTTTTTCTACTTCAAGTATGGATATGTATTCCTGACTGCATGCCCGGTCAGTGTTTTTTACCACTGTGCTGTCATCACTGCTTGTTTCATTTAGCAGTTTTTCAAAGTAATTACTCCATACTTCAAGGATACCTTTTTCTCCTGTTTTTATGTCACCTTTATCATCTCTAACTCCTTTTACAGCACCCTTTCCTCCATTCCTAAGCTTCTTCAACAACCTCCAGAATATTATGCCACCTTCTTGATATTTATTTTCTATATTCTTGCCAAAGTCCTGCCATGACTTTTGTTTAGCTAGTTTTATACAGTGTTTAGCATTCTTGCATTTGTCTCTATATTCTCTAAGAGCACAAGCTGACTTATTTGACAGGAACTTTTGATATGCTTTCTTCTTTTCCATCACTGCCTCTTTAACTTCCTGTGTCCACCAGGGAGTTCTGATTTTTTTATCTTTGCAGACAACCTCACCACATGCCTCTCTGGCAGAATCAATCAATGTTTTCTTCAGAGTTTGCCACTGAATCTCCAAGGTTTGATTCCTGTTCTCAAACTCTTTCATTTTTTTTTCAATAATCTTTCTGTATTTTAGTCTACACTTCACATCTGAGAGCTGTTCAACTTTTATTCGCTTTAAAACTTTCTTACATGTTATTCTTTTCAATATGAAATTAAATTTTATCCTGCTCAAGACTAAATAGTGATCACTTCCAATTTCAAATCCTCTGTACACTCTGGTGTCCTGCACCAGGGAGAAAACATCACTATCAACAATAACATAGTCAATGAGACTTTTCTTATTCCTAGCCTCTTCTCTCCATGTGAATTTGTGCACATTTTTATGTTGGAACATGGTGTTAGTAATAGTCCATGTCCTGAGCAGAAATCCAACAGATATTTGCCATTATTATTATCTTTGCTTTTTTCTCCAAATTTTCCCAAAATATTTTTGTATGTCTCACAATGATTTCCTACTCTGCTATTTAGATCCCCAACAAGGACCAACTTTTCCTTTTTCATTGTGTCAGTTGCTTTTTCTAAATCCTCAAAAAATTCCTCCACTTCTATATTAGTAGACCCTTCTGTGGGACCATAGGCACAAATAAGTTTCATTGTCCAGTTCCTCATTCTCATATTTGCCCACATTACTCTACTTGAGACTGTCTGCCATTCAAGAAGATTAGCCTTGTATTTTGTGTTGAATACTATGCTACTCCTTCTTTTCCTTGATTGTTATTGCCTGAATATAACATTTTGTATTTATGGCTCAGAAAGATCTCACCAGTTTTGATCATTTTTGTTTCAGTCACCCCTATTATGTCGATCTGGTACTTATCTAATTCCTCAGCTAGCTCCATTTCTTTGCCATTCAGGCTTCTTATGTTGATAGTACCGATCTTTAACTCTGGTGATGTTGAGTTGGGGTTTGTTTTCGGATTTGTTCCAGTAGCTGACTTTTCGCTGTTCACCCTGGCGAAAACAATGGGGGCCTTGTTTTACCGGGCGATGCCCCAGCCGGCGTGAAATTTTGTAATGTTGTACCATCATTTTTTATTTTGGTTTAACCAATAAGAATACAATTTGGTCGGCTAAATCCCAAATTGCCAGCCCATCCTCGTTCGTTCAGTATCAAAATAGATACCCAATAGGGTGCACCACGAGAAGGTGAGGATTGGACATTAGGTCAGAAGCCCTGGTTGGTTCTCCACATTCCTTTAAAGGCTCTGTGGAGGTCTCCTCTCAGTTATACAGCTTTGACCCTTAAGCACCCTATTTTATATATATATATATATATATATATATATATATATATATATATATTGGAAGTTTTTTACCTTGGGTCTACTATATATTAAAGATACCAAGAAATTATATGCTTGGTTTTAATCCTTTACCGAAGGAAGCAAAACAGTGTTTTGCACATGAAATATATTCACGTCTGAGCTACTTGGATATAGAGGCTAATGACTTCACATCACTTACCTTAGTATGTATACCATAACACAAAGCACACATACCCTTTTGGATATGTAAAATGCTATGCATAATGGAAAGGGCCACTACCCAGACCAGTTTCGACCTTTAATTAGGTCTCATCAGTGACTATTCCCATTATTCATAGCAGTTTATGCATCTGAAAGGGTGTGTGTGCTTTGCATTATAGGATACATGCTAAGGCAAGTGATGTGAAGTCATTAGCCTCTATATACAAGTAGGTCAGACATGAATATATTTCACATGCAAAACATTGTTTTGTTTCCTTGGGTAAAGGATTAAAACCAATTATATAATTCCTTTGTATCTTTTATATATATATATATATATATATAAATAAATATATTTATTTATTCCCTACAATTCCCTACCTTTCCTGGATATAAAACTGTCCCGCTGCTCTGGAAAATTTAGAATTTCAATGTATAGAAAACCTGCACACACTAATAGATATCTTCATAGTCAGTCACATCATTTTCCTCCACAAAAACTTGGAACTATTTCTACCTTAGGACATAGAGCATGCTCTCTTCTAAATGACCCGGATGAACTACAAAAAGAAATTAATTACCTCTCATGTCTTTAGACAAAATGGATATCCTGATAGAACCATTAAAAAATTCCTTCTAGATCCTCCTAGCCACCGCACTGAAGAAGTAACCAATATTAAGGGTAATATCTCTATCCCGTACATCAGTTCAGTTTCTCAAAAATTAGCTAGAGTTCTTAAAAAATACAACATCACAACTTTATTTACTACACTTCCAAAAATCTGCTCTCTAGTGAGCCATCCGAAGCCTCATCATCATAATCTGAAATATCTTGGCATGTACAAGATATGGTGCGACTGTAATATCCCTTATTTTTTGGTCAAACAGATAAATCTATTGAATTACGTATAGAGGAACATGAGAGAGACATCTCTTACAAAAGAACACATGCCAGTGCCTTGTCTAGTCATGTTCTTTTCTCGAACACTCCTGATGATGAACACCAGGGTCTTTCAGTCTGCTGGGATAGATCCAAAAACATCTTTCATTGCGATGATGAGTTTGAAAGAAAAATTGTGGAGTCCAGAGAAATCATCCTTAATCATGAACATTTAAATAACAATTTTAGCTACAACCTCCCAGATAGCCATTCTGCTGTTGTTCAGTACTGGTGTTCATGAGAGACTGCAAGCACTCACTCACAATGCCACGATTGAAAGAACAACTTAAATGTAACTACAACGTTTTTTCATGTTAATTATGTACTGTAGTTTTTTTCCTGTGTTTCTCAGTTTTTTTTTTTTTTGAAACTTCAGTGTTTTTAATGCTGTTTCCTATTTTTTAAAAGACACTTGAAGAAGTCTGTTAAAAGCCGAAACTAGTAGTGTGTTATACTTGTTACTAGTAGTGTGTTATAATGTTATATAATAGTGTGTTTGTTTAATTTGAGTCTCGGGTCTGGGTTAGTCCCGAGCGGGTGGAAAGAGGGGAAAATAGTTCTACTGCATAAAGGTGGTTCCAAGACTGCTGTTGTAAATTACCGATTAGCATATCAGGAATCATTGTCAAGGTCTTAGAGAAATTAGTCAAGAAAAGAATACAGGATTGGATAGATGAAAATGGGATATTGTATGGGGGACAACATGGTTTTGTGAAGGGTAGATCATGCCTCAGTAACTTGCTCACATTTTATAACACAGTGACGGCTGAACTGGATAGGGGTAATGGGTTTACAGTGATACTACTGGACCTTGCCAAGGCCTTTGATAGGATACCACATGGAACCCTAATCAGTAAACTGGAGCAGATGGGTATAGATATAGGGTTGGTGAGATGGATAAGAGGGTGGTTGAAGGAGAGATATCAAAGAGTGGTTTATTCAGGAGTGGAGTCTAAAAGACGTCTTGTGACTAGTGGAGTGCCACAGGGCTCTGTTCTTGGACCACTGCTTTTCAATTTGTTCATCAATGATATTGGAAAGGATCTGAGAGGAAGTGTTCACTTGTTTGCTGATGATGCAAAGTTGGGTAGAGCAATTGTGAGTGCACAAGATGTCATAATTTTACAGGATAATTTGGATAGTTTGGAGGACTGGGCTAGGAAAAATGGATGTCAATTTAATGTGGCAAATTGTAAGGTTATGCACTTTGGGGTGAAAAGAATAGCAGCAGTATATTGCATTGGTGGAATCATACTCCAGGAGATTGATGAGGCCAGGGATTTGGGAGTGTTGGTGGATAGGGAGTTGAAGTTTAGGGGGCACATTGCAAAAGTAACTAAAACAGCTCACCAAATCACTTGGCTTCTGAAAAATACTTTAACATGCAGAGACGAACACGTTGTTGTTCCTCTGTATCGAGCCTTGATAAGACCCCATCTGGACTTCTGTGCCCAGCTATGGGCACCAGGGTTTCTTCGTGATGGGGAGGAAGTTGAGAGGGTCCAGAGACGAGTGACCAAGATGATAGCAGGTCTGTGGAATGAACCTTATGAGAATAGGTTGAAGATTTGTGGGTTGCAGAAATTGGACGATAGGCGAAGGAAGGGTGATATGATTGAGACATTCAAATTACTGAAGGGTTTTATAAGATTGATCCAGAAGATATTTTTGAAAATATGACTGGTGGTGGGAGGACTAGGGGCCATGTATGGAAGCTGGGCAAGAGCGTGGTTGACAAGGGTGTTAGAGCTAGGTTCTTTACTTGGAGAGTGGTAAATGAGTGGAATAAGCTTCCAGAGTCTGTTGTGGGTGCTACGACCGTGAATGAGTTCAAGGCAAGGTATGATAGATACTGTGTGAATGTTGAATAGTTGTTCTTGACATGATGTTAGGGCCTCCCTCGATGAGTCTGTCGACTCCTTGGAGTTTCCCGGAACAATAATAATAATAATAATAATAATACCATTAAAACCTTACAATTATTCTCGGTTTCAGTCATTAAATTCTCTTTATACAAATTTATATATGTATATGTAAAAGATACCAAGCTATTTTAAACCTGGTTTTTACTCCATTTCCCAAGTAAGCAAACAGACAAATATGTCAAGTTTGCGCCTGCACGTAATGGAAGTCTAAGTGACCCGTAAAGTAGTACAAGTCAAGGCAACTCATTGGTAAAGTGGGAATAAGCTCTGATCACTATTCTTAATATTTACCCTTAATACAAAGCCCATCTCTTTGAGGAGATGTATGATGCTATGCATTAAAGGCAAGGGGCCACTACCCAGAATGGTTTTGACCTTTATTGAGGTCTCATCAGTGGGAGCCAGGCTTATAAATACCAAGGTTAAGTAATACAGAGCTAAAAAAATACTTATACTTGCCTTTAATGCATAGCATCATACATCTCCTCAAAGAGATGGACTTTGCATTAAGGGTAAGAATTAAGTATTAAGAATAGTGATCAGAGCTTATTCCAACTTTACCAACGAGTTGCCTTGACTTGTACCACTTTACAGGTCACTTAGACTTGCATTATGTGCAGGCGCAAACTTGACATATTTGTCTGTTTGCTTACTTGGGAAATGGAGTAAAAACCAGGTTTAAAATAGCTTGGTATCTTTTACATATATATTATACCCAAGGTTAAAAACTTTCTACATCTATCTCTCATCCTGAGATTTTTATTTAATAATGTCAAAGCACCTTTTGGTAACTTGTTTTGGTAAAATACTTATAAGCCCTATATTACTTATCCTTGGCATCATACATCTCCTCATCTCTTTGAGGAGATGAGGAGATGCATTAAGGGTAAATATTAAGAATAGTGATCAGATCTTATTCCAACTTTACCAACGAGTTGCCTTGACGTGTACTACTTTGCGGGTCACTTAGACTTGCATTATGTGCAGGTGCAAACTCGACATATTTGTCTGTTTGCTTACTTGGGAAATAGAGTAAAAACCAGGTTTAAAATAGCTTGGTATCTTTTACATATATATTATACCCAAGGTAAAAAACTTTCTACATATATATATATATATATATGTGTGTGTGTGTGTGTGTGTGTGTGTGTGTGTGTGTGTGTGTGTGTGTGTGTGTGTGTGTGAGAGAGAGAAAGGATGGGGGGAAGGAATTGAGCAGTAGCTGCATTTCTTCTGACTAGTGCATATAACTTCAGGAGCTTATAGGAGAGGTCTGTTTGAGTAATATTAAATTTATGTAAACATGGGTCCGATACTATGAATGCCTATTGATATCTAGGAGTTTTGAATTTATAAAATATGGCTCTATTTTTTTTTTTTTTTTTTTCTTCAGTGGTAAAAAATAAACAGACATGTATCTGTTGTTGTAAACAACATATATTTAGAACCTTAGTATGCTTATCTCTGATTAATGAATATTCACAATTAAGTTTGTTTCATCTAATCAGAAAGCCTTCATTGGTGTGAATTGAAAGAAAAGTTTACTGTATTGTAGAGAAGAGTGGAGAAATTTATTGATGTTTCTTTTTTATAGTTTTATCGAATATCTAAAGTAGGCTCTCTTAATTGATTTTTTTTTTTTTTTCTGTTTCAGCCTGGAGTAAGCTTATATTCAGCAATAAATGCAACTCTAGATAACTTAATTTCGAATGGATACTTCAGTATACTGGAGGTAGGTATTTAGCATTTAAATTTTTTTTTTTTAAATATCTTACAAGATGGCTTGCAATCTGTCATATCATGATCACTGTGCATTATTTAAAAAAAAAAAAAAATATAGAAAAGAAAAACTAAAAATTAGCCCTAAACTTGATGGCAGTAACTAAATAGACATCTGCCTGTAAATTTTAAAACATTGAAAGCAATAAAATGGTGGGCAGTATCACATTTCAGACATATAACAAAATCATAAAGCATTAATGAGGCATAATAAGGACCAAAAAAAGATTTCCTATTGTTATTATTCTAAGATCCCTTGGAGTCAAAGCCTCATCTAGGAGGTCCCTTTGTCATACACACAATTCGTCATACCATGCCTTAAACACATTCAAATTCTCTGCAGATACCGTGCTCTCAAGTAATGCATTCTAATCATTCACAGCTCCCTATGCAAAAAACCTGCTTCTTACTTCTTTGTTCACAGCCTCCTTATACAGCTTCCAGGAATGACTTCTTGTTCTCCCCTGATCCATCGCTATTTTATAAAATCTCTTCAATATTAATCCTATAACAACCCCTTACCAACTTGTGCATCTCTATCATATCATCTTTCTTTCTCCTATTCACTAGACTCTGTAAATTGCATCTTCTCAACTTTTCATCATATTTAACATTCCAGAGATCAGAAACTATTTTAGTCAGTCATCAGTCACCTCTGGACCCTTTCTAACATCTCTTCATCCTTTTGAAAACAGATAACCAAATCTGTGCAAAGTACTCCATATGTGGCCTTATCAAAGCCTTATACAATGGAACTAAAATCTCCTTACTGCTACAAGTCGGTATCCTCTGCATTATTGACAGAATTTATTGTGTTGTTCTCACAGTTTTTGCCAGTGTGTTTTTAAATTTTAGATCCTCATCCACCACCACCCCAAGATTTCTTATTACCTCCATCTTGAACATTATATCCCTACAAGAGTAAATTCTATATATCCTATCTTTGTTTTCCTGATTTTAAAACCTTACATTTTGCAACACTGAATTGGCATCTCCATTCACTCAGCCTATTCAAGTCTTCTTGTAAGGCCACATCTACTCTGCTCCTCATAGGTCATCCCAACTTTGCATCATCTGCAAACAACTGTATATCCCCGTTCAAATGTAACCCAATATCATTAACATGCAGGTTAAATAGTAATGCTCTAAAACAGACCCCCCCCCCCCTCCTGAGGCACACCACTAGTGACCTTCCTCTCTGGGATATTGCTCCCCCTTAAACACAACTTGCTGATATCTATCAGATAACCAAATCTCTGATCCAGTGCACTAGTCTAATACCCAACCTCATCTGCTTTAGTTTGACTATCAACTTATCATGCAGTAATCTATCAAAAGTCTTTGCAAAATCTAAGTATGCTACTATGTATCCATCTTTGTCCAATGTACCTGTCACTGTAAGTAGATTACTGAAACATGACTTCCCTTTAGTAAATCCATGCTGTCTATCAAAGATAATATCACATTTGTCAACCCAATTCTGGATCCTGGTTCTCACCAGCCTCTCAAACTCTTTAATCACTGCACTGACATACAGACTAGCCTTTGTAAAGTGGAACAATTTTTTTCCACCACACCATTGGGACTCACCCTGTCACAAGACTCATGTTAAACAGATATACCAGTGGTGCCATTAATTCCCCAGAGCATTCCTTCAGAATTCATGTTGATATAATTTCCAAGTCCTCCATTGTCAAGGCTTCATTAAAAAAAAAAAAAGGTCCTACTGCCTTATTAACATCAAGTTTACTTAGTTATACCTCCCACTCACTCATCAGTCCCTTTTCTACCACAGTCTCTACACTTCAGTTTCTAATGATGTCTTTATGAGGATGAAATTCCCCGATAAAATGTCCATTGAATATCTCATCTATATCCTCTGCATCAATTACCATCTACCATGGTCATCAACTAACATGATCCTCCCATAGTCATTCTTTTTTGTACTTGTCACATATTTAAATTTTTCTTGGATTGATTGTCTGATTTCTGCATACTCCACTTTTGCTGTCTTGACCAACTGAGTAACCTTCCTGGTTTGCTCTTTGTATTATTAATGCAGCTGATTATTATCAACATTTATCTTGTGTTGTTTCCACAGTGCCTTCTTTTAAATTTCATGCTTAATCCCTTCATTCATCCATTGTACTGTTACCTTATTTAGCCTTTTCACCCTTGGAAAACAGACATAGCTGCTGTTAATTATATAAATGTAAATAAATAAATAGTATCTGTCTCATTTCTACTTAGTCCTCTTTCCATACCATAGTTCCCGTTTGTCTAAGCTTTTCATAATCACCAGTTCTGCATACTTCCCTTCACAGAAGTTATCATATGACTGGCTACAACCCAAGTGATTACTTCATAGTTACTTTCACCAACTGGAGAGAAAAGATTATACTCCATTCATAACCACATCCTCTGATGATATACAATCAGATCTAAGACTCCCCCTTCTGTGCCCTCTGTTACATATTGCTTAAAATTTCTGTCCCTTAAGAACAAGAAATTCATTCTCCTTATTCCCTGCTGATATTTCTTCATTCCAATCAATTCATTTTAATCACTTGCCATAATTAAAATCATTTATAATGATCATCCTTTTCTTGCTCATTAAGCCAAGTTGCCTATACATTTCTTGTCTCCACCCTCCACATTTCAACAACTGCAACTATTTGCCCCTTGTATCTCAACCTTGTGCCTACATAACTCTCCCAGTATCATCAGCAGCCCCATCCCCCAACCTTCTTACCCTTCCATCATGAAAGGAAGAATATGGAAAACATCATATTCTTCCTTTTCTGTTCCTATTGGGATATCATTCTTATCCAAGCATGTTTCTCTTATTCCAACTATTTTCAGTTAAATAAACTCAATCAACACAACAATTTTATTCCCCTTATTTCTGATAATCCTGGCTTCCTAAATAAGCATAATAAATTTCTTAGTCTATAACCACTCCTATCCCTTATCTATGACTTCTATTCTCCACACATGTCCTTGTTTGTTCACCTTTACCCTTTGTCTCATATATCTTCCCAGACTCATCTACTTCTCATGCATCCCAGGACAGCCCATTCTTATGATGACCATCCCCATACATGTATTCATTACTGCTTCTGGAATTCATTCTCCTTATGCTATATCTCCCTGACCTTGGCTTCCTCCCATCCCAATTTCCCTATCAAACTTGCATTCCTGTGTTCATATTTTTATCTTTCGCGTTACTTTCATATCCATTCACACACTTCAGTCTCACCTGGTCTATTCTCCTACTTATTTACATAACCTTCTACTGATACCTTCACTTCACTCATTACACTTCCTTCTAGCAATAGTCTCTCCATTTTATTCACACCAAATCCATTTAAATGTAATCCTAATCCATCTTAAATCAAATTTTTCAACTACATTCACCTTCAAATGCATTCCACACGTCAATGTACTCCTTTTTCTTCATGCAACTATGCTGACATGCTCTTTGTTGACATGACATTGTCATGTCTAGGCAACATACCCATAGCATATTAGTGCTGTGGGCAAAAGGAATAGAAGAAAGGAGGAATCTGCTCACATTTTGCTTAAACAGCTGTGGTTTATAATCTTTGGGGAAGACAGGCTGGAGGAGATGTTCCAAAGGACAGAAGTAGATGGGATGAAGGAGGAGGCAGTAAAGTTGATTCATTGAGTTTCAAGATGGACTGTAAAATTGGTTAGAAGTGACTCTTGTTTTAATGATTTTGGAGGAATAATAGAGGCCAAATTCAGCAGAATACTGTCCATGAAAGTATTTGTAGAAAAGGCACAAGGCAGAAACTGAACATAAGGATCATTAATTAGTCAGATTGCCCTCTTCTGGATATAATCAAGCAATCTTAGAGAGGATTTTGGTGCTCCAACCCCAATTATGGGAGCAATATTCCATCGCTGGGCAGATTTGGGCTTTGTATAGAGTTAGGCTGTGAAGATGGAAAAAGTACACCAAGTTTTTTTGGCTGCTGTGGAAGATATAGTTAAAATGTGGTTGTGCCAGAAAAGATGGGAGGTGCTGGTCCATCCGAGTAGAGAAATCTGATTGTGTTTCGATATCTCAGTATTACTGAAGGTAAGGGGGTGGGAAGATGTGAGCTCTTTCTTGAGAGATCAGACAGGACTGAGTTTTGGTAGCATTGAAATTTACATGGTTGTCCTTGCTCCACTGGGATATAGAGGAAATCTTAGTTCAGATCATGATGATTCTAATACTTGAGCACTACAAGGTTTGTTGAATAAAAAGGAGGAATGGAATATACTGTCATCGACAAAGCTATGGATAGGATTGGAAGTCTGAGAGAACAGGTCATTTATATAGAAGTGGAAGAGAGTGGGTAAAGAACAGACCTCTGGGGTACTCCTGCATTGGTGGGATAATCTGAGTAGAGTGGCAATTCAGTTGTGAGTGAGGAAGGCAAATCATAGGCATTTTGTCAAGTAGGCACCTGTGTCAAACCTGATCAAGTGCCTTTGACATGTTGAGGGCAACCACATGAGTTTCTCGAAATTTCTCCATGGCTTTAGTCCAAAGGTAGGTGGTGAAAGCAAGAAGATCAGCTGTAGATTGCAAATGACAGAATCCATACTGCTGGTAACTGATTAGTTGGTATGACTCGAGGTGATTCAAGTGTTGGTTGTTGATGACTTTCTCCATAATTTTAGAGAGAGCATTTGAACAGTAGTTCGTTGGTTGACTTTTATACCAAAGAAATTGAGACGGATTGGATGTGGACCTGCTTCCATGTTGTAGGATAGATTGAAGAGAGTGATGCAGGATAGGTGTTAGTTCTGGAGCACAATTTTTTAACACAGTAGGTAGGATACCATCAAGATTAGATGCCTTTTTTGTGTTCAGGTTATTGAGGATTCTTCAGATTTCTTTTTGTCAGAAGACTATGGGCGACATGAATGGAACTGTTCTTGGTAGTCTGGAGGGAACTTTTTACAGGTCATCAATGCAGGAATTTGAAGAGAAGAGCTTTTGATGAGGTAACTACAGTACCATCCAGTTGTTGAGAGTGGTGGAAACTTGGGTGAACAGAAGTTGCACCCAATGGCCTAGTCAGGGGACCAGAAGGAGCAACTGCCATTTGGACAGGAGGTGAGTTTGCAGCATTTGATCCTTTCAAAGTCTGGCTTGGACTTGGTGTTGATTCTTTTACAATGGTTGTGAGCTGCAGAGTGGGCAGCTGGATTTTTGGTCTTGAGCCATTTGTGATATGCAGTGGTTTTTTTCCTTTTACAGCATTGGCACACATTTTTGAGAACTAAGGCTTGGATGGTGGCTGAGTAATGAGTGGAAGTGAATTTGGAGTGGAATGAGGGATGAAAGCCTTCATTCCTGTGAGGATTATTTCTGTTATTCAGTCTGAGCAGATGTTTGTATCAGAAGAACTGAGGTAGTAGTTGGACCATGGGAAGGAGGAATAGAAGTCGTGGTGGTCCTTCCAGTGGGCACTCTTGTAGTGCCAAAGGACCCAAGACTGTGAACTCATGGATAAGGGTTCTGTGGCAAAAGAGACTTGCAGTCTGAGTTACTAAGAGGAGAACCAACTTCCACAGTATACCTAGAAGAAAAGCTTGTTAGGAAGAGGTCAAGTGTGTTGGCAAATTGGAGGGGGGGGGGCTGTCAGGTATTCTGGTAGGATGATGGATGATTTGGGATAGGTCATTGCAGATGGCAAACGCCTCAGCATCCCTGCCTGCTTAGTCGGTGGAACTGGAGAAGGGGAGCCAATGTGAGTTGTCGACATCGAAGTCCCGAAGAAGGATGACCTCACTATTGGGGTATTTCGACTGCAGGAAGTTGAGCTTTAGGGAGAGGTAGTTGAAGAGGTCAGAGTGGTTGATTGTTTTGAGAGCAATAGAGAGAGAGAGAGAGAGAGAGAGAGAGAGCATATGAAAAGGGCAAGGTTGGTTTGGTATAGAAATTTTGAGACAAAGCATATCAAACAGTGGGAATTCAAGAATGTACAGTCTCTGTCATGGTATGTCAGTTCTGATGAATGCACAAGTGCCACCCTTGTGGGGGGAAAGAGTTGGGTAGTTGAGGTGGACAGTGGCTGTTTGAAGTTGCCAGTTGGAGTTCTAAGGAATAGTACTTCTCATTAGATGACTGTAGGTAGTGGTAGTGGTGCACATCATTTATATTGCTGTTTAGACGACTGATGTTGGTGAAGTGGATGTGGAAAATTTTTTTTTGGTAAGAATTAATGTTGGTAGATTTGTTTGTTTGGATTTTTGTGGGTGGATTTTTTTTTAAACTGTTTTTCGTGGGAGAATTTTCGAGATCTGCATTTCTTTGGGTTGTGGTTCAAATGTATTTTGTGAGGAAGAGACAAAAAGGAAGTGGGGCATGCAAAGAGAAGTGGCAGACTTGCAAACATACCATGTTCCCTCTGTGTAGGTAGGAACGTGGTTCCCTCCTGTCTATACATGGCCTTGACCGTTCCCCCCCCCCTGCAGCCACAATGTTTGGTCTCCCTCCAGTCACGAACTGGCAAAATATGTGGCAGCAGGATTTGATATGCTGATTAGGAAGCCTCCAGATTCATTTCTATCTGGTTCGGTCCCGCATACCATCCAGCGGTCAGCCTGTGGAACTGTTTTACTGCTGTACCCTCAAGTGGGGGGGGGGGAGATTCTTGACCCCTACAGTGAGATTGATATGTCATTGAGGGTGTCACTACCACTGCATGTGGGACAAATGGGGAGTGGGGGGGACAAAAACTGGAAATCTCGCTCTAGCAACCAAACATGGCTGCAGCCAGTTCAGGTCTTTAACAAGCAAGGTGGTGGTATTTCTCCAGGTGATGAAAGACATCTACCACCTAGAGGTCTAGTTGCATTTCTCCAACTAGGGAAGATATACTTTTTCAGCAGCAATGATCGCCAATTTACTCTCTCCTCAATAATCTCTTGACATCCATCCTCACATTTCCTATGCCCAACCAAATCATTCATTCCTATCACTACTAACTCCCTTGCATGTTTACTCATATCCTGAGCATCATTTACTTTCATGTTTGCTTTTGGAGAAAAGACTGCACCTCTCATCCACCACACCTTTTATAATACAATCTCCATGCAACCATTACTCCCAAATCATTTGCTTCTTTTTTTCTCCACTATCTCATTTTCTTTTGCACTCTTTCATTCGTATCTCCATTATAAATCTAATTTCGTTTTGTATACACCTCATCTCATTCTTCAATTTTTACATTCAAATAATTGTGTGCTCGACCATATTAGTAATATATTAATAACCTATTCTCTTTCAGCATCATAGGATAGTTGAATTCATGCCATCAGATCAATAGGGTGTGTGTGTGTTTTTGCTTAAAACTATACATTTTCTATAACCATTGTATTTATTGTTTTAACTAACAGGAATCAAAATATGCAGAATGGAATACAAGGACAGGGCTTGCAGATGTTCAGAGTGATGATTCTTATTCAGATAATGATGAACTATCATACAGCAATATTCAGAAATTGAAGGTATGCAGACATTATCATTCTGATAAATTTAGAGTGCATCCTAATATTTTACCCCTCCTCCTCGAGTTAATACTTTGATTATAATCAGTAATATGTTATCTCAGTATACAAACACTTAGACACAAGAAAGTTTATTAGTAATATATATAACTGAATATTTTTATCTGAAACTTACTGATCATCCTTGGAGTAACTGACAATTCGTAACTGAATAACAGTGGATTTCATAAGTAACATGTGAGCTATATGCTAGAGTGATCATAGTACAGGAAATAGAAAGTTGATTTGTATATGAAAAGCATTCTTAATTACAAGTAATAAGGATAAGATGTTCCCAAATTTTGGTGAAGAAACCATTATTCTTGTTCAAGTTGCATGATGTGATGTGGTAAGCACTTCAGTGCTAAAATTTGAAACATTATCTATGTAAAGATGGGTTTTTTCTGACCATAGTTAGCATCAACTTTGCGTTGTGCTTGACCAGACGTTGTTTTTTTTTTTTTTTTTTTTAATAGAGGATATTGCGCTAATGTTCTGCAGTCTCTGTTGAATGGAGCGCTCCATTTTACCAGAGTATAAATGAAAACAATTTCAGGCAACTTTGTAAACACCTGGAGGGAAAGAGGAGACTATTTTCTTCTTGGTGAAAGGTAACATTGAGAAGAGTTTATTGACATGAAAGAAAGTGGGCACCAAGTTATATATTTTTTTAGGATCTTTGAAATCGATTCAGAGATTCCAGTGATTTAGAGGATTGGAACTCTACTTACAGGATCAGAGTATTGAAACAAGCTTGTATGTATTTATAATATGCTGCATCCTTTTGGATTGAAGCCATTCTGCTGCATAATTTTTTGGTTTATATCAACAAATTCTAGTTTAAGGTTGTAGGTGTCAGAGCATATGTGTGCTCTGTTAAAAAGCTTTTTTTTGATATACATATTTTTATTTTTTTAGAAGGATGATATGCCAATTTATGTGTGTATCTCCTGAAAGTAGGTTTAATTATATACTGAAGTTGTCAGCATGTCAGATGGAGAGTAGGAAATGAGGATGCCCTGTAAAGCTAATTTTCCATCCTTTTCTACTGTGAATTTGATGTGACTAGTGTAGATGGTTGATTTAAGTTAGAAATAGAGTAGAGAAGCTTTAAAATGTGGCCACATAGCATATACAGAATCTCACTTGTGGAATCCTTTTCCTTTTGAATTGCCAGTTACACCAAGGATGATCTGTAGGTTTCAGATTGAAATATCTGGCTAGATGCATTAGTAATAAACTTCCTTGTGTGTGTGTGTGTATGTGTTCATTTCTATGCTACAATCATTTACTATCTTAGTATTTTTAAAACAATAATTCAGAGTTTCTTTGTAATTTTTCATATTGGGACAGAATTCTTTTTCAACCAAAAGGCCTGATCATACTTTATTCCTTTGATTATCACTTTGAAATTTGCATAATTGAAATCCAAATTAACATATAACACTTTGATCATTTGGAGGATCAGAAACTTATATGAAAACAAAGACATCAGAACTTGGAATTTTTGAATCTTTTTTTGAAAATAATGAAGTTATTATTTTCAGAATAGCATATAACACTGTATAATCTCCTCAGTGTATGAAGGCATTCAATGAAAAAAAACAACTGAAGTGGCTTCAGACACATTTCAACTTTTCTTATTCTGTGCTCTTAGCAACTGCAGAAAAAAAAAAAAAAATAACCAATCTAAATTTGACTTTGAAAGTGCAAACTGTCCTTTTGTATGAATGATCATTGCCTTCTGATTCTTTGCATAAGCTACTGGGTACAACTTCTACCCACCTATACATTCATCTCCATCTCTCTCTCTCTCTCTCTCTCCTTCTTCCCTACCTCCCTTTTCTCCTTCAACTCCTGCATATATGATCTAGGCAAAACTTATCCTACTGTACCAGAAACACCACACTACATGCCTCCTAGGTGTGATCTTTTGCCAGAAAGATTAGAAGTATCTTAAATAACCTATATATTTAAAAAAAAAAAAAAAACTCTCTTGGTCTTGATGGTATTCTCTCGATTATAATGAAGTTGTGTTTTAGAACAAACATCCATTCTATATTATGACTACACTCTTTCATACTGGCATTTATCCCAAAGAAGCAAGCCTGTATTCATTCTCATGGAAAGGCTTAGTCATAATTCATTTTAATTTAATATTATTAACTTACACCACAAGAACTACTGTTTTGTACTGTCCTACAGCTTCACCTCTGATATTATATATCAATGCCTTAAAACTACAAGGCAATATTATACAATATTGCCTTGTTTATTTCACATTCTCTCTTAACTATTGACAAATGATTGATATATTGAATAATTTTTATTATCTTCATATTTTAAGATTGCTGATATTTCTAAGAAAATAAATAAGTGATGAATTTATATTTAGGCAAGTGACAATGATGAACATTTAAACATGCTACAGTTCCTACGTTGTGTGCTTAGTCCATTTATCCAATCCTACTGGTTAGCTGCTTGTTCATTAAAGAGGCTGGTGAAAGAAGAAATGGAAGGTGAGTGGTTTCATATGCCGGGAAGTTTCATATATTTCAGTTTATCAAATTAAAATCTCATTTGCAGTAGATACTTGTCATTTCCAGATGACTGTAAATTGTCAGCATGAAATCAGACAAAATTCTAGAACATTTTTATATAGCTACTTGTTATGTTAGTGTAGTAATGTGTGTATGTATCAAGAGTTCCTGATATATACCTTCAAGATTCTACTGTAGGATACTATAAGAGCACACAAATAATTAAATTTACATTATTACCAGCTTTCTTTTATTAATTTTTCTTCCAAGTATATTATTTGTCAGATCTCAGTTTGGAAGAATGCTAGGATGAGATCAGCAAGAACAGAACACTTAGTCTTTAGAAGACAAAGTTTATGACTCTCAAAGGAAATATAGACAGGGAAGCTCCTTTGAACAAGTATACTTTAATAGAGAAATAATTAAGGAAGTCAACAAATTCAAGGCCTGGGATCCATCAATAATGTGAAGAAATGTTGTTCAAAAGACATCAGAAGATTAAGAATTGTTAAAACAAATAGTTAGAGACTTGTTTAAAATCTGGAAAGATATGCCTGTCTCTACAGGAACAAAGTTGAGGATTCTGGATGCAGCTGTTTTTTCAATAGTGACTTATGGATGTGAAAATTGGAACCTAAAGAAGTTTGATAGGAAAAGGATAGATGTTTTTGAGATGTGTTACAGGCATCTGTTGAGGATCACATATACTGTAAAGCAGACAATGGATGTAAAGCAGACAAATAGAAAAGATAAAGGAGAATAGGAGAACTTTTCAAAATGATAATACAAGGTAAAGTTCCTGGAAAAAGAGGAAGTGTGTAGACCTTCAAAGAGTTGAATGGATGGTGTGTCTGGAGCAGCTGATCTTCAGACAGTTGAAGCCTCCAGAAAAGCATACAACAGGACCACTTGGCAAGGACTGGTTATGGTGCATTACTGAGGAGCAGAGTGACTATATGACATCTGATGATATCCAGTGAAACAGCGGACGGAGAATGCTAGGAGATTTGAGATACAAATTGAGTAAATAATAAGAAAACAGATTCCAAAAGGAAATCTTGCACAGCTTATCCTTGGAAGTAAATGTTGACTGCGATCATAATCTGGTCATGGCTAAGTACAAAGCTTCGAACAGTTAACTTAAACATGAAAAAGGATAGTTTATGAAATGAATAATAAAAAATATATGATTAGAAATGAATATAAAACTCCTAGAGATGAACAAATGAAATTGAAGGTACAGATAGATTGAAAGAATTGCAATGTATTCTCTAACCTCACCTACTCAGCAACTATTACATGGAATATTTTGAATAGCTCATTCTAGGTATCCTTATTCCTTCTGTGCAGACGTTTTTGCAGGAACTTTTCACTCTAATTTTACTTCATCTTTCATCAGAAGGTTAACCTAGAAAACTAAAGAATCCAGTTTACTCTCGTGTTAGAAACCACCAGTAGTTTCCTATAGATTTATTAATTTTAAGACAAGCAGGTGGTATCTTTCAGTTTCAGCATACAAAAAAAGGAAATGAACAAAGGATACATGAAGGCCATATCCTATTTTTCATGCCAGGTGCCATCAAAAATCTGTTTTGTCAAACTCATACTTTATGCTCCACAAACCACTTTTACAACAAGAAATTCAAACATTAAATCTAGTTTTACTTCATACCTTATGTCAAAGGTTTATCATCACAAAAATTATCCAAGATTTAACATTCTTGAAACCAATATGTCACTCTTTCTAATTTGTAAGATAGCATTCTCATAAAGGACAATTTTGTTCACCATTCCACACAGGAATCTGCATTCAATAGTAAATTCATGTTCTTGTAATACTGTTATAGCCAGAAATTGTGTGCTTAAAACATCACTAGGATTATATAAGATCATTGGAGATCTTATGTAATCAAAGATGACACTTGGGAGATAACATGAGAATTGTAATGTGCATACAAAATAGAAAAGCAATTGGTAGTGATTAGTCTGTAGAATACTACTGAATACAACCAAAAAAATGGATGTCTTACTGAGAGGCCAGGCTACTTACGAGCTTTTAGATTAAGTTTTTGAATTTGAATGTGTACCCTTTTTCTACTTGAAAATCTTCAGTTATACAAATTCCCACGTGCTGATTCGTCTGAATTTGCACTTGTAATCTTCAGAAATAGTTTTTGTCCTCAGGTTTCGGACACCAGTGTAACTTAGATAAGCTGGGGAATTGCCCTAGAAGTTTCTAGAAACACTTTGTCAGATATTCTATTATAGGCAGGATACATTTCTGTTGTTCCATTGAGATTTATTTTCTGAGTGTGTGGGTTGGATGGGTGGTTGGAGAGGAAAGCAATAAAGGCATGACTATGAGTCTAGTTTGGGCACCCACTATCCAGTATTGTTGATGTTGGCTGGAAAGCAACTGCACATTTATCAACAATCAGTTACACAGATGACTCATAAAATGCATGGCTAGGAACTTCAAAGCAGTATGCAATTTATAGATACACATTACTTCAAACAATTGGAGTCTTTTTAAAACTGTATATATTAGCTGACTTTTCAAACAACTTTGCTATTAATGGTGCCCTTAATAAATGTAAATACACTATTTACCAATAATTGTCTGGACATCCTTGTTATTTGAGGTTATGAACATTCCAGGTTTGTTAATAACATAAAAACCGGTGTACAGATAGTAGGAATCAGTATTTCATCGTAGCAGTTAAATACAGGTAGAATGGCAATGCACCGTGAACTCGATGATTTTGCAAGAGGTGTCATTATGGGATGTCACATTGGTGGCATGTCCATATGTGCCATTGCTGTTCAACTGGAGCATCCAAAATCAATGGTTGGCGATGTGATCAACAAATGAAGACATTCTTGCATCACTAGTGCAAGAAAACACAGGGACAGGAGGGTGCTAAAACAGGTGGAATACAAAAACTAGCTACATTGACACAGACGATCCATGGTGAGTTCCATAGTGCCAGTAACACCATGGCGAGCACTAATACTGTATGAAAAGAACTCCATTTACTGAGTTTCCACATAAGAGCAGCAGCAACACACAAACCAAGCATCACAACAACAAACAAGGTGGATTATCTGGCCTGGTGCAAAGAGTGTATGAACTGGACAATTGATCAGTGGAAAACAGTACTCTGGAGCAATGAATCAAGGTTCACCTGTTTCCAATCTGATGGCAGGGTGTTGAGGCAGCCTGGTTAAAGCTTGTTACCACAGCATGTTGTACCTAAGTGGTGGTGGAGGAGTAATGGTGTAAGGTGCATTTAGCTGGTTTGGAGTGGGACCACTGGTCATTTTCTGTGGTTCCATGAAGACAGTTCAATACCTTGATATTCTGGATAATCAGGTGCTGCCCACACTGTGGAGTTTTTATGGAATGGACCCTTGATCAATATGACAATGCCCTATGCCACAGAGCTGCAGCTGTTATGGAATGGTATGAAGAGTTGGGTGTTAAATGACTGTCCTGACCTCAACCCCATTGAACACCTGTGGGACGAATTGGAGCGGCCATTGAGGCCCAGAGCAGCACATCCTCGATCTGTTACTGAACTCAGTGCTGTTTTGATGGAGGAATGGAGACAAATTCCACCTGATATCTGCAACACATTGGTGGAAAACCTCCTTCAAAGGATGCAGGAGGTGATCAAAGCCAAAAGTGGACATACCTAATATTAGGGTTTGCCTGCTTGTATCAGTTGTAAATTGATAAAGTGTTCAGACAGTTATTGGTAGATAGTGTACATTAACATCATAAATACTTTTATTTAATCTAATATAATAACATTAATATATAATATCTTGATGTTATTTGTAAATACTACTGTTTATATTTTTTCTTATTCTATTAATTGCAGAGTCTTCCTTTCTTGAAGAGGTAAGAGATGTAGCTCAAGAAAAGATGCATCAAGGGAATTTGTCATATGGTAAGAAAGCATTATATAAATTTAATGTTCAAGACTACAGTTATTTTTTAATTTTAAAAATTTGTAATATAATTTTATGAACTTCCTTGTAATTTTTTTTATGATACTTTCAGTGGCGAATTCTCCATGCTTGCTGTGCAAGCTCATTAATTGAGAAAGAAGTAATATTTATTTGTTAATAAATGCATGCATTTTTAAGCATTCCATTTAGGCTTTTATTTTTGTAGACAGAAGACGTCTTAAGCTTGCGCAGCAATAATTAAGCTTTGCATTGTGTATCGAAGCCGATGCTTGCTCATCTAGTCAAAGCTACCTTGGCTTGCTCTGTTGTAGTAGCTTCTAGATCCTCGCAGCAGCACTGTGATTTCATGCGCACGCATAGCCATTTCACATTATCTCACTCTGTTGCTTAAACACAGACCATATGCAGTCAATGTAGCCAGCCAGCCTTTACAAGTGTGCATGTTGCTTGGGAAAATTAAGTTACAACCAACTTTTTATGACGATGTTATTCACCAGTTCATAAAGAAGAACCGTAGGGTAGAATTTGTATTCAAGTAGCTAAATTGAAAAAGATAGAATATCATTTGTAAAATAAATGTCATATTTGTATGATTAAATGTACATAAATTTCTAAATATATAGTTTTAAATGGTCAGTAATTCATTATTCCTCTAATCAGACTTCAATCATACCTCTCACTCCCTGAATGATAACAAGAGCAAGCGTGAATTTCAAGACCAGCATTCGCCACTGGATACTTTCTTTGTATGATAGATGCATTGCTAGTTGAATGAGCCCACTCAGCCAGTCATGATAACTTCAAGAAGTCTGTTGATTAGTCTCATGCTACATCCCATAACATAATAGCTTCTAAAGCCTAACTGAAACAGCATATCTGAAAAGCTCATTAAAACTGATTTTATAAAAGATTGACAAAATATTAAAATGTGTGATAATAATTCACATAGCAATATAACTACAGGAAAATGCAAAAAAATTTCTTTTCCTAAATTTAATTTTACAAGGATCATTTATTAAAAATAAAAACAACATAGATAACAAAATAAAAATGTTAAGGGTGCTTTGATTTTAAATTGTTATATCTAGAGAATAATTATGGTTTTAATAATCAAAATGAAGTCATGATAAATTGATAAAGAACAGTATTTTTTAAATTTTATTTATTATTATTTTTTTAAGATTTCTACTTTTGGGTTTCTTCATAAATATTTCTGGATTGTTGGTAACAGGAACCCAAAGAAATTTGCTTGCTATTTCACTCAAAATGGACAAATTGATTTTCTGTTCTTGCCATCACTCTAATTTAAAGTGGTTTTCCCAAGTTTGTCTTTGGCTGTTTCTTTCACTTGGGCAAATAGGTTTCTTGCACTTGAAAACTTGGATTTTCACCCCTATCTGAATAATCAACTGTAAACTCAGGCTATTTCAGATAATAATTAAGGTATAGGAATACAGCAGTTGTCTGCTGTACACCCATTTTACCCCCCCCCCCCACCATTTCCAAAAAAGCATCGATTCTCACTGTTAGTGAAGGATTGAAAGATGGGGGACTGGATGCCCATGTGTTTTCATAAAAGGTTATTAAAGGCATTAGATGATATATATTTATGGTTTCATCATTAATGCTTTTCTGTGGTTAATTCTGTTTCTGTTAATCCTGTTTGACCTGCTGGCAGATACAGCAATAGTAGGGAAAGAGGTAATATTATCAGAATCCTGGCATAATTTACTATTTTCTTTTTATCATTATGATTTTCTGACAGTTTCACTTTTTTTTGATAAAGGAATATTGACTTCTTCACTTTATTTCTGAACCAGACTTGAATTATGCTATCTTGGATCTGATATAGCAGAAATAATATAATATTTAATACATAATGAAGATTGAAGACCCATCATCTTTTTATAACCAACCTTTGGCGTTAGTTTGCACTACTTAAAGGACGTGACAACTAATATTTAAGGAATTGACAGCGTATACTAGAAATATAAATTAAATAAACTTTAATATATACTTTCCGATATTTCGGCAAACGTCACGTTGCCATCTTCTTGGGAACTTACTACAAAGACACGTGCACACAAGTACTAATAACAGCAAATGAGACTGAAGCTATGAAGCTAACGTTTTCCTAAAGTCCTGATGGTGCCCCCTGGCGGGCTATATTGGTAGTTCTTCGCCTTTGGGCTGAAGTTCTTCTGATAAAAGTTTCCGAAATTTGGGGCAGTCTCATGCATCCAAATTTGTTGAGGTTTGGCATGTTCCTAAGGGCCGAGGCTGATTCCATGAATAATCTTTCATACTTGAACTTGCTGCGGTGTATTACTGTGGCTTTCTTCCATCTTATTCTGTGGTGAGTATCCAGAGCGTGGTCTGCAAGCCCAGAGTGGCTGTACTGGTGAAATCGGATGTAATCCTTGTGTTCTGAGATTCTGATATTTGCTGTCCTGCCTTTTTGGCCAAAGTAGGACAATTTACAGCTGCAAGGGACCTGGTATACACCAGGTAGGTCTAGGGGAAGTGGTTGGTCTTTAGTGGAGCGGATAAGGGATGCCAGTTTTCTATGTGGTCTGTAACAAGTGGACAAGTCATGTTTTTTTAAGATTTTATTGATTTTTTCCGAGGTGCCTCGGATGTAGGGAATGGTGATGGATTTAGAGTAATCTTTTTTGTGAATGGGAGGGAGTGGTGGGTTGTGGATAACTGGGTTAAGTATTTTTTGGAGGGGATAGCCATTGGCTGAGAAAGTGTCACGGATGTGATTTAGTTCAGTGGTTAGGGCTTGATCATTTGAACAGATTATTTTTGCCCTGTTGAATAATGTATTAATAACTCCATATTGTTGTGAGGGGGGGGGGGGAGGGTGATGGGATTGTTGGTGAATGTATCTGCCTATATGGGTGGGTTTTCTATAAACTGAGAAAACCAAGGTTCCATCAGGTTGGCGGGTGACTAGTGTGTCTAGGAAGGGGAGGTTATTGTTTTCCTCTTTTTCCAGGGTGAACTTGATTCTAGGGTGTTGGTTGTTTAAGTGTGTTAGGAAGGAGAGGAGTGAATCCGGGCCATGTGGCCAAATAGCGAAAACATAATCAACATAGCGAAGCCATATGGTAGGTTTTTGTGGGGCTGAGTTTAAGGCTTTCTCTTCAAACGTCTCCATGAAGAAGTTGGCCAAGGGTGGGGAAAGTGGGGAACCCATGGCTGTCCCCTCTATCTGTTTGTAGAATTTTTCCTGCCAAACGAAATAGCCTGAGTTCATTGTAAACTGAAATAGGGCTGAGATATCGGGAGGAAATTTTGCTTGGATTAGCTCTAAGGTTTCTTTGAGGGGGACATTCGTGAATAGGTGACGCACATTCGTGAATCCTTAAATATTAGTTATCGTGTTTAACCAGCGTATAAGCCTCTCAACAAGAATAATGATCATTCACGGAGATCTCTTCGCACGCAAAGCCCGCCATTACGGCAAACTGAAGCTGAAGTTATCCAGACAACTTAACCGTCTGGCATTCCTAAAACGCTGCCGGGATAATCAAGTCATCTCGAACTGTGTAAAATTTAAACACCGCTTCGTCTCACAGAAAGCTCTCCGTATTTACAACCGGGCTAGCGAGGCATTACTTCGGGAGCAAATTACCGCTACACACGGTTCCCTAGCCGACATAAACAGAGCTATTTTAATGCTAGAAAATGAGCTTTCACATACGCTTAATCACGAGTTTTGGACAGTCCTACATGACGTCTCGTGTATGGCAGCTAAAAAAGAATTTGAACAAATATGGAGCCGACATATCAATAAGTTTGATAAATTAATAAAGAACTCGGCGTCCAAACCTAAACTACAAACCAACACTGTAGTTAACCTTTCGTCAGCTACCTTGAAGCCTGAAGCACTCAACGCGCTGTCACGTGGTCACAACTTCGCCATTGCTCCTAAGAAATTACCGGCCGAGGAATTAATGATCCAAATTGAACGCGGGATTCACCAACTTCCAAACCACATCGCCAACGATATTAGATTGGATGTAGCCTGTGTTCTCAATAAAGCAAACCTCCAAAATCCAACATATCCATTAGTGAATACAAGTCACTACAAGAATTGAAGAGAAACAAAGAAATAGTGATCACCAAAGTGGATAAGGGGAAAGCCACTGTGGTACTCAATCTTAAAGACTACACAGGTAAGCTCAAGGCTTTATTATTAGATCGTTCCACTTACCTCCCTATTGATTACAATCCCACCAACTCACAAATTAGAAAACTCCATAGGCTCCTTAAGAAGGTCACTTCTTGGCCTCTGGAGATTACCAACAGACTAAAACCCTATAACTCTAGACCCCCCCTGCATATATGGGCTCCCAAAAATACACAAAGAAAATGTGCCATTACGTCCCATAGTGGATGGCATTGATTCCCCCACTTACAAACTAGCCAAGCATTTAGCCAAAGTGCTCTCACACTATACTGGCAATACACCATCACACATAAAAAACTCAGCCCACTTCAAAGCCAGTATAGAAAACCTTACACTCCAACATAATGGTCAGTTTTGATGTCTCCTCCCTTTTCACGAATGTCCCCCTCAAAGAAACCTTAGAGCTAATCCAAGCAAAATTTCCTCCCGATATCTCAGCCCTATTTCAGTTTACAATGAACTCAGGCTATTTCGTTTGGCAGGAAAAATTCTACAAACAGATAGAGGGGACAGCCATGGGTTCACCACTTTCCCTACCCTTGGCCAACTTCTTCATGGAGACGTTTGAAGAGAAAGCCTTAAACTCAGCCCCACAAAAACCTACCATATGGCTTCGCTATGTTGATTATGTTTTCGCTATTTGGCCACATGGCCCGGATTCACTCCTCTCCTTCCTAACACACTTAAACAACCAACACCCTAGAATCAAGTTCACCCTGGAAAAAGAGGAAAACAATAACCTCCCCTTCCTAGACACACTAGTCACCCGCCAACCTGATGGAACCTTGGTTTTCTCAGTTTATAGAAAACCCACCCATACAGGCAGATACATTCACCAACAATCCCATCCCCCCCCCCTCACAACAATATGGAGTTATTAAGACATTATTCAACAGGGCAAAAATAATCTGTTCAAATGATCAAGCCCTAACCACTGAACTAAATCACATCCGTGACACTTTCTCAGCCAATGGCTATCCCCTCCAAAAAATCCAAAAAATACTTAACCCAGTTATCCACAACCCACCACTCCCTCCCCTTCACAAAAAAGATTACTCTAAATCCATCACCATTCCCTACATCCGAGGCACCTCGGAAAAAATCAATAAAATCTTAAAAAAACATGACTTGTCCACTTGTTACAGACCACATAGAAAACTGGCATCCACTAAAGACCAACCACTTCCCCTAGACCTACCTGGTGTATACCAGTCCCTTGCAGCTGTAAATTGTCCTACTTTGGCCAAACAGGCAGGACAGCAAATATCAGAATCTCAGAACACAAGGATTACATCCGATTTCACCAGTACAGCCACTCTGGGCTTGCAGACCACGCTCTGGATACTCGCCACAGAATAAGATGGAAGAAAGCCACAGTAATACACCACAGCAAGTTCAAGTATGAAAGATTATTCATGGAATCAGCCTCGGCCCTTAGGAACATGCCAAACCTCAACAAATTTGGATGCATGAGACTGCCCCAAATTTGGGAAACTTTTATCAGAAGAACTTCAGCCCAAAGGCGAAGAACTACCAATATAGCCCGCCAGGGGGCACCATCAGGACTTTAGGAAAACGTTAGCTTCATAGCTTCAGTCTCATTTGCTGTTATTAGTACTTGTGTGCACGTGTCTTTGTAGTAAGTTCCCAAGAAGATGGCAACGTGACGTTTGCCGAAATATCGGAAAGTATATATTAAAGTTTATTTAATTTATATTTCTAGTATACGCTGTCAATTCCTTAAATATTAGTTATTATGTTTAACCAGCGTATAAGCCTCTCAACAAGAATAATTAAAGGACATGAACTCTTCCAAAGAGATCATATATTTGCACTTTTATCTGTGCATTAACACAACTACGTTAGCTAGTTGTACATAGATTCTAATGACTTTACACTAATTGCCTTGCTATCTAATAATGCAAGCCACACATCCATTCAGGATATGTAATACTATGCATTATGGGAAGGGCCACTCTCCAAACCAATTTTGATCTTTATTGAGGTTTTATCAGTGGGAGCCAGACCCAGAAGAGATGGCAAGGTTGGAGTAATGCAGAAGTGATGTATTTCCTCTATACAAATACTGAAAAGGTGTAACACCTTATTATTGAAAAAAACTCTGGATTAGAACTAGTTGTTGAAAGTTTTTTTCATTTGGTTTTATATTAAAGATGCCTAGAAATTATATTCTTGTTGATTCTGTTCATGAAGATACTTCATATGCAAACTTTACTTACTTGGATAAAGGATTAAACAAGTATGCAATTTCTTTGGCATCTATAATTTAATTTATATACAAGTCAAAAAGCTTTCAACAACTAGATTAAATTCAGAGTACCTTATTATAATAAGGTGTTACACCTTTTCACTATTTGTATAGAGAAACTATACAAATTGTGAAAAATACCCACTGGTGAAACCTCACCCTTTTCACTATTAGCATATGGGAAATATATTACTTCAACCTTTATCTCTGTGTCCACTGATGTCATTTTAATAATGTTTGTTTCTGGGCTTGGTTCTGGAGAGTAGGGTCATCACTGATGAGAATTTAATGATTTTAGAAGTGGTCCTCTTGGTTCACTTAGCAAGATTTAGAGCTGTTCTGGAGATCACTCAGAGTTTTTAGAAAGGTAATCTCTGCATTTTACCCCAACATTTTAATAATGTTTGTCTTTGGGCTTGATTGCTGGGAGTAGTGTGGTTCTTTTTACTAGTAGGTTTTTGTGTGTCATTGAGTAGAGCCACCAATGAGATTTTAATGAGTTTAGGAGAGTCATTGAGATTTAGAGTGATTTTGTAGATCACACAGTTTTTTTTTTGGGGGGGGGGGGAGACAGAGATCCCCTGCACCTTAACAGCACGTCGGTATAAGTTGAAACCAGTCTGGGTAGTTGCTCTTCCCATAATGCATATCATTATACACACTCAAAAGGGTGTGTGTGTGTGTGTGCTTTGCATTATGGGATATTAAGGCAATTAATGCTTAATCGTTAGCCTCTATATACAATTAGCCTAGTTGTGAAGATACTTCATCTGCATAGTTTGTTTGCTTACAGTTGAACAATAACATAATTTCTTGCCATCTTTCATTTAACTTGATAATATAAATTTTAATTTTGAATGAACTATCAAATCTTCTGTAATTTTTTCACAAATTTGTATTGTTCCTATTCTGAAAAAAGCATGATTTTCATCTTTAGATAATTACATTTTCAATTGAATGGAGAAAATAAAGAAAGGATTAAATATAAACAATTACAAAACAAAAATAATGTATAATAAATACATCACCAAAAAGACAATATAGATGGAACACCAGGAAATTAATATAATAATCTCCTATGTTTACCTAGGACAAAAGATCATGGTAAAGGGAGACTGTAAAAAAGAAATTATACACAGAATTCAACTTGGTTGGATAGCCTATGGGAAACACTGGGAAGCACTTAAGGGAAACATCCCAATCTTCTTTAAAAGAAAATTATTCAACAGTTGCATACCTTCATTCGTGACATATGGAAGTCAAACATGGACCTTGACTTAAAAATTGACTATCAAGTTTGAGGACTAGCCAGAGGAAAATTGAAAGATCATTACCTTTTTTTCCTCACAATGGAAAATCCAAAATCATAGCCAATTATAAAGCAGTGTTTTTATGCAACAGGAACATTTTTTATGTATAGTAAAACTTTGAGCTATTTCTCGAAGGCTTTTACTCAACCTCTTGAGCATAACCAAACAGTTTTGAGAAAAATTCAGTTGATTTGCCAAAAACTAAAGATTGCAAAAAGTTAATTATGCTGCATTAAATTTATCCATGAATCATCAATTCTCACTGAGAAGTTATTTATTCAAGGTTAAGTTCATTTTTTAAATGTTACCATCAGAAATATATCATCATCATCACGAACCATTGGCTCACCTCGTTGGTGTCCGATGCCTCCTTCACTATCGTCTTCCACCTTTCTTTGTCCAGTGTACAGTGTCACAGTTTCTGTACACCCTTCCACATCAGTCCTTTATGTTGTCTATCCATTCTCTGTATGGTCTACCTCTTCTGTTTACACCATCCATAATACCAAACATGAATGTCTTTATCTTCCGATCCTCACTCATTCTGCAGATGTGTCCAAATAATTAAGGCTTCCACTGTATAATCTTCTGAATTAAATTCTGCTTTCGTTGTATCTTCCAGTAAAGCTCTTCATTTGTGATTTTCTGTACCCCACCTATTCTTAGAATCTTCCTGTAACAAGTTCTTTCAAATGCTAAAATTCATTTTCTTGATTCCTTATTTATTACCCATGTTTCAGATCCATACAGTACATCACTAAAGATGCATGTTTCCAGTACTCTTAGTTTCATTTGCAGACTGATCACATTCCTTTTCCAGATGTTATCCATGGCCTTCAGATTTGTTCTTCCCTTTGCAATGCTGATCATTATTTCTTTTTAATGGTCAAATCGTATGTCATTTTACTTCCCAAATATGTGAATTGTTCTAAATTTTCTATATCAATTCCATCCACTTGTATCTTTTGTTTCATGTTCTTCTCACCAAATACCATTGCCTTTGTTTTTTCCAAGTTCATAACAAGTCCAAATCTCTTCCCTTCGATGTTTTTTGTAGTTCTCTTTCGTCTTCTTCAATAATAACAATGTCATCTGCAAATCTCAGATTGTTAATTCTCATCCCATGTACTGATATTCCTTTTGCATCTTCCTTCATTTTGTCCATTGCTCTTTCTAAATGTGCGATGAAAATACTTGGTGATATTGATATTGGATACTTGGTAATATATTATCACCTAAGTGAAATGCTTAGACAAGCATTTTGCCCATGTTAGCATTGGCTTTTGAGAAGATCCAATTCCAACTATTGCTAAATAGTGCAAATGCAAACTTAAAGGGATTTTTGATTCCTAAAACTAAGTTCAAAAACCTTACAGCATGTTAGAAATACTTTGATGGTAGTGAAGGTTGATTAAAACTATTAGAAGTGTCGTTACAGTTGCAGATTTATTGCTTCTATTCTTCAAGAATATTTTAAGCTGTGAATGTATAAAATGGAGATTCGTAGCATACAGATTGGAAAGCAATGTTATATACATGACTACTGAAATTGCATGTGTGGTTGGATGTAACTGCACATCCATTCACAAAATAATAGTATTCATGCTTTGGAGAGTTTACATGTAACTCTCACTAGAAAAATGGTGTGATCCAAAAGAAATGCTAGGGAAATTTTCTGGAATAGCATTAATGATGTGAGGCTTGAGCAGAAATTTTGGCAGTTTGTTATAGGGAGTAAGTGATAATGGTGTTTGCACTATGTGCAAACATCATTATTATTATTTACTAAGCATAATTATTAAAAAAAAAACCTGTTTGGTATCGCTAAACTGTACTGATGCTTTTTAGAATTTGAAAAAACTTATATCAAATATCTTTCATTATTTAAATCTTTCATTAGTTAAAATTGTTCATTATTTAACCTATGGAATTTTTGATATTGAAAGAATATGTGAAATTCTTCTATATTTGTTCAATTTATGAAATTTAACCCACATACAAGAAAACATATTTTCTTTGTATGTGGGTTCCATCCATGAAACACTGTTAGCCTTAAATACATCAGCATTGTTACTATGGATGATGCTGAGAGTTAGATAATCTGGAAACTCTGCTCTAGAGCAGGATTCTTGAAGAAGCTTTTTTCAAGCCTTTTCAGTCATCTTACTACCTTTTGCACTTTGTCTTTCAATTTCAGTTGTCTATCCCATGTCATCCGTTCCTTTGTCCAGCATACTCACTGATATAGTTTTTAGACCCTAGTTTTCTGAATTCCAAGGTGTAAGATTTTGCTTTGAACAAATCCCACATATCTAATCACCATGCTAGTCTGTTCAAATCTCATTGGACAGACTCTCATTTCTAATAACTTTCCATATTTATAAGTCAGTTTGTACTTGCTTACTATACAAATTTGTATTACTAGACACTATAAAATATTGCATGACTTCTCTCTCTCTGATTAGCAAATGACTGTAGCAGATTTATATCAAAACTGTTACCTGCTGTAGTTTCCTTTCATTTCAGAAATAAGCTGTTGATAAGACAATTTATTTTGATTATTTGTTTTGGCTGTGAGAGAGAGAAGTTAGATACTTTTTCAATATCAAAATTAGTCACTTGATAAATGGCAGCTCGTAAGAATTTGTAGTGGTGGGGTAGCAATAAAAGTAAAAAAAAAAATCAACATGTATTGAAGAAATTATATCATTTACTTGCTAAGTCAAGTTGTACACATAAATACAATTGAATGTAAAAAGAAAAACAACATCCATAGATAATTATCTATTTATATTTAAATTCCATTCTTCGTCCTTTTTGATTTACAAATTTATCTATGACCTTCATTTTCAAAATTATGGATTTTATAACCGTGTTATAACTAACTCTTTTTATTATCCTGACGTTTCGATCTTCATATCAAGATCATCATCTGGAGCATACACAAATATACAAGACAAGCTGAGTTGCATTACAAACCGTAAGCTAGAGAAACAATGATTTGATCACATGTTATTCTACTAGCATGACCTCTAGTGAAAAAAATAAAATAAAATAAATAAATTATAAATTACATCAAGCTAGATTTAATTTAAGATAACATCAATAAACATTTTTTCTTTTAGATAGTTTTCTTTCAGTAACAGTGATATCCTATTTTTAGTATTACAATTGTTATTTTTGATTTAGGATCCTGGATTTCCTACAGTCCTGTTTATAGTTGTTCTTAGAGAAGAAGGTTCCATGGGTCGAATATATGCCTTCCATATGTATGGGATTTTTAGACCTTCATTATTGTTCAGATTGGGGTGGTTGATAATGATCTCACAGGCTTCCTTAAATTTGCATTCATACCATGTTTTTCGTGTGATATAGATAACTAGTGCTTTTCCAGTCAATTCTATGTAAGGTGTTCAGGGCATGATCAGAAAGGTCATGACCAGAAAGGACTTCACCATAATTATTATATTTAATGTGTCGTTTATATTCTTTTTGTCTGATAGGAATTGTGCATCCTGTTTCTCCTATATATGGTATGTTACAGGTGCAATGAATACGGTATACTCCAGGGTGGGCCAGCGGGGGGGAGTGGATCTTTGAATGAGTTGAGTAAGCTTTTTAATTTTGCAGGGTGTTTAAAGGTAGCTTTGATGTTGTATTTTTGTAGTACTCTGTTTATTTTGTCTGATGTCCCTTTAATGTAGGGAATGGTTATAGTTTTGTTGTAGTCTGGTTTGTCTTTGTTTTTTTATTGAGGTCTTGTAGAGAATTTTGTTAATAGTGTTTTGGCTGTACCTATTTTTTTGGAAAGTATTGCTGATTACTTTAAATTCGTCTTTCAGTACCTGTTCACTGGAGCTGATTTTCAGAGCTCTGTTTTTTAGTGTATTGATGACACCTAGTTTTTGTGTTGGGTGGTGGTAGGAGTTTATGTGTATATATTGGCCAGTATGTGTCGGCTTTTGGTAAACCGTGAAGGAAAGAGTGCCAGAAGGAAGACGTGTGACAAGTGCATCTAGAAACGGAAGTGTGTTCTGTTTTTCAATTTTCAATCTCAATTGTGAACTGTATGCATTTGTGTTGTTTGTTTAAGTGGCTAAGGAATGTGTCTAGTGTCTGGCGATCATGGAACCAGATCGTGAAAACATCGTCGACGTATCTAAGCCAGACTTTGGGTTTTAAAGGGGAAGAACCTAAAGCAAGTTGCTCAAAATGTTCCATGTAAAAGTTAGCAATAAGAGAAGGATAATGGCAAGCCCATGGCTGTGCGTTCTTTTTGTAGGTAGAAAGCGTTTTGCCATACAAAATAACCAGAACGTAATACATTCGCAAAGAGCGCCGTGATATCTGAAGGGAATTTGTTCTGTAAAAGAAGGATTGTGTCATTGATTGGGACATTCGTAAAGAGGGCAGAGACGTCAAAACTGACTAATAAATCATCTTTATCTAGTGTAATGTCTTTGATGATGTTTATGAAGTGTTGTGTATTTTTGATATAGGAAGGGGAATGACCTGCCAACTCCTTGAGTGTTGCCGCTAATTTTTTGGCTAAATGATAAGTCAAGCTATCTATTCCTTCAACTATAGGCTTTAGCGATGTATTTTCTTTGTGAATTTTCGGTAGTGCATAAATTCTTGGGGAACGAGCGTAGTGCAGAAATGGTTTTTTAACTGTATCTTCAGGCCATGTGGTAATTGACTTAAGTAGGTTCTCTGTTTTATTTTTTATTCTGTTGGTTGGGTTGTAGTTAACTAATTGGTATGTGTTATTGTCCGAGACCAGCAGATTCAATTTTTTCTACATAAGTGGTTCGTTTTAAAATAACGGTGGCACTTCCTTTATCTGCTCTAGTTATTACAATGTTCGGATTAGACTTGAGTGATTTCATCGCTGTTACTTTGTTTCGTTAGGTTGCTTGTTATTGTTTTGTTATGATTTAAAATGTTGGCAGTTTCTAAACATATTTTTTCTGCTGTGTGATTTGGGATGAATCTTAGGCCTCTTTCAATATTACAAATAAATTCAAGTTTGTTTATCGATTTGGGTGCTACAGCATAATTTAAACCTTTGTTTAGTATCGAGATTTCGTCTTTGTTTAAAGCGTGGTTGGATAGGTTAACGATGTTACTGTTACCTGTAGGCGATTGGTGGTTCCTGTTGTTTCTTGCTTCTGGTTGGTTGTTATTGTTCACTGTGGAGAAATTTGAATATGGGGTGCTCTCGATCTTTTAGTCTTTGGAATTTGGAAATTAGGTTTTCTTTCTTCGTTTGGAGGATGTGTGGTTTGCTGTGTTTTCCGTAATCTTTTCCAGGATCATCCAGATATCTGTGTTTATGTAGTTTGAAAGTTCCGTTTCTTCCTTTTGTAGCTGGTTTTGTGTAGCGGCTAAGTTCTTTCTGGTAGTTTGAATCTGTTCTCTTAGTAGTGTGTTCTCCATGTGGAGGTATATTCGTTGCGCCTTTGTTGAGGTGAATTTTCTCTGTAGCCTAATGCATTTCGGAATGATATTGCTGTCCCTACAGCATTTTAAAAAAGCCAGTCGATTGATCAAATTTTTGTAGCTTACGGTTTGTAATGTAACTCAGCTTGTCTTGTATATTTGTGTATGCTCCAGATGATGATCTTGATATGAAGATCGAAACGTCGGGATAATAAAAAGAGTTAGTTATAACATGGTTGTAAAATCCATAATTTCGAAAATGGATGCTGATCACCGTGTAACACTAAAAGCAAGGATTATCTATGACCTTATCATTAAAATTTGTCATATTTGTAATGTTTTTTCCTCTATACTTAACATGGCTAAGTTAAGGGGATAATAAATCCCGTATTATTTTATTTTACAGCCGGATACGAAACTCGGAGATCGAAATCCATCAAAATCTAAGAGTTTCATGCCGAAGAACTATCAGTGAGTCCAAGCATAAGTCATCACTTGGGTCGAAACCGGTCTGGGTAGTGACCTCTCATAATGTAAAACAGTAATACATCTCCTAGGAGCTGCGTTTTACATTATCAGAAAATATTAAGGATAGTGACGGAGCTGGCTCCACCTTTGACATGAGTTGCCTAGTGTTGTACTACTCAAGTGATGACTTACGCTTGGACTCGCCGATAGTTCTTCGGCATGAAACTTTTAGATTTCGATCTCCGAGTTTCGTACCCAGCTTTAAAATAAAATAATATGGGATTTATTATCCCCTTAACTTAATTTATATCACTGGAAAAATATCCTTTTGACTCTTTATCATAGTTAACATGGCTAAGTCGATTTTGTGCCATTGAATTTCTTAAAAAAAAAAAAAAAGTTCCAGGCATGAAAATTTTATATTTTGCAAATATTTAACAGAATTCTTCTCTTTGTTATTTCTATGAAGATATAAATTAAATGCTAGTAAATGTACAATATTTACCTATGATAACAACAACATTAATTTGTGTTGTTTGTACACGTGTAGTAGCAATGTATCTTGGGCTGCAATGCTACCATCCCAAACTGCACATAAATCACACATTACCCCTACTACGTTATCCTTGTTTGGTGCAGTTTGCATTGAATGCAGTTCCAGAATTGAGTATACTAGCCAGTACTGATACTAGCCCTAGCCCATTGACTATTGCAAAATAAAATTATTGCTACAAAATGAATTATATAAAATAGTACTGAGCAGTATTGTATGACAAACAAGAAAATAATGGTGTTTAGATAAATATATAAAAATTTAAGAATGGCGATAATGAAACAGGAACATTCATTTTATACTGGAGAGGCTGTAGCTCTTATGGACGAGCTGCCACTGCACTTGATATGATATTGTTTTCCATGGTATTAGTAACTAGAGAAAAACTGCATTGCAATTTTTTTTCAGTCATTTCATATCTATCATATTTGCGGCATATAAGATGCACCCCTCTTTTTTGTGCACATTTTTTTAGGAAAAAACTTTATCACTAAATATTATAATGAATTTACAGTATTTCAAATATAAAGTAATAAGTAGGTCTACTTTCATCAAATACCTAATTTAACTAGGAAAGAGTACCCACCTTTTAATCTTTTTTGTCAAAACCCAGAAATTCATCTCCAGAGCTAAATGAAGAGACACTTGAAAAAACCTCTTCTAAATCAGAATCTAAGTCCTCATACAACAAATTGTCCTCTGTACCATCCAGCTGCATTACTAATGCCACACTTCTTAAATGAATTAACCACTGTCTCATAAATTTAGTTTAATCCTTTATCCAAGTGTGAGCAATTGCTCGCACTTGGATAAAGGATTAAACTAAATTTATTATACTCTAATCAAGTGAAAAATAAACTTTCAACCACTGTCTCAGTTTTCACAGCATCCCATGAAGTTTTGACCCACTCACAAACTTGCAAAATGTTAGGCCTCTTCCTTCTTCCTGGTGGCATAACCTCAAAATCTGAAGACTGCATCCAGCTGTTCCACTTGTCCTTCATGAATCCCTTAAATTTATTAATACAGACATCTACAGGTTGAAGCTGACTAGTTAGACCTCCTGGAATTACAGCTAACTGAGTTTTCAATTCCTTGAGTTGATTTTTAACATCTTCTGTTCTGCGAGTATCTGAGTATCGGCATATAAGACACACCCTGTTTTTCAGACCTATTTCTAAAGGAAAAAAGTGAGTCTTATATGCCAGCAAATATGGTAATTATAATTCTGCTTGTCTTCTTTGTTATAAGAATCTACACTGGACCTATTACCCAAATATTTGGATAATAGGTTCATCATTGTCAATTATGGTTTATGGTTATAAAAGGGCATAAATGCAGGCTTTGAGAAGTAGTGAAAGGGGGAAAAAATCAAACAGTTCGAAAACTGTTTTAAGAAAGGGTTTAAAGACCTGCAATCTATTGATTATATATCTGTGGTCTCTAGTTTATGATCAAGTGCTTTATTTCCAACACAACCCTCAGATCCATAGGCAATCTATGCCAGGTCACTTAGTTTTCAGTTGTACTAGCATTTGCTTTTAGCAAGAAAGAATTAAAAATAACAAAGGCAGAGGAATAATAATAATAATAATAAAAAAATACAGTTTGGTACTATTTTTTATAGTTTAGTTTGAATGTATAACCTTCCTTCCCATATTCTGTTGTCTCTTCCCCCCCCCCTCCAAGCCACCATTTTTATCTCCTTCCTGAAAGGTTAATTCACAGTACTTCTTTTAACCTTTGTATTTATGACGTAATATGTAGTTCCTTTTGATAGTTTCTTCCTTTCCCATCATTTTATTTTATCAGGCTTAATATTATTCCCCAGCCTTTGTTTGAACACTGTTTTGTATGTTGCCAGTTTCATGTTTTGACAATTTCTCACTTATTCCATATAAATTTATTTAACTGGCCCCACCCTCCCCATACCAGCTTTGCTTATTCTGTTGTCAATTTCCAAATTTAATTTATCAAAATTAAATTTGGCACATTTAATTTTCATCTTCACTAAAAACTGTGTCAGCTGAAATATTTGACTTATTCTATAAGTTCTCCACTGAGAATGCAGATAGATGTACCTGCCTATTTTCATAGTTTTTTTGGTGTTTTTATTGTTGATATTCTTAGCAGATTTGTTACAGCTGTTATGCAGCTTAGTAGAGAATCCTGGAGACTTGCATGCACTGGATGTATTTAGGAGAGTTTGTAATATTTTTGTTTTATTTATACTTAAAAATGTCCTTAATGTTTGGCCAAAAATTCTATATCACATCACTTTATGTACCTTGTTATTGCTGTATATATTTCCCTTTGCCATTTACTGTATATTGGATGCACACATGAAAGCCTGTAAGTTCTGTATGCTATAGAACCTATAGTATTAGCACTCTTCATAAGTTCTGCCATGTCTTAATCTTTATATCAGACAGCAATCAAAATCATGTGCTAACTGATTATTCAGTCTCATTTGTGTAGTTGAAATACCATGCTACAGTCTGGCAAAGGTTTTTGCATTATCGTCATCATCAAATTACTGATATGTACCTCAGGGGATTTTATATACAGGATAATAAATAAATCTAATGCCTTTTATTCCCGTAGAGAGAATAGGCAAGGCAGTTTTAGCCCCATCTAACTTTTGGAGACTGAGGGGCTGTTTAATCTCCACTGGTATCCAATCAGAGATAACAGGCTCATGACTATCACTAATTATACATGGCATCTGGTGAAAAGAGGTAGCCAACAAGTGCTGCCATCTTGCGGCCTTGAACCCTAGCACTATATTTATTGTCTGAAGTAGTGTTTGTTCTGTGGTCAATTTTCCTGAATTTACAGAACAAAAAATCCAAGTTTGAAGGAGAAAAAAAAAATTCCTTGCCTTTGCCAGAGATTGACTTATTCGGGAACTGGTCATATAGAGGTTTAAGAAAAATTCCTCTAGTTGGCGACTAGAATCAAATTTAAACATTTTTTAATGTTTAGCCAAAAATTCTATATCAAATCACTGTATGTACCTTGCTATTTCTGTATATATATATTTCCCTTTGTTATTTACTGAATATGAGATCCACACATAGCCTGAATGCTCCTTCTTCGGGCAACTTAGCACTGGATACACATTTCACTTTCACTGAGCTGCAGAGGCGCTTATATATAGGATATTATTATCTGTGGAGTCAAATGACTCCTCACAGGAGGTCTCTCTCTCTCTCTCTCTCTCTCTCTCACACACACACACACACAAGCTCATCATACTTTGACTTAAATTCATTCACTGTCTCCACACTTTCAGGCAGTGCATTCCTACCATACTCTGTGCAAAAATACCTTCTCTTCACCTCCTTGCTCACATTGTCCTCATATATCTTCCAGAGATGGCCTCTTGTTCTTCCCTCATCTCCACCTGTTCTATGAAAAATCTCATCCACACAATTCCAGTAATAACTTCTTACCAACTTATGTCTCAGTCATTCCCTCTCTCTTTCTTCTATTTGTTAGACTGCAAATTGCATTCCCCTACTTCATTCCAGAGATCATATTAATTATCTCTAAACTCTTTCCCAACATCTCTTCATCCTTTTAAAACCAGGATCTATGCATAGTAATCCATATACATTCTGATCAATCGAATCATGACATCCTTACTCTGTGTCGACATTCTCTGCATCATTGTTATAATGGTGCTGTGCTGTCCTCACAGTTTTACCAAAATCCTCCAAAGTTCAGTTCCCTATCCCTCCCCCTCAGATCCCTCATCTCCTCCACCTCCTGTAAGATATTCCCACTAATCTTATACTTGGCATCCTATCTGTGCTTCCCAAATTTCAAGCCTTACACTTTGCTACATTGAACTGGTGGTTCCACTCATTTGCCCATTGGCCAGTCTATTCAAGTTAACATGTAAGCTATAGCATTCATTCTACTCCTCAGCTCTCCCAACTTTACTTCATCTGCAAAAAATGTATATCACCATCAGGGACGGCTCATGCATAGGCACTGTGGAACTGCAGCACCCCCAATTTTTCTCGATATATAAATATATTAATTTATTTATATTTGCTTGTAATATTTAATTTTATCATCAACAATCTTATAGAATTCTCTTATTTTGTAAAAAAAAAAAAAAATAAAATAAAATAAAAAAATAAAATAAAAAAAAATAAAAATCCATCTTGTAGCACTTAGGACGGGCAAAAGATGCTAGCAGCACTGTGTTTTCCACAGTGTCATATTGCTACGCGTGCAAGTATATGCACATCATAGTGAGATGCGAGCTATTAGCATAATGCGGCACTGTCCGTCACGCAGTTCCGCCGTTGTTTATATGCAGTTTGTGCCAGTAGTAGAGTGTTTGTAGTGCTTGTCGTGTTTACTCCATCTATTTAAATACTCGAACATTACAATTTAAAGACATAACATTTGTTATAGTAATTTTGAATTATACTGAACTGTATAATTTTATCGATAATAAACAATATTTTTTCATATTTAATTTTTTTTACATTTTTACCATGATTTTGATATTTTATCCAAACACATATACACTGTACTTACAGTGTATATGTATAAATTCAAAAGTTGCAGCATCCCCCACAATTTCAAGCTACAAGCTACCACTGATCACCATTCAAGTCTTTCCATGCAATGGCCCCAATACAGATTTTTGAGTACACCACTAGTGACTTTCATCTTCTGAAATATATCTCCCTCAATCTACACAACATGTCAGTGGCACACCCAGAGGGGGGGAACCCCCCCAAAGAAAAGGAAAAAACACTAGAAAATTTTCCAAAAATCTTTTCCTAATTAAAATTCATTTTTTTAATTTATGTTGTGTCTTCTATTTCTATCCTATTATGAATTAGCGATCACTGCAGATGCTCAGTCATAGGTTGTATGCGATGCATAGTGTGTATTCACAAATCGTCTACTCAACTCTCCCCCCCCCTCCCCCAAAGTCAAATCCTGAGCACTCGGCACCCTCCAAGATTAAATCCTGAGTATGCCACTGCAACATGATACCTATCAGACTTCCAGTCTCCAATCCAGTGCACTAATCTATAATCCAACCCCATCTGTTCTAGTTTAATTACCAGCTTGTAATGTGGCAGTTATGATAGAACTGCATGAAAACATATCATGACTAACTTCCTATCAACAACATTCCTCCAAATTAATCTGTTATCTGTCAAGCCTAGAGTATTATGAGATTTTATATTTTGGCTTTCCAAGGCACTTCTTGCTGTATCAGTCCACCTGGATCTTGGTCTTGCTCTGGGTATTTTTATTATACTTCTGTTTGTGACCATACCACCTGAGATCAGCTTTGCTAACACATTCCTGAATGCTACCAATGTCAAGTTCTTTCCTAATATCCCCATTTTTTAATATGATATTGCAAATTGAATCTTTCTCAGAACTCTCATATCTGTGGTCTCCAGTCTTTGATCAAGTGTTTTCTTTCTAACCCAGCTAAAAGTTAATTACAAAATCAAGAAATATTCATGTGCATTATCCTTGTTAACTGTTATTGTCATCTTCTACTATTTCAGTGATCTAGTTTTGTTTTATATCTTCTTTCACAGGATCATGTTGACTTTTATAAATCTGTTCACCTATTTAGTGCTGTATTACAGTCCTCATTTTTGGTCTTGAGACAATTCAAGTTTCAAGGCTTTCAATAAACAGCCAAGTTAAAGGCACCACTAATTCTTAGAAAATTTTTGTGAAATCTTGTTCATTTCTACAACATTTTTTTTTAATTTATCAACCCTACCCACAAGGTTTGCAACTTACAGCACATCAGTGCCATGTGTGGAAAAGGAGGAGAAATTATGTTTTTGAACAGCTGGCAATTGTAATTTGTGGTAAAAGGCAGTGTGAGAAAGGCTGTTTCAAAGAACAAAGGTACAGGGAATGAAAGAGTAGGATGAAAAGTTGATAGTAAGTTTGAAATTGAATCACTTATAGATGTTGACCAACAGTTACAGGCATAAAGAAATAAGCAGGAAGATAGTAACCAGTTCAGCACAACAATGCTTATAAAAGTGCCTATAAAAAGGGATAAAGCAGAAATCGCTCAAAAAAATTGAAGTGAGTCTGAGAGGAGATGGGAAGATAGAGAATCTTCTTTTAACTAGATAGCATCAAGCATTTTTAGAAACGTTTTGTGTATTACCCCAAATGTGTTAATATTCTAAGATGAATTTCTGATTTACAGTGTTAACATCTACACAAGTGAGAAATAGTACCTTGAGAGAAGGGACACCATCTTTTGGATATAAGAAGGTATGGATGTTTTTTCTAGGAAAGGCAAGAGGTGTGATAGCCTAAGAAAGAAATTCTTAGGCTGTCAGAAATAAGACAGGGCTATGTTTTGGTAGAATTTTGGCGAGCACTGTCATCAGCTAAACTAGGTAGGATTTTAGGCTAGAAAAATTGTTTGTATATCTGAGAATGAACATGGATGATTGCACTGCTTTTGGTATCAGCATTCATGGAGAAATTGAAGAGAAGAAAATCACTCACCCTGAAACATAATGAATGGCCTGAGAAGAAACTAGTGGCCCAGTTGCAGTGGGTGGAAGGTAGACCATGAGATGGTAGTTTAGTCTGGATAGAAAGGGTTTTGTATATTACTCAATAAAGTAGGTCTTTATGCTAAAGCCAGTCCAGTGCTCTGAGAATGCATAATAGCTGCACAAGTTTTTTCAAACTTTTTTCATGGCTTGTGTCCAAAAGTCAATGTTTGCTGCAAGATTTGCTGTGGCTTGTGAGTGACAGAATCAATGTTGGCAATTGCAGATTAAGCAGCGGATCTCCAGGTGGTAAAGAAGCTAGCTGATGACCTTCATTATATTTGGTAGAACTGAGGTGATGACTTCTTTTCCATTTTTGGAATTGGCTGAATGTAAGCTTATTTCCATGTGCCAGGCAATTGTGCACTAGTATGAAAGAAATATGATAGAGGACAGATATTAATTCTGGAGTACAAATTTTGAAAATGATTGGGGATACCATCAGAACCAGAAGTCTTTTTAGTATTTATGCTTTTCAGAATTATTCTCCTGTCTTGCTGGTGAACCAGAGGAGACTTGTAAATTAAAGATGCCAAGACATTATATTCTTGGTTTCATCCTTTATCCAAGTATAAGCAAAGTTTGCACATGGAGTAAATTCATGACTGGGCTACTTCATGATTTCGCATCATTTGCCATATCCCATAAAATAATGCACATATCCTTACAACCATGTATAATGCTAAGCATTATGGTAAAGGGCCACTACCCAGACTGGTTTCACTATATAAATGAAGGGAAATCTCCAAAAACTCAGGGGATCCACCAACCCCAGATCACTCTAAACTCAGCAAGTGCAAGCGACTTGAAGGATCATTTTACTCAGCAGTGGATCCACTCAGTGATAGGCCACAGAGAGGAACCCTCAGAGGTGGGATGAGCCTACCAATGGTAGGCTCACTCCCACCACTGAATAGAGCCATAAACTCAGCAGTGGCCCCACTCAGAGACAGGCAAAAACCCATCCCTGAGCAGAGCCTCTGATATCTCAGTGTAGCAACCATCTTGGTAAAGTTCATCTGTGGAAGCCAAACTCAGAAGTCATACCAAGGTTGAAGTAATGTAGAAGTCATGTTTCCATATACAAGTAGTCAAAAGGTGTCACACCTTATTGCTAAAATGCTCTGGATTAGAGATCAATGTTGAGAGTTTTTCCACTTGGTTATGCCATAAATTAAAGATGCCAAGAAGTTATATTCTTGGTTTCATCCTCCATCCAAGCATAAGTAAACAAAGTTTGTGCGTGAAGTAACTTCATGACTGGGCTACTTGTATATATATTTTCAATCTGTCTCTAATCCAGAGTATTTTAATAATAAAGTGTGACACCTTTTGATTACTTGTATATTGGAATTATGACTTCTACATTACTTCAACCATGATATCACTTCTGCATCTGGTTCCCATTGAAGAGACCTCAATGAAGGTCAAAACTGGTCTGGGTAGTTTCCCTTTTCTATAATGCTTAGAATTATACATGTCTGTAAGGATATGTGCATTGTATTATGGGATAGTAAGGCAATTGATGCGAAGTCATTAGCCTCTGTATACAAGTAGCCCAGTCGTAAAGTTACTTCATGTGCAAACTTTGTGTGCTTACACTTGGATAAAGGATGAAACCATGAATGTAACTTTATGACATCTTTAATTTATAGTATAACCAAGTGGAAAAAACTTTCAACAGAGGAAACTTGTTTATTTTTTTTTGGTTTACAGCCAAAACAACTAAGGTTATGAGGTCAGTGTATGTCTTTGAATTGTGTCTGTTCTTCTGGCCAGTTTCCCTGTTTTGTGGGATGAAAAACTCGAGTTTCTGGGAGTAAAAAAAAAAAAAAAAACCTTCTGCTACTCTGTATGAGATCAGCTAACATATCATTTGAAAAGCCCTGATGAAGTTCTATGCATCCTAGATCAGATTCTCCAGAGGGGGCATGCAGTGAGCTATTCTATAATGCTTAGTATTATACGTGTCTATGTGCATTATATTTTGGGATACTAAGACAATTGATGTGAAGAAGTGGGTGATGATTTGTTTGGTTGTTTATACAGGATTAAGAGGGAATGATGATGATGATGCCTAAAGGTCAGACTAATGTTTTGATAATATAATGATAGTACCATCTGGATGTGAGAAAAGTGGAAATTGAATGACAATAGTTTGGTACTTGAGGGATGTCTTGAGTGCCATTGGAACAGGAGCTTTCTGTATTTCACTCTAAATTCAATTTGGATTTTTCCCTGTTTGGCATACTTGCTGGAGAACCATCTTGGATACTAGTCATTGTGGCCTTAACTAAGAAGGGAATTAACATGTGCACTGTATAATAAAAGGAGAATAGGCTATGAAAAGGTACAGGTTGTTGAGAGGATGGTGATGATTATCTGGTATTCTGGTAGGTATATCATCATCATTTATTTATAATTTTACAATTATAAATAGGGAAACCAATCACAAATAAGTAGTCTGTGTACACTAAGATAGGAGTTGGAGGTTGTTATGACGTGAAGGAAAACCGGGCTTCTCTGTCATATACTAATTGACGGATCTCTGACGCAGAGAACTGGGGGTAAAAATGGGGAGAATATTGCTGATGTATTTCCAATATGGAGTATTGGAAATACATCAGCAATCCACCAACTCAGACATCCACCCTCTGTACCCTTTGATACTCTGGTCTGTCTCTTTTTCTTTTTCCATCTGTAGGGGCATAGAGGACCAGAGTATCAAAGGGTACAGAGGGTGGATGTCTGAGTTGGTGGCTGAGCCATTTTATTTGATTTCTTTGAACAGTGCTGACTAGAGGATATTGCTGGGTTTCATCTAATATAGTAGAGTTGAGAAGGTGGTCTTCCCAGGAGTAATCCAGGATATTTCTTAGACATAGTTCCAAAGCTATTTATAATATTGGTTGCTGCTTTTGTTGAGATGTTCCAGGTCTGGGAGCCATACAGAAAGATAGACTGGCTGGCGCACTTGTCAAGATGAATCTTCGTCTCCTTTGAGATGAGGCTCGACTTCCATACTTTATTAAGATTTCTGTGGAACGGGAGTGCTTTCTGTTTTCTTGTTTTAATGTCTTAAGGAATCTGAGATGTGTGATGATCCAAGGTATACAAAGTCCTCTACTTCTTCAAGGTGATCATTTTGATTTATATAGATGTGCCCATCTATCTGATGTTTTAATATCCTTGTTTTTTGGGAGTTTAATTTTAGTCCAAATATTTCTAGGTAGGTATATAGCAGAGTTTTTTCTCCCAGAAATCAGGTTTTTTGTTCTGCATACATGCAAATCAACCATGAGAAACACAATCAATTTACAGACAAAAATTACTGTTATGGTTGGGATGGGTGATAGATGGTGTTGATGTTGTATGTCGTTGGAGGATTAAGTAGTAGGAGAGGTGAGATATGTGTCTCATCTCAAAGGAGACGAAGATTCTTCTTTACAAGTGCACCAGCAAGTCTATCTTTCTGTATGGCTCCCAGGAATGTCTCAAATAAAGTAGAGTAGAGTGCCCTCCTGCAGTGAGTCTTTGGACACCTTGGAGGCGTCACATAATAATTACATATGGACAGTTTGTTACATCATTGCTAACAGTAAATACTTCATTTTTCTTGGGCATGATCATTGGAATTAGAAGTCTATAAAAATGATGACCCTCACCATTTGGGTATTTGTAGAAAGATTTTTTGCTGGGTTATAAAGTATATTATACATAACAAGATATTATATTTTTAGTTGATCCTTTACTCAAGCATAAGAAAACAATGCTTGCATGTGAAGTATCTTCATGACTAGGCGACTTATGTATAGAGGCTGTTGACTTCATATCAATTGTCTCAGTATTCATAATGCCAAAAATAATTTTTTTTAGGAAGAGTCACTACCTAGACAGGGTTCAGTCTTTATTGAGGTAGGTCTCATCAGTGGGAGTCAGAATCTGCCAAAGACTGCAAATAAATGCAACAAATTGCAGCAAGGAAATTCATAAAAGATGAATAGATCAGAGGAAATGATGTCTTTTTTTGACATGGCATGTCAGATCTGACAAAGGCACACATTACAATGTTTGTAGCAGAAGGAATCAATCAGAGTAGAGTTCTATAGTTACTAAGACTGTTGAGGTTTTGTTAGAAATAAGATATAGTGTGGATGTGTATTAGTTATTAAACATTCAAATTTCTTAATATTCTAAAATTCCAAACATCTTAGCTATCTCCATTTCCTTCTCTCTTTCTCATGTGTGTATGTGTGCATGCGCGCGCACACACACACACACACACACACACACACACACACACACACACACACACACACACAAATTATTCCTTTTCAGTGATTGCATAGTAATGCAATTTTGATATTTTGAAATGGAAAGCACAGAAGATTACATTTTTGAAACATGCATGTTAGATGTATTTGTAAAATAATTTTTTTGAACCTCTGCTTAAAAGAAATTTAAACCCAAGAAAAATTTTTGCAAATGATTTTTTAAAACAAATTTTGCAAATTTGCATATATTGAAATTGCAACATGCATTGAATATGTAATCTCCCTGTGCTTTTCACTTCAGTGAAGTAGAGCTATCATCAGTTGCAGCAAGTCAACAAAACAGTGAAATTGGGTAAATGAAGAAACAGGTTGAAATGTATTTCAAGGTATGTGCTTGATATAAATATTGCCCATATCCCTAGTTGTTAAATATTTCCTGAATGAAACTTTGAATCTTTTGCATGCATAGTAACACACTTCTTGCTTATACATATGGTACAGGAAACTGTTAGTATTAGTCATATACTTTTTTTACAAAGCAGAAAAAATCCAGTATATAATGAATTACTGCATTTGTGATTTGTTAACATAGTGATTCTGTATTTGTAATTTGATGATAGTTTGTCTTCATGTAATAATGCACAGATAACAAAGGTATCTAGTAGAAAAGTATACTCTAGAAATATTCTAGAAATATTATACTCTAGAGCAGTGATCAACCTTTCCCCTCCCTGGGGAGGGGCTGTTCACTACCAGAAAGATTTTGCAGGTTGCAGACAAAATCTGTTGACTTTTTTTTTTTTTTTTAGAGTGAGTTAGTTAAATTGTGCTCTTAGCATCAGAGATGGAGGTAGGACAAAATATTTGAAAATGTACTAGTAAACAGTAACATTTAGGGAAAATGAATATATCGCATCCATTGAAAGATTATGATCATCAATAGATATACAAAACAAAAAATAATAAAATATCTGTCCTAGTCAAAAGATAAAATTAAACTTATAAAATTAATACAATTTTTTTTTATCAGAAGATATACATGCATTCAGTGTGTTATTTGAGGTTGCAAATTATCAGAAAGTTCATTAATATTTGCTCCAAGGTTCATGACACACAATCTTAAAATATTATGCAAATGATCATTTGAAAGGCTTTTTCTATACTTTGATTTGATTGTTTTCATTTTTGAAAATGTTGATTTACGAATATACAGGGTGTTCGGGATAAATTTGACATATTTATAATTAATTATATTTTTCCGTAAGTTACATGTATTAACACACACTTCTCTTCATTTAAAAGTTTGGACCCTTCTTCATTCACATACAAGATGTCAGAAAGGATGGATAGCTGGAACCCACCTGAATCATGGAAGAGAATAACTTGTATCATGATGATTCGTGCCCGCCATCAAAATAAGGATATTACGACTGCTGCCCAATGCTCCCTGAATACAGTAAAAACAATCAGGCATGAACTAGAGACTTGCAATGGTGACTACGAGGATGTAGCAAGAAGAAAGATCCCTAGCAGACGATCTGATTGCGTTCGTACAGCAGAATTCCTCGCAAATCTGCAGGAACAGGTGTTGAAGAACCCTGGCATTGGAATTCGGGCTTTGTTCGTGGAGTTGCTAACTGTAGTCAAGCCCTGGATAACAAGGGTAGCCAATGGTAGGCCGTATGTATGGCAGCAGGATTCGGCCCCTTGCCACACCTCTGGGAAAAGTCAAAAATGGTTGTCTGAAAATTTCTACGACTTCACCAGTCCAAATGTTTGGCCTCCAAACTCCCCAGACCTTAACCCCATGGATTATTTTGTATGGGGCGCAGTTGAAAAAGACACCAATCGCACTTCCAGTAATACAAAAGCCCAGTTAATGGATAAAATTAAAACAGTTTTTGCGGCCCTTCCCAGGGAGACTGTAGCATCAGCTTGTTCGAGGTTCCGAAGCAGAATTGAAGCTGTGATCGATGCTAATGGTGGTTATTTTGAGTAAATCTTGTTGATAGTATTGTAATTAACTCTGCCTGTAATGTTTTTTTGTCAATTCATTAAATTTAATAGATACAAAGAAGATTTTCTTTTTCCTTACGAAACTGTCAAATTTATCCCGAACACCCTGTATGTGCTACCAAAAATGGAGAGCATGGCCACTGCAAATCTCCTTAGGTTCAAATACATATCAGATAGTGCTGAATATACTGACTGAGAATTTCATAGAGCCTAATATATCATAGGCTCATATCATACATCTATTTGCATGCAAAATAATACTCACCTCAGGTTGGACTCTTAAAATATTGAACTCTGATTACCACAGTCTATAATCACTTTATCACTGGATACACTTCAGAATTAACTGATAAAAATAACAAAAAAACAACAAATGCCAACAAATCTCTTGCACCTAGATACTGAACACTAGGGAAGAACTCAAACACTTCACAAAACTTATCTGGCATACATTTTGATGAGTAGTACTGACTGTAAACAGTGGGAATAGAGTATTATTCTATTAATTCGGATGAATTCGCACTTATGCTTGGCTTCATTCAGCAAGTCTCGACATGTCTCAAAATCAGTTGTTTCTCACAGCTCTTCACTTCCTTCGTTCTCCATAACAGTTAAGTGAAAACTGATACTGAAATGCCATCATCTGTTTCCTTTAAATGACGTCAGCGACCAACATTTTGTCTGTAGCTGGGAGGAATTTGAGAGAAATTCAATACAGATGCTTTTATCGATTATTTATTTGCATAGGGTTACTAAAAGTTGATACTGTCACACATATATAAAAAAATGAAAGAGAGAGACTTTCTGGGAGGCCATGGGCTGCATCGCTCCAGGGGCTGCAGGCTGGGAACCCCTATTCTAGAGTATTATCAAAATAGAAATGTGTACAGCTTTACCTGTTTCCATGATTGAGTTTCTTTGCCATATGTTACTTTTCTAGATAGAAGATCCATGTTAAAATCCCATCTGTAGGATTTCAATGTAGAAAAGGGAGCATATTTGTATACTGCTATGCAACTGGCTTTACAGATCAAAATGTTTTAATACTTCCCATAGGGAACAGGAAGCTGAAATTTTGTATGCTGATGTAGAAAGTATTTTTAACTTGGGTATAGTTATGTTAAGATACCAAGCAATTTTAAACCTGGTTTTACTCCATTTTTTCCAAGTAAGCAAACAGACAAAATGTCAAGTTTGCACCTGCAATTTATGCAAGACTAGCTGATCCCACAGGTAGTGCAAGAAAAATGGAGTAAAACCAGGTTTAAAATTGCTTGGTATCTTTAACATAACTATACCCAAGTTAAAAATACTTTCTACATCTATATCTCCTCCTGAGATTTTTATTTAATAAGGTTATAACACCTTATGGTAACTTGTTTTGGTAAAATACTTACAAGCTCTGCATTACTAAATCTTGGTATTTCTAGCCTGGCTCCCACTGATGAGACCTCAATAAAGGTCGAAACCAGTCTGGGTAGTGGCCCCTTGCCTTTAATACAAAACATCATACATCCCCTTCTTGGAGATGTGTTTTGGCATTAAGGGTAAATATTAAGATTAGTGATCAGAGCTTGCTCCACCTTTACCACGAGTTGCCTTGGTCTTGCACTACCTGTGGGATCAGCTAGTCTTGCATAAATTGCAGGCGCAAACTTCACATTTTGTCTGTTTGCTTACTTGGAAAAAATGGAGTAAAACCAGGTTTAAAATTGCTTGGTATCTTTAACATTTGTATGCTGATCTTTCAGTTTAAAAAAATTTGAAATTTCAAAAATTTTAAGTATAAAAGATGCTTTTGGAAAATTAAAAAAAAAATCCTTCCATTTAATTTAAACAGTCCTGAATATCAGGATTGAACATTTTCCATTATATCATCGTAGTTGATCAAAGTTTGAATATGGAATATATACAGAAATATGTACATAATAACTCACTTAGTCTATTAAATGAAAGCAAGTCAGGTTGTTTTGTTATGTGCAACTGATAAATGTGATTTTGATTCTTATCTTTAAAAATAATTTTACTTATATATTGCCAAAGCAGGTTTCTTATTTGCATAGGATTGGGTGTCCTCTGCATCCATTAGTTGGTCTGCAGAGAACAATATCACTGAACATAGGTAAGGGTGAATGCCTAAATTGGTGTTCTAGTAACCTTTGCTGACTTTCCTGAATTGTTTCTATTAGAGATCTTTGCTGGCTTCCTTCAAAAATTGACAGTATACTAGGAATGTGATGTCATATATATTCTAATATGGATTAGAAGGCATGTTGTCCCAAATCTTATGTAAATATAGCTTGACGGTGGTATTTCTACAGATGAATTTTGGTATTTCTGATAAGTTTGGATTTCCAAATGTTATTTACACTATCTGATCAAAAATAACTGGACATGCATATAGTCATATCCACTACTACAAAGGAATATGTTTATACAGCTCATACAGGTATAAAAGGAAGCAGATGGTCTTATATTCTTCATAGACAAACATTAACAGTAAAATGGGTTGTACTGAAGAGCGCAATGATTTTTGATGTGATACTATCATAGATGCCACTTTTGCAACAACTCAGTTTGGGAAATTTCTGACCTGATGAACTGTAAGTGATGTTATTGTAAATTGAGAATACCTAAGAGCAACAACAGCACAATTGTGACCTAGTAAGCCACATGAACTCACAGAGTGGGACTGCTGAGTGCTGAAGTAGCTGGTGTGGAAAAATCTTTTGTCCTCAGTTTAAACACACTCTACTGAGTTCCAAAATGTGTCTGCAAGCATCACCAGCAGCACAACTGAAGAATATGGTTTCTATGGCAGTGCAGCAACATATACGCCTAACATCAGCAAGGAAAGTTCCAAAATTCGAGTGGTGTACAGCTCACTGCCATTGGACTCTGGAACAGCGGGAACATGTTCTTGGGAGTGATGAATCATTTGACAAACCTAGACTTGTCTAATGGATGATTTTAGGTTTGAATGCCAAGAGAATGCTACCTGTCCAAATATGTTGTGAAGTTTGGTGGGGAGGCATCATGGTCTGGGCTGTTTTTCAGACCCTCCCAGTTCCAGTGACAGAGAATCTTAATGCCTCAGCCTTTAATGATGTTCTAGAAAATTCTGTGCATCTAACTTTATGACAACAGTTTGGTGAATGCCTTTTTACTGTATCAACATGACAATGTTCCTGTCCACAAAGCAAGGCCTGTACAGGAATGGTTTGAGATGGATCACTTGTTGCTTAAACAATTCTATGATAACCAATTTGATCTGCAAACATAGTAATGTTTGCTGGTGCAAACATTACTATGTTTGCAGATCAATTTGCTTGGATGGTGCTGCAGTCATATTTGAAAAACAGAAGTGTTGCAACATTACTGAAGAAATTCTATATCTCACAGAACAAAATTGCATAACTCACCTAGAAGATTGATATGAATGGTGTATGGAAAAATGTTTCTCTGATAAAGGATATAGAAACTCTTTGCATGTTATATGTGATTTTCATCAGGTCATCAGTAAAGAAATCCCAATTTGAGGAAATGTTCCCAAATTACAAAATGATGTAGTCTCATGCAGACGATTAAACAAGGTTGGGTAGATCAAGACTTTTTGCAGTGAAAGGTTTAGTTATTATGAAGCACTAGTCTGGTATTTCTCAAGGAGGTTGAAGATGGAAATGATAACCAAGCTATAGCTGAGTACTGTTTGGAAATGTTGCAGAATCTACAAAACAGTATTTGTACTGCAATTGTAAATAATGGTTTTGCTGGATTGGCAGAAATGCACTGTGTTTTTCAATGGAGCTGCATTACTACACTTGAGGTTTTCAATTTGTCAAGGCCAAGATTATTGTTGGTATTGGAACTGAAGTATAATAATGTCATGTTGTGGTTTGTCAAGTGAGAATGTAAACTTCCAGAATAGAGATTCCCAGATGATAAGCTGTAAGAGTGGATTGCACTTGAAATGTCAGCATTACAACAAGATTGTTTATGGTGATGAAGAAATTCAGAATCTGGTGTGTAAGTATGCAGACATTCTGAAATTTTTACCTATGACCACACTCATAATCAGATTTCTGCTGATGAGAAAGACTTTACCAGAAGCAAAAAAAAGATATAATGAAAAAAGATGACTGCAAAGTACAGTGAGTTTAAATTGTTGCATTGGAAAAGATGATAATTGGTACACTGGAAACATTCCCTGACATTTGTGACATATATGTGAGAGATGTGAAATTCAAGTTTCTTTTCCAATTACTAGGTGCGTGCACCACATTTCAGACATCCAGTGCAGTAGCTGAGCAAGGTTTCATTTTAATGAACATTATCAAGATGAAGTCACAGAACAAATTGGAGGTTTCATCTAAAAAGTTAATACTTATCAAATTATATCTAGCTAATGGATTATATCTGACCTTGACTCTGTTCATTCTTTCTGGGAAAGTAATAAGAACAAATGAAAAAAACTAAGAGAAACAGACAATGGTGCATTCTGTTACTTTTTAACATTGTTTTGAGATACATAAATTTCATATACAATTATATTTCAGTTAAATAAAAATATATAACTGCTCAGTTTTTTTTATAATTTTAGGAGCTTATAAATAACTGCAACTGCACTTTTTTAAAAAAAAATTGCACTGCATAGTTAAGATTTTCTACAGGAAAAAAGGAAAAGCTATTAATGTGTGCGAGAAATAGGACTGACAATAGAGCTCTGAGGGACTCCTGCATTGGTGAGGAAGCTTGAATAGAGAAACCATCCCCATGACACAGTGAATTACTAGAGCAAGAAAGCTGGCTACCCAGTTAGAGAGACAGGAAGGTATCCTGAAAAGGATGGCAGTTTACTGAGTAGGTCAATGCCAAACACATTCAAATGCTCTGAAAATTGTTCACGAGTAATGTTATATTTTTCTCCAAACCTTTCCCAAGACTTGTGTCCACTGGTTGGTGATGCAGGCTAAGAGAATTCCAGTGAATCTGTAGTGATGGAATCCATACTAATAGTCGTTGATTAACTGGTGAGTTTCTAGAGAGAGGAGATGTTGTTCATGACATTCTCCATTATTTTTGAGGTGATGGTGATAGTTTACTCTCAAAGAACTAACCAGATTTTTCATTTTTGGAATAGAAGATTCTAGTTTGATTATGTAAGACAGGTGTTTGATCTGATATACAACTTTTGAGTACTGTTATTAGTGAGATACTATCAGGAGTTGGAGGAGAAGAACGATGCAGAATGTCAGCTTTATCTTCAGGTTCTGCAACAGTGGTGACATGTGAATGAGAGAGAGAGATATGACAACACAGGTGGACAGAAGTATCATTTGATGACTTATGCAAGGGAATAGAAAGCTCGTCTGCCATTTGGACAGTAAGTTTGCTGTCAGCCCTTTCAGATTTGGATTTATTGATGGTGGTTTTGGATATGTTTGAATGCTTGCTTTGATGTAGAATGAGTATGAAGTTCTTGTTGTAAGCCACCTTGTATAGTGAATTTTTTTTTGAACTGCTTTAGTAGATCTTTTGTAAAACTATGGTTTTGAAAGAGGACAGGAGGTTTGGATGTAATGGGGGAATTAATAGCTTCATAATGGTGAGAATAATTTCTGTAATTCTCAGAGCAGTTGTTTGGGTCAGAAGAGTGGAAGCAGTAGTCTGACAATGAGAAGAAAGAATAGAGGTCATTCTACCTGGCATCTTTGCATTGGCAGAGGATATTAGGAGTAGTTGTAGAAAGAATATTGTGATTACCAAATCTTTCAAACACTTGTTTTCAAATTATTCATACCAGCCATTACTGTAATTTCATCAGCATTCTAACTTCTCTTTCTTCTTTGCTGTAATCATAGATTGTTCTGCCAGGGAAGCACTATAACATTTCTTTTTACACATCCCAGTCACTATATCTCCATGCATTTTATTCTGCACTGCCTTAGTTTGCACTCACCTTTACTTCTCTCTCCTCCTCTCCATTCTCCTGCTTTGATCTTGCTTCCATCTCTCACATCCCCTTTTCTCCCTTGCTCTCTCATTATTTTGACTTTGCTACCTTTTATTTCTCTTCCTGTTCTCCTTATATCAGCTAGCCTCCTCTGAAGCCTCCAAATCTTCCCATTTCAGGATTGTCAATGAAAATCTATCAATTTTCATTGACAGTGACAAAATTGCAGACAATGAAAATTTTCTATAGTGAAAGTTGGCTATTTGCATTGTTTGCATACAGCCAACTTCCACTATAGAAAGCACTGTTATAACAAACTCACTCAATCACACAACTAAAGGCTCTCCGATAGGATGTTGTGCTCAAAGAAATTCACTATAGCAAACCATCTGCATAATAAATTGTTTCCTATGAGTTCAATCTTGTGAGATTTGATAGTATCTTCCCATTCTTCACCTGTCATATTTTTAATGAGATATGTGCTGCTGGCATAGTACTGTAAAATTCTTTAGTGTGCTGTCTAAAATATAATCTTTGAAAAGTGGTGCATTAGGTGAAAAGATACAATTGTCAGAATGCAGTGATAAAGTTCCAGCATTTATCAAAGATGCTGCTCATTGATTCACGGCTATTTTGTTAATGAAATTTTAATTGGAATTGTAGTTTATTTGAAACTGCAATTTTTCCACAAATCACTTATAATGATAACCGCTGATCATTGTTCTGCCATTTACAAGACCAAGATCTGAAATTCTAAAACAATTGAAGGTTGTTTGCTTCAGAATTTAAATTCAACTAACTGTGTCACCAGAAGCCATTGGAAACAGATACTTAATTCTTCATATTAGTTCAGTGGGAGCCAGAACCAGAGGTCTGGCTCCCACTGACGAGACCTTAATAAAGGGTGAAACCAGTCTTGGTAGTGGCCCTTCCCTTAATGCATAGCATTATACATGTCTGCAAGGAGATGTGCTTTGCATTTTGGGAGATACTAAGACAAGGAGTGATGAGAGCTTGGTCCACCTTTACCACGAGTTGCCTCAGTCCTGAAGATACTTCAGGCACAAACTTTGTTTGCTTACACTTGGATAAAGGATTAAACTAAATTTATTATTCTTCATATTAAAATGCCTCCAGCACCTCTGCAGCACAATTGGAAGAACACCTGGTACACTGCGCCCGTTGACTGGAAAAGGCCCAAGTTTGATTCTTGTCATAGCAAAAGGAATCTTTATGTGAGATTTTACAACTGAAAGTGAGTTAGATCTCATATGAGACAGCAGGGTTTTTTCTATCAGAAAAAGAAAACTATATTTGGGTTTTTCATCTAATGTACAGGCAAATTGGCCATCAGAACACACAGTTTACAGACAAAAAATACTGTTGTTGGTGATGATGGGCACTAGATGGCATTGATTATAGTTGTGTGTAGTGGAGAATTATTAAGTAGTAGGGAAGGTGGTCAGATGTGTGTTGAGGAGTGGAGTTGGTGCCTTCCCACGATGAGTCCTAGGAGGTGTCACATAATAATCATAATTATGTTTTATCATAGGATTATTTCTTCATAGTGCAGTGCAGAAAGTGATGCAAATTTGAAAATATGTTCTCATGAGTTAGTGCTTAACTTTGCAATGTTATAATGAAGCAATGTGTGATATCTTTCTCATTTAGGAGAATAACTCAACCTGGAGAATTATGCAAATTTCCTTGTAATAGAACTTCCTTGTTATAGAACTTTTTATTTAAATATTTTTTTCCTCATAAATATAACAATAACAAATGATGAGCATTTCAAAAGAGGTCTTAAGTTATCAGATATAAAATTAAAGCAATTCTATGAACTATATTTTTTATATTAAAACTGAAGATGAACATTAAATTTTCAGGTGCAACACAAAATTTTACAACCTGAGTTTTCTGTATAAGTGTTAATTATGATTTCACTAGATTAAGAGTAGAATGAAAAGTGAATAAATGCTTTATTAAATTAATACAACATGTTAAGATTTTTCTCTGCAAAGACTTCTCACCATTTTTAGATGGTGATAAGTCTTAAAAGTCTGTTTGGACTGGACCGTCACAAGATGAGAGATAAACAAATGCATTATGTTTATTGCTTTCCTCTGGTTTTGTTGTTTCCTTCGTTTGGTCCCTGATACCTCTTTCAGGATTTTCTGTTTTGCCATTCATTTTCTGTCATGTTTTTTTCATTTCTTTCTGGAGCAAATAGTCTGCAACATTTCTTTTGGGTGATAGTTACTGAAGAAATCATTTTGTCCCTCTTTCTTCCATTATCCATCTCTTTCAACCTTCAGCTAAAAAACAAACAAACAAAAATTGGTTAATCCCTTATTTATTTTATTCTTAAGTAATTATTTCTAATCTTTTGATCCATTTCATGTCTTCTGTATTTTTTAAGCATTGTTAAATCTGGAATGAAAGATTTAATTTATCATTAAGATACCAAAATTTCCCAAGGGAGGTGCTTGTATATAGGTGTAAATAGAATTGTAAATAATATAATATTACTTTCTGAATAAATCTTTCTGTGTGTCATATTGTAAACTGTCCTGTAGGTAACAACAGACAAGAATCAAAATTTTGTAAAGGTTACATTAGAACAAGAAACTTAGAGCAAAGTTCGCGTTGGTGTAATCGGCTTATAGACATATCCCCAGGCAGTCGCAATGTGAAGTCAGAGGTGCATGCGAGATGCCCACGTGGGAGACATAACGGAGAAAAAATAGCACGGAGTGCAAAGGGCTTAGGTGCCGTCAGCAATCGATGATGTAGTGGGGAGAGCAGCTGCGAAGTGATATAAAAGAGGTGGCGGCACGAACTTGAGGCTTCTTTTTTGTTTTCTTACTCCTCTTGTTGTTTGGGTTCTGGTAGAAGTCGTTCAAGTGGACGGGAAGAATGATGGTCAACGACGGCCACTTGGTCAGGTAGCGGTCCAGTCAAGGCATAAAATCGGTGCAGCCAGACAAGCAGCAAAGACCGAAGTTTCGAGCTGAACCACATGTACCTATCCATCAGAGCAGATTTGCACACATCGGCACATAAGTGATTCGTGAACGTAATCACTGGGTGGTCTAGACATAGGACAACAGGTTGCAGAACGTGGAAACTAGCCGAAGAAAGTCAGTAGAAATTGATCGAGAGGAAACTCCTGCATATTCAGTGGTCGGTAATGTAAACCTTTTATGTCCTTTGTAAAGTGAACTGAGCTAGAGAGAGAGAGAGCGATCGCGCTGATATAATAAGTGAATGGACTTGTTAGTAAATGACAGGACTTTAGTACTTTATCCTCCAGCAAAACTGTTGTAGCTCTGGAAGTGGTTTTGTAACTGATATTGTCTTTGAGTTATTGCGGTATGTCATAGCGTATTAATTAGGGAATGAGTAAGGCATTCATTGTATAACTGTAATAAGTGAACAAGGACAGGATAGCTTGATTTGCCAATGTTCTTTTTAATGTGAAGTACTAATTGTATTTAGATCTTGTCTGATAGATTAGTGTTACCTGCAGGAACTTCTTAGTTTAGTGTGATTTTGAATATTCTGTATAGTAACTTAGAATGAATAAACATTCCTGTTTTCTCTACCTAAAAGAATTGTCTGATCTCTCAAACCAATGCACCGCTTGCTAAAATTAGAACCTATGTAAATTCAAGCATGGGGAACTGGTTGCATTTGAAGAAGATATTTAAAGGGTTTGTTAATTACTAGATTCCGAAATTGTGTGACAGTCTGTGTGTTAACTCTCTGACAAGGAGACTTTTCTTGCATAGGAATTAAGATGGTGCAGCTTAACAAATAAATTTTTCTTAATTCTGAAGAGGAGTTAACTCCAGAATTGCAATTAAGGAGAGTTGGCTCTGGTCTGGGGCAATTTCTTTGTTTGCAGAACTTGCACACGAATTCGATTGAAAGAGAGACCACAGAAGGGTTAGGTTTTAGTCTAGGTAGACTGCAGTAGCAAGAAGGTAAAATATCTATTTAAGACCTATAGATACAAGAAGTAGAAAACATAGCAGCATGCACATCTCTTTTTCTATGCTTCTTAAATCATTCTATGTTTAGAAAATTCATATTATGAGTGCATGCAAACTCCATTTTCATTACATTGTGTGAAATAGATAGAAATGATGCATCTGTTGGGTCTTCATCAGAACATCACTAGGGAAAATGCTTAAACATTTGCACCATAGTACCATGAATTTTTGTGTCTGTACCATAATTATGTCAGTTTACCTGATCACTCTTTAACACAGCAAAACCACTTAACATTTTTTACTCAAATTATGTAATATATGATGACAGTATCAAGTTAAATATATTAGAAATTTTGTTGTAGGAAAGAGAGAGAGAGATATGCAAAAAGGCAACCCTTACCACAGTTTCTGTAATTAGAGATTTTCCAGTATAATTGCTCTTTTTTCAAAAGTGATCGTTTTGATTGACTAGTGATCAATTTCTTACAGATCCACTCACTATTACCCACATTCTCAGTTTCTGCTGAGTGGGCTTCTATAATTCCACCTCTCTCACTCTCTTTTCAGCATATTAAAATGCATGCAGATCAACTTGTCAATGCATTTTCATTCTCCTTTGAGTTCTTGCTAGAATAACACTTTTCCTTCTATTAATCCATTCCTGTTATCTCTGTTCTTTAGAAAACTCTTCCTCCATTAGTGTATATTATTATTTGATTGCTTATCATTGGTTTTTAAACCTTTTTCTTGTGGGTTTAATTTGAAAAAAAATTAAAAAATCATACATAATATATACGCAGCCTCTTTAAATGTGTCAACCAATTGAAAAGTCTTAGTTAAAAATCATTTAATTTTTTTTACCAAAAAGCTCTGGAATGACTTTGAATGGGATTATATTGATCAAGTGCATATAATAAATAACTAAGTTATACCAACTAGTTTCACCAACTAAGGCTGTTGGCATCTTCAGGGTACATATCTAATGTAAGGCACTAAAAAGTAAAAAAACTGTCACAAACTATAATCAACCGATTCCAATTATATTAAACAAAGAACAGATAACGTTCAATTGATGCATAGAGCGTGCATGATCATGCTCCCTCTATGCATGTATTGTATATGCTCTGTTCTTTGTTTAATATAATTGGAATCGGTTGATTATAGTTTGTGACAGTTTTCTACTTTTTAGTGCCTTACATTAGATGTACCTGAAGATGCCAACAGCCTTAGTTGGTGAAACTAGTTGGTATAACTTAGTTATTTATTATATGCACTTGATCAATATAATCCCATTAAAAGTCACTCCATTGAAAAGTCTTAGGTTTGAATATCATCTAGGGAGTGAGGAGCACTTAGAACTCCAGCTGAGACTAGATAGTCAACTACGGGTTGAAGGTGAGTTAGCCTCATCTGGAAGTGGTAGAGTTTCCCCTCAAACTCAAGTTTCCTCTAAAACACATAAACCAGATAGAAAACACAACTTTCAGATATGAAATATGAAGAAATTACATAATTACTTTATTCATGTAAAATTAAGCTATATTTTTAATAATAAACTGATACATAAAAATGGAACATAGTGCTATATGTGGACAAGATATTGATAAGGAAAGAAAGAATCTGTTGATTTGTTTCTTAAATAGCTGAAGGTTGTAAGACAGTGTGAGAAGTTATTCAGAACAACAACAGAAATGGATGGAATGAAAGGAAGAGAAGTTTGTTCAGCAGGTTTGAAGTTGGCCAGTAAATGGATGTTGACCATCACTGTATTTTTTCACTAGAAGGAAAGCAGCAGAATGATGGTGGCCAGTACAGCAAAATATTTTCCATCTAAGAGGAGTCAGCACTCTTCTGAATAACATCACTTGCTTAGAACAAGCCATATGAACTAATGCATAAATATAAATGATATATATATGCATGTTGTGTATATCAATGTACAGTTTTGTAACTGCTACTGTAACTATGAACAAAGTAAACATTACACATAATAATTTGCTTTATTTCTCACATTTATATATATTTTTTATTTATTATTAATTTTTTTATTATTTTATTTTCAGAAGAATCTGTTGCTGCAGATTTATTGAAAAATGCCTTGAAACTCTTTGAGAATTGGAAAGTGATTGAATATAATCTTGAAAACTCTCGTAGCACTCTTCGCCTTCAGTCACAGTACAACTCAGAGAAAGAATTAAATCATATCATTGCTAAGATTGACCAGTTCAAGAAATCTTTGTAGAGAAAAAAAATATGTCCATGAAAGTAAATACAAAATGAATACTCTGCTTCACTGCAAGATATTTGGCAGCCTCTAAAAGATTATGGAAGTTACCAGTGTGGTGAAGATTATTTTGGCATTTATAATGTCCTCTTCTGTAGTTTGGTGATATATGCAAGCAGAACAATGGAAAATCAGACACACAATATCTCGAGTGCCTTTTCACCATCTGTGTAGTCTTTTGTATGCAGAAGCCTGATGAAGAATATTTCTAGATTTGTATATAGAACCTGAACAACAAATGAACAATAACGTTTTATAGAATTTTGTGCATCGTGTATGTGGTTTTTTAAGTGTGATTCTTTCTTAGCCATATCATTGATATTCATTTATGGGAAGGGGAGGGAGATGAACATTTTTACATCAATTCAAGTTTTATTTTTTTAACTAAAGAGGTATTTGCTCTTCGACTGCTAAGCAGAATTTTGCTCAATGGTAATGCATTTTTTTACCACTGTTTATATCATTTATTTTATTACCTTTGAAATGTTAGAGCATTCCAGAAACACCAAACCTTGACTAGTCGTTCATTACATTTCGCAACATAATAGACATTAGTATGAAGAATGGAGGGGATGTGTGCGAGTCTGTTTAAATGGGTAAAGTGTGTAAATGGTCCTCAAGCAGAGATGTAACCAATATGGATGGTTTCATGGTAGAATTTTTAAAACATTTGTGTATATATACATATTTGTGTGAGAAACTAGTGATGTAGATTATCTTATGTTTATTACTTGTAGAAAAAAAAAAAAGAAATTTGATACGAAATGTAAAATAGTATTACTTAATTTATTGTTTTAAATAATAATAATAAAAAAAATGAATATTTAAAATGTGATTACTAGCTGCTTTTTTATGAAACTGCAATGGTTACTGAAAAACTTCAATGATAAGACATTAGTAGGAAGAAAAGGTTTTGGAAATAACCAATTTATTAAAATCTATTGAAATACTTAGTGATTGAATACTCTGCTTTTTGAAAATCACAAATTTTTGACTGAGGACATTTATGGTAATTGTGTAGAATATACTGTATTATTATAATTACATAGCATTTAATATTCTATAAAATGGATTTATGCTCCATATATTTTGAATATATTTTAATATTTAGTCAAAAACAAGAAGGAAAGAAATATTAACACAAGATAATGTGTATTAAATTGCAAGGCATTTTTAGTATGCATAATCTTGACATAAGTTTAATCAGTGCCATAAGCAATGAGAAACAATTATTAATTATATTATTTAAGTGATGCAGTTTTTTGAGGCATTGTATCCTAGTGCAGCTTTTAAAATGTCTTGATGAAAGAAATTTTGGACAAACTTTATTGTATGAAGAGTTCATTGTTGTACAGTATCATATTGTATGTATCTGTGTATTTGTTTGACTGAATTGAATGAATAGAAGAATGGTTGAATGCTAAATGTTCAAATTAAAGTTGATTAAACTTTTTAAATTTTGTGTGTTTTTTTTTCATAATAGTTGTTTTTTGCTGTTCGAAACATTCTGAAAGATTACATAAGCAAAGTGGATATTAGATCCAGCATTATTTCAAAGCCGAATGTAACATTCACTTTGCTTATGTAATTTTGCATTGGTGAAGTGAAGTCTTTTGTCTCTTTATTTTAGTAATTACTTTTACCCACTGAAAAAAGGATATATATATATATATATGTATGTATATATGTGTATATATATGCACACACCTGTGTATGTAGTAAAAATATTATAATGAAGTCTAACTTTTCCTTGCATCAAATGAGATTATGAAAGAATTAAGTTTTCCAAATATATTCTTAAAAAGGTTATTTTAGGTTTATCTGTGGATGGATGTACTGCTGGACCTAGTGTACCTGTAATTTACCTTACTTAGGGCAGATATTGTGTATCTTGTTTCACTTATCTGCTAATGCCTTTTATTCCCCATAGGAAGTAGATGAGATACAGTTTTACCCCTGTCTAGCTTTTTGGAGGATGATGGGCAGCCAATTTCTAATGTTAACTAGTCAGAGATAGCTGGCTCAAGAATATGATTTTGAACAGCATCTAGTGAAGAGAGCATGCCAGATAAGTGCTGCACCTTATGGTCTGCAATTATATATATTATCTGAAATAGAGGTCCCTTGTCAGTTTTCTTGAGTTTACGGGGAAAAAAAACTGGTTTCCAAGTTAGTTGACTAACTTGGAAACCAGTTGAAGAAAGAATTACAAAAGGTTCCCATAGGCAGCAACTAGAATGGAACTCAAGTCATCTTTCTTCAGGTGGCCTAGTGCTATGGATGCAAATCTCATTTTCACAAGGCCATATAGGCCTATTGGTACATTATATTTGTCTCAAAAAAAAAAAAAAAATGCAATTGACACATTAGATTTATTGATTGTGATAAATCAGGCTTTTCTAATCACACCTTGGAAATGCTCTATAGAACTGTTTGAATGACTACCTCATCCCTACTTTGTGCCAAAACATGATATGAATGCAAATTTTATGACCTAATCAACTCAATCTCACCAAAAATGATTAGCTAAAATTTTTTTAAAAATTTGGATGGTGTGTGTGAAATATGTATGAATCTTATTCAGATTATGCATTCTTAAATATCCTTCTGCATTTCTAATTAGGACTAGCAGCAGTTTTGTTATTGTTGTGCTGAAAACCTCTAAATTCATGCTCAGTCACATAAAATTACCAGCCTTAATTATTTGTTATCTTTTTTGTGCTAAATTGACTATCTTCCCTAAGAATTGAGTAAGTTCATTCTAAATTTCTATAGTTATGGTATTGAGTTATGGTTTTATTAATTGCATAAAACATTATGCAATTAATGTTTTCATTATCTTTTACAATTTTTAAGTCTGATTTCTTACAGTAGTTTTTCAGTTTGATTGAGCCTTAAAGACTTGCAGCACATTTATTGCTCTTCTAGCTCAATCAGTATTAACACTGTTGATGGAAAACTTGGGTTCAAATACCCATTTAGGAAACAATGAACCATTAAGAAGACTTTTCAACTGAAGGTGTGTTAGCCCGTCTCATATGAACGTAGCAGACTTTCCCTCCCAGAAACTGTTTTTTTTTTTCCTCCTGTAAAATAGAAAAACTTTCCAGGAAAAAAAAAGAATGTGCTTAAAAGTGATGACTTCTTGGTCTTGGTTGTAATTTCAAACAGCAGTTGCAAATTAAGAAATCATATATACACGGAGTAATGAACGAAGTGTAATAACCACTATTTTGATATTAGACTTACCTATCACTGTGCTTAATAATGGTTGATGTATTATGCCATATCTTAAATTAAGGAGACACTATTATCTTAGGTATCCTGAAGAGAAACTGTTTGTAATGGCATGTCATTAAATGAATACTATTTCAAAGGCATGGTTGGCCAGGTAGTTATCATCTCTTCTCCCATCAACAGATTCTGGGTTTGGATCTCATGGCATAAATGTTTGCATGAGTGAGGCCATTACCCTGCTTGTTGACACCTGAAGTGGTTTGAGAAAGTTCTATGTTTTCTCTCTAGAACAAGTTTTTGTATTGTCATCCTTAGCCCACCCATGTATTAAGCTAGGAATACAATGATTTCTACCCTAATGTCATTAAATGAGAGAGACCTGAAAAATCAGTTATGAAATTGGGGATAAGCAACTAATAACGGGGCTCCAATGATGTTGACCACCAGTGTATTTCCCTTGAGGTCTCCTCCCAGAAAATCACTAATAAATTCTTAAATAAATATTTAATTATTAATACTAAAATAGCCATTTGAATGTAACTTACATATGGACAACAGATCATCACAAAGGAATTTATTGTTAATTTTAAATGAAAATGCAAGTTGAACATATCCAGGCACGAATACCATAGAACTATAACTGCGTTTAGTAAACACTTTCTGGTAATTAATTCTGATGACTACAGAGTTGCTCCATTTTTATCAAGAATTTCTTTGCATCTCCCTTGCAGCCATCTCGGGATCCTAAAGTGGACCACAAGGTGACAGCATTGGGGATACTGTATTTTTTGGGGTTTCATTATTGGTGTTTTAAATCTCATTACAATGCGCAAAAATTAAGGTAAGTACTGAAAAAATGGACGGAAATAATTTATTTTTTAAATGTTTAATTTAAATTTTTTTCTCCTGAATACTACAGATAATCGAAGTGAGAGAAATTGGGTTATACTTTGAAGGTAAGGATTTATCATCCTCACGAATGGGTTGGTTCCAATAGGGAAGTTTCCAAGCTGTAGGATAATTAACAGTGAAATAAGTGTAAAAAAGTGACCTAAAGAAACCAGGCAAACCAGCTAGAACATCTCAATTTACATACAGGAATGTGTATATTGAACATTTGATCCAAAAATTATGATTACAAAAGCCAATGTGGGCAGGTAATGGACCTTGAGGGCCTCTAAATACCACGGATTATTATTAGCAGCACTAACAGTTGTAATGCTCATGTGTAACCCTGACCGTCACAACTATTACTGATGATTAGTATAACCCTGGACGAAAGAAAGGAATTCAGAAAAAGGATTGTTTTCAGAAAACAAAGCAGAGGAAATTCAGGTAAGAAGAAAGAAATGCTATCAACGTAAAGAGTAACACAGAATCAACAGCTGAATATATTGACGGCTGATAAAATCACAGAAGTACTGGGGGGGGGGGATACTGCTGCCATTCCTTGATCCTAAGTTCTAATACTCTTATTTGGGTCCGAAGTAGAGTATTTTACAGTCGCTTTTTTCCGAGATGCAAGAACAAAACCTTACTTGCCTATTCCTGTTGAAGTAAAGATTTTCAGATAATAGAATCGAACTTATAAAGTTATTTTTTCTGTTTGTCTAGAAGAGGAAGGGGAATATACAATGTGATAATATTCTCTGTGGAATCCGTTAATTGTGCCTCTTCTAACCGACTTCCTCTTTACTCCGAAATACTACATCAACATAAAATTGAAATTTCCACCTTTAAAACAGTTGAAGTTTGCTGTCTAAGTTGCTATATTTTTTATATTGCTGATATTTGCTGTCTCAGACATACGCTAATAATAGAATTTATAATAAATTTTCTATATATTATTTCTAACCTTACAGAGGAATCTCTTCTTGAAACTGCTATCTAATCTAGGGAATGCTCATTGCTCTTGGGCATTGCAGCCGCACACAAACCGAAAGATCATTTCTTTCTCTGGCAGCCAGAAGCCCATTTATCATCATTTGAAAGATTGATATGTCCATGGTTTTTACTTTCTCAGCTTAAAGGAATCATTAGTAGTATAGATTCTGTTTTCACCTGCTAGGTGTTATTTTTCTTTATCTTATATTTTTCGATATCGTTTCTATTGAGGTAGAGCATTTAGTATTTAGAGAATGCTGAAAAATTTCACCATTATAGAGTAGGCGGTTTCAGGTCAAAGCGCCTGTTCTATAATGATGAATGATAACTTTTTGGAAAAGACATCTGTACAAAGTGCTTCACTGTTGGACCAGCGACGTGTATGAGGAAGCCAACTGAAGTAAACGCAACTAAACAGAGCTCTACTATAACTACTCTGTTCACACAGTACAGTTTTTTTTTACGTACTCATTTATATAATTAAAAGGCGTTGGAAAAATTACGTTTTTCTTTCGCGAATTCCATCCACGAAAGATTGTAAACGTGTAGTACATTAGTATCGTGTGGGCTAAGGATTATCATTTTAAATTTTATTTATATTTTTATATATTATTTATTTTTTACATAATCAGGAAACTGAACTCTCAAGACCAAACACGGAAACTTTTTCAAGTCACCTCAGCCTCCAAAAAGTTGTCTAACACAGGCGATAAAGTTCATCTTCCAACTAAATACAATTATAGCCATTCATGTTCAAAGGGGTATTCGAACTCGGTTGGAGAATGGGTTAATTAATTGACTGAATGATGGGAAATATGTAGTGTTTCCCATTCATGAGGCAGAAAAAAAAAAAAAACACGCTTCATACCTGTCAGTAAAACATTTATTACCAAAGATTCCGATTTCTTATACTGTATAAAATATACTGTGCGAAAACTACTTACCTTCACTGCCAAAGACAATTTGGCAGTGAAGGTAAGTAGTGCATTATGACAGACGATGTATTGTCATCTGGTCCCCTTAAAACTGCCATAGTGAAGGAAGCATGTCATATAATATTCGCCCTTTCACACAGAACAGCCAAAAGTCAGAGACAGTACCAGAAGAAACACATCAGGACTAAAAATTTTCATTATTATAGCTTAGAGAACACTAAGTGTATGTTTCTAAGTATAGCTAAGGTTTCTCTGAAATAGCGATCAGATTGAGGGATATGCAGTTTGTATTTCTCTGAAATCGCTATTTCAGAGAATCGCAAACTGTTTGTCGGTCCTATTTTGGCTTTATCTCTTTTCATCCTTCCAGGCATACTCCCAGTTTGTAATAATATGAACGAGGTATTTTAAACTATTCTTTCTTCGCCACACTCACTAGTTCAAGTAACGTTGTCGGATGGGCTAATATAGCTCGTTACTGAAGTTCCAGTTCATCCTAAAGACGTTCTTTTCGGATTCAAACTGGGACCATATGAAAGCCAGTAAAGTTTGTACACATAATTTCTTTCAAATTATGGCGCAACAGTACCTGCATTATGAAGGGTGTAATTGTCGTTGAAAAAAATCATGGGTCTCTTTATTAGAATAGCTAGTATGAAGTAATTACATTATCCAGAAGCGTTATGCTCACTAGAATTTATCCTGATACTACGACGAAAAGTCCAAATCTACCTGGAAAAAAAGTTACATGTCACATCTTTCATAACCAACATCCGAAATGTACAGTTAAGATGTCCTCATCCTAAGGTGTTCCTGAAGCATTTGCTAAATCACGCTCTCCATGCGATCGGAAAAGGGTGCAGTATGATTCGTTGATCCAACATCACGTGCTTCCAATGCTTTATTCAATAACACAAGTGCTATTGGCTGTCGTGGTTTGATCTTTGATGTGCAGCTGGTTTTTGGTAAAAACGGATATTTACATAAATGATCCACTAATAGCCTGAATTCCTGTAGATTATTTTGATGATATCCACTGGACTGCAAAGATTTCCATAGTTTCACTTCAAAGGATCCATTTGTTCTTTAGTGTTCGTAAGTGGATTTTCTTTTCAGTTTATTGGCTGAGGTGGAGTCTTCAAGTTACAAACTGCTGATGTTTTTGCGTACATTTCATTTGGCACAATGAATGGTCCAGAGATACTCTGGACCAATCATTGTGCTAAATGAAATGGTCCAGAGATTTAAGTATCTCAGGGCGTCTTTCGTGGTCTAGTGGAGTTAATGTTAACACAGCGCAAAAGGTTGTCTCAACCAAGGATCTGCACTAATATGTATTTTATGATAACACCTCTGGCAGTAGAAATAGAAATATGTATATTATTTCTGGGAAAACTCCCATGTTACTCCTCATTATAAACTATTATAATACAGCTATATTGCCTGCTTCAGTTTAGGAAACAGGGGCACTCCTAAACTGAAGCAGGCAATATAGCTGTATTATAATAGAAATATGTATATAAGTATGTTTCATTCTAAAATGAATATTTCAACATAATCTATAGCACATGACATTTATGTATCTTTAAATAAATATCCTTAATGAGAATTTCCCTTTCACTTCAACGATAGAACTATTTTTTCATTCTGTTTTTATTCTTGCTAAAGCAAGGAGAAGAAAATTGTAGACGCAACAAGTCTAAGTTTGTTGCGTCTGATTGGTCTTTCCCAGTTACCATTATTTTTGATTGCTCTGTTGATATTCGTATGTTATCCTGGACATCTGCTGGAGTTTGCTAATTGCTTTTGGCGATCATTGTTATTTTCTGCAAATAATGCTACATCATCTGCCTATCCAACTTTAATCTTTTTTAGATTTTATTCCATTTAATTTCTGTTTCTAAATTACATTATTTCTTTCATGATTATGTTAAATAAACAGTCTTAAAGAATCGCCTTGTCTGATCTCTTTCCTTATAGGGATTTTCTGTGTATTTGTGTTTTGATATATTCTTCAACATTCATTTTTTCGTGATGCCAGAACTTTCAGGACATCCGCTAATCTAATTCTATACAGTGCCAGCTACTGCCACCAATAGTAGATATGTAAACTGGATGTGCAGCAGGACCGATTTTCTTGTTTGCAGAATGAGAAACCCGAGTATCCAGGTAACTAATCCTGCTACCTTTCTGTTAAATCGGCTAACTCATTTTCAATTGAAAAGCCCATATAAAGATTCCTCTCTTCACGACGAGAATCGAGCTAAAAATTCAGGTCTGTTTTCGGTCAGTGGTCCTTCTTTCTTCCAAATACGCTACGGAAACGCTGTTTTTTTTTTTTCTTCCCATAAATCATAAAAATTGATTGTACAACAGACACCTTACCACGTACAAATATACAACTTACAATTGAGAACATGTGATTGTGGGATTTGTCTTCTGTATTCACTTTAGCCACGACGAGAAAAAGGAACTGCCGCTAAAAGCCTAACTTTTTGAAAGTAAAAAGGGCTGCCTACAGATGGGATTTGCTTACTTAATCATTCAACTGTATAATTTAAATTGTCTGCGACAGAGTGATTACCGGCAAGGAGGTATAGTTTGGGGGAAGCATTGTGGTATGGTACAGAACAACCCGGCAGGCTTTGTCCTCGTAATATCCGGTTTACGTCTGTTATAGTTCCTTTAATATCGCAGATTCTTGTAATTAATGCTACAGTCATATTAAAATATTCGCTTAATAATCAGACTTTACAACGTAGATAAGCACCTTTCTTTTGAAAGTGCATCGACCTGTTTAAATCTATATTATTTTATTATGGAGGGTATTATTGTAAATTATTATTTTTATTGATAAGTGTTCGAGAATGTCGAATAATATTATATATTATATTACGGATGCTAACTAAAAAAATCATCTACTTTCAACTTACGTAATACTCTCTCTGCTTCCCTCCCCTGCAGACATAATGGATTATTCTCGCTTTTAAATACCTCATATCTTTATCACTACTTAGCCACGCAATCGATGTGAAAAATAGTACAATTTTTTTCGTGCCTTGTTCAGTTTAGTTGTTTGTTTTACCTTGAACTTGTTAGAACATTTATTCTTTTTTTTTTTTTTTTTCGAAGAAAGTTTTTCATTCTTTGGCCGTTCTATCCTGAGTAATTTAATAATTTAAATAATGTCTAACTTCAAACACGATTTGACTTTCGGTCTTATCTATTCAAATCAATAAAAATATCTAATAATGCTGTCAACGTGCAGAATAATAAGCGTCACGTCAAGTCCGTATCATATCGGAGGGAAGACTAATGCAAGGTAAGATGATTAATTCAAAATTTGCTTTTGTATAAAAAACAGACTTTATAGAATAAATAATAAACTCTTGGTCTACCTATGGTTCTAATATACTACAGGTTTACAACTATTCGTGGGGGGGGGAGTTACTAAATTGCCACTAATAGGATGAAGCCTTTAAACTCTTTTTCTTAAATAGCTAATTTTATTATTATTATTATTCATCTAATTACAAGTGAGAAAGGTCGTGTATCGCAGCTAGCAAGGTCGAGTTGTGATACCAAGGCTTAATTTTGATAGAAACAAATTCACCTTTTTATCACCAGTATTAAAATAAATCGACCTGTTTATTAACGTAGGTTAGGTAGCTAATTTAATGAACACAAATAATTAACACCATGAAGAGCCTATTGAGGTACATTAGTGAACAAATAAGATAGAGAAGAACTCATTGACGAGGTAATGTATTTGCCTTGCTTTCTGTAAATAAACTATTTACGTAATAGACAGTGGTCCTAGAGATACATTTTACTAGTTAAGATTATGCACTAACACGTAGATGTACGTGGACGTTGGCTCATATATGCATCTGCATTACTCGTATATAAATTGTGTTTAAATACTAAGTATGTTGAAAGAATTAGAGGCTTTTTATAGTATTAATACCGCACAGGTATTAATATTACATAAATGTGTATAAAAATTGTGTCTAACATATCTCCTTCAACAGTAAACATGATTTTAGCATTTCAAATTTAGTGAGTTTTTATTGAAATAGCTATTTCCTCGTAGGGATATTATCACTTCCGTATTTTGTGGGGTGAGGGAGGGTAGCGATTCTTACATAACTTAAACGACACCTTACGTGCTGCAGTATATAATGCAAAGAACAAGTCTTGCTAATGATTCAATAAAAATGAAAGAAAAAAACAGAGCAATATAATTCAAATTTTGTAATGAAAAACAAACCCATATTTCGTTTGTAGTATCTAAGCCTTGCAGCTTTCAACGCGCTGTATATATGGGATATTGGTCGATAATGTTTTTCTCCGGGGTACTTCGTTTTTAATTTTGGTTCTGTGATTTCTAACCGTGTTGTGTGTATGTGCATGCTATTTCAGCAAAATATCTTGTCTTAGCTGCACTGGTATGCGAACTGCATTAGTTACTATAGCAACACGAATAACAGGACAGAGCAAAGTAAAAGGGGCGTTGCGTATTTTCTTCGCATGGGGGAAAAAATGCTGAATTTTTAAATTATAAAACTTGAATTAAAACATCAAATAGCAGAAAACGCAGTTAGCGGCAACGGAAAGCTTCACAAATATACGAAGTGACCTTTGACCTATTTGACTAGTAGTTTCTGCCTACCAAAATTGATTCCGAAAACTGAAATTAATAAGAGCCGCTCGCATTTTTTTTTTTTTTTTTTTTTTAAGTCTCGGTTATCACATGACCTGTAGACTGTAATTTTGCCGTTATTTCCCAGCACAGTCACTTCTGCAGTTCACATAATTCTCACCTTGGAATGGTTGCTAAATTGATCTGAACTATCAGATTACTAAATTTTCTGTGTTAGCTTCAAACGCTAATTACAATATTGTATTGGCTGTAACGGATAGCAACAAAATAGACCCATATTTCTTGACATACACGAATTTATAAATTGCTTATAAACTGATTTATGAATAATCACAAACTCACTACAGAGGGCGGTAGTTGTAATTCATTATTTTAACAGGCATTTAGATGGTAACTTTATACCACTTTTTTGCTATAAATTTCTTCATCTAATTAGATGAAGCATGCATTATCAAAATACTATAATATTTGTACCGTTAACAAAAATTGGCGCCCCAATACTATAGCTTGAAATGCATTCATATACTACCTTTTTCATCATAAAAAAATGAAATAGTTCAGGTATTCGCTACAGGAAATACATTTTCAATTCCGTATTCCCTCTTCTATGGGCACAGTGACGTTATTACAACCATTGGTAATCATTAAAGTGTGTTTGGTTGCAATGTATCTTGAATAATCATAGATGTGGTTGTTGTTATTATTATTTCCCCGAGTTTCACATTACTATGTATTTGTTCTTCCACTTCATTATAGTGAAGGCATAATTTTTAAGAAAATTTTAAATACTTGAAGAAATATTTCAGTTTTTTTTTTTTCCCGAAAGAAATTACAGACCTCTCAAATTATTGAATTTCGGCATTATATTGAAGAATTTGTGCGTGTATTATATAGAAAACAACAGTGTTTTCCTTCAGTGAATTTCAAAGAATAAGATGACACATTTTCTCTTCTCTTAGCTTACCCTATCGTTGCAATTTAATGTAAGCAAGGAAAGGTTAGTCGGATACTTGTCTCTCTTAATGAGATGATTTGAAGAACCTGGAATGTGCCATCAAACACTCAGCAGGTGACATCGGTTGCTTAGCAACTGTGAACAAGAACTTCTTCCGCATACAGTAGTCAAGGCAATTAATGAAAGAGGGAAATTATTTTTGACACGACTGCATCGACTGATCTTTCGCTATCTGGTTATGTTCTCTTGGATAAAGTCAACATGCTTCTAAGAGTGTTGCGCTGGAGGTAAGTCTACAGACACGTGTTTCTGTTAGAGAATATCAGGAAGCACAAAAGTGTACATCTTCAGGTTATTAGATAGAAAGAAGTTCGTTTACATTAGCGAGATAATATGTCAGCGTGAATGAACTGAGATGGCTTTTCATTCAAGATGACGTACGTACATTTCCCTTTTAACCTTTGCATTCGCCTACGCCTTAAATCTTTTATAGGTACTGAAAGGATGAATAGATTTCTTGAAGGATGCTTTCAACAATCATTAAAGTTATATTTCCTTAAGTTTCTTTATAGAGAAAGGGAAATATCGAAGCAAACAGTGAACGGGAATAATAATGAAACACGAAAAATGAACTCTAAAACTGAATTTAAGAATTGCAATAATTCCACTGAATATTAGATGTTGTATTGTTACTCCGCACTTCGGTGTGCCACACGAATTCTCGCACAATAATCTTGTTGTGGCTTTATCTTGATGCTTCAACTTTCTTAATACCAGTGGCGTTTCTGGAGCAGTCACTCCAGAAACGCCATCACATTGAGGGTCTACCCCTTCCTCCTTTTCCAGGAACTTTACTGTTTTGAGAAGTCCACCTTTCAGTTTTTCCGTTTCCAAGGTCAGTTCTGCTGATACTAAGAACCATCTCTTTTCAGTGCGCGAGCTCCTCAATAGTCTCCTGTAAGAAGATATCTCAAAGTAGCTATCGTTTTTCTTTTTATTACACTTCTTTAGATCCTAAGTTTCATATACATAAGTAGCTACTTACATCCATCCAAAATCCTCAGCTTTGTGTGTGTGTGTGTGGTGATCCTTCCAGCCTTTAGATAATTCTTATTATCTTAGCCCTTCTTATTCTTCTGACTTCCAGTCTCTAGGCCATGCACTAGTCTATCTGCATCATCAATATGACGAAGCAATTTTAACTCTTCCATTTCTTGTGACCTTAATACCTTGGGAAGTCTACACCTATGGACTTCTCGAATGAAAACCAAAAAATTTCAGTGCATCGCTGTATAGTTTTATAATATATCAGGAAGCTATATTTATAAAGGAAAGGTGTTCCGCAAAATTTTTTAGATAATTTTCTAACTTAAATTTATCCCAACAATCTTAAATAATTAAATTTTCTATATATAATTTATTTTATTATTCTATACGTTATTTTATTTTTTGGAGCAAGTAATTAGTTTTTCTTTTATAGCTATTAAATTACGTTTTATATAAAAACAAATTGTTATTTTTTAATAAGTTGTTCGCTTGCTAACAACTTATCAAAAATATTGGTTTCGCTTAAAAGAAGAGAGTGTGAGGAATCGTTTTAGGGAGAGGGTGTCAGAGAGGATTTCGGATGGACTGGAAAGTGTACAAGATTGGTGGAAACATAATTCAAAAGTAATCCTGAGTTGTGCAATCGAGGTGCTTGGTGAGACATATGGAAAGATTAGAGAGCAGATGGAGGGTTGATGATGGAATAATAATGTACAAGTGGCAGTGACAGCTAAGATGAAGGCAAAGCAGAAGTGGAAGAGGACAGAGAGGTGTACAGAGAGAGAAAGCAAGAAACCAAGAGAGTTGTGGCGAAGGCCATGGCATATCAAGATCTGAATGATCAATTAGAAACAAAGGAAGGACAGATAAAAATTTACCAACTAGCGAAATGTAGAAATACAGCAGCAAAGGACATCTTACATGTGAGGCAGATCAAAGACGCTGAAGGAAGAGTATTATGGAGGGATGTGGACATAACAAACAGATGGAGAATATACTTTGAGGGACATTTGAATGAGGAAAATGCAAGGACTCACAGAGAAGATGGGCAGCCTTCTGAGGGGATGGTGCAGAACATCAGTAGAGTGGAAGTGACGGAGGCCATGAAGAGGATGAGGAATGGAAAATCGGTGGGCCCCGACAGGATTCCAGTGGAGACATGGAAGGCACTGGGGAAAGAGGGAATGACCTGCTGTGGGACCTGTTCATGAAAGTTTGTCAACAGGAAAATATACCCGAGGAATGGAGGGAGAGTACTCTTGTTCCCATCTACAAGGGTAAAGGGGATGCACAAGACTGTAAAAATTACAGAGGAATAAAGTTGATGTCCCACACAATGAAAATCCTAGAAAGGGTTCTTGATGGAAGATTGAGGAAGGAGTTGAAGATTGCAAAGGAACAATTTGGCTTCATGCCTGGTAGATCAACAACAGATGCTATCTTTGGGTTACGACAGATGATGGAAAAGTTTCCAGAGAAACAACGGGAGCTACATCTGGCATTTATTAATCTAGAGAAAGCATACGATAGAGTGCCAAGGCAATAAGTCTGGAGGTGTCTGAGGGAGAAGAAGGTACAGGAGAAATATGTCAGGTTGGTGCGGAAGATGTACAGAAATGTGAAGACAAGAGTTCGGACCTGTCTAGGACAGACAGAAAGTTTTCAAGTAACAGTTGGCTTGCATTAAGTCCGTTTCTGTTTAATATTGTAATGGAAGAGATGAGAGAAGACGCACCTTGGACAATGTTGTATGCAGATGGCATCTTGCTGTGTGCAGATTCAAGAGAAGAAGTAGGAACTAAACTGGAAAGATAGAGAAAAGTACTGGAAGAGAGAGAGATGAGCAGAAGTAAGACAGAATGTATGTGTTGCGCAGTAGGCGGCGGCCAGGAAACATCTGGAGCTGGAAGGAAATGTCATCAGGAAGGTGAGGGACTTTAGATACTTAGGTTCAACAGTGGATAAAGATGGAGGGGCTGAGAAGGAAGTGGGATGCAGGATACAAGCGGGTTGGAGGAACTGGAGGGAGATGGCTGGAGTGTTATGCGATAAGAGGGTGCCGATCAATCTGAAAGGCAAAATCTATAGGACAGTAGTGAGGCCAGCTATGACGTATGCTTTGGTAACTGTGGCCCTGAATTTCTCATTCTCCTTGGAATCTTGCCGATGTGGTATCAGAGAACCATTGCACTTTTTTTTCTTTTATTATTATTCGCCACACTATAGTTAAGAGTTGATTATTATGTTATCTGTTTCAATGGACTATATATGTTATGCACAGCAGAAAATGTGCGCTGTAAAGACATTCTCTATGTAAAGCAGCAGAGACAAATGACATTCTTTGACCTGCAGTTGTATGAATTATACTTCGCTTGATTTTAGTGACAATTCCAACTATAAAAAGCTGCAGAGCTATAGCACATATAGTAACATAGGTGGGCTAAATGTTGGATAATATGGAATTCTTTCTTGAGACCAAAGATGAAAACCATCAGCCACGTAAAATAGAATAAATGTAGTGAAGAAAATATAATAAGGAATGGAGTGAATATCATGCAATGAACAGTCACTTGAATCCACCTACGAAACACAGAATATTAAAAGAAACATGATTAGGCACAATTATAATCAATGCATGATGTAGACTTCACACTTCTGGATTCAATGTCTAATGGTCACCTAGATTTCCGGAAGACATACTCTTCCTATATTATTTTCTGTGTAAATATGTATTTTAAGTTCCTGAAAGAATCTAGGGGAGGATACTTAAGATGACAGTAGTGCAACTTATGTTGTAGTACACAGTTTGATGCATTCAAGCTGTAGTTCTCTCTCTCTCTCTCTGTGTCCAAACAATTCGTTGCGGGCAGTTCATCGCTGGAAAATTCTTCATGAGAATATTTGAAATAATATTGTAATTATACACATACAGTATATGATAAACGAATGCAAAATAAGACATTTTAGAAAATATAGTTTCTGTATTATTTAATTAATTAGATTTTATTTAACTTTTCTGTATGAAGTGAAATTAATATTTTGTGTTTTTCTGATCAGTGATTTCCCTAATTTCTGTTTGTTTCTTAAACTACCTTTTTTTCTTACTTAGATACTACAGACTCCGTAGATGGGATATTAATATTTTACAAAAGTGCGATAGGGTAGTTAGGGAGTAAAAGCACCAAACTTATTTTTGTAACCTTTTTATTTTTCTACACACTCAAGACACTCATGCAGATGTGATTTTTTTTTATTCTGAAAGAATTCAGAAGATGAGGTGCTTTCTTTTGTAGGATCCATTTCTATGTTTGAAATTGAAATGAGGCCTCCTTTCCTGAACCTTAAAAATCTCTTTTACTACTAGCATAGTAAAAGAGATTTTGAAGCTTATTATTGTTTTAAAGTATTATGAATATCAATTTTAAAACTTGTTATTTTCATAAAATATTAGTATTAGGGAAATAAGGTGAAGATTAGTGTTTCAGTCACGGATGGGTGTTTTGTCCTAAGTTGATTTACACCATGAAAGAATTGATGGATTTTCACCATCACTTTCTTTAATATGATGATTCAGAGATGCATATACTGTCTTACACTATCCTTGTAAAACAATAATAGCCTTCGAAATCTCTTTGCTATGCATGAAAAGTAAATTCGGTTCAAAATACAAAGGGATCCTATAATTGAAAGCATCTTAGCTTCTGAATTCGTTTAAAAAAATTACATCTGGATGCGTGTCTTAAGTGCGTAGAAAAATAGTGAAAGGCTACAAAAATCTTAAATTTGGTGCTCATACTACTACCCACCCTATCACACTTTCATAAAATATTTATTAATATCTCAGCTACAGTCTGTAGCATCTAAGTAATAAAAAGATTTTTATTCTAAGAAAGAAACAAATTTGAAAAAAAAATAATAATAAAGTAGAGAACCCACCGATCAATAAAATACTAATTATTGATTTCACTTTATACAGAATACAAATATTGCAAAAAACTATTTAAATAAATAATACGGAAGGAAACTATATTTCTAAAATATTTCATGTTTTGCATTCGTTTATGTCTATAATTATAATATTATTTCAACTTTCCCTGCGGAGAGTATTCTCTGGGGTTGATTTTCCTTGCGAAGAAAATCCTTCGGGATGAACCATGAACCTTATCTGTGTGTTCGTGTGCACGCCAACAAAATCATATATCAACACTGTTAAATAAATACATTTATTTAAAAGGTGCGTAGATTGTGAAGGCTTCATAGGACACGAACATCTCCATCCCCTTCCGAGGGAGAAAGGCTGTTAACTTGTAGCATAGGATTAGTAACTCGGATGGGCGAAGATAATCCGGAAACTGCTCTAAATAATGATAGTCGGCGATATTCTGAATATGAGCTCACCTGGTAAATTTCAAACCAGTAATTAGGGTGATCATCTCGCACACCTTGTATCACATCGAGAAATGATTGCTGTATGAGGAATGAATGAAATGATCGTAGCCAACTATGTAGAAGGAAGTATTCCTGAAGGATGGAATATTACGCATCGCTTGTAAGGATGTACAAGAAATCTCGAAAACTGAAGTAATTTCAATATTTTTCCAGGTCTGAAATTTACCAGGTGAGCTCATATTCAGAATATCGCCGACTATCATTCAGTATCTGCCGACAACGATCCAAATACGATACAGACACCAAAATCGAACGTTTCATCCTACAGAGCTAAAGAAGAAAAACCATTTTTTCTTGAAGATATTTTTTGTCTGTCAAACTACCATACCCGAAGCAATGGCAGACAAAATTCACACTATTTACTAATGTCAGAGAGAGAGAGAGAGGTTGAATTATATTACCAGTATCCTAGGCATTTCAGAGTTTACATTTTGGTCAGTCTTCTGGAATGTGGCGATGGCTGCTACGTGTTACACCATAAGTGGAACATCTTTCTTATTCGCCCTGATCTTTAATAAGGTTATTATTATTACGACACCTCGAAAATCCACTAGTACTCACTGTCTCAGAGATACTGACTTCATCTCTGCCATGAAGGACTATATGTAAGATGTCATTTTCTTTGGTGATGGGATCGAATCAGTGTACATCTTCTGAAGAAATGTTTGCTTCATTATAGATTTGTTATCTTGTTACTTGAACCACTTTTTCACAAACAATACGTTTGTTTTATTTCATGCTACTTCCATGAGCATCCTTCATTGAACAAGTGTCCATTATTCTTCCGCTCTATTTAAAAGGCGAAGATGAGTTATCCAGTCTCACACAACAAGGCTTTTCCTCCCGGAAACTCTGATTTTTCATCCGTAAAACAAGCATGCCCTTCAGAAGAACACGAGCAGTTTACAGACATCATATACTGTCTTCATAGCGTTAGATGTTTAGAGTATAGATTAAAAGCAATCAACCAACCTTTCTTCTATAAAATGCAAGTAGCTACTGACCTCTCATTGATACATTCATAGTCCAGTTTCGACTTATCCTCTTCCTATCTACTTCTGGAGTGCATAAGGAGTACCTCCTCCAGCTATTCAAAACAAATGCGGTTAAAAAGTTATTTTAGAGCATCCCGTTAATAATTTAACAGACTTAGCCGACACTGAAATTGAAAAGAATGCTACGAGAATAAAATTCCGAAAGAATAACTATGGTATTTCTTCCAGAAGTCTCTAACAACGTACCTACTAAAGTAACTTAATGTCCCAAATGAGCAACTTTAGTTACATTGACAAGGTTATTCTCTGGACAAAACTTCTTTGCCATATTTAAAGCACGAATCTTAATGTTTGGCTTTCTTTGTCTATAATAAAATTTTGGTCTGCCATAATATGATCAAGATGGTAAAAGAAACGGAGAAGCTAATGAATTAATGGGAGAAAAACAAATTTGCGCGCGCACACACACACACACAAAGGCCTCGAAACTTCCGAATTACACACAACACACGTATGAAAGTCACCCCGATCAGCTCTTCTCCGCCAGGCTGGGTAGATTAGCTCACAGTTTACGTCCGACACCACTCTCGTGTACATGTTGTGACTTCGTAACCGAGATGTAAAAATTCTACATAAGCAGACGGGCCTCTGTTCGATCAGCTAAAGAGAGAGAAATAGTGGAGTGCATTAAATCGTATACCACACACACACACCGGGAGTTTCCGCTCCTGGCCAGCAGAGGTCAGCACATTCTAGCCAAAAACAGAGTACGTTATTGATCACCAGATGGCATTGACCTACCATGGCTCCTCGATAAAGCTAGCAAAGATCAATCAAAGGTAAAACCACCTTTGACTCACTAGAGGCTAGCCAGCGGGTTTAGTCGCCTAACACCTATGTCCTGTGACCAATGGGGGTTTTTGCAAGTGTTTCCACTGCGTAGCTAGAAAACGTGCAGTCTGAAGTTCCGTTCGCCTTCGTTTGCTAGGCCTATCATCGACTTTCCCAGGTAAGGCCAACAACTTCCGCATTTAGTGTAACCTTTTCTTCCGACCGTGAACGTAGGAGCCTCGTTTGGTTTGTTGCTCTTGCGGGCGGAACTGAGATCAGACAGGAATTGAATCTCCCGAGGATTTTTTGACTGCGTAAGTATAACGAATGAAACAAAGATGAAAATTCGCTTTCAAATTCCGAAATGTATTTCCCCCCTCCTAATAGTATTAAGAAATTTCAATGAAGTCATCATTAAAATATAGTTCAGAGTAATACAAAAGTTTAACCGAATCACATATTTTTAGTCACTTGAAATAAAAGCAGAAAAAATGGCGATGTCATTTGTTTCTGAATAATATTCCCCCATGTTCTCAACCCTACGTATTTCTCTGTCTTTGTGCTCCTGATAGAGACTTCGTTATTTCTGAATGCAGTATAAAAAGATTCAGAAAGAAAGTCTCCCTTGTCTCGTGTAATTCTCATTCAGGTCTAATACGCCTCCTCTACTTTCGTAGAACCTCCTGAGACCCTTCTTTTGGTCCATAAGCTCTACTTCCTCCCGTGGTGTGTATTTTGAGAGAGAGAGAGAGCTCAAGCTATCACACTCAGGCAAGCAATGCATATTATCGTATAGTACGTTTACACCAGAAATGATATTTCAGCTTTAGTTTTCCTTATTTACACCATCAGTATATATCGTATGATGAAGAATAAAAGAAGGAGATGACGTCCTCATTCAGTTTTGCGTTTTGGGATGACGTCCTAATTACGTTTTGTTTTGTTTTCTGTGTAGAAATGAGTACCCTCTTTTCGATGTTCTTCAATAAACTGTTATTTGCAAATCAATCTTTTGCAATTGTTATTTTCACCATGTTTAGAATTCTTCGTCCTGTAATACTTTCCAAAAATTATACGTTAGAAATAATTCAAGAACTCTTCATTTAGTATCTGTAAATTAAACAGTTAATATTCATATCGGTAATGATTGCTCTTTAACTAAGTTTCACTTAATTTATGGAAAAGTACACGTTTTAAGTTGCTATTTTCATTTTTTTTAATGTATTAAATAAGATTCCATTAGCGTTGAGGAATTTTCAAATTCTTTCAAGTGCTTTTTTTTTTTTTTTTTTTTTTTTACAACGAGAAGGATTAAAGTTAACTGAACACATAGCGCTTAATGCATTTGAGTTCATTTTTAATCTTTTTCCTCTGTACATGCAAACGACATCGAATGCATTGGAAATAATTAGTGACGTATCGAACATGTTTCTATTTAGAAGTACAAAGTTTTATGGACTTAGAAGAGCTTATTGTAAGCTTCTATTAAAAATATTCTTTCACGTGCCGGCTTATAATAACCTTACTTGAATATATCGACAGTTAATGACATTTCTTAAGGGAATTGTTGCATTTCCTTGTTAGTGGAATTATACTGATTGCTTAATAATACAAAAAATATTAAGTGCTGCAGATAAACATAAAAAAAAAAACAGGCCATCGTTCTAGAATTATACAATAGTTTATACGATATACTCTTTTTCTTATTACCAGAATATGTATATTAGTGTACAAGTACATTAAGTTTACTAAGGAATGTAATCCTTTCTGAGTGAGGATACGCGATGCATGTACTTTAAGAATGGCCGTGATGTAGGTGTTGGTTCCATCTTCATTTAATGCACTAGCGAGCTACGAGTGGCTACAACTGTGAAATACAGCTATTGATTTTAGCCTCCTCTAGCTTGCTATGTCAAGAATTTCACCTTATAATTCGCAACATTTTGAATTTTCTTCTGAAAGTTCCTGGTCTTAGTTTATTCTTTACTTAAGTTATTATGAAAGTATCAGTTGAAAAATAATTCTAATCTGTACCATTTGTCATTCATATCTGTGAAATATAAATAACTAAATCCAAGTTATATAGATCAACTTTTAGAATTAATCGGTTGATTCTAATTCTGAACCGCTGGCATAGAAAGCGTAACTTTTAGATACAATCTAGTAGCTGTGACATTTCATTCAAATTTTAAGATGCACTTTTGAAGTGTTTAAATGTTTTGTAGAGTGTTCGGGTGTGACTTTTTTAAAATTAAGAATGTCCTCTTGTATAGATATAAATTTCATATTTTTAATACATTCATACTATAGTAGCCATTTTTTTTTATTGTTCTGACAGACTATTGAAAAGAATGCGATTACTTAGTGAAAAAACACCGTAAAGAAATATGGCGACTTGTGAATTTCTAATTCAGTGCGTTAATATCAATTTCTTGGCATATTATTAATCGCATAAATACGACGCTACACTTCACTGTGAACTAAAAATTGCAATCACAAACTGTTAAATAAATTCAATCTTGACAATGAAAAATAAATGGAAATTTCAAAGAATTGTTTACCGTTCATCGAGTTCCCAGTTTTGTTGAATTTCTAACAAACTTCATTTATCTTGTTGGTTTCTCAACTCTTCTAAGGATAACTTGACGAGCTTGAAGTAAAACTGCTCAAAATGTGTTCATATATGGCACTAGCTGTCTAATTACATTTCAGAAAGAGTGATTTTCCAAATGCCACGTGAAACGTTTTAGAAGCACGTGGATGTGCAACAAGTGGCTGGCAAAATGCCGAGCAGACATCGTAGTTGGTTCCATGTCTTAACGCATAAGACCAAAATATCGAACATAAATCAGGACACGAATGGAGGGCATTGTGCCAACTTAGACATTTCAACAGGTGGCTGGCAAAATGCCCAACTGGAACGGTGCCCGTTCGTCTCGTGGGAAATGCTTAAATAAGAGCGCTGTTACGACATGATAATGTATAAAGTCGGTCGCCATTTATTTGGCATTCTGTTTTGTTTCCGATCGAAGTAACTTATGCAAATAGAGCGGTGAAGGTTACACACAAGAACTAAGTTGCGATTATGATTCTTAAAATATTTTTAACCTTTAATTACAACAGCAACCTCTGTCTTTTCTTTTAATTGGATAAAGTTAGTAAAAAATAATACTTAAGTTCGATATAACATATCGGAGTATTATAGCATTGTAAAAGTTAGGTGTAAAGCCTTGCTAGGCACCCCCGGCCTCTTCACCTATCTTTTCTTTTATCTTTACTGAAGCTCCATTTATTTAGCCACTTGGTACTGCCACTGGTTTTATTACCTTCGAAAAGGCGCGTAAGATATAAAACCAAATGATTTTACGATACTATAGCTTGGTCTGGAACTATCTTCTGAGTCTTCTTAGCTATATTTCTTTTTGTTACATGCACCCGAAGAAAAGCTAAGAAATGTCTGACCAATCGTTTTCTTTTATGTCGCATTTAATGTCTACTAAAGCCTTTTTTTTTATATAACAAAAAGCATTTTTTACTTGAAAAGTATAATATTTGTTTTATAAATTTTTTTAATTATTTAATGCTTTTAAAGTCACTTATTAACGGAGTTTTTATGAGACATCTAATACAATTTAACCAGCTTAAGTAAAACTGGTAGACGAAGAGCCACTGATTTATTTTTTCTGAGATATTAGAGAACTTTAAATTCATTGTTTAGTAGTATATTATGGTAACATCGTTACTTCTGTGGTTTAAAAACGGTAATCTTAACTTACTCATTCTGATAATCACACGAGATCAACATTATTCAGATAGCACTATCACATATGAAATTATACGTGTCAAGTTATTTGACTGTAACTACACCGTTATACTGTTCAGTCAGAGGGCACAAACACCATTACAGGGTAGCTATTTACTGTACATCTAATTGTACAGTAAGTAGCATTTTTAAAAGGCGTAGAATAAACAATTTGTTATTCTTTGTTTATTAAGATGAACTTATTTTAATAAAGATTAATTCTGGTGGTACATACAATCTTCATTCACTTAACATTTGAATTGAGCTACATTAATCCTAACGGAAATAATAAAATATGCAACAAAAGCAATAAATGCTAATTACCTTTTTTTTTCAATCGAGTGCTGCCATAGTAACTTTGCACGTGCTCTTGATAGTGGAAAACAAGTGTTTTTATAACAATGGTCAGATACCTATTGCAATTCAATAGCTCATTGCCATATTTGAAGCGCTAAATTTATTCAATAAAAGATTAATTTAATAACGAACTACAGTTTAAAAATAGCAGTTATTTCATCGCTTCTAGAAACCCACGAGTCGCACTTTTCAATCCATTTCGACCTAATTTGCGAATATAATCGTCTCTTATGTTGGATAATTTACCTGAGCATCTTAGAACTGAAAATGATGCGGATTATAACGAAGACTAGGAAATAAAATTAGCAGAAACTATAATACTACATTAAGCTACACATTATAATTCAATTCATGAAATTAAAATATGCATTTATTAATTTAAGTAATTTCTCTAGAAAATTAAGAATTTCACTGAGAAGTTTTAAGGCATTTTAACAAATTCGATTAAGTAATTATCTGAAGAAAAGTTCTTTGTTTAGCAAATTTTCATAACGCAATAATTTATAGTTTATCAACATTATAGAAGAATATTAACACAACAGTGCTTTGATGCGGATTGTTTTGAATAGTTCTTAAGTGAAGAGAAGCTTTTTATACAAATCCTACGAAAGGCAGTAGAGTGGGTGGAGTAAAGGGTTGGTAATGCGAAGACTTATATGCCCCATGTGTGTTTTTACAAGTTTTTTGTTTTTACGTTGGTAAAAACAAACCATATCTACATTTGTCAACGTAAACTTTAGAATATTGCCTTAAGTGGTTGGTTGTCATGGTTATTCTAAATTCCCAAATCTGAGCTCTATTTTCTGTTCCAGGATACTGTTATTTATCTTAACCTCAACGTCCTATATCAATCCGTTTTCAATGCCCAGTGGAGGTTTCTAATTCTGTGTCATAGGAATTATTAATTTGAGTCTTTTGCTACACATATAACTTAAAAAACCTTTCACAAAAGTGGGTTCGAACTGAGTATAGGGGGAGGGTTACCTATTACATTCACTCTATTTATTTAACATTTAGATTAAGTAAATAAACAATATTTTGCATTTCAAAGTGACGAGTGAAAAGAGACTTGTGTTCAAATGTTTGGCTTACATACGCGCACATTAGATATGAAAAATCCATAGCACATCGGACCCTGTGGTTTTAGGCCTGGTAAAATTTACTACCAATAACAAAATGGTTATTTCCTAAACTAATACTGTTAAAATGATTCACGAAGCTTTCACTCTCGGGTGTAGAGGGGCTAGATTTTAGTGTCTCATGAAACCAGCGATAATCAATTGCACTGTGCATGCGCGCATCATAGAATTAAAACAGGGCCTTCTGCAGTACAGTATTGATTGCGGGTTGCTGAATTAGCTTAAAATCTTTATGCAAAGAAAATCTTGTCAATGGATACCGACCCTGTGATTGTTTACCAGTTTAGTTTATAATTATTTAGTCGAAATTCGTTTAATTGTTTATAAAATTTTGCGGCTTTGTGAAAATTTAATATTCCGGTAAACTGACAAGTTTACCGATCTTCGAAGGCTTTATTGACACTCATCAGTTTCGATACCACTGACACGATGGGAAAGAAGATCCCCATTGATTTAATATTTAAAAAATTTCCTTACGTTTACCTAAAGTTGTGAAAACTGTTTCTTCGACAGACTTATACTTATCGACTGTTTTACGTTCCGTATTCGCTTCCGATTACTTGGCCTCTTTTTCCGAGTGTAAATTTTATTCAGGTAACTCCCGTCAGAAGAAACTGCGTTGCGAAGAATTCGTATGAATTGGAACGACTTCAGAAACTGTTATGAGCAGTCTGGTTTTCTTTCACGCTCTTATTGACATGCGAAAAACATCATTCTAGGAAGCAAGCGTGGAAAATACCTTAAGGAATATAAACAACCACGCGAAACATTCTCATATCCTTACTATCTGAACAACTTACGATGTCTCGGGGATTATCAAAATTGCCTTTTGAAAGATGAAGCATCACAGAGCTTAGTTGGTTATATTTCGACATTGCATTCATCTTCAGCTCACACCAAATATCAGCAATCAGTCAATAAAGAAACTTTCATTGATATATTGCCAGGAGAGGTTGGTTGTTTTTTGTATCTCTACTTTGTGTGAATACTTCAAATCTTTCCCTCACATAGATGATAAAAATACAAGGAGATTGGAATTTTAGAATGGAATGTTTCGTTATGAATTGAAGCCACCCACTCGTAGCTCAGTTGAACTATCAAGTTCTAATCCTGCTGAGGACTGTAGGAATATTTAGAAAATGTATATTAAAAATGAATCAGTCTGTTTCATAGTAAAATCGGAAATGTTTTACCTTTCTGGAAAGTCAATTTTTTTATGACAAAATAGCTTAGGAATATGCGCAATAAACTCATTCATTAATGGGTGGATTTTAGACCTAGACCTCTTGCGACGAGTTCTAGAACCACCACCACCACCATAGAAATCACAGTAAACAAATATCAGCAAGTTGAAATAGTTTTTTAGAATTTATTCTCGTCCTCTTAAAGTAAGCTATTTTCCTAATGGATTAATATGTTTGCAAACGATGATTTAAGTTTGTTAATTCCTCCCACGAAAAGTTATAAACCTAAAGTTTGATAAAAGAGTTTTTAATAAAGTCTTGAATCTCTTCAGTCTCAAATGAAACTTTTTCAATACAGGGCAGAGATCTCCTACTGAAATAGATTCAGTACGAAATACATTCAGAAACATCTAAGTCAAGCGTAATTGAACCCACGGCATGTAAGCTGGGCAATCTAGCCGCTATCCACTCTCACAACTAGGCCACCAGAGTACGGCCGACTCGAATTCAGTAAAGTCGATTTAGACATTTTCAGATCGTTAATATGAATTCTAAAAAACCTTCTATGGAAAGTACTGATGATGTCTGTTTTCGTAGAGATAGTCCATGGAAAGGATGAGCATCGTTTTGAGATAAACAAGAGTATTAAGATAAAGACAGTTTAGGCAAAGATAAGCGTAATGCCGATATGATGATCCAATGGACCTCTGATATGATGAAACTGCTGATCTAATTTAGTTGTTTTCAAGAAAGGAACTTTGAGGCATGATCTTCATTGGTCAACCATCCAACGAAAAATATTTTTTACAGAAGATGGCGCTGTTTTTACCACCTCCTTTTTTTGATGTCGAAAAGCAGTTGAGTCTCTGACAACCTGAATAATGAGAAGAGGCGATGTTATTCATCACATCTCTTACTTTTAACCTTCACGATGCAATACGGAGACAGGAAAAGAATCTTTCATTTCTAGACCTTCCGCCAGAGTGGCATTACCAGATAGCCCAAGATGTATCGCTTTCCCAATGCACTGTGTAAACTGTAATACAAATAGCATTTTTGTGAATGATAGAAGTGTTTACAGGATCAGATGAAAGAGGAGCTCGGTGTACGATGGGATATTAAGTTAATTTCTTAACTTCCTAAGAAATATTCACTGAAATTAAATTCTTCGAGTAAAATTGTCGAACTTTGTTCTTCTTGGACAACAAAAGTATTAATTTCACACTGGAGTGACTCCTTTGTTCACTTTAAAAAAGACTATTTAAGTGTAATTAGCAAGATAGCGTGAGACGTGGTTTACTATCTTAGAATCAGTTTTCTTTCTAAGAATGCAATTTTGGAAGTTTATTTAAAATATCATAAAGGTGAGGAAAAGATAAGACACGTATAGAAAACCACCTTTCGCAAATTAATTATTTATGCTAACATATCGTTTATTATAGTTATAACTGAACCTAGAGGCACTTTCAGCTTTTTTGTTGTTTAGATTATTTTGAATCCAAATTTGTTAAATTTTCACCAAATTTGAAATAACGCAACACATTTAAATCCTAAATACCTAACTTAATTAACCTACACAAGTTTTTATTACTGCATTCAAAGATCAGCATTTAGACAAATCTTTTAGGAAAACAGTTTACTAAATGATATTAGTCTTATAAGAAGTGCGATGAGACGTAATTTCTTTGAATGCAGTTTGTTCACTATCAGGAATGATTTATGTAACAACTTTTACTATGGAGATATGTAATAAGTATTACTATCAGTATCTCGATATCTTTAAGTATATTTAGATTATTATTATTAGTCACCTCCAGGGAGTCCAAAGACTCACCAAGGGAGGGCATCTACTCTACAACTCTGCTTCCACCACTCACAATCCACCAATTGACGGCAACTACACCAACGGCATCTACCGCCGACCGCCACCACTAGTATTTCCACAGACAATCACAAACGTCCATGCCCACGGCGGGATTCGAACCCGCAGCCTCTTGATTGGAGAGCGGACACGCTAACCACTCGGTCAGCCAGGCTGGCATTATTATTATGCAGATGATATTTCTACGATGTATTCTGACTGGATAAAACCAAGCATGCTTTGACCTATTTCATCAATGTCCATACAGAGTAGTTGATGCTTCTTTAGCGATGAATTTCAATCATGAAAGGATTCTACACAGTTTGATCACTTCCTGTTAAGAAGTGAATAAATGGCTTACTTCAGAAATTCGGCGTTTAGGAGGAAGATAAATCTTTACCACATTTACAAGATCGGTTGACTGGCCTTCATTTGAAAAATTATCAAACAATCTGAATCTAATTTGAGGCAATCGACTTTAAGAAGAAAGACTGGCACATTCGGTTGCTTAATGCTACTAGGACTAAATTTCTTAATGGCTCGAAGACAGCTAATTGAACTGGTTATCCTTTAGTACTTGTATACTATATGCAGATAGAACAGAACGGCGTTTAGTATATTTTAGAAGTAATCGGAGTTTATTTAACGTATCACAATTATCTATTGGTAATTATTAGTGATAATGAAGTCTTCGGAGAATGAAAGGTTTACTTAATTTCTCTTTCATTGAAACATCAATTTTGTGGCTTCAACATCTGTTTTAGGACAATCTCAAGAGATTGCCATCTCATTACTCTCGTAGCAATCTCTGTGCTTGTCTGGCTATTGGATTAACGATATTTCTCTTCGTAATTGAAAATGAAGGAAGCAGCGAGTAAATAGAACTTTGATCATTTACTACACATGGATGAGCACGTAGATGCAGTTTTTTTTTAATTAGCGAAGTTCTTAAAAATTCACATGTAACATATCTGGCTCGTAGACAGGATGCTTACAATTTGAGAATGGATCAACCACTTGAACCCATGCACAATGCTAATTATAAAGAATAATTATTTTTAGTGTATATTCTATTTTCGTCACGGATTAGATTGGGTGCCTAATATCTGCTCAGTTTGTTTCTATTGAAGTTTTTTCTTTTTTTCCCTACATATGAAATCTTTCCACTGAAACCCCTAGTGTGAGTGGAAGTGATAGAGATCTAACTAGTTTCGATAGAATCGATATCATGTCGTGCAATTTCAACGCCGGCCTCAAAAGTACTTTGGATGGAGATCCGTACCTTTCTTTGGAGGCTGCTGAAATCTGGTTTTAAGAGGAAGGGATTAAACCAAGCGTTATGGGCTTTGAGTGGTTTATTTTCTAATTAAGGTCTGTGTCGTGATGTTTAAATAACTTAAATTCATCCCAATTATTAGTTATATTTATTTGCCACACAATATTCTTAGAACTATCGCAGCTGCCTTTATCGGATTTCTTTCAAATATTGCAAAGCACTCATGTTGCTAATCTTTAAAACTTGTACAAGTAGTAATATACTTTCCGATATAACAATTTTTGCATATAATAAAAAGTGTCAGACAGGACAATACTCACTTCATAGAAATCGCCTTGCGTAATCCTGAACGATAGATTCGGGCCATAGTTCATCGTAAGGAAATTACGTCAAATATTCGTATAGGAAATCTTTTTTTGTGTGTAAAATCTCAAAGTCTCCATCCCATGAAAAATGGCGAAAAGATCATTAATCAAGGAAACCGCTGTTAGTTGGGGATAAAAATACAAGAAAGAGTCAAGACTGGATGCAATCAATGAATATGGAAATCTCAGCGGCATATCATTTGCATATTGAAATTCCGTATTCGTGAGGTCCTAAAAAGTATCACTTATAAATTCACTTACTTATTCAGTATCACTCACTTATAAATTCGTATTGCACTGCATGTTTAGCATCGTAAAGCGGCATTGCTAGTAAAACACGTAGATTTATCTCGATGCCTTCAAAGCAATGTATCTATACGCCTTGTACTTTTCATTTTGCATTTTAGTAGCTGTGTTTTAAATGGGAGTATTTGGCTATTTAGCTATTACAGCATCAGTGGCGTGGTTTAAGCAAAATGAATATTAAACATTTTTTCTGTTAGTCACGTGGTTTTTGGCCCACAGAAATTCAGAAAACAGTTCAAGAATTCCACTTGTCACATTCCTCTCGACAACTAGTGAGCAAATCCGTACAGACACCGGTGGTGCGACTCTGAGCTTATTATTTTCATTTCACTCGTGATATTTAGTTGTTGACCTTGTCAAGCCGGCGAAGACGACATCATACGGTTTCCTTTGGATTGTCAAGTTTAACTAACATTCTCGGAATGTTTGCAATTGGATCGGCTTCAATGGCTTGTTACAGTGTTTCTGGGGGATCAATTAAGAGACCGGAACGAGATGGGGAAACTGTCGCTGTCCTCGAATTCTTGAAGCGGTGATGTGCGAAATCGAATTAGATGATTTTGAACTCATTAACAGTCATCTCTTCATATTGAATGAAAGGATTCATTTCTCTCGCAAGAACAACGTCTTAGTTTGTTATATAAAACAGATGCGACTTATTATATTTTAGACCGCTGTATACTTAAGAAGAAAATCAGTAGAATACGTACAAATTCAGAACCCATAAACTTTTAATTGATATTTTGTATAAGGATGATTCCTTATAGAAACACGTGTGGCACTTTCCATCTTCTAATCGTCAGTTTATAAATATTCACGTGACTTGTACTAACAACATTATTAATAAGACTCACTTCATTGATTGTAGCATATAATCTCTGTATAAAACTAATTTAAAGCACTTTTATAGTATACACATTGCTGACATGCACATGTTACTTAATGCAGTAATACTTTCTCGTAAGGATCTTGTTGGTGTGCGTTTACTGACATTTTAAGATAACATATTAACGTGAATATCCACGTCCTTATGACTATCATTTCTTTAAATTATCATTAGAGATTTCCCCGTTGTACTTTGGTTTCCTCTGAAAACTATTTCTTTTCATCTTATTCATTCAAAAAAAAAAAAAACCTTCTAAAACCACGTCTAAAAGAAGGAAATCTAACTTCATGGTTCTTGACAAGTGAGCTGTCCGCTGGTGGGATTACTATTTTCCTGCTCCATTCTTCGTCACGAAAACTGTCGCCCTCAGTGACATGCAGGGATAAACGGCCGAAAGGAGGCAAGCCGATAGACAGTTCAAAGTGAGGGATGGCGAACGAAGAATTCCTCCTTGTGCTCTGGGTGCGACTCTTCAAAGACATTTCAGATCCCCAGCCATCATCTGATTACGTGCAATGTATTGCCGCTGGTCTCCATTTTGTCGTTAAAAGAATATCAGATCTCTGGACTGTCGCGAAGGGACACAGACCGGCTTACCAATTTTGGAATCGGCCTGCTTGGCTTTTGCTGTTTCACTCTGGCTTTATTTATCACAGTTTTACATGCAGTGCTAAGTATGTTAAGAATAGCAGCAGTGATTTGCACTCAACGGAGGAAATGCCTTACATTTGATTTGGTTTCCATTATTTTTCAGTGGACTGTTTGTCATGTGTCTTGCATATGTGAACTCAGTTTCCTTTCCTGTAAACATGGTTAAGAAGCTCATGCAGTGTTTTTTTTGTTCATAATCCAGAGTTAACTTTACATTAACTTGTAACATCCGAATTATATTAATAGTAATCTTCACACATGGAAACATTTCTTAAAAAAAAGTAAAAGTCAAATGTGTACCTTTTTATTAATTTACAAGTGTAGCTTGAGTTCTATGTACCATGCCAAAGCAGTAAATGTATTGGTAATAAGTTATCCAGGATGTTTTTGTGGATGACTCCTGAGAGGTCTAGACTATGACTTCACAGCGAAGGCTCTAAAACCGTTCTTAAAATAACACTCTCTGATTGTAGATATTGTAATACTCCTTGTACATGCTTGTTGTTGAGAGACATACATTGTACTAACAACGTACGTATCTGATAGCAAAATAAAGTTTTCAAAGTAAATGCACAATAACTTTACTGTTCTCATGGTACACTTTCATAAGTGATTATCATGGGGAGAAGTATGAGAGCACTGGAAGAGATTCCACTTTCTCTCTCTACTACTCTTGCAATTTTGTGATCACTTTTTACACGATCTCTTAACTCGGCTCGAAAATTTTTCCCACAGGGATTTCTCAGTGACTATTATTCGGTCCCTTTTCCCCAAGGATCTGAAATAATTGAAAAATTCATGTTTCCTTCGGACAGCGTGACATGGAAGAAAGACCCAACAGCGTGTTGCATGACTTTGATCTTTCAGAACAGCATTGACTCAACGTCATGAAACATGGACGTTGAGACTTGAGTTCCAATATCATGAAGAATGTGAAAAGCATTTCGTTGATCTTTTTTAGTCTAAAGGCGAATTCGACAATTCACCTTTAGACTGGAATTATCGAATTTTTATTTTGCCAAACACAGTGAATTATTGAATGTGGATTGAGACAAGACATTAGTCTCATGATCTTAGCTACTTTGAAGTTCATTTTAAAGGATCCAAAAGTATTAAATACTGGCTCGGTGAACTCCTATTACTCAGTATGCATTGATGGTTGAAAAGATCGGGTTTTGAATCCCGTATAGAATATAATGGTATTGATTAGGATTTATTTTAGTTGAAGGTGAGTTACTGGTCTCGTATACCACGTAGAAGTTTCCCATCCCCTGGAAACGGTTCATTTTCCACCCTCAAAAACCCAGAAGGATGCACCCAATTAAATATAATACACTACCATCGTAGCCTTAGTTGCTGGTAACAACAACAGCTTACTTTGTCTCTATATATGTAGCAGGATTACCAAACATGAAACTGAAGAATTTATTTAATTACTCAATCTGATCCAAGTAGCTGTATTTGCTAAACATATTAGCAAATACTCCGTGCTTCATCGTAGAGCATTAGGAAAAATGATAAAATGTGTTATCAACCGAACACAGCAATTTAAGTTTACTTTTTTTGTTTTAAGGTAATCCCAAACAGGCGCTAATAAATGACTTTATCTTGATTGACTGTATGTTGCTTCACTTAATCTTTTCCTCTTCGAAAAGTTTAAAGCATCATCTGATATCGAAATCTTTAAATCAACATTTTTAAAGCTTTATATAGGGTGTCCCAAAATTCACGCAAGATTTAAATTTAGCGCTATTTGTGCGGTAAAGTGTTGCCAACGAGAAAAAAAAAGACAGCGTGACAAATGCATCCACAACGTGCCACTGTTTGGTACGGATTTTGGGCTGGAGGCATCATCGGTCCATTCTTCTTCGAAAATGCAGCTGGTAAGGCAATAACAGTTAATGGTGCTCGCTATCGCGACATGATAATCCCGTTTTTTGTGCCTAAATTGCAAGATATGGATGTGGACGACATGTGGTTTCAACAAGACGGTGTTACATGCTATACAGCCGGAGAAACAATTCAATTACTGCATGAATCATTTACTGGTCGTGTAATTTCCCGTTTTGGTGATCAGAATTGGCCGCCCAGATCATGTGACTTAACGCCGTTGGACCTTTTTCTTTGGGTTTTTTTTTGAAGTCTAAGGTTTATGCCAACAAGCCCACGACCACTCACGCCTTGAAGGAGGAAATTGAGCTCTGTATCAACGAAATTCAGCCACGTTTATGCAAAACGGTCATGGAAAATTTCGACAAAAGAGTGCGTATGTGCCAGCAAAACCGTGGAGGTCTTTTACCCGATATGCTATTCCATGCGTAACCCTATACTGTATACTTTATGAATCGATAAAAAATTACAATTTTTAATTAAAAACCTGTGTTTTCTATCAAAATAACTTCTTGCGTGAATTTTGGGACACCCTGCATTATGGCTTAGTCTATTCTCAATTGTTGACTACCACTAAAATTTTTTTTCTAGGCTTTTCTTCTCAAGTTTCTCAGATCTTATCTAACAGTAGAAGAATTTTAAAGTGCAGACATGTTAAAATTCCTGAAAGATATCCCAAATTATCTCTTTGCTGTATAATACTTTCTTCCTCACGATGAACCCAGATTTAGTATCAGTGCGATACAACATGGTCCCATTAACCTTAGCCGTTGATCGATGAAGTATTAGAACAGTTCTTGACATGCTGAGGATTAGGTGTACTTTGACAGAGAGAGAGAGAGTCGTCGCCACTAAGATGCTTTATTGCAGGTATTGAACTTAGCATGTGTGAATGTTTGAATTTTGTAAAGTGCTGTAATTCCCCTTTTGTATTTAACTGGTTGTGCTCTATAATTTGCGTAAAACGGTGATGTCTAAATCAGATCAAATATTTACTTTTAATAGAATTTCCAGAAAACTACAAACTGCGAGGAAGAATCAAGTCTGCTTCATTCAGTTACAACTGAAGTTCAGACAGGACTTGTTGCCGTGGTTACTTCATGTACGGTTTCCTTTTGATGTCATCACTCAGCAACTCGTTTGAGGAAATTACTTGGTTCCAAATTTCTCCTATTGATATTAAATTCCAGGGAGATTTGAGCCTTTATCTCCTCTTGTGAGTTTAGCTCCGATTTTGTCTATAAACAGTTTGCTGTATGAGCTTTGACTTGAACGAAAATCAGTTGCACCCATCTCTTGCTTGTTCAGGAATAGTTTCTCACCCCCCCTCCCCCTCGATGTATGTACTATCTTATCAGGCGTGATATGCATCCCTTGTACTCCCAATCCAGAAAAAAAAAACTTTGGGTTAGGAGGAAGTAAATATATGAGGGATGTATCAAAAAGCTTTATATAAGCTTACTTTTTTGCGAGAAAGGATTTTGGAAAGAGAATCTGTAAAATATTCTTACAAAATGTTTACAAACGATACATTTCTCTATACGATACAAATTGTTTTCATGACAACCATAGCAAGTAACCGTGGCAATCGTTTGTTTCTCTGAATGCTTTGAATTTGTCAGACGCGCCAAATTCTTCTTCATCCCTTCCTTTCCTCAAGACGGGTTGAGTCCCTTAAATAGGGATCACGAATAATTAATACACCGGCACTTCATCCCTGTAAGGGCAAGTTCTGGCGGGTTTGCCTATTCCCAAGGAGGAAAACCCTCTACCTTCGTATGAAACCAATTCACCATTTTGATTGAGAAGACCTAATAAACGCCCTTCACGTCATAGAAGGGATTCGAACCCGGATCTGCGACGGAGGCTCGAATCAAATTCTAGTCGACACTGAATATCTCAAACTGTCTTTTTTTCATTGTGCCACAGTACTTTTCTGCAGATGTATGTTAATTTATTTGATTGTGGCATGCCCAGATATTTTTACAATGAACTCGATCTCAAATACCTTTTGAAACATCATTCATGTGCTACGTGTGCCTATGACCAGTATTCTGTTCTCTCGTAATTCTACTTACATGAAATATAAGTTTTTTAAAATCTGATCACGTACTTCGAGATTATCACTGGCTAAATACTCATGATTATTATTAGCGAGGTTTTAAGCACCTTTTTTTGGACCCTCAACTTTTCATATACTTTTTTCAATCACGTGACATGCCTAAAGCACGAGCATTTCTTACAATAGGCATTTATAATATACATGAATTTTATATTTAATATATTTAAAGGAGAACAAAATATGCAAATATTTTTGGTAACCATAATGCAGTTCGAAAATACAAGAAATTCCATACGAAATGGGATATCTAATGTGGTTGCCCACATTTCTGTTGTAAGGTTGTTCAACTATTCCATATCACCTCAAAGGCAATGGATTAACTTCAGACTTCCCCTCACTAAAAGATGAGCAGAACCAACGAAATTCATATATCAACAGCCTCGCAGTTAGCTGTATGAATAAATCAATATTTAGTCTGTTAAAGATTAATATTTACATTGGCGATATCACCTTCAAGCCACAGAACTAATGAACTCTAATCGTTGTAAAACGTCAGCATTTTTTTTGTCTTCCATCAATCGATAGTGACAACTTTCTTGCACCTCACGCACGCTATAAACTTAAAAAAATCTCTGAACAGATTTAAATATTCTGCAAATCTCCATTTTTTGCTATAAACACTGTTATCCACTAGCGTGTGATACTAAAGCTCGTATTAGTTTTAAATTTACAAATTTGGAAGAGTTTTGTCAGTCAATGGATGTAACTCTTTAAATATATTAATGGCATTAAATCTTCGCTGTATATATAGTGAACTACAAATTCTGTTATTACAAAGAGTAGTAGTAGCAGCAGATTATTGCTCAGAAAAATGTAATTTTTGTGTGTAGTTTACTACACTTCACTGTTTTTCCTTCAGTTATTTAATGACTGTATTTTTAAAAGAAAATAGTTAAGAGTGGCGAACTTTATCTGTTCAATAATTTGAATAACTAACCAAATTTCTTTTATTTATAGTTCTCATCTATCTCTAGATATCTGACTATTTCTACCATCCCTAGTAAATTTGAGTATAAATTTATTTTTTTCTTCTCTGCCTACGAAAAAAAAAAGGATTAGCTCCAGGCCGTATGAAGATGGCTTGCTCTTGACGAAGTAATTACTTGCTTTAGAAATGCAAGTAATTTAAAATGTAATTTTAACTTATGATGGATTTTCAGATTAGTGTGACATAAACTATTCTGTGTAATTTAATTTGAATATTTTTTGTTTTGTTTTTTTCAAAATGATTTTGTGTAGCTGATCAAGTTTACGATCAGTTGCCTTTTATCATAAACTGCTTCAGTCTTATGCTGGGTTCATTAAATGTTTTATGATGGCACAAAGCAGTTAGCTAACCTCTTCTGACTAAAAACAGAAGCTGAAATCAGATCAGCTTCTCTTTCAAAGAAATGCAGCAGCTGAAAGAAATGTTTTTCATGCAGCAACTGCAGGAAAGAAATCAAAAGAAAAAACAAACATTTTATAATAAACTCCAATGGAATTTCTCTATGAGAAGGAGCATTTGGAATTATTTAGTATTTCTTAACATCACTGATATAAAATCTTTTAAGGGCAAAACTGAAACTGTAATCTATGAATAAACAGCTATCGTCATTCCTCTTCTAGATTTAGAAATATTATCTTAACATTATTATTTAAATAGGTATAATCTACCCCAGCTTATGTAGGAGAAATAGTATGGTTTGGATAAAAGTATCAAAATAGGATCACCCGCAGGGGGAATTTTGTATTACATAAGAGCTATAATTTTCTCATAATTGTAGCAGTTGAAATCTAATTTTCATCTTTTGTATCTGTAAACGTTACCCACATGGTATTGTCCCTACTCCCCATATTTAAAACAAGAAATGTGACATCTGAATGTATCTTTCAATTCTTGTACTGCATTCATAACAAACTATTAGTGTTATTTCTAGCTTTGAATACAGAAGACGGAGCTCACACGGAACAACAAAAAATTAAAGCAAATAAAAAAGTAGTGGTGCAGTTAACAGTGCTGTTTCTCAATTAGTTTTGAAATATTTTTCTACTCATGTGCATCAAGGATGAAGTTGTCATTGACCTAGATATATTAAAATATGTTTGACTTTAAATCGATTACAAATTAAATCGAAATCTATTTTAAACAATCTAAATGAGAACCCCCCCCCCCAAAAAAAAATACTGTTCATTTTTACATAAAAACACCACAGAAACAAAGCTGAAAATGTGATAATTTTAAAACGGAAAATGCGATCATAAGGATTTTCATTGACAAAAAGTCCTTATGATTATTTCCATGAGTTTTCTAAACAAATTTTCTTTGACACTTTATCTTCGATTTCAGTATAGTTTATAACTATAGGATGCCAAGAATTGCTTATTCCTTATTAGAAATGATTCAAGACAATTTTCTAATAATGAAGTTATAAATATCAACAAAACTGGAGTCATCATCTTAATCATATCAGAGTAAGTTTTGAAAAATCTGCCAACAAAAGTTACTCGTTATCATGGGTGATCTAAGGGTTACACAATTTGAAAATCCAACTTTAGAGGTCAAACATGGAACTTTTGATATCTAGCAATTGAAAATTTGTTCAATTTCTCGCGTTTCTTCAGCCATCTATTTCTCATTCGTTCAAGACGAGTTAAGTCCTCTGATTAGGGGAATTTAGGCCATTTAATGCTGCTCGCTTACCATTCCTCCTCTGCATCCCTCTAAGGGTAAGCATTTTATGTCTATAGAACTGTGTGTGTTCACGGGACTGGTTTGCCTGTTCGGAGGTAAGAAAAACCCGAGTCTCCGGAAGAAAAATCCCTCCACTTCCGTATGAGACAGGCTAACTCGATTGAAAAGACTTGATAAAAGTTCCTCCCGTCGGACGGGATTCGAACCCAGGTCTTTTTAACCAAAGGGCTCGTCTATACCAACTAAGCTTCGGAAGCTCCTTTTCGAAATCAGAATACGCATTTTCTCATAAAATGAAACAATGTTCCCGCCGAATGGAGAAGACCCGAATTCGATTCTCGTTCTTACAAGAGATCTTTATAATGGATTTTTCACTTAGGGCGAGTTCGCTGATATCGTACGAAAGGTTTCTCTTCTCGGAAGCTCGGGTTCAGATCACACCCATTTAACAGACAAAAAATACAACCAGTGATCAGTAGATGGTGTCGTATATTGTTGGATGGTGCAGCGTGGATAATGAATAAAGTAATGTAGAGCGCTCTCTAGCGAGATATCCTTGGACTCTATTGAGATGTCCCGTAACAATTTAGAAATTGTTTATTTTGTTTTGTCAAAATGGCTCTAGAACACACCCTAAACATACATGGTATACTGATCTCATTCCAGTCCTTATTTTCATCGTCCATAATCCCAACCAGTATCATTTCTTTGTTGAACAATCCCATTTCGGTCGGAAAGACCTGGGTTCTAATCCTCTGGGACTTGAGAATCCTTTAAAATTAAAATGCCTTTCTTGAATTGGAGGCGATTATGATGAATCATAACTAAGACCGTAAAATAGTTTTTTTCCGAAAAAATGTCCTGCTTCTAACTTGTTCGTATTTTGTACTTCTTATCTGTCAATACTGACAAAAATCGAAACTGTGGTACTGCAGTGTTCAATAGACATCGAAAGACTCATAACAGAGACCCGAGGATCAATGTGTTACCTTAAGCGAAGAGATGATTAGCTATTATGCAATGCGAGGGGAAGACTTCGAGAAAGAAATCATCCTTAATATTGGAGAACGGATGAAGGTGATTATCCTATGCTGCTTTTGCTGTATAGTCGTGGTCTCAATGTCCTGCAGTAGGATGTTGAGCCTTCTAATATGAATAATTCTAGGGGATTTTTAAAATAATTGATTTATTACGAATGCGTAATTTGCGGGAGTCAATTTACTTTTTCTTTTGCTATCTCTAATTAGATTGTCAATCCTAACACGTGGTGGTTTAATCAAGTCTTAAACGGAGAGAAAGATTCAAGAGTGATCTTCCTTTTATCCAAATGGATTCTCTCAATTATTATCTTCTACACAGTTCTCCTTTCGGATTACTGCGAATAACTCTCAAGGATGCTTCGAGTGCAGAAGTAAGCCCTCCTTACTTCTTATTTACTTATCGGAAATACAATGCAGATGTTTCCAACCTTTTGAATATAAAATATTACGTAAACAAAATATGGAAGACATCATGCAATAAAAAGCAAAAATGTCAATTTAGGACACTTCTAGATATTGACGAACATTTGCAGTTAAATTTTTTTATTTTATTTTATATTTTTTTTTTTTGGCAAGGAAATAAAAGATATACCTAACATTTTACGAAGCACGTCTGCTAGCCGGAGAAGCACACGCATCACGACCACCTCCGTCTACTTTCTCTGCTGTTATCTTGCCGTTACCTCTACACTTTGTAGATAACTGCCGTTCATTGCACGTGGTCTGCGTGTAGCAGAACTCAAGCGTCAGCATAATGGCTTGGAATTCGGATAAGAAAGAAAAAAAAAAACGTTGCGTCTACTATGGAACTGCTTTAAGTAAAGGTCGTGGCCTTTGCGGATAGCTATGAAAAATTCATCTAGTTTCGAACTTTTGCTTGAAATATAGGTTCAACCCGTGGATGAAAGGTTTTTGTATCGACCCAACTTTGGAAAACATGCCTTGAAGTATCTATTGGGAAAAAAATCGGAATAAGATATTCAAATATATACATCTTATTACTAGGGATAAAAGGAGGCTAGTCGTGAATAAAAAAATCGCCGTTGGCTATAACTTTGGACTTCGCTCCACGATGAACTGGGTTCGCAATGTGTAACTTTGGGCTTGCAATGCTGCCCATGTATCAAAAGGTCGGAGAATTGCCCTGATTTATCAATAGGACACTTTCACTGTTGCTACGTTCACAAAAAATATCGCAACATTAACAAATGCAGCAAGAATCTTTGAATGTAGTTCCCATATTGTTCCGGTAACATGCTGGTTGACTTTAAATTTTGAATTCCATCTTGCTGAGAATACGTTTTGTGTATTATCATAACAAGGCACTTTAGTTGATCTTTCGGACAATTTTATTTCATCCAGCATTTTGGGATGGCCAGATTTGAAGTAAATAAAAGATGTACTACTGATCACTATCTTCAAAGTTTGGGAAGGAAGACAGTGTGAGAAGAAACTTTTAAAATATACATATGGGAAAGGCATTTTTTCTTTTCTTGTTAATTTAAGATGCATACAGTCTTCACGAGTAATCACAGCCTTGCATTTCATTTTAAATTACACTTTCGGGTAGTTTAATCTTGTTTCACTGCCTTTGATTTTGTTTAAATTTATCGGATATTGTCTGTAATTTTATTCGAACATTTTACGTAATATTTGTTTTGTGATCAGGAAGTGTGGTGTAATGAGAAACAAAAGAATCAGAATGAATTTTCTTCCTTTGAGAAATACACTTGTGGTAAATAAAATGTACCTCCTTGAGTGAGTGCGAAGTCCTTAATAGACATTTATTAAGATACTGTAAAACTCTCGTGGCTTTCTTTACACAACTTAACATCTGTCTTTCTTTATTTGTTGCTGTTATTTCTTTTCTTTTTAATGATCAACAGATAACTTTCCAAGTTCTTCAAAATATGGAATATTCTTTTTTGGATCATCCCTTGTATTGTTGTGAAAAATAATTGTATTTTTTTAGCTACAGATTATTTTTCACAACTACATTCATTTGCTTTCGTTCTGTTCCATTTGATGTATTTTTCTTACGATTAGTTAAACATTTGCTGATATCCTGATGAGTTTATTTGAAATCAGTAAGGTAAGTGGAGCGTGAGATTCTATTCATATTTGAATGCTGTTCCTCGCTTTAGTCTCAAATTAATTTTGGTAAAGAAACCTCATGATCCCGATTTTGTGCAGAATGTCTCGCCAAGACAATAGAGTGAGCGGGCGCATTGTAGTAGTAGTGAAGAATCATTAGGCTCTAAGACCTAACACCTGTGCATCCTTATAGGACTTTACACACCACGCGCCTCTATTAGAGATGGTTATAGCAAAAAAAAAAAAAAAAGAAGAAGCCTGTAGAGACTCATATTCTTCTAAACAATGTCTTTTAATAACCGGATTAGAAGCATAATAATCTATTTTATCTTCATTTTCCAGATCAAGGTCTCAGTAGGATCCACAGACTCGAATATCAAGGACGACAACACTATCGTCTCTTGATCCAAAAGATCGGGATTTCTTATGCTTACCTCAATCCTGATATTTCGCTCCTTTCTGTTCTAGTCAGTTTTTCATGATGGCACATATTGCACCATGTCTTTTAACTCTAATGTTGTAGATTCTAAAACAACATTGAGATATATGTGTCATACTCTCTCAGAACTGACATCCAGCCCTACACGCAGTATCCATATTATGGCTACCGCGGGCTACACGAGCCTTGATAGGAAGGGCATTTATCCCAGCCCTCACCAGTTCTATATACTTCCATGCAGGAATTCTTGTTCCTTCGCGGACCCAAAGATAGTGAGGCGGAACCCTCTCCGAGCCATTGAAGAACTTCCCGGCGACTGCGAGATATAGCAGCCTTTCCCATCTCTTTCTTTCATATGCATTCCATTATCAAGGTACAAGGTAGTGTTTTTGTAATTCTCGTTGAATCAAGGGAATTCTAAAGGCAGCTATGGTAAAAGGCGAACATGAATGTTGGAGTTTATTTAAACTTTGATATTTTAAGCGAGGAAGAGGAACGATATTCCTAATATGGTTCCTCGCTTCCTACTCCACCGGATTTAATGGCCGCATGAAGATAAGCAACTAGAACATCATGCGAGTCTCAGCCAAGATCTAACTGCTTGATGTATTTATTTATCTAGTTTATTCAGGATAGTCAAAGTTGGTATTACGGTGGTGGTAAAAGACGTCTTCATTAATAGCAAGACCTCTGGGAATAAAATACTGAGCAGCATAATCTAACAGCTCCTGAAGATCCATCTTAGTTTCAGCAACAAGTATCACATCATCTGCAAACGACATCGCATTTATTTGACATCGATTCAAATTAAGACCAATATATGGTGGCACAGATGAAAGAAAGCCATTAATAACAATATGGAAGATAATGGTGATATCTCCTTGTCTGATGCCACATATAGAAGGAATAGACGATGTTTTATCTCCAATACTAATTGTAATGGATGACTCACTATATAACTCAGAAATATAATCTTTAAAAAGAACAAGACAACTATTCTTTGAAAATGCTTCAAGAACAGCAGTATGGGAGACACTGTCAAAAGCTATCTGTAAATCCAACGAAGTAATCGTAAGGGGAATTTGCAATCGACGAGCTTCAGTCATTAAAGCGGTTAATATGGTGATCTTTTCGGCACAAACATCAGCAGGAATGAAGGCTCTTAACATCATGAAGAAATATCTTTTGTAAACGCTTTGCCAATATTTTGTGGAATAGTCTAAGAAACAAGGGAGCAATAGTGATATGTCTGTATTGAGACGTGAATAGCATTTGATTTTTAAGGTATGAAAATGGTTCTTGACTTTTTAAGCGATGGAGGAATTATGATTAATAAACAAGAGAAGGTTCAACGTGTCCTGTAGGATCTTGAGAGGAACAGTCTTCAACTTAATTGTAGTGAAATCATCAGGAGCAGAATAATTTTCCGGAAAGGCAGCTTGAGTTTCTGATTGATTAATCATCTAATAAAGACAATCTGAATGCAATGGAGAGAGATCGAAGCTATTAGGCTGAAATACGGGTGGTGAAGCAGAGAATATTTGCCTCCATAATGCTATAACATCTGACTTTTGTCTAGATTTTTCGCTTAAAATGATTTTATTTTAATCAAAAATAAGCAACTGAACCAAATTCATTTAATTTTATTGGGATCCGTTTATTCCGCCCCCATCCTACAAATTCTCATGTTTCCCGTTTGGTAGAACATAAGTCGAAATTTCTCCACACCGGATTATCATTTTGTATCTAGACTGGAATGGCGTCCTGCTGATTTTAACTGACGTATGCGAAAGCTATTTATTTTAATTGTCTTAAAGTATAGAAACCATAGAGGAGATAGTCTTTGCGCAAGTGTGGATATAAAAATGTAAAAGAAAAACAAACAAACAAAAAAAAACAACGGGAGGATGGAAGTTGTCAGCAAGAGAAAATCGCAGAAGGGAGTACTATAGGGAATCTCAAATGACTGAGCAGAGAAAATGGTAAATATGTGCCATAACATTACCTAAAAGCCAGCAAACTTTGTGGTACAACGTACTTCCAATGGGAGGTGTTCCAGTCATTCCAATAGTGATGAATAATGAAATTTGTGACTCTACTACTGAGCATGTGTTTAGTGAACTTGACGCGAGTGTCTGACGTAACCCTACTAGAAAGAAGATTTAACATGAACACGGCAGTTAGCTATAGTACCGTATAACGCAAGTTTCGTATCCACAAAATAGCTATTTGGAATTCCACTCGGCACATCTGCCGAGCTAAGAGCACGAACTTGCAATATTTCTTTGCTTTCTCCCATAAGTAGAGATGAGGTACGCCTTCGCTAAGTAGGTTTAGTTATGAAATAGCGAATATTCAGACTGTGTAGTGTTTGGAAGTTTCGGTCCTTGGCAATTTTATTCCCTGTCACGTATCTCAAGTGACGTATTGGCTCACTCAATTCTTATATGGATGTTGCCACTGTTACATGGTGTTTTCAATGGAACATGAAGCGTACACTGCTTTCTTATTTTAATTTTCTAGTGCATTTTGTGGTTTCTGATGGAACAATCGTTGTTTACTAGCTGGATTAAAGGATGACTTATGAAATGTAAGTATCAGTAGTTTATTTACTTATTTCTTATTAATAGGGGATTCAGCACTTGATTTCCTCAGCTAGAGTGTCCTCCGAAATACAACGCTCTGTTAGGTTTATATCCTCTTGTAATATGAGACAAGCTCGTGTAAGGATTTGACTTCCCACCCCTGAGGAGAAAGGGTTTCACCTTTCAAAACATGCAAATAGTCGGAATTCCAGTTAACGTAATATTTGGCCAATAGCAGCTTTAATGTAATAGAAGCCAACCCTCCCCTCCCCTGTCTATCATAAACCGTAACCTGTTGTCATTTATTTATCGTTAGGTTAATGACTTCTGCAGGTCGAAGATCATCACGGTCCTTCACGCGCGTTCCTGTCTTGCTGTAGCTCGCAAGCGAAGTGAACCATGGCTACTCCGTGATATTTAGCAACGCTGTCTTGCTCATAAGCATATAACTGATGGAAACACGTGAGGGTTGTGTGCTCCAGAAATTAACCGCCGCAAGTGCATTCCAAAACGATTGATCTTGTCTTTCTTACAAGAATTTTTTGGATTCAATTTCAGTGCGATTTTGACTACACATATGAAGCTATAGTGGGAAGAACAGGGAGAGAAGAAAGACTGATAAGCAAAAATATAATTTTTGCAACCGCTTGTGCGATATTTTATAAAAACCTGATGATACATTAGCTTCGCGTGTCTGCACTTAGGACTTATTTTAAAATATTTTCAGAGTTTTAAGATATTTACTTCACTGAGTTTTTCACTCTGCGTAAATGCATCTCACAAACTGTCTTTTATTGAAATATAAGGTTCATGTAAGTATAATAAACGTATTCATAAACGTATTCTTGAAATTCATATCGTAAAAATATGAAAATACTTTTTAACGTGTAATCCTTGTCAATAAAAGGATAAATTGTTAGTCTTAATTTCAATCCTGCCCCCATTGAAATTTTTTATTCATTTTTGTGGGTTTATTTCGGTAATAAGCATCCGCTGCTTCCTAAATGTGACACTTTTCTTATTCACAGAATTTACAAAATACATTAGCGTAGCCTCCACTGTAGAACCAATTTCTACAGATATCTAACAGCATAGCGCACTCTTTCCCAATTTCTGTTTAGTGCCGAAATATTTCTCATATTATTCTGCCCTTTTGATACGATTACAAAACGTTGAAGCATTAAGTACAGAGAATTAGCCTTTTCAGATAGAAGGATGTTATACTTATGGGGGGTAGGTAGGAGAGCTAATTCTGTATTATGAAAGTAAACACAAATCGAAGTACAGGACTTCTTTACACACTTCGTTTAATATATATTTTTTTAATTGGGGAGATCTTGCGATATTTCGACTATCCGGATTTAGAAATTTTTATTTCGATATTATTTTACAGTACGCCAAAACGGAAGAAACAAATTTCGGTTTTACTCTCTTAATATTAATAATGTAAAACCGACCCAAGTTCCTTTCATTTTATTTGCATATCCTGCAAATAATATTTGCTTCTGTGGAAAACTCGGATATGCAGCTGAACTGAGTTATAGATCGTTGGCCAGTTGCAGTCAGAGATAGATCAACGAATGTTTTTGAATTTGTATTAGCACTCTTCACGTTTGTCAAGTTATGAACTAGAAACTCGTGCTGCATAACACAAGTTCAAAAGTATGTGTTGAGTAGATTGCTGTTTTACTAGCCTACAGTGCTTGGAAGCTACAGGAAATTTGTTTTGCTTACTGACCGTTTTTGTTTGTATGTTGATTTATTTTAATTTTTATTATTATCTCTATCCTCAAAGAATGACGTGCGAAAGAAGCAGGTGAACACTAACCTTATCATATCTCCTAAGTTTGTAGCAACTTCATTTATAAATTTCAAACAAATGCGAGTTACTGGTTTTAATCAATTATGTTGAACAGAGTAAAGACAGTGGAAATAAAACAAATGCTTAGATTGCAATGTTTCAAGAAATTATGAGATGTAAGATACGTCAGTGAGAACAACCAGACTTTCATTGCTGGTACCAAGATACCATCTTGTAGTCTACCCTCCATTCGTTGCAATCTGATTGTCTTCAATGGTCATTTACATGTATTGGACGAATTTCTTTTTCCAAACAAATCCCCATTATCCCGGAGCTCTCTACTTTCACACTCTTTCTTCTATACATCTTCTCATTGGCCTTAAATCCCATTCATAGTTTTGCGGAGGACAGTATACTTTCTTTTTCTTTACTCGACAAGCCTCGTGGAGATAAAAGGGTTTAATCTTCAAGATCTACTGCCAAATGAATTAAACAGTGATCCTCTTATTCTCCAATGGGGTAAATTTAACATAATGCTATTAAAACGGTCTCTGCTTTTTTCTTGTAAGGATGATCCTTCCAACCAAAAGAATAGAAATTCTTCTTTTTGTTGCTCATGTTCATCTCCGGGTCAGATCTGTATTCTCGGACTGACTTGCACTTCTAGCCTTGCATATCTAAAATTATATCCCTAGCCTCAAAAACTCGGCACCTTCTTTCGTTCAAAACTCTATTTATAATCTGTAGAACTCGCATTATATTGCTTCGTTACGTTAAGAGGATCCATCAATATCTAAGATAATTAGAAGAAACACACGTATAAACCACAGTGAAAATTATTTAATTGTAAATATTTCATCCTAAGTATCTTAGGATAATCATCAGTACAGTAGTTAAACACAATTAGGAATAACATACAGTTAGGGCGCATGATTAAAATAGAATCTCATGAAAACGTGCATAACGTGTTAAAGTAGTACAAAAAAAAACCGTTAATTATTTAACACAATTTTGTATGATAATTTCCCATACTTTAGGAATAGTAAGAACGTCGTTGCGGTTTAGGTTTGGCCTGTGTAGTAGGGCTTCAGAACTTTCTTTGTATAAACGTTCAGGTTTAAATAAAGATCTATGTAAAAGTTTAGCCCTTTTCCCAATGGATCCTATGGTTTGGATTTTCAATTCCGTGTTGAGAGAGGCCAGATTTCTGCGGTTTAAGAAGACGAATGTGGTCTTGATGTTCCGAGATGCGTTTCTGAACAGACCTACCTGTCTGTCCAAAGTAAGATAATTTGCATGAGCATGGAATCTCATAAACACTAGGTAACATCAAGGGTGAGAATTTGTCCTTAGGAGAAGGTAATAAGTTGTAAATTTGGTTGATAGGTTTGTAAGTAGTGGCAAAATTGTATTTCTTCATAATTTTAGAAAGACGTTCTGAGATGCCTTTAACGTAAGGTATGGGAATCCTATGCACTTCTTCCTGTCTGGTTTGATGTATGCAGAAGTGACTGATTTTTTGAGTTGTTTTGGGATTATATCCATTTAGGATGGCTGTATTTTTGATAACTTCTAATTCCTGGTTTAAAGATTCTTCAGAGGAGCAGAATTTGTGTGCTCTGGAAATTAGTGATTTAATAATGCCAGATTTCTGAGATGGATGATGAGCGGAAGAATTGTGAATGTAGCGACCTGAGAATGTAGGCTTGCGAAAGACGGACGTGGCGATGGAACTGTCTTCTTTTCTTTGGATGTGTAAATCCAAAAAAGAGATACCCTGTGGAGATTCTTTTTCTAACGTAAAGTTGATGCGATGATGAAGGAGGTTAATTTTATCTAGAAACAGTTGTAATTCAGGTTCGGGATGATTCCAGACTGCAAATACATCATCGACATATCTTAGCTAAATTTTTGGTTTGGGTTCAAAAGTGAATATTTTTTCCTCAAGGTGTTCTAGAAACAAATTTGCTAGGTTTGGTGATAAAGGAGATCCCATTGCTGTTCCTTCCTTTTGCTTGTAAATTTGACCTTTCCAGGTGAAGTAACCTGATGCAATAACAAACTTGAACAATTCAACTATATCAGACGGAAATTTTTGAGTTAATAATTCTATTGTTTCTTTATGGGGAATGTTTGTGAAGAGGGAGACAATGTTGAAGGTGATTAACAAGTCTGTTTTTGATAGTTGAATGTCTTTAATTTTTGTGTGAAACTCAGTAGAATTTTTGATTGTAGAGACTGAGTGGCCTATGTGAGGGCGGAGAAGGTTAGATAAGAATCTTGATAACTTGTACGTTGGACAGCTGATACAGTCTACGACGGGTCTAAGGGGAACATTAGTTTTGTGTAGCTTAGGTAAGCCATAAATTCTAGGAAGTCTTGCATGGTATGTCATTATATTGCATTGGTATGTCTTAAGTTTTTTGATTGTTTCTTCATCTAAGGAGGAAGTTTCATTAAGTAGCTTATTTAATTTTCTGAGTTGACGATTCGTAGGATCAAAATCCAATTTGGAGTAAGTATTACGATCTCGAAGAAGTAAATTCATTTTTCGGTCATATGAATTGGTATCAAGATAGTTAGGATGAAATATTTACAATTAAATAATTTTCACTGTAGTTTATACGTGTGTTTCTTCTAATTATGAACGCACCACAGGTTTCGTTATTTAAAAAAAAATATCTAAGATAATTGATGCCCTTAAGGATGATCTTGTTAGGTAGCGCTTTTACTTCCCCACATCTTCACTCGGGTCACTTTCTTCTTGACACTATTTCTACTTATGGTTTTTATAGGTACTTTTATGAGCGTCATCCACCGAACAGGCCACTACAATTCCTCCCACTGCTAAACATGTAAAGACACGAGAAGTTACTGGTCAACACCCATACTGGGGAGACAAATATTAACAAGTTGAACAACTGTTTATTTTGGTGTGCCCTACTTTTCTTAATAGTTAAGGAGGGTCTCACCATATATTTTGACCTTGAATTTAAATACGTTGATGAAATTAAGAAGTAAAATGTAATCTGAAACAAACAATAAGATAAGGGCTTAATTTCCGTATACTTTTGTTATGAATTGTATGTAGACAGAGCTTATTACGATTTTCAAACCGAAATTCCACACTATCCGCCAGAATAAACTTTGACTTCCTTGAGTATTCGGCATGAGTTATTTTCATACTTCATGACGCAACCAAGCATGTTTTTAAACAGTGACAGTCTAGACAAACCCAACATTAAAAAGCACCATCGTGTAACGATAACAGTATGAAATGGCTCATAACATTTAACTGTTTTTGTTGACTATTTAATTAGCGGTTCGTAATTACTTTGCTAATTAAAGACTGTCGTCGACAGTTTATTATGTCTCTTTGTTTGTGACCTGTTAGACCGCTTCGAGTCTGTTATTTGGGTTAATTGACGGATATACAATTTGCTGCTGAATTTAATAATTGGATCAACAAAAGTTAACGAATTGTGTACTAATTAAACAAACTTTAAGACTTGCCGATTATTTCGATCGTTTTTTTTTTTTTGTAGTTAGAAAATGGAATAAATAAATACAAGAACAATCGTACTAGCGGTGGATGGACGCATTCTTCTTTTGAGACATTTATCTTTGCAATTAGCTAGAATTACCGAAGAATTCTTGAAATAACACTAGAACGGTTCAAGAAGTCAAGAAGGCGGAAGTCAAGTTCTAGAACACTAGAACTTGACTTCCGCCTAATGTTCGTGTTGACTGAACATTATTTAATGAAAACGAAAATTCCCGTATTTTAGCCAACATTAAAGAATATTTTCAAAATAAAAAGGTTATTTCGTAACACAGTTTTTAGAACTGGATTTGAACCATAATCGAAGGCTTTTTAACCTACAGGGATTTAGCCAGTCCCATAGTGAAGTGACAGTTTTTTTTTTTTTTTTTAATTCTAAACAGACAGATACAATTAAGAGACAGAATATAAGTTCTTCCATAATTCTAAATAGATTGCAAAGATAAATGGCTCAAAGAATGCGTCTATCCACGGTTATTATTTATTTATTTTTATTTGTTATAATTATTTTTTACAAGATGGAAACTCTGCTTTCATGAAAGTTTTCCAAGATACTTTAGTTTTTATATTAAGTGGGGCAGTGATCTTCCACCGGCTAATGAAATTCATTGCCCCGTTACATATTCACAAACATCGGCACCTATAACCGGACTCGACTTGTTGGTTGGAAAGTAGAAAACTGTCCACGGGCTGGCAGATATTAGAATACTGATAATACCACCTCTGTAGTTTAAAGCAATTTTTTCCTTCTGCATAATGTTAGTCCAATTTTCAATCTTCTCACACTTTTGTTCTAGATGTGTGTATTTAATGGTAAACGTGAGAGGTGACCTTTTTGATTTCATTATAATCAAATAGCTCGGTAAACTAGCTGTATTAAGCATCTGTTCTCTTTTTTCAAGATCGCCCAACTTCCGAATATTCGCACATTCGGAGTGGTAGGGCACAAAATTTCTTAAAGAATTCTTGTCTGCTGTCTAAAAGAGGACAGTTTGCTTAATTGATGACTCTCAATACAGCTGTTTCCACATTGTCTTTGCAGATATTTCTCGGCGGTGTTTAAGCATAATGAGCATCCATCGTGCCCTCCCCCATTCTCTACTAAACCTACATTCATCCATCGCTTCTGTGGAAGCGCGCTTCCCAGTAAAGTATTTTCCAAAGGCTATAACCTCCAGCTGTTCAAACACAATAGCAATAAATGGCTTTTCTCTTGACCACCTTCCTACAAACAGCATCGATTTGCTAATAGGGTTTGTGGACTCTTGTCGTGCATGGGAGGGAGTGATCCACAAACAAACTTTTCTTCTTGGATGAGATGCGCATTCAAAATATCCTTTAGCTCGTTCCTGAAAAATCAATCAATCAAATGAGGTGAAATTCTTCAAAACACGAATGAAATGCAAACGTATGCCTCCATTGGATGCCACGAAACAAGCAACGGTTATTTTAGGTCTTTTAAAGTAAGCCCAAATTACCCAAAGTTCCCTCAAGGGAAGACAACATTGATATCTTTATTTCCTAAAAATAGGTACTTGACATAGAACACAACGACGATAAATTTCATGTAAATCCAACTTATTCGGGCAATCCTAACGGACCTTTGGATTATGATGAATGAGAAGCAAGTGTTGAAGCAGGAGCAATACATGGGAAGATGGCTTCAGTAGGTCTTCATTAAAGTTTAGTTTATATTGTTGGTTAGGAAATTATTTTCGCTAGCTAACGATACCCCTCAGAGCTTTCCCCTCTCAATGATTAGGTTATGAGGAATTTTATTTCGGATTTGCAGCCGAAGCGACTGAGACCGATGTATTATCTCTGTTAATTGCATGGGTCTTTTTCTGGTCTGTTTCATCCTTTTCCTGATGACCCCCCCTCCCTATTTCCTGGAGGAATCTTCTGCCACCTCCGGATAACTCCTTCATTTGAATGCCCTGATAAATGTTCCCTCTCTAGATCGGATTCGAACCCAGTTCTATATGAAGGGCATCGTTTGGAATTATCACCGAAGCAGCTAAACTAAAGCCCAAACCATCATTCTGAAAGTATTAACTGTTGATTTGTGAACTCCTGCAGTGATTTGTCGAGATTTAATATAGGGAATCACATAAGTGTAGGTGGAATGCACACTAATAGATCGATTGCATGATCAGCTGAATTTGAAAGTTGATTCTTGAAGCTAATTCGTCTCTGATATCGCATCATGGCATTTACGCCAATTTGTGAAATATCAAGTTTTGTTTGAAAAGTGGTCTCGTCATTCGTACCACACTTTGTCCTCCATTCTGTGTATCTGGTTAGTTCGAAGCACCAAACATGCTTATCTCTGGGTTTGCTTCGCATCTTTACGTTATGTAACGAATCATTCTCCCAATCATGCAAAATCTAAAAATCAAATAGAACATTGCCATGTTTTTGCACTGATGTGTATCACGTGATTTATAGGAAATATAAATACTTTATACAAAACAACAAATCATGTGATACACATTAGTATTTAGTTTTCTCTGAGGTGCTATCGAATGTTAAATCATACAAATGTCAGTTAAAAAAATTGCTTTTGGAAAACAACTTTCTGCTGGAGAAAACAAATTGCATCACTTATTGTGGTATACACATCCCTTTTTTGCAGCGCTGAAAGATTAATCTCCGTAATGCATTGACAGTCCTTTACTTATTCCATAGGAGACGTCGTTTATCGTTCTTGACAGATTTGGCATTTTGCCAAAAAGGAAGTATCCGGTTCTTGTCTGTTTCCTTGAGTCTACAAGTGGTGAGCCAAAGTTAAGTTTTTCGCTTTCTTGATGACGACTTAAATAATGATACTAAGATCAAGAGGTGCTTCAAGCTTTACTTGATACGCCTTTCATAAAGGTGTCTGATGTGAGAACTGATGACAGTTCTTCCTCCTTTTACGAATGCAATTGTTAGCGATTAATCAATGATTAGTAACCAATTCGACCGTCACGTGATATGAAGCGTACGCTTCATATCGCATTTCAACGGATGAATTGGTGTTTACGATCGCTGGGAATCGGCCAGTTGAGAAGAAGCTCTCGTCTTATGACACAGCAACTTGTCATTGCTCATTCTTCGTCGCTTACACGCTGACAAATTAGCACGCGCTATTCCCCACTGTATCCTAAGCCGATGACTAACGGACTCGCCCATAAAAATCACCATTGACGCTCGGAAAATCTTCGGTGATACTTGTAGTCAATACGACGCTTAGCGAACGATCGCATCTGACTACTCAGACACTACTCTTTCAGAGAACTACCAAAATACAATTCGTTAGCTGTGCAATCGAAAAATTCACTTCTTTCGGTGAATTTTACACATTGTTTTATTATAAATCCTTTGCTTTTAATATTACATATTGCTAGTGGGTCATGTGACAATACACGTAGAAAAGTGACCATATGTCTGTGGTGTAGAAAGTGTGAGGATTTAATCCAGTTTTCGAAACCACTTTTACGCCTGAGCATTTTGTATGAATATATCATTTTATATTTTAAATTAGTTCTCTGCTCTTTTCCATGTGTTGGTTACCATAGTGAAATTAACATCACTCGTGCTCAGACTTCAATCATTGGCTAGTGACGTCATTCTGTTGTAACAATGTAACGGAGTTTGCTATTGCTGTTCAATAGTTGGATTGCGATGTATCAAGAGATTTACTGAAATGATGCATTGAATACTAAGATTCGGATGACTCTGGGTGGGGTTGATGGAAGCATTTACGAATGACAGCAGTGAACAACTTTTGTAATACGTTTTTGAGGGGAAAAATGCAAGCTTCTTGTTTGCACTGCATCATCTTTTCGTCCCTCCAATAAGAACGATACACATCACTATTGATTATTATATCCAAAATACAAAATACAAAATTTTCGTTGGGTTTTGGGATCTGTTGCGTTACCACGATTCGAAATATTGCGTGCAATAGTACAGTGAAGAAATTAATAATATTCCTTAACTGTTAAGGTATAAAATATGTACAAAGACATCCGCTAACGCCTTTTATTCCCCAAAGGAAGTAGGCAGGGTAAAATATCCTAATTATTCTATTAATTTTTCCCAAAGTCACTTAGTCTATTAATTATCACAAACTTCATGAACTATGTTCGGTGTTTTTCCTCAAATCAAATGTTGAGTCTCGATTTGACGAAACTGAAGCATCAATTCCTCCTTCCCCATCTTGCATGATGACTGAAAGTTTCTCTTTTTAGATCGTTCGTAATGAAATGTTGCTATTAGCAAACATTTGCCTCTATATTATGGTATATTATGCACCTATACGTAACGAGCTTGTGACACCAGCGAGTAATCTTTCTCTTCCAGTCAGTCAAATCTTGAATGGCACGTGGCTTGATGGAAAAAAATCTGGCATGTACCTTTGAGCATCATTTAGGCGGCAGAGATGTTCATCGTACGGTTATTGGAGGGTCTGAAATGGCTCAAAAAGGTTCCAAGACTGGGCTTCCAAATTATCTAAGTGTTATCCCAACCACCGTATTAAACTATAGGGTTTATGACCTTTTGAAGTTATTTACATAAACCATTAAAAGCTCCACAAGGTAAGGGTATCTTTAGTATATGTAAAATAACCGAGCAATTTTCAAAAAGGTAAAATGCTTATGCATCGACTAACTCTCCTAATTATATAATGCTAAATTTTTAATTATAAATATATGGAAGATGTTGCATAGAATACACTAAGAAAATCTTTTTAGTGGCATAAGGTGCTCAACTAAATTATTCAACGAGTATAGAATTCATTATCACACAGCCAAAGTGGATACTACATCACATTTTCGTTTAATTCGATATCAGCGCATCGGTTATTAGGAGGAGTCTTTACAAATGATACTTTATTAAAGATCTAAGAGTACAACATCAGGGATGGATCTGATCTTCATTTTTGTAAATGAAACTAAATAAGTTTTTCAAGTGGGATGGCGATAAATGAACTTTATATTTGCAGAAAAAGTTATCTCCACCTTTCTCCGTAAAATTTTAGTTATTCAAAAATATAAAGTATTTCATGTTTAAAATTTTAATTTTGAAAATGACAGCATATTGCCTTCCTAATTTCTCTATTTGAAAGACAAAACCTTAACTATAAAACAACTTTCTTGATGCACGTAAGAAGCACGTAAATGTGCATGTTAGATACACTCCCTGAGAGCGTCGATTTGGATTCAGAAATATATTTTATCCAATTTCCTGTGTTCAAAATGATGAGCGCCCAAATTTTGAGGGTAGTTCAGTTTTTACGATATTTTCCGCAACTAAACTCAATAAAAGAGGGGAGGGACGTAATCTGAGATAATTAAACTAAGTCCTGTGCTTTTTTTGCTGGTCAACTTGTTCAAAATTTGGGGACTGGAGTAAGCCCTCAAACATAAGGTATAAACGAGAGAAAGGTAACTGTCTTGAATCAGTTAGGAATCAGAATTATGAGTTCAAATATAGACATCCTAGGAACTTATCAATAGTAAAAGATGGTTACAATAGCAATTATGAGAGAGTGGTAAGACCAACAGTTCTCAAGATAAACCAAAGCATGTCAAACATGGGAAGTAAGACATAGAAGAGATTAACATGACCTACAATCTCTGTAATGAACCATGCATAAAATGACTGCAAGTCTAACTGCATATTTGTATAACATCATTATTGAGATCTTACTATAATGGAAGTGACTATTTACTGTTTTGGAGAATGCGTTTTTAATTTTTACTGAATTAAATGTCTTCAGTTTTTCATTATGTGGATATTCTTTTTGCTTTATATATCAGAATCATTTCTGATATAAGGCATAGACTCTCTACTGTTCCCATCATGGTTCTCTTCTGGGCATTCAGAAACTGTCTGCTGATTGCATAAATAATACGCATTGAAACTTATAGAAGCGTTTTAGCAACACATCTGCATATCCTCTTATTTCCAAATCTTAATGTTTGTTTTTGAAATCTTGGAGATGCGCTTGCTGAACGAAAGAAAAGTAACCCTTGAGCATAGATAAGTTTAACACGACTGCTTTGTGTCATACTCACTGGGTTAGTTAAACGGCCCTTCCTGTGATTTTGTCATAATGTTGATGCCTTTTTGATTAGATAGACCTGAAATTGAACTCTAGGATGAGAAAAATCTTGAGGGATTTTTTGCCCTAAGAGAATCGATTTAAAGTTTTTCACAGGTGAATAGTCCAGAAGAATACATGCAAATAGCAGACAGGTCCCTCGAAACTCATGCAGATAAGTCCCAAGGGATTTGGACAGTAGTGAAGATTTGATTATTCCTATATGTAATAGATTTTTCTTAATTCTCTCCGCGTAATTTGCACACACCCCTTTAGGCTTGACTGTTATAATCGAACGTGCCAGCGAAGAAGAAAATTAAATGTTACAGTGGGATTCATTTCCTACTGATTGACAATTTCCTACGAGAATCAATCTGTTCTTTCTTTTTATTTCAATTATCCCTTCTAGAGATTTTCTCTCCTCCTTAATGCTTGGAACATTCAGTGTTCGTTTTCTCATTTTTAATTCTCCACATTACCAAACTTTAAACTGCCCGCCAGGAGGAGCTAATTTATTTTAATATTTCGTATTAAGCGCTTTTTTTATTGACTGAGTAAATGGTCTTATTTTCGCTGGTGTCTCGGACTTCGTTAGAATTAAAAGATCATCCAATCTTATAACCAGTTCAAAATGTAGATCAAAGGCGCCACTTGTACTTAACAGCTGACATCTTTAGATTCTTGTTTTAAAGAATTTCTTTGTCTCCCTCCCTACGAAGAAAATATTTTAAAACAATTGAAGTGATAGTTTGATCGTATTCGTTCTAGCAATATATTAATGCTGATTGATCCTACTTTTATGAATCAAATGAATATTTTTACTTCCTGACTAAATTTGATTGCTTCATTTTCTTAGAATCTGAATTTATAGGTCGCGTGGAAAAACAAAAACCTGCTCGTTTGAGCTGCTCGAAGTGTTTGTCGGCTACTATTGACTTAGATATTGAAGATGCGTATGTGCTTCAGTATGCTCTCTGGTGGTCAAAATATCCTGTTCATCTTCATAATTTTACGATAATTTTAATTTCTTGTAAATAAATCCAGAGACTGCAATCTTAATGACTGATGAACCCACTTGGCATGTTTGTGTATATTACTCACACACGAGAGGTTTCAGAAATGTAGCACAGTGTAGTGGGAGAAGAAAGCTGTCTGGAACCGGATAACAAGGACCAAACTGTAGAATATAATACGAATTTTTTAATTATATTTATATTCCAGAGATAGCCTTCCTTCGAGAATTCAACGACTTCATCTCCAAAGAAATATTGCTCAAATCTAACCGTTTCCTAGAAAGTTCCTAACTTGATGAAAGAAGATAGACAAACATCTATAAGGACCTCTTTGCCAAATTGCAATTCTGTTGTCATCGGCACAAAGCGAACATTTGATTTATACGTTTCATCTGCGGATTGCTCTAAGTGCATATAAGTTATTAAAAAAAATTGCTCCATAAATACTTCATGGTCACTTCGCAATTAGACCTAATTGTCATGTGGAGGGATGGTTATTGTCTAAATGGAAAGCAAACCTTTTTTCATAAATTCTGCGAAAGAAAACAAAAATGAAAAATCTCTGGAAGTGTATTGTTAGAGATTTCTCTAAATAGGAAGAAGGGCAGTTGTCTTTTAATACATCTTAGAAATTCGTCTCCTTATTCAAGGTGATTTTTATGATTATAAATACAAAGAAAGATAAAACACAGTCGTATCTGAAATAATTTTTCTTTTCTTTTAACTAAATGACCTAAGGTACCTGAATATTTCGATACATATTGCTATCATATCAAAAGAAGACCCCATAGGGAGAATGACTGTGTTTTCTGATTATATGAATGCATTTTAAAATAAGTGCCAGCAATGCCTTGTAGTTGGCTGATATCTCACAATTTCTATATAAAAACTGTATTGATTTATCATAATTTATTCTCGTCTAATTTCCTCTTAGCTAATAAATAGCTGGGATTTTAGAAATGTGTTTTTCGGGTTTATACAAATAGAAAACGTCCTTCACACTCGAATGTGTAGTTGTTCTTTTCTGTTTACAGTTCTTGTTTTGATGTTAATTGTCTTAAAGACTTACACCCAAACATTAATCCCATCTGAGAAAAAAAATCAATTTAAATATCTTTATCACGTAAAGTGATATTGAATGTGATTGAGATCAAACTAAACACCACTTTGCATAACGTTGCTTAAAGTTTGTTTACAAAAGTATTTATTTTAGAGCAAAGACTTTAAAAGTGCAGTCCATTTTTTTAATAAGTAAAAGCGATGAACTTGGGTAAGGATGATTGGCAATATTTATACAAAAAATAGACCATCTAGAATAGGTAAGATGTGATTTAAATGACTTGATTTCACCATGTGAATACTTGGCTTTTATCTATAAAAATTAAAAGTAAGTTTTCTCCTGCACTTCGTCAGTAAGAGCAAGGCCCAGAAGCTATAGACATTACCGGATATAAAACTTCCATTTGCTGTAGGTAATCTGAGTTTCTGAGACTAAGCAGAGATTTATCCGAGCACATAAAACCAATACGAGATATGTCTACCAAAAGCAGTGTCCGAGATTAGACCAAGAATGGGCTTTAAACCGCATGACTTGTCCACCGTTGCTTTTTTCTTTGCACTGCGTGTTCTCTTCAGTGTCGGTACAGCCCTCCTAGAGTGCATGGCTTAGGAAGGTAAAAAAAAGTTAAAGTGGTTTTTAGAAGAAAAAGAAACACCGATATCAAATCCTTAGGAAGGTACGCTATTTAGTTAATGCGAGAGTGATAGAGACCCCTTTATAGTTCTTCACGAGGGAGATACGAGAGCTTGATTATACCGTAATGTTACACTAGGGTTTAAGTATCGGCTTCCCGAAATTCTGTTTGTAAGGTGGATGTTTGGATTAACTTGCACCGTTGCCATCCATAAAGCCATTTAATGGATGACTTCTGAGCCATTATGCTGTAACTGAAGAAGGATCAAGTAGGTAGTGTACTCTCTCTCTCCAGACTTCTGATACTACATCTCTGTAGCGTCCAGCCAAGATTGCCTCTTCCGTTTTCAATTTTTAAATTCTACGGACCTAATTTATTACAACCATAAAGAAGTTTCTTATTCTGGAGATGACTTACGGCCAGTTACAGCAATATCACTGGCTGGATTAATGTTTGAAAAGGCAACTTTATTTTATCAGCAAACCAATCCAATAGAAATGTCTCGAAACGCTGTTATTCTCTATAGACTTCATTCGGTTTCATGATGGTAATTTACTCCAGGGCAATCAGGGGCGATCCCGTATCATTCTTACGGGAATGACGATTTAGGTTTACAATCGAGGTTCGAGTTTAATTAGGGATGAGGCTTGTACTTTTAGTTTAGACTTTTCTTCAATAAAAATTGTTCAAATGTGCCATGTGGGTCCTTTAGATTACAGATGTAATGTAAACTACTTAATACGCATGCTTATTTTCTAAACATCTTAAATTCAACCTAAGGATCAACACTTTCCTACATGATTTAATTCATACCTAGCAAATCTATGCAAACAATATTCTTCACGTATGTAAGCAACCACCATCTTTGCTATGTTCAACATTTCGCAATTAGGCGAACATCTGCATACGATGGTTCATCACTGCATTAATTTCAACTTGCTGAATCTGCAACTATAGGTACTTATGCGACTCGTGAGTTTCTAACTGCTGTTACTTCACCAGCATATCATTGCAGATACAAATGTCAAAGCAAATTCAAGTTATTGCCTGCGTGACTAAATCGAAATGTGAAATATAGATTACCACTTCACATAGCGTTTCACCATCTACAGATACAGCTTAAGTTTCACGAAATTGTGATAGAACAGTTCGAAGTTTAGAACTAATCAATGTCCAAAATAGGCGATGTATGCTGGTGCTCATAACTTATGTTAGAATAGGTCACTACGTGTATACTGTGTTTAGTAGAGCACATTAGACATATATAATGGAATTTCATTCACCATATCACTTGTACTACGTTGAGCAACTTTTAGGATATGAATTAGCGTCATTTGTAGCTAACAACAAATACCCAACAATTACATGTCGTCTAGAAAATAGGGGATACACTGCCCATTATTCTATCTTTAATTTATATGAAGGTGTATATCGGCATAGTCCTAAATGTCACTTCCTTTTAACACAGTCGAGTATCACTGCGCAAGTGGAGCTCTATTCTCATCTTCATCCTTTTTCTTTTCTTCAGTCGCTATTCCCCCCCATAGCAAAGCCGGTTGGTGTCCAAGGTTCCCGCTTTGTAGACATTTGTGTGTAGTATTGTCTTACTGAAAGTAACTGGGGGAGCGAGAGGGGGGAAATGTGCCTACACCAATGTTGACACATCCTGCCAACTCACTTCGTTCTTAAGTCTTCGTATTACACATGTTCTTCGGCGATAGTTTTATGTTTCTTCAGGGATTTTACTGTCTGTCTAATCCAAATAATGGTCGACCTGCTCGTAAAATTACTTCGTAACAGGACAATAAGATTGTCTAATCTGTCGGAGTGCCTTAACATCGATGAGAAAGCGTGTTTCAAGTCCTAATTGGCGATTGCTTAACACGCCAGCGATGACAATTGAATTAATACAGTCGCATTGATAGAGCGATTTATTTCCATCTTGATAACCGTCTTTGGAATGGGCGTCAAAACAGATCGGGAATAAAATATTTTGTTTAATTTCACTGTAAAAAAAAACAAAAAAAGGGTAAGCAATGAACAATTGCTTACGCTTTCTGGGTTTGATGGTTATTTCGATAATTTTAAGTCTCGTTTTCAAATGCTTTCTAATTTAAATGTACAAAATCATGTTTTTGATTTAAATTTTGCTAATTGGATCTACAGAAGATTCATTTTGCCATCACCCATTTGAGCAGTACTCAAAGCACTTTTGCAAGTAAACTGTAATAAAAAAAAATCTGTACTTTCGTCATAATTATAATGCCAAATAAAGGAAATATGCTTTCGAATTTTACCAAAGTTTGAGAATAAAACTTCGGTATAAAAATTGCCTTGGTTTTCACTTAAGACATCAACTCTGCCCAGTAGCCCATATAAATCGCCTTTTATTAGTGGAGTGATTAGGTTTCACTAGCTTGACAGATGTTGGTTCTCATCAGGCAAAAACTTGAAAACACAATCCTCATATCAGTACCAAAACAGTCCGCTTTCAAGAAGTTATATTCTTCATAAATGAATTCTCGGTAGTTGCATAAATATAATATCGAGCCACTCATAAGACTCAATCCAACTGAAGCAGTTTATTCGATATTTTATTATATCAATACTTTGCTGAATCCACTTTGTGTTCGTATTCCGATCCCTGAAGTTAAGATTTAGTCTCCGTATTCCTACCTATCCGATATTTATTTTGTAACCTGTTTTTTTTTTCTCTTCCAAAAAGTACTTGTTTAGTTCATGTTGTTTTGAATAAGTTTACTAGTATTGTTTATGTTTAGGCAAATAATGATGTATGAGTATTGTAGTTTTTCTCTGCAGACGTAAAAAAAAAAAAAAATCGTGTCGTATAAGGCGAATGAGATTGGCTTCTTACTGATTTACAAAAGTTAAATCTATAAAGAATACAGCATATGCATATTTCAATTCAAAAATTTTGTTTCTTGCTATTACTTATATTATTGTTCGATTCTTTGAAAATGGTATGTTTTGAAATATCTCTCAAGTGTTTTTGCTTGATCGTTAACAATATAAATCCCAAATTGGTCTGGGTGAATTTGGCTGTTGGATATTTTGGTATAGGTATAAAAATCTCTGCACACACACACAGCACTACTTTATGCAATAAAAAGCGAAGCAGGTCTTTTTTTTCTCTACTCAGGTAATGTCGGCAAACAGATTTGTTTGCCCAGTTCCCATCATCACGGAAAGTTAGACATAGCCAGAACCTTGGCGAACAGACACCAAACAAACCTTTTCTGTTTGCTTTTAAGGAGTCACAAAATAGAACCTGAAAAGCACAATTTTATCACTAATGTGTACCATACACTGCCAAAAAAATCTACACTTATGAGAAGACATGACCAGACATTTAATTAGATTAGCAAAACATCCTTTTTACTTTAAATATTTTGAAAACTTTATTTGGATGGCACATTTTCTAAGTATTTTCCGTTAAAAATTAGCCGCGTTTTTTTAGCTTTCATGCTCAGCTAAAAATTCTCTCGACCCACTCTCTCTCTCTCATCATGAGGAGTACGCTCCTTTCCCCTGCAGTTGATATTTTCTGTTTTAGACAAATTTATTGTGGATGGAAAAGAATACCTCTCACTTCCCCTGTGAAATCGGTTAACTCTCCATCGGCCCCCTAGAAAGAAATCTTGTCTTTTATATTACACGTTGTGACTTGATATGAAACACATCAATGGTAATTTTGCAAATATTTACGAACATTGAGAGCAATGTTTTTTGGAGTCTAGGCAATTATAATTCAACTATTTTCTCTCTGCAGTCATAAACTCTGTACCATACGTGGTTATAAAAATCCAAACATAAAGAAGTCTAATAGCGTTTGACTTTTTCGTTATCTAAAAGTGTTGCAATAATGAAAAAGTCTGAATTAAATGAAGTTTAATTTAAGAAATATGTTAAACATTTATAGTTTTTATATATTTATTCAATTTTTTATGCATAAAAATCCCATTCTTACATCAGATACTCGCATGCCAGTTTTTTAATTAAATAGTACTTGATTTGTTTCTAGTGCTTAAGTGAATTTTGAGTAATCAAAGAAGCCTGATGTGGCCACCTCCTTATGAATATAACCGTTACAAAATCCCCAGTCTTCTGAGGAATAGAAGCTGTCTCCTGGATAATTTCCACTTGCTTTTCAACCTTAGTTAAGAACCCCAACTTGTTACATGATTAAAAACAATTTATTTGTCGATTAGCTACAGATGACTCTCGACTCCATGGAGGTCTAATGATGATGATAATAACTAGTGAAGTAAGGAGGTAATTGAGACTTTTGAAATACCTTTTGAGAGAACGGTTTCTAGGCCCAGCATTGGACTAACTAACCAGATAAAAGGCTAATGATAAGCAATATTATTGGTTATCATTAGCCTTTTTGTATGAAATTGCCATTATAAAAAGTTGTTACTTAGCAAATAGGTTTTGAAGCTGCTCGTTATTTTAAGATGTATTCATTAGCGATTCGATAATGTTACGAAATATTTCGGCGATTATCTGTGGATAAATGTCCGAGATGACCTTCAACCATTGAATGCTGAACTGTAGAGCGTTTATGAAATTTGTAGAAATAAGAATGAGTAATTGGAGGAGCTAAATTGCTCTTCAACTCCCGTTTATCTAGATGAAATATGTAGTGAAATTAAAAGCTGAAACGATTTAATTTATAAACTAAACGTCAGTAAAAGGATATCAGATGAAGCAAGCGTTTAGTTCTCATTAACACATTTCATGCAGTCCGAACTTCAAGTTTGGATTATGTCGTAAGAATAAATTAACTTTTACAGCCATCGGTGGCTTGTCAGCATTGATATTTGAGAAACACACCGATATCGAATATCCTTGACATCTCTTTACAGTCAGAATAAATTCCTAACTGCGTCCTACTTTCCCTTAATTCATAATTAAAGGCTTAATTACCAAAGAAATAATGAATGATGTAATTTCCGAAGTAAAATTCAAAACTCGAATGTGTGGTAGTTGAATATTTGCTGGCAATTTAGAAGCAGTAATTAGAGTTGATATTAAAACGTTCCAGATGGTTGAACCAACAATTAAAGGAACTAATGATCTACTCCTTTTAATGCATGTTACCTTCGCCGGTGGCGGATAACCCGCATTGGTTATTGAGCTAAGGTAGAATTGCCTCACTGCCTTGTTTGGCATACCTTATTAAGATCTTGGGCCGTATCCAAATGAGGCTAATTTCTCTTAATAACTATGCAAGAAAATATTTTCTTGCATAGATTTAAGTGAATATAATTTACTTTATTGAATCCGACTATAATTGCTGGACACTGGTCATTATTTTAGACATTGTGGACTAGTTTCAACCTTTATTCTAAAGGTTTATTATTTTTTTTTTAATTTCTATTTCGATAATTCTATTCAAGTAAATTCCTACTCATTGTTTTCTGGTTTTCTTATTAGTTCGCTGTAAGCCTCTTTTGCAAAGGGATTGCCTGGTATAATTTGCCACCGATCCACCATTAATTGAAATTGCATAAAGTTTGTTTGGTCTCAGATAAGCTTAATTGGTTATCACAAGACTTAACTCAAAACATCGACACGAGTCCTAATTGATCTTCAGTTGAAGTCCTTAAAAGATCCCTTACCACATTCGAGTAGGATCCTTTTCTAGTTATACTTGTAACATGGCTTCGTTCTTCTGTGTGTACTACAGAGACGAAAATTTTAGTTATTCATATAATCAGCAGTATTCTGAATCCGTTGAGGTATGTAGATGATACCACCTTGCTAGCAGAATGCAAAGAAGATTTGGAGGAACTTATTATGAAAGTTAAAGAAGAAAGTGCTAATTATGGTCTTAAACTAACCTAAAAAAAGTTATGGCATCATGTGAACTTAATGATTTTGAAGTAGATGGGGAGAAAATGGAAGCAGTTAACAATTTTGTGCTCCTAGGATCCCGAATTGATCAAGATGGTTATTGTACGGAAGAAGATTATTTCTCGGAAAGAAAGCAAAATCTTTAAAGATATTAGCCTCGCAGGAAAAATCAGAATCGTGAAAACAATGGTATTCCCCGTGGTACTGTATGGATGCGACAATTGGACCCTGAGAAAAAGTGAAAGAAGGAAGATAGATGTATTTTGAATTATTAGTTTGGAAACGCTTACTAAGAATACCATGGACTACAAAGCAAACCAATAAATCAGTGATAGACATAATAAAGCCAGATTACTCTCTCGAAGCTATGATCAAGCCAAAAGAAGAGGAAGACCAAGAATTAGATGGGTGGATGGAGTTAAAGAAGCAACTGGAATGCGCTTGGAAATTCTGAAAGATATGGCCAGGGACAGATCTCAATGGAGAATGTATGATAATAGAATCGATGGAACATAACAACCTCTGAATTCTGTTGATTTCTCTGTTAAAACGTCTGTTGGTTTGGTTGGATGATTTAACTCACTCAGACTGTGGGTTCGAATCCCACTGCTGGCACGTGAATATCTTTTTTCCTTAGAGAAGGCTTTAAAGATTTCTTAGCCAACTTACTGTACTAGAGTGATGGGTTTAAAACCTTTTGTAGTCGCCTTTAAAATGCAGTATTCAGTATCAGCGGGTAAATGACTTTAAAATTAAATTTAAAAGATTCTGAATGATTCAATTCTTTACGCTATTTGATTTCCTAAGTCATATTTTAACACAATACGTTGAAGGCAAGAATAATGAAATATCGTTGCGTGCCAATAGAAACTTGTAAGGAACGAACCGAGCTGTGGTGTTATGTTACTGTAATCGAATGATGGTAATTATTCAGAGCAATCCTGTTTTAATAAACAAATGTTTTCTTCCCATACTTAAGAGAAAATATCTGTTCTTTACGTTGTTTCTATTATACTCAAGACTTGGTTTGTTATCTGAATATACAGAGTTCGTTATTCTTCTTCCTCTCATCTGTCAGGTTCCCAAGCTTTGCCGGTAAGAGTGTCAGCCATTCATTAGTATATTGGATTAGCAGGCAGCAGGAATGTTAATTACTATGCAGGAGTTGTTCGTTGTTTTAATGAGTTAAGGGCAGAATTTTTATTGCGTAATAAGAATTAAAACTCGGCGTTGCTTCTTTTGGAATGTATTTTAATCATTCACCTTACTCGAAAAGCTTGGATTAAGTGGATTAGTTAGTATCCTATGTGGAGAATGCGAGACAAATTCTGTGCTCCTGCAGACACACGATAACTTTTTCATTCCTTCGTCTTCTCATTTCAAACGTAATCATGTTAGTTGAGCAAGCAATGTCTTTTCTTAGTGTTAAGGAGTTTCACCTTGTTAATTGATTCCGACACGTGATTCACGTAATTGCCAAACTGATGAGTTGTTTCTCGTAGTAAACAAGCCTTAATGAGGACTTCTCTCAACTGGACTCAGTCACAGATGTTAAGACGACATTGCAAATAGGCTTAAGTGCAAATTCAGACGACTTGAAAAACAGTCTCTTCTTCTTAACTAATATAAAGAATTGGCTAAGTAATGCCAAGTAATTTTAAATTGATTACGCAAAATTTCGAACACATTGCTTGTTTAAAGAAGTAATTAAAGTAATTAGATGATGAAAGTATAAATAGAAAAACTAGTGGAGTGTTGTTGAGAGCCTTGCGAACCACTTTGGGAGGTCAGCTTAAAAGAATAGTTTGAAAGCACCTACAGAGGTCTTAATTTCAAAGGGACTTACCTTTTCAAATAGCATGATTTGTAAATGCTTTAGCAAGCCAGTCGCACCTCGAACTGAAGCAACGAATCCTATACTTGATCTTGTAAAAGACATTACTAATGATATTTCTTCACGAAGCTATCCTGTTTACTAGTTAACATAATAACACGTTCATTTGTTAAGAACTACCCATAATTTATTTGAATTCGTGAGTTTAGATCCTGTAGTTTGGTGATTGAGACTTAGTTATAAAATGTACGCCAAAATTCATCATTAAATCAGGAAAAGAAATATATTAGTATATTTTGACTAATATATTTCAACTTTAAGTAGTCAAGAATCCTATTGAAACAAATATTGCATAAACGTACATACATCATGAACCTCCCCCCATTTGAACTTCTACCATCCACATTTAGCCCATTAAGAAATCGGTCGGTCTTGCACCATTTTAATGCTTATAATGTTCCACCAACAATAATTATTTCAATGAAATCAAAAAATTATCGCAAATTTTCGTCAACTGGGAAATTTAAATCAATTACGCAAAGTTAACAGCCAGAACTTGTAACCGCTCCACACAATAAGGAATTCACGTAAAATAGTTAAATTATTGTATCCAAAATATATAGAAAGGTTTTAATTATATTTTTTAAACTTCACAGCTACAAATTAGACTTTATTGCAGTTCAAACTGGTAACTCTCTTAAAATCTTCCAAAATTGTACAGATTTCCTTGTCAACCGGACTGTGACTTCATCTTATAGGCTCAACCATTTAGATCGAATAGTCATTCAGTTCCCTACTAAGTTCTAAGGGTTTTTTATCTTATTTCCAAAACTTCAGTTAAATTTTTAGCATGCAGAAGAAACACGTTTGAAGATAGAGGGTACGGAGGGTTGCATTTCTACTTGAATTATAATTTCGAGGTATGTTTTATTCAAAATGTATTATCTGTTCCTGATTTAATGTTGAATTTTAACGTACATTGATAAGTCTCAATCACCAAACTATGGAATCTTAGCGAGTTCAAAACTTAGGGAGTGATACTAAACGCAATATGTGTGCTTTTATTATATTGGTTAGTAAATTATTTTTACTTGCTGACCAAGTTTAATTATTTCTAATACACAATTTCGATTAATTTTAGTATACAGAAATTCTTTGTACTTATTATGGCAAATTTTCCGCATCTCATTGGTAGCCTCAATAGATATCGATGCTTTTTTACAGGGGGGGAACACTTGGGTTGGTTCGAATCCAGTGTGGATGCAAAGAATGTATAAAAAATATTTCACCTGTAGGTGATTCATGGGTGTCATTCGCAGATTTTAAGCTCATTTTATTCCCAGAAAATTGGTAAACTCCTTATTTGTATGTGGATGCAGATTATCGTTTGTCGTAATATTTATTTAAATCGATGAGATTATGAATTGATGGCAGAAGGATACCAATGAGGGTATTTAAAGTTCATTAAAGTTATGAAAATATCACTTATTAATCAGAGTATCAATGGCCTTTAAAAAGAAAAGATGGCTATAATTCTAATCCAAGCAAAATTTAAATCGATTGAATTCTCGAATCATTTGACTATAACCATATCCAAACTTCAAGTTTTAAAGTATTTCTTGGTAAATTATATTTAAAAGAAAAGTATTGTCGAGCATGGTAGCAGGTTTCAGTACTTTATTAATTCACATTAATATCAGTTTTAATATGTTCGTCTACCAGAAAGAGATCTCGAGTGTACTATACTACAGTTTTAAAATACTGTTGTATAAAATGGCAATTCAATAGTTCGAACAAATAAATTCGCGTTTATATTGAAATATTCAAATCATTAATTCATTTGTAGGAGTGTATAGGAGACGCCTGTGTTGGGATTATACTTGCTTGCCTCGTCCTCATTTCCTGTTTTTTTGATGTCTCCGATACAGCGTAACGTGTTCATTCTTTGTCAAAGTTCCCGCCTTCCTTTGTGCATGCCGCCGCTCTCCTCCCATCCTCCTACTTTTCGGAATTTTTTTCGGGTCTTGCGCCGGAGTGGTTTTTGCAGGTGTGTGCCGCCTTGTGCACATGACGGTAAAAACGCGACATTTCTCAGAAGGTAACGGACACCAGAAGTCTTCTGAACGGAAACGTGTGCGAGCACACTCCCGTGAACACTATCGAAGGGCGCGCGAGGTGTAGGAAACGAAATAAAACGAAGAGAATGGATTCTCTCCTGCTGGATATTGATTGATGGCTGCGTGGATGATACCATTTTTGTGGAAAGGGATGTCGTGAAAGGAAGGGTCAATATTAACGGGTGCATCATTGGATATCTCCACTTAGACGTAGGTCGAATTTTTCAGGTTATTACAGATAATTATTCCATCTATGACTGTTGGTCAGCCCACAAATCAACAAATAAGGCATTCTAGTCTTAATGAGATAACAAACAGGCTCAAATTAATTCCAGAACAGATCAAATGACAAACATTAACTACTAAATAAAATTATTTTTACTTCAATATACTGAGGTTCGAATCCCGTGTACAACAGCAATGAGTCTTTATAAGGGATTTTCAGTTGAAAAATTACTTTTTCTCTTAAAATGTCAACATTTTTTCTTCCATAAAATTGGTTTTCTTCCTTCAATTATCACTTCGAATATGAATTCGAAGCAAACCAAAATAACCGATTTATATGAAATTATAAAAGATATGCTGAAATCTTAGCATATTTTTAACATGAATGCAATATGAAATTTTCGCCAATGTCTTACCATTTTGAGTAATTAAAACAAATCATCTGCTTATCAATGCTGTTAACATCCCCGAAGTATGTCGAACTCTATCTAGATGGGAAAAAATCATTTGTTTTTTTTTTATAAATGAGATTCCATTGATTAATCTCAATAGATAGTTAATATGGTTATTAGACACTTCTCATCTTCCTGGTTCCACTCTTCTACGAACTTTTCAAACACAATCTAGAATAGAATAGCGACAGTATGAGCTTAATGGAAACAGTGGGCCAGAAATGCAATACTCTAAAAGCAATTTTCGGTACATGAGATCATTGGCACATCTCTCTCGTTACTCGAATATTTCACACGAGAAGTCCCGTGACATGCTGTGTTGATTTTATTGACAAATTCAGCCATTGCGTTACATAGTTGAATTTCGTGATTGTCTTACTGGTTGTTTTTAAACTTCAGATTTGTCTTAGATGAAATTAATAATTTAAAGTATGTAATTGCTTACCAAAGGCTTTTATGATTATAAATATCTAAACTAACTATTAGTTGAATGACAATCCATCTCCTCAACAAATCCAATAAGTAATCCATTCCATCAACCGTAAATAGTCAAACTTGATTACCTGAAATGTAATTTTTGAATAGAAAAGGATGCCTGACTTGAATGAACAGGAAATACTGCGAAACGTAGCAGAATGCAAGAAGGAATTATCAATAAAAATAACATGAAAGTGATGGCCCAGCTTAATGAATAAACCGAAATAAAGCCACTCAGTAAAAGTAAACGTGGAAGACCGAAAGGAGATGAAAATGAACCCATTCACTTTAAACAATTTTCTTCGTAACATTTCTTTTTTTCCCCCTTAAAAAACTGATCCATTCCTAGTATTTCAATGGATCTGTATTTGACTATTACGATAGCCTAGCTGGGATATATGAAAGGTCCATTTTGTGTGCTTACGATTCAATGGAATCGCGTTACAGTTATGAAATGAGGTCATCATTGCATAGGCGCGAAGATCGAAGCAATCATTGTATGGATTTTTGCTACTTATGTAAGACGATATCTCTCCTTTTTGCTAATTAAAAGAAGTGACGTGTGATTTACCATCAACAAATTGTCTTTGCGTGTTGTCAGGCTCGTTAATTCCGCTAGTGGAACATCATTTCTAAGAAAAGACAATTTTTTTATTTAATATGGAAGTTGGGATTCTGATTGTCGTGTTAATCAATATCTAAGCATACAGTTATTCACGTTGTGCCACATTGTATTTACCTCGAAGTCGTTTTTCTTGTTCTGTGTAAATCTTGGACATAAATCACCGAGATTTAAGTCAAGCCAAGAAACCGATTCTCATGGATCCTTGATATCAGTCATGTCAAAGAAAAATGCCTTTTCTGTACTAAAGTAAACCTCATGAAAAATACATAAGAGTGTATGCTAAAGGAACAAATTCTAGTATTTGATTTTTCGATGCTTACGCTAATCTAAAACCAGAAATGTGCTATGAAAAATTTGAGCAATAAAATTAACTTTCGGATTTCAAATTGCAATACTTCGGCTGTTGTTAGAAGACGAGCACTTTTTGATATTTGATTCTTTTCGATATTTTTGCATTAGGAAAGATACTGCATTGATCTAAGGGAAGCATTTAATAAGGTCATATGTTATGAAAGTGTGTAATAAAAATAGCTCTGGAATTTCTTGTGAAATATTCTAGTTTATATCCTGTGAAATCAGAGATAAACTAACCGACCAGCCTCTTAACATGCGTACACACATCAAGGTTGCCTTTTCCATAGACGAGAAAGTACCCATTAAAATTGAAATAACGTGGAAACGAAATTTAAAGTGATGGATAATTATCCATATAAGCATTTGGAATGTTATACTAAAGTGACAGCTATCCAAATTATTCTTAGGAAAATCTGAACTCAAGAAAGCCATTTTTCCAAGGAAAAATATTAGAATGAATTCTTGGTACACAAACGTAAATAATCAGCCAGTAAAGGGTTTGAAAAATGAACACCAGATGTCATCGCATCGATTTCATCACATTATTTAAGTCTTCATAAAAATACGAGATTATCATAAACTGTGAGGGTCGCAATCAGAGTAGAACAGATTATTTTAGCTGCTACGAGTCGAGGTGGCCAAACTGTGAACAAAGTTCTTTCCTATTTTCTCTTTTAACAGCAATACAATTCTTGTTTATCTGCCTAACAAAGTCATTGGATCTATTTAACAACAATAAAAATAATTCGAAGTTAAAATCGTTCTTTATTGGAGCAAAATCGATCCAGTGAAACCTTGTGTACGCCACTTGACTGTATCTGTCTAGCAAAAATATTGTCCGTGTGTTGGGGAACAGGTGATCCTGACAGCTTCTTAATCGATTCTCCTTTTAGTCTGTCTGCTTAAGCCCGAAGCTAGGGTAGCGTTCTAAAAGCGAACGAACGCTAGCAAGCTTTAGCTAAGTACACACCGTAGGTGGTTGAACAAATCTGACACCTTTTAATTCCTGCTTACTTGAATAAAGTCCTTTAAGTCCTTGGAATGAGCGACAGTGTCAGTTGGCGTCTGATGTGTACACGTCGCGTTCCTGGCGACATCTGGTCCTTTTTTTGTTACTCAATATGGCTTTAGTTTTCGTCTCTGCTTCTTTGACCTCGGTGTGATTCGTTTTTTTTTTATTTTTTCCCATTATAATTGATTTAGTGACGAAACTAAGTATTATTTTATTTTTAATTTTTTTTCCTACTCGATTTGTCCTTCTATACTGCTGTATCAGAACATGCATTGTTTTTCAGCCGAGGAGTAATGTTATTTATCTGGTCAGTTAACATTTTTCATATGAAAAAAATGTGATGGTAGGTTTACGCAAATCTTAAACATGGAAATAAGCGAAGAAATATATGCTGGTTTCTATATAGAAACCGCTTATTTGGAATTCGCCCATATATCATGGTATCTTTTCATGTTTTTTCTCGGCATATGAATAATAGGAAGAAAATGTTAAATCAATTTAGTATATTCTCTCCATGAAAACTTCCCAGTACGTGTAAGGTTTTCATGGAGTATAATATAAACTGCAATGAACAAACGATGGATAGTTAGCTTGTTGAGACATTTGCAAGACTTTCTGGTTTTGATTCCCTAGATGTTGCTCTCCTTCCCCGACAACAAATAAAATTGCATGGATTTTTTTTCATACTTTTCTTATGCAGCATCCCAAAAATTACACATTTGCTGCCTTAGATCAATTTTTGATGCCGAGAGATCGTAGAAAAAGGTCTCTTTCATGCTAAGAATGGAGAACGATAGTATTTTAATCCCATAATTCCATTTATTCAAGCTTTCTTTGCTGTGATCAGGAAAGACAAGACATCTTGTTTATGTTTACGATGCTCTGCTTCCATTAGTCTTCTGGAAACAAACAGTTGATTGTACTGCTAAGCAATCCGTGACCGCGCGCAACTGTTGGTGTGTTGTCTGTTGAATTGTTTCGAGTATTTTTCCCCCCTCTTCGTCATGTGTCATCCATGTCTCTTTAGAATTTTTGCAAAGCAGAACTGCCTTTTTCCGAATTGAAATCAGTGTTAATCTGCAAAATTTGAGGTGCCTGATTGTGTACCTTGGAGATCAATCTTTACATTAATGCCATTAGAAGGGATTTGACAGAAGAATTAATGTAAAGAAATTGAGAATGAATGCTAGATTTTTCTTTCAGGGCAGTGCGTAACTGGAATAGATTTAGAGGTGGTGATTGCAGTAGTGTGAACGAATTTAATAAAAAAAATATGACAGTTGTTGTGGGTGATGTGGCCTCTCTCGATGAGTTCCTTACTACCCTTAAGAGCTCTGCTGATAATCAGTTTATTATTCCTTAAATGATTTTAAACATTTCCTGAGGTTTAAATATGTTTGGAAAGCAAATATCTATTGAAAATGGATATTTGTTTTTGCTTTCTTTTTAATGCTCAGAACTAAGTTGAAGTTTTCTGCATCTATTCTATCATTAAATATTTCGCACCGATTAACAATTTTTTACGAAAAATAACTTTTTGACACGCATTGCTATCCATATTTTGATATTTTCACTCTGAAAATAACCAAAAACAGTGTTATATGGTAGTGAAACCTTTAATTGAATCAGATAAGAGCCAAATACGCTGATTTTATGGTTTCAAAGTGCAAACATTGCTTATTTCGTATAGAAACTTTATCTTTCTCTTTAACAACATCCACCTTTCACACACTCATCAGATAAACCATCTCATTCGCAGCATTAATGACATCATAGTAATGGTAAACAACAAAAGAGAGCTAGGAGAAATGATGAAAGAATATCAAATAATAAAGTAGAATTATATATAAACAATGGAAAAATTTAGATGGCTTTTGGTAAAATGAACAGTTTTGAGAATAAATGCAAATTAGCAGATATTTTAAATTCCTCAAAGCGAGCTGTGGTTGAACAAAAACTTCCAACTAACTTTAGTATCGTGTGTAACGTTCTTCTGAGATATTAAAGTTTAATATCTCGCTCTTCTGGATGACAGTAAGAAATTAGTATTAAGGGATGGTGCAAGGAATACTTTAGTTGGATTTGAGTGACTTAAACTATTTGAGAGCAATTTCTCTTCAATGGACTGGTGTGGATCCATTTGTTTTTTCCTTTGATATGAAATATTATTAATTCCCTTCAAATTCTAAAAGCAAAAAGCCATTTTGCTTGCTGGAATCATTAGCAGACATATATTAAAGATTTATTCCTTTTGGTTCCTGAAATATGTGTAATATAATATCAAGTATTTCTGGACATGCCGGTAGAGACTGCAAACCGTCTCTGCCCCACTCCCATAAATCCCAAGCATATTACTGCTAAGAAGAACTCTGGCGCCGATTCGATAAAATTGTTGCCATAATGGAGAAGGAAATGGTACAAGATATGACGTCATAGATGGACATAAGGGTGAGCGTGAATATATTCAACTGACATTCGCTACAGAGGTAAACAAATCAGTTAATGGAATATAGTATTTGTTAAATCTTTAATAAAAAAACATCTTGCAGTTCCTTTCAGAATTAATAAAAGAATATTTATCCAAATCTGATATCAGTGGTTAGAAAGCGTAATCGAAATCAAGAAATATCACACGTTTAATGAAATATCATAGTTTTGAAACAGTATTGAGATTTCAAGAATTCTACTAACTAATTTAGCTCAGATTTACCGTCAACATGCAATCATCAAACAGGTGACATTAAATTACATCGAAATACCATACATGTTTAATTGTTAGTCATCCTCTTATGATATTTAAATTTTGATTATTAAACGCGTTTCTTTTTGACATTTTTTGCAAGTGCCAATACGTCGGTTTTCATGCTATAAAGAATCTAAAAATAGATTCACAGATCTTATCTAAGAAGCGCCTGCTGTTAGGAGTTACTCGTATAGATCCAACTAAGCTGTGCATTATTGAAGAACTGAAAATATTATAACCCTTAATTCAATATATAGTATATATCAGAGTTTCCCATTTGATGACTTCGCCCACCATTACCTCGAGAAAAAACCCGTGGAGAATAGCGTGACAATTCCTCATGATAGTTTTGTCATCAATTTTCTGATATGTACCCTCAATGGATGTATGTACCGTCTACTGTGACAGTTCTACATGATTAAGTTAGTAATAATACTAACTTCCTATCAACAATTTTCCTCCAAATTAGTCTGATATTTGTCACCACTCGAATAATGCCTTATCTAACATTTCGTATTCTGCGATCCATCTAGATCTTAGTTTTCCTCTGGTTCTTTTACCAGTTATTTTGGAATCAAACACCTGTTTTTCTAGCCTTTTCTTCTTTCATTCTGTTAACTGGTAACCACACTATCTCAAATTAGCCTGGTGCACACATTCTTGAATGCTAAGAATGTAAAGTTCCTTTATAATATCTTCATTTTTACTAAAATTCTGCCATGGAGTGTTCAGTCCCCTAATTTTTCTCAGAACTCTCATATCTGTGATCTCTAATCTTGGATCAAATACTTTATTTCTAAAGTATTTGATCCAACTCTCAGATCCATAACTTAAACCAGTTTGAACACTGTCTTGTATACTGCTAGATTGGTGTTTTGGCTAATTTCTTTTATTCTGTATAAATTTATTCAACTGGCTCCCAACCATACCAGCTTTGCTATTCTGTTTATTTCCAAATTGAATTTGCCATCACTAAAACAGTGACTACATATCTGCAATATCGTGCTTGTTCTCTATTGAGAATGCAGCTGAAGTTTTTATGCTCCTGCCTATTTGCGTAGTTTTGGTATTTTTATTGCTGATTTTCATGAAGTTTTTATGCTCCTGAAGCTGAATTTTTTATGCACTTCAATGCAGCTGAAGTTTTTATGCTCCTGCCTATTTGCGTAGTTTTGGTATTTTTATTGCTGATTTTCATGAACAAAACAACTGTTATGCAATTTCGTTATAGAACCCTCAAGACTTGCATTGGATGTATTTAGGAGTACGTCAACTACATAAAGCAAAGAACTAAGTTTCATATCTCTAATTCTAATATGAGGTTTAATGCCACTTTCTTGCATAATGTGGTTGATATAGATGATCAATAAGAGTGGATATAATATGCATCCTTCTTTACACCTGGTTTCACATCAAACCATTTTCCGGTATCTCCTTCAATTCTAACTGCTGCCTTATAATTTACACAGAGCAATACATACTCTATATTTAATCTTCCAATTATCCCCTATAATTGTGGTGTCTTGAAAAATGTTTTTATGCGTCCCTTGTATGCCTTTTTCCAGGTCTACAAAATGTACAAGTTTTGCAGTAGAATTCTTGTTACATTCCCATGATTTCTCAACTATTTGCGTAAAGTGAAAATCTGATCTTGACAACCTCTATTTGGACTGAATCTAGCCTTATTCTTCAAATTTATCTTCCACACGTTTTCTCAGCTTCTTTTTAAGTATTACATAAATCTTACCTGGAATACTTAGTAGAGAAAGTGTGTTATTCTCACAATCAGCTTTACTCTTTTTTTATACTTGGGAACTATGAGAGTTCTATTCCAATCACCTGGAATTCAACATTCTCACCAAGCCAGCTAAATGATGCAATGCACTTATTGCAAAACTTTCATATTTCCATATTGGAGACATTTCTGGTCGAATACTACACCTGCTTTACCACATTTCAAGTTTTTGATCGCTTTTTCTATCTTAAGTATTGATGTGTCTTCCTGCTGCTATTCCTCCCGAATATTTTCTAAGCCTGTTATGTCACTTATTGTTTGGTTTAGCAGCCTTTCAAAGCGATTACTCCGGACATCTAGAATATGCTTATCTTCAGTTTTCACATCCCCCGTATTATATTTGATTCCTTTTACATTACTGTTTGCTCCATTTCTAAACTTCTTCAACAGCCTCCAGAACATTTTACCATTTTTTTGATATTTAGTTATTGCGTTCGAAGTGTTCCCATGACTTTTGTTTGAAAACCAATCAAATGAAAAGGATTAGAGTAAAAGCTTCGAAATCTACAGACCTTGTAACATCTAAATTTAGGAAATGATACTGTCTTACTACTGGAAGATACATATATTTATTCAGCAAGAGCACTCTTGCAACTAAAGTGTATTCAGTACTCAGAGATGGTAACTGGCATAATGAAGACCTAATCATCTAAGTAATCACTGCTGTAATCAATTTTTCTTAATCTATAGGAGAACCACTTAATCTAACAGTAATAACTATGGTTACCAAAATTCGAGACGTTAATGTAGATAGGACTGAAAGATGTAGATTGGCATCTGTAATTTTCGGAATAAATTTTCAAACTGGATTGAGCCTTAGCAAATTAAAATCAATGAAAACAAATTATACATGAAAGACTAAGTACATTTTTGATTGAAAAAAAAACTGTTAGCAGAGACTTGATGTTCTTAAACCAGTAACCGCGTTTTTTACATTCTTATGATACCGTATGATGAAAAGTAATCGTCCAGTGTGCGACATCTCATCATTGTGTAATGACACGCACAGTGAAGGTTATTTACGTTTGAGATGACAGCAATCTCCGGTTATATCTCATTACGATAAAAAGTGGAAAGTAATACAAAGATTAAAAAAAAATTATTTTACGCAACGAACGTTTTTCATTTATGGGTAATAAAAATTTATATTCTCAATCAATGTTGCTTTAAGTGAAGGAATAAAAATTAATATACAATCCCTGTATTGTTTGAGATGCGTAGGTACAGAAGAAATCAGGTCTGCGTCCTTCATTATAGGGAGGAAGTAGAAAAATATATTTTAACCTTGTAGTAATAAAAACAATATCTAGCCAAATTCAAGATTTAATAGGCTTAGAAATTAGCATTGCCTGTATTACACAGATGCATAGCACGAAAGCAACCTCTACAGGGGCTATTCAGTGGTAGCATTGATTCGTATCATTAACCACTGGTATATTATTATATCGTATAATTCTACCACCACCTGTGTTTATTGAATTTAGTTGCTTAGGATAGTTTCTAAAAATCAGTCTGTTGGTCTGTTTCACCTAGCTCATATAGCGACTCCATAGCGAAGACGCGGAATAGCCAACATCCCGTATTGTCACCTGTCTTTCACTGATAAGCTATTTAATTGCTTCGCACAGTAGCAAAGCGTAATATCAGTTACTGGCATATGTTGTGCAAGGCGTCCGTGTCTTGTTTTATTAGTCAACATTGTTACTGAATGAGAAGGGTCTGTTGATGCACAAATAAGTCAAATTGTTAACAGGGATTAATGAGGTAGTAAGTGCTGCGGTGTAATTACAACAAAATCTTATCGGTCATTTAAATATAGTTTGCTACGATATTGTTGAAGACTGTATACATGCTAATTACATTTCCTGAAGTAACTTCAAACTACAAAGGATCTTTTGGCTAATAAACTCTCCTAACAAATCGATCTTGGAAAACGATGCCATTTTTATTCTTCTCCGATGTTGGCCTATTAATCCGATCAGGAACAACTGAGAAAATGTTCAAAGCGCATGCGCCTGCTTCAGTAGAGGATATTAGTACAGACATTCAGATAGAATAAGTTATAATCCCTGTGATGGATGTAGCGACTTCCTGTTATATTATGTTGAAGCGTCGTAAAATTAATACCAAATGTATATTATTATATAAAACTCCACAACTTCTGTTTTTTTTTTCCCTACCCCTGAACAATTCTTACCGAATTAGTTGTCAAGGAAAGTTTCTCCTCCATTCTACTTCCATTTGTTCTCTTTTATCTCAATGTATATTTACATCACCAACAAATTCCTGACATTTACTCTCAAGTGGTGTACAGGATATGATAGTACTACATAAAAAAATTTACATCATTACTAACTTCCTATCTACAATTTTCCTCCAAATCCGTCTGTTACCTGTAAAGACTCCAACATTATCAGATCTTATATTTCTATCATCTAAGGCACTTTTTACCGTATCAATCCACCTATATCTTGGTCTTCCTCTGGGTCGTTTTCCTGCCAACCTGGCAGAGAACACTTGTTTTGCTAATCTTTCCTCGCCCATTCTGTTTAAGTGACCATACCACCTGAGATTAACTCTGCTAACGAATTACTGGATGCTGACAATGTCAAGTCCTTTAATAATATTCAATTTTTAATATGATATTGCCATTGATTCCATCTGTTCACGCCTCTAATCTTTCTCAGGACTCTCATATCTGCAGTCTCTAGTCTTTGGTCAAGTGTTTTACTTCTGACCCAGCTCTCAGATCCATAAGTTAAAACTGGTTTGAACACTGTCTTGTATACTAATTTAGTGTTCTGACTAATTTCTCTCTTATTCCAGATGAATTTATTCAATTGACTTCCTACCATACCAGCTTTGCTGATTGTGTTGTCTATTTCCATATTTAATTTACCATCTTCACTAAAAATCGTGCCTAAGTAGCTGAAATGTTTTTCTTGTTCTATACGTTCTCCATATATTTACTGGTAAATATGTAAAACTACTGAAATGGGAATCTAAATTACAGGAAACATTCATCATAACCTTCAATTTCATGACAGTACTGCTATAAAAATATTGCTTTGTTAATCCCGAAGTTTTTTTTTATTTTTATGACATTTAAGTTAAAGTCAAGGGCTTAAAAAACTTGACGTTCCTATTCTGAAATTCTACCTATAATAAAATCATTTATCATAGGTAACCTTCAGAATTGTTAAAAATTGTTTATATTTGAAATAATTACCAGGAAAAAAAAAGTTTTTTTTTTTTAAATTCAATTTGTCAAGTTCACGTTGAGCTCCTTAAACGTCTAATAAACTTTTCCATCAAAATGGAAGATTGTGTGGAAAGAAGAAAAATAAACTCCGAAAACCTGAACAGGAAATCGGAAAGGAACTGGGTGATGGTTTCTATTTATATCCCGTAAGAGAAATCAATAAACTTTGCCGCTGAAGTCCTAAGTCACGCTTCGAGGGAACCCAACGACAAACGCACACCTGCGAAGCAAGTTGCCCGTCTCCGCTACGGTTCATTCGCCAGATACTTTATTCGATTGTAGAACGAAAGGGATCCTTATGACCTTCCCATTTATCAGCAAAGGGAGATAGAGTTAAGGGCTTAAAATAACCTAAATATAGAAGGAGAGTATTTTAAAGTCGGAAAAGATCCGCTCGTAGGACATTCTTCACAGATAACAGTCAGTCAGGTGGAAGAATCATTCTCATTCAGAAAACCTGAACGACACTTCACTTTATTTTTTTTTCACGGTACTTTGGCTGCAGGGGAGCTGCAGTCGAACAGCTCTTCAGAACTCCAACTACCTAATACTGGCAGCATGTGAGCTGAACAGCTCGCCACTCTTGTTCTTGTATAGGTCACTTGACACAGATGCGAGGAGGAATGATGGGTTTCTACTTCAGGAAAGAATTCTGCGGTGGATATTTATTTAAATAAAACTTCCATCGAAGGAAAATCGACAAATTATTGTGAAGTTTATCCAGCGTAAACATAAGGAGAAAAAGTTTTTAAACTGCTGTAACAGCCGCCATAAGAAACGTATTCAAAATCTACTGGAATGTGCTTAATTCTATTGTCCCACGTATATCATTTATCAAACAGATTTCTATGCGTTGTTGATTCTGGAAAGGCTGAAAACTCGTGCATTTTTCGAATTTTACAACAAAAATAAGGAATTCAGGCCTACTTATTGAAGAGAATTTGAACCAACTTGTCTTCCATAGTTGTGTGCGCTTAGCATTTGTATCGAAGTTATGCAGACCAACTACTTAAAAGAAAATTATTTAAATAATACTATATATGGGAAAGAACTGGTACTTTTCTTATCGTTGATTTTAGCTCCTCTTTCCAAAACTCAAACACAGTATTCAATTTTTAAAGGACAAATCTGCGCATTGAATTATGGATTAGCTGCATTCCGTATCTATCTTTCTGGCTATATAAAACAGGAAGATTTTCCTGAGCAAAACTGCACGGATAAATGACCCAAAATTTGACTTAACCAGTATAATTAGATGTATCGGTGCGTCTTACCACCGAAACTACCACATGGTGTGCAGTCTTCAGGCAGAATAGCGTTTAGACTAGCTCACAGAACAGTTTCAACGTTTGCTTTTCAAGGACACACACAATACTTGCTGTTCTACAGCTGTATTTCTTAAATCGGCCGTTTAGTGCAGTGCTTCCCAAACTTCTGGATGTCAGGGGCCCCCTTTGCAAAAATTAATATTTCACGGCCCCCCTCGAAAAAAAATCGTAATAGAGAGATATATTATTATAACATTTATTGTATTTATATTCAATACAAAACATACACAGCGAATATTGCAAAAATCAAATGCATATATTACATTTTTTGCCTCTTACCGTCTGGTTCTGAGGACGATGCAGGCTGTTCTGGTAAAATATGAAATACTGCTTTTTTTTTTTTTTGAGTCTGTTTCTGCTTCTTCTGAATGTTCGCGAGATTTTTTTTAATTTTTTATCAGCCGCTTATCCATCTCAGGGTTAAATTTTTTAATGTAGAATAGATCAAATAATATCACCACTTACCGATACTGGCACACCACAGACCAGACTGATAACATGAAATTAGTGAATATTACCTGAATAAGGGAATCCCCTGACCAGGAATATTTTTATTTTTTGTGATTTTTCTCCCTTTAGGGTAATTAAGCCTAACGCGAAACAGACAGCAAAAGCAGGTTATTAAAACGTGCATATGATTGGTGTGGTAATAACAAAAGTCGCGCGACCGAAAGATAAAAGCATAGCTGACAACTGAGTTGAAATGCTAACTCTCTTCAACCGAATTCCATATGTGAAACTGCCATACCATTTATTATGTATATATATTACTTAGTTTTAACACTTTTACGAATTTTAACACGTTTACAATTTTAACACGTTCGGTTGAATTTTATTGCTGCCTTGGGAAATCGAACTCGCACACATCTAATTAATAACAATAGTTTTTAGTTAAGATACTGTGTTTGCCCATGCAACATTTGGTTTTGTTTCAGTCTACACAGCATAGTTTCTGTATGAGGGGACATGTGATTCATTAATTAGTGTTTTTATCCCGGTTGTCTCTAACTGCACTAGTTGTTGAGAAATATATTACACAGACTTCTCATACCTTATTCACTGGCATAATAAAAGTACTTGTTTTTATTGCCTCTGCAGTATAGTGGCTGTTAGGGAGGGGTGTTGTTTACCACTGCAAGCAGTTACTATCTCCCCACATGAACTTGTTTAAGCTTTTTTTTTCATGTGTGAAGTGTATGCGAAACTTTTATTGGTAACAGAAAACTAGCTCGGATGACAGTGATAATATAAAACGAGTTTTGATATGTGTATAAAGTCAATATCAACAGTCCCTGATTACGAACGCGTGATCAAAGGGACAGGAAGATTTGGAGCTTCCCTGGAGATCATTCGAAGTAAATACAATTAACCACTGCTTTGAAATGAAACATGAATAAGCAATATTTACTAATATTCATTAAGCGCCGAAATACGCAGGAAGCAAAGTTTGTGAACCAACACCAATGTGTGAATTTTTCCATTAAAATATAAAAAATAGCAAAAAAGAAATAATAAATAATAAAAGTTAGATATGTTTCTTTCAAAATAAAAAAAAATCTACTTAGTCTTAAAACATTTAAAATTTTTTTTCATTATTTCACGGCCCCCCTTAACAAAACCTACGGCCCCCAAGGGGGCCGCGGCCCACAGTTTGGGAAGTGCTGGTTTAGTGTATATTATAATAAAATATTTAAAAAGTAAATTATATTTCCTATAGTTGCTTTAAAAAGTCGCATCTCTTAAAAAAATTATTCAAGTTACGCAAAGGCACCTTTTATTTTTTAGCATAACATTTATAGTATACTGTAAATGTAAATATTGGGGATTGTAGTATCTGTTATCAGCAGACACTGTTAACATTATTCCACAGTTTGATTACAGCTATAGGAGATTACTTTTTTCTCATTTTTATTAAGATAATGATTAAACTTCCTGTTCTAACTAATTGTACAATAGTGGAAAGCCTGATGTAATGTTTAGCTCTTCCGGCACACGAAACCGCTTGCAACCAACATTCATTTTCCCAATTGGCAAAATTTTGTTTTGAACTTGTCGTTTACAACAACAAAAACGGCACACGCATCAGCTCGGAATATAAGCAAATAAATACGTTATTAAGATATCGCAAAAAACGTTTCGACTTCATCAAATTCCATTTTATAATATCCATTATGATTACCAGGTATTATTGATCGATACGACAAAGCCGTAGCGTTCCGAACAAGAAATTGTCTCGAATAAATGCGTCGGCATATGTATTATCAGAAAGGAAATTTGCCTTGTAGCGATCAGTAGATTATCATAATAGCAGAGAATAGGATTTTTGTTCTCATCAAATAATGCTCGGTTGAAGTATACTAATGTAACTCTGTTCTGTCACCATGACAACAGAATTCCCAGTAAAGGATTTTTCTCCCGCTATAAGCATTTATAATAGTAGCATTAGGAAAATACTCAAACTAAGCTATTTTATAAAACATACTGATTGTAACTGTTGCATTTTTTTATTCTTTTATGAGTAGTTCAGTAGTAGCTTGGAATTCATTGGTTAGTTTAGCTAATCTAATTTTATACTCAAATAATTACCGTTGTGTGATTTAAAATTACTGCACTAAATAACGTGACTCAATTTTAAGTCGCTTATTTCGCTACAGTTTTATCAACAATAAATTGTGATTTTAAACACTGTTATGAGTCGGAAATAGTAGGCGAATATAAACTATAGTGTTCATCTGATAGAAATGTAACTTACAGGTTTTTCTTTTGACATTCCACCTGTGAAAAGATTAAAGCCCATGTTAAAGATTAAAACCATTAATACGTTGATGGATTTAGTGGTTTGACAGTCCTCAGAATTCTGCACTTGAGATCACATTGCACTTTTTTTCAAATCATTTCTAGCGGCCACTGAGTGGCGCTGTGGTCATTGCCTTGGTAACGAAACTAATCTAACTTTTTTAAAAAGGTTCTTTCTTGTATGGTTAAGTTAATTCACCTTAATTTTTCCCTGCATTCCTCTAAAGGGACAGTGGCCGCCTCCTTTCAACCAGTCATGAGAAAAATGACACTCCTGATTTCTTAAATTTCATAATACAAATTAACAACAGAAAATGTCAACAAATCATATTCAGGCAATTGTAATTATTCTTAAATCACTTCTCCGTCGTTCTTCTTGAAACAAGAAGAACGATGAATGTCTAATTATTTTCATTGTTACTTATTTGATATTCTAGAAAGTTAATCAACTATCTAGAACTAGTGGATGTTTCTTCTACATATTTCGAAATTTGTCGTAGAAAAATAACTAAATTTTAGAATCGCATCGTGGCGCCATCTAATGTCGCTCCGAGAAGACATTTGTTGTATTGTAAATAGTTTCCGAATACATCGCTTAAAATCATTTGAAAGCATATATATATACATATATTAAAATCTATTTTCAGAATCTAATTTTAAGTTATTGAAATAAACTCCGAATCAATTACTATAATGAATACAAGATGCGTCTTTTATCTCCTTACTAATTCAAGGATTGAATTTTGTATAAGTAACATTTTTGGCTGATGACCAGAAATTTCCAGAAAGAGAAATCATGAGTAGGATATCTGACGTCATATCTTGAAAAAATTATATTGAACGGTTAAGATATAACTCACTTCGAGCTAGATTTCGCCCTGATAATATCGCAATAAGATAATATCGAAATGAACTTAAAATTTGTGAATCACGTGACGAAGCAAAATTAGGATGAAGTGTCGGCAATCCATAAATTAAAAAACGAACCACATATAAACTATTAGCTTCAGTAGAAGAATGGGTTAGTTCAGTGTTCACTTGGAAAGTTTGATTCTAACTTGTTTTCCTTGTAGCATCTCGGCTTTCTTTCGTAAACCAATTTCTTAGTGGAAGCAACCTGAAAGAGCGACGACGCGCGCTTGAACTACTTATCGTATGTGTATTTTTTGTATTCTTCTTTTCAGTACCGTCATGGTTTATAATTAAGAGACTGAGCATGTGAGGCCTTCATTTGCATCTGGCAGAATTGCAAATGAAGGCCTCTTCATTTGCAATTCTACATCTGCTAAAGCATTTGTTCAAAATGTACAAGTGTTTCGTGCTAGTCTCACAAACATGTCATTTCAGATCTCATTCCACTGTGAAACGTAATCCATCATCTTTCAAATTGTATAGTAATTATTATGCCTTACCGATATCTCCGTACATTAGTTTTCAATCTTCTTGATATCGTGTGTTACATGATTTCATAACTTTTCAGATCATTAGATAACAATTTTGACGTTAAAAGTCGGTTATTTCTCCGAACTCTGTGCTAAATTTTTCTCGGAATAGTTCTTGCTTTGCAAGCTCTCCAATTTATTTCATTTCGACGGTTCTTAGAAAACAAATTTTCTGTTTATTTCCTCGAAACTTTCTCCTAAGTTTATAAACGTGTTTTTCAAATCACTTCTCCTAAAATTTTATTTTATATTTCGAATATCAGTTTGCTCTTAAATCTTGAAACAGCGCGAAGATATCGTTTATAAAGGAAGAAAATATTGTGTTAATTGATTAGCACTTTTGTTGAACATGTCCTTAGTAAAAAAACTTAGACATTTATCAGAGTAGACATTTTCTCCAGCTGTCATTTTGACTTATTTTTCTGAGCTGTTCTTAATTCATTTTCTGTTCTTGATATTTAGATCTCTAACAACAAGAACTGGTTTCTCTTATGCCACTAATCACAAAAAGCGTACGAATTCGTTCTTGGTCCTCTTGAAAGAAGCCACGACTTTATTACATGAATCTTCCAATTATTTACAATAACGAAATATTCTTCCATCGCTTTCCCCTTGAAAGTGCATCTACTTATAACATTTTATGGTCGTATTAATGTTAACTACTTTTCTGACATTTCTAGGAAACAAACCACAGTAAAAATTCAAATTATGGTGGAAGCAATTTTATAGACGAAGATAAATTTATCATAAAACAACGTAAAATTATAAACAACATTATCATAAAATTGAACTTGTGTTGTACAGGCGTTTCTTACGCTCCAAAAATAATTGCATTGGTATCTTTCAAATATAATTCTTAGATTCCATGCAGCGCTTGATTTCCAAAAGAACAAAACTGTCTACAAGTAGATCATGGTATGCAAAGATAAATTGACATGCCCATTACTACACCTCCGAATCAAAAACGAAAATTAGAATAATCAAAGAATGTGTTGAATGATTTGTAATCCTAATTTATTGCATAGAAAATAATTACCAAATATAAATAACTATCATCTATGTAATTTGTAGATTATATAACCATACAAATACATAAAAATGTAATATGAATTATAAAACTTATTTGAAAATATTCACAAAATGAGAATAATTTTTAACGTGGTTCAAAACATGAGAATATTCCAAATTCTTCCGATTAGTTTTGAGAAGAGCATAGCAATCGCATATATTTCAGTAGCTGCAGGAGCGACTCGTGTGTGAGGAATCGTTTGCGCGTGGATTTCAGTTAATCGTTTGCTAAACAAGGGTGGAACGAGTGACATATGGTGAGTCTACACAAAGAAGGCCAAACTCAACAGATTACAGCTTAAGGAATTGAAATGTTCTCCAGCAAGTGTGAGTTGAGTATTGAGACAGTATTCTAATAACCGGAGTATTCAAAATAATTGCAAAAGCAGTCGGAAGGTAATAACTTCATCAAGAGATTAGAGGAGATTGAAGAATATCGCGAAGAAAAACCGCTTCCGAAGTGTAAGGTATTTTCACAGGAGATGGAAAGAACTCGGTGGTAATGTGTCTAAATCTACGACGTTGAGACCATTCCACAAATTGGGTTTTAAATCACGTGTGCCTGAGACGAAGCCGCCTAACTTCTAAGGAAAAGGACTGTAAAAAGGTACTTTTTAGGGATGAAGGTACGTGTTGTGTGTCCCATAGTCATCAAGAGATATTTGGCGTATTAAGCAAGAAGATTTTGATAAAGAATACATGAAACGTTCGGCGAAATTTGCGACCTCTGTCATGGTATGGGCTTGTATGACCGGAGAGGGTCCAGGTAGGGGATGTGTATTGTGTACGAAGGAGTCAATTCCAAAGTGTACCAAGAAATTCTTGAGCACTTTGTTACCGGCATCGGAAGATTTATGTGATGGTGATTTCCTTTTTCAGAGAGATTCAGCTTCTTGTCATACTTCCAAGACCACTACTGGATGGCTCAAAGAAGGGCAAATCAATGTAATTCATTGGCCAGCAAACTCACTAGATTTAAACCTCCATTGAGAATTTGTGTGGAATTATGAAGAAACGTCTTGAAGAAGTTGCCCCAAGAGACGAAAATATACTTGTTTCTCGGTTGCAGACCACATGGGCATGTTTTGATTTTAAAAAAAAAAAAAAGGTTGTGAACAGCTAGTAAATAATCTCAACCGTTTACGAACGATCATAAAAGCTGAGGAGGATTCAACAAAGTGCTAATTATCAAGTTGTTTCCCTTTTGATTATAATTTTCGTGCATTTAATTTCGTATTCTAATATTTTGAACCACGTTAAAAATTGTTCTAATTTTGTGAATGTTTTCAATGTAGTTTTCTTAAAATTTATATTACATTTCTATGTGTTTACATGGTTATATAATGTACAAAGTACGTAGATTTAGATGATGCTAATTCATATTTGGTAGTAATTATTTTCAATGCAATAAATTGCAAATGATTCAACACATTTTCTTTGATTATTCTAATTTTTTGGATTCGGCGGTGCATTAACTAACCGTACTTAACTTACCTATTCGAAAATCGCTTTCAACTTCATACAGCGGTAATATTTATGCTAAATAATCCTGTAAGTCCATCTGAAGAGAGATTGATGCCGAATCACAACCAAAACGGCACACTTTTTAAAATTCTAATCAAGAATATGAGTCCCAGAAAGACTTTACTTTCGAAATGCGTCAATACTTACTGCAGAGGTGACTTCAAATGGAAGAAATAAACTATCGCACGGTTTTCCATAACTGACGTAAGTTAAAAGAAATTCCTTGCAGATTGAATCTTCGTATCGCGCAAGCAAACACTCACGTAGGAGTGAGTGCGACAGCGATTACAGCAAGCATATGCTGACTAGTCCGATTCCTGTGAATCGTGACTCAAGTTAAAATAAACAAATACTGTTTAGATAGCGTATGAGATTACATTCGACCGTAGGCCGTAGCGCACTTCGTCTCCGTACCAGATTCTTTTCTATTGAATATCCCCTAAGCGTTTGCGAAAGTCTCAGTGGAGCAGATAATGTTCCCAGAACAAACATGCAAAGCTTGCGTGCCTCTAAAATGCACGTTCCTTTGTTTACTTGCAGCTAAAACAATAAACAGTGCTGCGGGACATAGTAATAAAAACTGGTGGTTATTTCTTCTGTAATAAAGCGTAAGATCTACAGAAATGCCGAGTAAATGATAAAGGAAGAAGTCATACTAGGTAAGTATTCTTAGTTGAATATACGATACACAAGGGGGCCGAAAAACTAGACAGTTTTTATTTCAGTTGTAACACAAATCAAAGTAAGCTTGTATGGGTTCGTATACAAAGTATGCGTCAGACAAGTTCATATAATGCATTGTAAAAGGATGAATATCGCTTTATTTTAGTGGTTTCTAGGATATATATTTCGTGACTTTACTTTCTTTATGGTCCCTTTTCTTTAGTACAGCTTTTTAACTCCCTGTCAGAGTACGTCATTGGTTATCTCTATTATGTAGTTGAGACTAAGGCATTCATCTTAGTCGAAGTTAATAGAATTAATATTTCAAATTTCTTTAATTTGTGTTTTCAACGTAACATCATAACCACAAGAATCTCAGTTAGTTGGTAACATATAAGGAGTTTGGTAACTTTGCTCTATCAGTTAATTATAACGCGAATGTCCGCGATGTCTTTTTTGCGGTTAGTTAGTTGATAAGACAGGGTTTGATTATTTTATTAGAAACATTTATAAAGGCTTCCAACAAAACGTAAATCGGCCGATCTCATACGGAGATAGAGTTAAGATGTCTTCCTTCATAACAAGCAAAACCTACAGGATGGTTTGGTTATTTGGAATTATGGCCGAAGCAGCTAAGACCGGTTTGACTACTTTGCAGGATGAAAAACCCGAATTTCCCACAGGAAAACTCTTTCTACGAGTGAATCAGGTATGAGACACCTGCTGACTCACTGGTAGACTATTGGAGATCTTAGATGGGAGTCGAACTGTGGAGTGTTTCCAATCAAAGGGTGTCATCGATATCAACTGAGCTACGGTGGCTCCTCAAACTGGCTTAAGAATCTTAATCTTTTTTTTTCTATTTTTATGAATGAATAAGTATTTAAAATATCGTAGGATATTCAGAAAGAAAACGGGGAGTTTGATAGTTGGGAAATCTCTCTCTCTCCTAAACCTGTTGGTTGGTGGGTAGCATGGACTGTTGATAGTAGTTTTGGTAGCTTCGTCCATTTTTGATGTCGCTCATGCATTGGGTTCTTGGTCTTCCTCTACCACGTCTTCCCTCCATCATCCCCTCAATCGAATTTGTAGTCCAGTCTTCAGTATCTTAGGTGTTCTCCTTTTTTCCTAACGTATATGCTTTTTTCTTCATACTTCATTTGTAACTCTTTCTGTCCATGCGATCTTCAACATTCACCACCAACACCACATCTCGAATGTTAGTCTCGAGTTCTCTTTTTGGAAAGAATGTGGCCCTGTCTGATCTGCAGAGGGCCACATTCCAGACAAAGCCATGAATAAAGTGCTTCTTTGTTCTCAATGACATACATTTTTTATATTAAATGTTTTTTCTTGTTTAAATGTCTTTTTTGCGTGTGCTATTCTTGTTCTCCCATCTCTTCCATTTACATCTGATGTTATTAGGCTTGCTTCCTAGGTAGGTAAATTTTTTTACTTGCAATAATATTTTCCTATCCATCGTGACATTTATGATTCGCTCTCCATCCCTGGTACATTTCGTGTTTTTTCCCTGCTATTAAGGTAGTCTGGAAATCTTATTGTATTATAAAGCCTACCATTGATCTGTTGATTCCATTCCACTATTGATTTTTTCTTTGAACTCATTCAGCGTCTCTTCGTTGTAAATATTGAAACGTACTGACGAGTGTCCACACCCTTGTCCAACGCTCTTTTTTTATTTTAGCTTCTTTCTCTTGTTTTCCTAGGAGTGGAGTTAGATTTTTATATAGTTGATAAACGACAATGACAGAAGACTAATTTATATTCAGATTTTGAGGACGTTGAACATTATATTGCAGTTGATGTTGTTAAAATCTTTTTCTATATCGATGAATACTATGGGTACGGGTGTGTTTATTCTAAGTGCATTTTCTATGATCAGCCGGAAAGTAAGTATAGTTTCTCTTGTTCCTCTATTCCTTCTGAAGCCAAATTAGTCATCAAGTAACCTAAACCGAAAAATAGCGATTTTAATATGAGAATTAATTTAGTTTCTTTTAGCATGTATTTTTCACCTTTTTATCCCAATAGTTGTAATTCATATTTGGATTCTAGGAGGAACCTAAAAAGTTTTCGTTACATGCACTGGCCTGCGATATGTTTATCTGACTACGGTGACAAGTTTGACTTATCCTGGACGGTTTTCAATTTCCTACTTTGTCAGACAGAAATGCAACCTCTTTGGATACATATTGGACATATTTCTTCGATCCTGTGACACAAAAGAATTTTTATTGTTGCTTTTCAGGCAAAAACTTTTCAAAGTAAAAAAAAAAAAAAAAAAGGTAACAGATGTTACGATAGCATGTCGAGGCTCATCCACACTCCCTCCTTCTGTTCGAATGACGTATTTTTCCGAAGCCGCTGAAAGGTTCCAAGTGCTATTTCCATGACTGTTTCCAATACATCTACAAAGGTAACGTATAGCAGAACTCGAAAAAAAAAACCCTTTTCTGTTGCCATGGAAACGTTCTGCTCTTTGGATCTGGGAGTTTGTTCTTTGTCAAGAAGTAGCATCATCTGTAAGAGGCGACACAGACGTGTAGGAAGGTACAAAGGAAGAGGAGGGCAAATCACCTCTTTGTTAGAGAAGATGCATAGGGGCGGGGAAATGACTCCGATAGATCGCTACGGCCTTAAATTTGGACTCGTATACGGCAGAACATTCTAGCCAAAGTGACTTATTGTACTTGCTTATATCGTTTTGTTTTTTGAATGAATATAAATATTTTTTTCATAGTCTTCCCTTTGTTACTTTTGTTATTCTATAAATCGGTTAATATTTATAGAATAATAAATATTAACCGATAGTTAATCTCTTAAAACTAGTTTGAAGAAAAACCACTAACTTGCATAATTATATTATAAAGAATCATTTCTGTTTAGATTACTATAAGTAATTAAGGCTGGCTGTTTATGTTTGTAAAGTTGCTTATTCCTGTGGCCGTTTCATATTACGCAGGATTAATTCCCGTTTGTAACTAATTCAGTTTTATTTGAAAAGGTCTTAAAAGGTTCCCCTTGCTGCTTGTCAGTCTTAAATTTTATCTCATAGAAGTCTAAAGCATGTATATAATGATGCAGCCAATTTTTCTGTAAAATCTAATGTAACGTTGAAAGAATGCTGGCTGGTTTAGAATGTAGTTTGGCCAAAGAACCTGCAGTTGTGAGGGCGATAATTAAGACTATTAATGGATGCGCTAATTCTATGGTTTGTCTATTTTGTTGCATGAAAATATCGAGTTTTTGAGAAGAAAAAAAAAATACATTTCCTTAGAGACTAACTCATCTTCAGTTAGAATTTTAGCGAAGATGTAAAACATCGCATCCAAACAATGAACTAACCATCATTAAGAAATTCTTCCTAATATTTTATTTTTAAATTAGCTTATGTAAGCGTCAATCTATTCTTTGATTCAATGGATTTCAGTGTTCTTTGATTTCCTAGATTTCTTTGATACACTAGATTTCAATCAATCTATTCCTTATCTAATTTTAATCTAACCTTCTCCGTCCTCACTGAGTCCACTCAGCCTCATCAATTAAAAATTCAACAGAGTTTCACGCAAAAATAAAAGACATTCACTGTTGGAAACTGACATGCTAATTAGCTTCGACGTTGTCTCCCTCTTCACTAACACGCCCCATTAGAAAACGATAGACTTGCTAACTCAGAAATTCCCATTTGATCTTGTCGAATTATTCAAATTTGTTATTACATCTGAATACTTCACCTGGAAAGAGAGAATTTACGACAATAGGAAAGAACAGCAATGGGGTCTCCCTTATCACCAAACTTAGCCAGCCTGTTTCTAGAATACCTTGAAGAAAACATTTTCACGTTTAAACCCAAACCAGAAATTTGGCTACGATATGTTAATGACGTCTTTGCTGTTTGGGGTCATTCTGAACAAGAACTACACCTGTTTCTAGATAAAATAAACCTTCTTCATCCTCGCATTAAATTCACGCTAAAAAAAGAATTTCCACAGGATATCTCCTTTCTGGGTTTACACATCCAAAGATAAGATGGTTCCATCTCCACTTCTGTCTATCGCAAGCCTACATTCTCAGGTCGCTACATTCACAATTCTTCTACTCTTCATCCATCTCAAAAATTTGGCATCATTAAATCACTAGTTTCCAGAGCGCACAAATTCTTCTCTTCTGAAGATTCTCTAAACCAAGAACTAGAAATAATCAAAAATACAGCTATACTAAATGGATACAATCTTAGAACAAACTCAAAAAATCATCAGTCACTTCCCCACACATCAACCTAGACAAGAACAAGCCTGTAGGATTCCCATACCTTATGTCAAAGGCATCTTCGAACGTCTTTCAAAAATTATGAAGAAATACAAACATGCTACTACCTACAAACCCATGAACCAGATCTATAACTTGTTACCTTCTCTTAAGGATAAACTCTCAGCTTTGATGCTACCTGGCGGATACGAGGTTCCATGCTCCTGTAAATTGTCTTACTATGGACAGACAGGTAGATCTGTTCAAAAACGCATTTCGGAACATCAACACCATATCCGTCTTATCAAATCGCAGAAATATGGCCTCGCTTAACACGGAGTTGAAAACTCAAACCATAGGATCCATTGGAAAAATACCAAACTTCTACATAGATCTCTATATAAACATGAACGTTTATATAAAGAAAGTACTGAAGCCCTACTTCAGACCAAATCTAAACCGTAATGACGTTCTTGCTATTCCTAAAGTATGGGAAATTGTCATACAAAACTCTGTAAAATAATTTTTATATATGTTATCTCATTTTAATGTATGCTTTTAACGCAGATATATTTTAATGTAATTCTACAACACGCTACTGCACGCATATTGGGATTCCATCGTAATCATGCGCCCTAACTGCATGTTGTTATTATTATTATTAACTGTGTGTTATTCCTGGTATTGTTTGAATTAACTATACTGACGATGTCCTAAGATACTTAAGATGAAATACTGTATTTACTTATTAAAACTTATTACTGTGGTTATTACGTGTTTGTTTAGTCATTAATCTATTCTTTGATACACTAGATTTCAGTGTTTAAGAAAACGATTTTTGTGCTGAATAATTCTTTAAGTGCCAAGCTCCTATATATTGTTTCTTTGAAACAAGAATATTAGTTATATTTTGTTTTTTTTAGCGTTGAGTATCTTTAAGTAGTAAATAAAGTACGCAAAATGAGGTAACGAGATTTTCTGTTAAATACGGCGATTCCCATCACTTGATGTACCATTTTTTGTTTACAGTAGGGCGCTTATAGTGACGTAAGCACATTCAGTCTTCAGAGTCGTTTTAACTACTGAGCATCCCAAGATAATGAGCGCTACACTTGAATTTCGTGGCGACAAATATGATTTATGAAAGCACAGTAATACGTACAGTTTGCTTCAACTGGAAGCAATTCAACGAACAGTAAAAATCAAGGTAAAAGTGAACTCCTTGAACGTTACAATCTAGCTAAATTTATTTATGGATTTAAGAAATGAAAATCACAATTTAGTTCACGTAGTAGGAAATTATCTTTGATTTTCGTTGACGCACAAAATATAACAAATTGCTACGATAGTTAACTCCATATCTAGCCTTGACCTGTTCCATTTAGAACATATTTTCAGTTTTTCATTCGCTCATGCGATCCAATTTAGATGTCTTCTTTTCAAGGATGTTCAATCAATGCACTTCAATAGTTTTTCTTGAGAAGGACAACTTATTTTTCTGTCCGTCTTCTGACGGACTTTTTTTTTTCCCTTCTCGGAATCGAAAAGAAAGTTTCAGATATCAAAATGCCCCACTTACTGAATTGTATCATCTCTAACGAAATAGTTTTTCGCCATTATACGGTCCACGTGTCCAGTCGCGAGCATCTAGAAAGAAGACGCTTGGTGCTAGTTGATCTTCGTGTTGCCATAGCAATGAACTTGTCTTCTTGTCGTTACTGCGATTCTCATAACTTGTGCTCTGACGACTACAGTTGACCTTATCGAACGCTGTCTGACGTCTCAAATTACATTAGGAAGAGGGGGGGGGGATTGTTCTTGAATGGGTGGAACCGAAGATTTTGCGTGCAGACTTTTTTCCCCCGTCAACTTTATAGGCAGTTCTCTTTCACTCTGGTTGAAGATCTGACAACAAACCGGCGAAATCGTATCTAATAAAAGTTCAAAAGACTTCTGAGTGATGGGAAAAAAAAGATTTTCTTATAACATGTGCAACCGAGTCTGAAAGAACTCGTCTCTATAGTAACAGAAGACGAAGTACTTGATTTTGAATCCTTACTTCACTCTATAAAAACATTTGTTGCGAAATACCCGTGAGTGGGGTATGGAAAAGATGCCATTATAATATTACATAATTTCTGTATGGCCTGATATCTTGAGTCAATCCAGTAGACGCTCATGAAGAGATCCTTGAGTATTATCTTAGATGCTTTAGAAATTTTACATAACTGCCTGCCTCTGAGATAGAAAAATATTAACTGGAATTTAATATGATATCAATTGTTTTTCTAAACATAGTCAAAGTTAATCTTTCTGATTGATACACAGCTATACTTCACTTATGATGCAAGCCAGAGTCACGAACTAATGCGCAGTATTAGGCATTTCGCATAAGTGCTTTAAACGACCAGAATAATGTATATTTATATTTTTTATGTACTTACCCAGGGGTGCACCTAGGTGTGCACCGGAACTAGCGATCCCGGGGTACCCAAGCTGAAGATACCGAGTCATGGCGGTATAACCATTACATCTGGTTGGGAGGAAATGTCCAAGCTGCATGGAAGGCAACGGAGAACCACCATGCATATTTTTTCTCTTTCACCAAATAATGGTGAACAAGTCAAGGTGGAAGAATGAATTATGTACAAGAACAGATAGGACCCCCCTGGGTCTGATCTCGTGCAATATGCTACCATGGCAGGGGTTCTCAAATGACTCGCAGGATCAAAGCATCCTGGAAATTCTGGAGCTGATGTAAGGACATAACATAAGAAGATGAACCTCAAGGAAAATGCAAATATGGACACCTGGAATGGTAACTCATTCAGGTATCAATGTATCAAGCAGAGAAGATGGCCAATGTGATCAGAGAAATGAAAAGAATGAAGATATCAATTCTTAGAATCTCAGAGGTTAGATGGAAAGGAGATATAAGAACAGACGGTGGATTTAGATTTATTTCCTGAGGAGGAGACGAACATCAAAGGGATGTTGGAATAATGTTGGATAAAAGAAAAATGTTGGATAGCCAATAGGTGGAGAGATATTGGCAGAGATCTGAAAGAGTGATTGATTTGAAAATAAAGGCCAAACCTAGAAATATCCTTATAATTCGAGTTTACTTGCCTACAACAGATCATATAGATGAAGTCGAAGAGATCCATCAACAAATAGAGGAATGTTTACATTTGAAAATTAACAGGAATATACTGATAGTAATGGGAGATATGAATGCAAAAATAGGGAAAGGAAGAGAGGATGGTCTGGTGGGCCCTTAGGGGCATAGGAGAAAGATATGAAAGGGGAGACAGACAGACAGACTGTTTTGTAGAAGACATGAACTGATAGTGACTAACACCTGGTTTCAACAACACGAGAGAAGACTGTATACTTGAAGATCACCTCGACAGAGAGGTGAAGAAATGAGAAATCAGATTGATTACATATTAATTAACTCAAGATATAGAAATGTAATAAAAATTCAAAAAATTCTCCTGGAGCAGACTGCAATACTGCTCATAACGTGCTCACAATTAAAGTAAAAATCAGATTAAAACGAATAAATGAAGAAAATTCAACTAGTAAATTAAGAATTGGACTAAAAAAGAAAAGACATCAGAGAGAAATATGAAGCTGATCTAGAAAATAAGATCATCAATATTGATACTGATAGACCCCTAGAAGTAATCTGGACTGATTTAAGAAAATTAAGGAATGTACTAAACGTCTTCTTTCGTCTAAATGGACGAAAGAAGAAAATGGAAGAATAAGAACAACAACGAAGCCCGAGTCGGATATAAAGAGATCAGTAAACAAGTAAAAATTCTGGCTTAAAAAGGCAAAGGAAGACTGGCTCCATCAGGTCTTCGAGGACATAGAGGAAAATCATACATAAAAGGATACGAGAAAGGTCTATGAAGGCTTGAACTTGATTCCAGGGAAGAACGGAAGGACAAAAAGCGGTGCTTTTCAGGATGAAAGAGGAAAGATTTTGTTGGAAAAAATGAAAAAATGATAAGGTGGAAGAAGTATGTAACAGGACTTTATGGAGATGAAGATAATCTGAAATGTGATCAGATAGAAAATGATGATACACCAGAAATTAAGAAATGGGAAACCAAAGCAGCCATCAAAAGAATAAACGATAGGAACGTTCCGGGAGTGGATGATATTCAAGGAGAGAGCTGCTGAAGGCATTGATAAAGGAAAGAATAAAACGTCTGTCATCTTTAATAGAAGTCTGCAGGAGAATGGAATACCTAAAGACTTCGTAAGATCTATTTTTATTCCTATTCTCAAGACTACGGGAACGATGGATTGCGATAAGCATAGAACTATCAGCTTGATTAGCCACGTTGCAAAATTCCTAATCAGCATAATATATAGAAGAATAGAACAGATGATAGAGAGAGAATTAAATGAAGCACAGTTTGGTTTCAGGGAAGCCATCACAACACTATGGATATTGGGGGAAAGAACGATCGAGTGCAATTTATATCCGTGCTTTGTGGATTACGAAAAAGCTTTCGATAATGTTAATCACTCTGTTTTATTTGATATTTTGCATAAAATAGGAATAGATGAAAAACTTGTCAGACTGTTGTTCAGAATAAATAAAACTCGAGAAGCCAGGGTTAGATTTGAAGGAGAGGATACTGAATGGATCCCCATAAGAAAGGGTGTGGGATGTCCCCACTCCTTTTTAATGTCTATACTGAATGGATGATGAGGGAGGCCTTGGAAGAGCTGAACGATGGAATAAAAATAAATGGACATCTTGTAAATAATAAGATATGCAGATGATATTGTACTTATGAGCGAAACATAGAAAAGTTTGTAAAGAATTTTGAATAGACTGAATATGGTCGGAAATGAGAGAGATAAAATGAAAAATGTCATCTGTTATCTCCACCTCCCAAGGAATTCAAAACTTTTTACATTCTTTATTCTTTGTCCATTCAAAGTGGAGATTTCAAGGAATGGAGATAATGGAATGGAAATCACTTTGAATGGACAAAGAATAAAGAATGTAAAAAGTTTTGAACGTTGTGATTCTTCTATCCTTGCAGACTATTTCACTACATCTTAGCTGGTTGAATCATTTTTTTTTCAGAATTTCCTTTGGGTCTCTAAGGCTTGTTTCTTGTCCAAGGTATAAGAGGCAGTTAAGTGCTATTACCTTGTTTACAAATTCATTTTCCTTCAATCGACAATTTATGTATTTGCATGTAGAGGTCAATGAACCTATATAAACCTAAATGTAAAGCTAGAATACTATTCACGCACTATAAAATTAGAATACTATTCACGCATTTCGGATTATGCGCCTTAAACTTCATTGTGCTGTTCGGAGGTGAGCAATTCGTCCCATAGATGACCCTTGAACGCAGGCTCGTTTCGACTTCTATCTCTCAGATGCAATATTTCAGCTCTGTTCCTCTTCTACAGGTACTTTCCATGGTCACCGCTTCAGTGAATTGGCAAACATGATTCCTCCACTTGCTGTTAGGCCTATTGAAACAAGAGCAGCTGCTGTCCTACGTCCCTTTACAGTATAACTGCAAACTCATTGAACTTGCTTCTCCTCTTCCTCATTTATTCCATCCACCTCTGTCTTCTGTGACAGCCTTTGGAAGCTAGTTCATTAGTTTTTTTTTTTTTGGTATATACTTCCTGATAGTTAAAGCAGGATTGTTATTTAATAAAATTGAGTTTAATTTCGCATGAGGAATCATATCGTAATCCACGTGAATGATCCTTCATACAAAAATCCAACTTTTAGAAAAAATAATAATAAACGATGTTATTCCACATTCCATTAAAATTGGTCTTTCAAAATCACCACAGATTTAAGTAATTTAAAAAGCGCCTCATTAACGCAATGGAACGACGGTACGTTACGCCCGTCGATTGGAAAAGGCCTAAGTTCGATTCTGGTCATGACGGGAGGAATCTTTATATGTGGACTTTTTCAATCGAAGGTGAGTTAGCCGATTTCATAAGGAGGTAGCAGGGTTTTTCTCATGGAAGCTCGAGTTTTTCATCCCGCATACAGAAAAATCGGCCCATCCGAACACACGCAATTTACAGACAAAAAAATACTAGTTGTAGTGGTGGTTGTGTGCAGTAGATGGCGTTGATGTAAGAGTGGAGACGGAGAGTTGTACAGTAGGTGTCCTCCCGCGATGAGTCTTCGGACTCTTGGAGGTGTCACGAATAATAATAATAAAGTGCCTATCAGAGTAGAAGATGAAAAGTCGTTATGCTGATTATATTCTGTTATAAGAATTGAAAACTCATACTGGATTAATTGAACTCAATCCGATATCAGTGGTAAGTCGTGAACAACGTTGCTGTAGTTCGAAATATCCGGGTTCTATTCTAGTCTTAGTTACAGACAAAAAAACCATGAGAAAAATTTCAGCTGATAAAGTTAGCTGGTTCCATATAGTGTTTTTCCATCTCCGTAAAAGGAACCATCCGAAGAACACAACAGCGTATTAATAGACATATTTAATGTTATGTTATGTCGTAATAGTTTACAACTTTAGTTGACGCTCGGTAATTAAGCCAACACTCTTTGACAACCTCCGATCGTAATTCGTTATTAACTTAATCAGATTCAGCAGCTGTGGCTGGATTTACCCTTTAGAGATGACCAACTCAACATGGATCGATTTAGATCCATCGTTATATAGTTTGGAAAATCCATAGCCATGCTGCTCGAAAAGTTTTAAACAACGAATAGTTAACGATAAAGCGCCAAGAGGCTATTTTTTAATATTTTTTTCCCAGTAATACATCTCCTAAGAACTGCGTTTTACATTATGAGAAAATATTAAGGACAGTGAGGGAGCTTGCTCCACCTTTGTTCCAAGTTGCCCTAGTGTTGTACTACCCAGTGCAACACCAGGGCAACTCGTCCACCCATCAAAGAACAATTGGATGAAATAAAGACTTCAACAGAGAGTAACTTAGTTGGTGTCTCATATAACGAGGGTTTCTTTTTTTTCATCGCGTAGAAGTTGATATGAGAACACATTTTAGTCTTAAAGTGACTCAACACACCAAAATGGATTTGGTGCAGATTTAGCTCGTGCCTATGAAACACGCGATCCTTGGAAACATCGGTTTTCCTGATACATTTAAAAATCGTTCAAATGAACACATTTTTATGTCATCTTCATTAACAGTTGTTCATAGTATTTCAAGAGTAGTCCACTTTTGTGTAATCATTGATTCGAATATATTATTCGGATACTATGCGAGTAAACTCTGCGATTTCACTTCTGAATTAGCACACGTCATCCTTATTCTATCAGAATTCTGATCGGCGATGATGTTGTATTTCCATCATTTCTGAATAGTATATTTTTCCCATCCACTGTTGAGCAGTGGGAATCTTTGCGATAGCTGCATAACTCACCGTTATCACTGAGTTTTCTAGAGAAGCACTTGAATTGAAACGTACAGAAAGAGGCATCGAAAATGAAACACTCCAGAGGAAAATCATAGTCTATGATAAGAGCAATGATGTGAAGCCTGTGAATAATAGCCTACTTGAAAATTCCCACGCAGAGAGCGAATAAAAAGTGTGATGATCATGCTATAAATATAAAAGTTGAATATGAATGTCTAAGCATAGTATTCACGACTCTTCCTGTTATAACGGGATGGATATTTTATAGTTAACTGTTGGGGCTAATACTAACGTGGAGGTTTTCTTACTTCTGGGAGTGAGGATTCCTTCTCATTTTGAACGAGAGAATGAATTAATCATTCTGTATTGCAGCATATTTTACTGCGCGGCAATCGGTATGCTTGCACTTATGCCCCATGATATCACTCTTGAGGGTATTTCCAAGAAGCTAACGGTAGGAAAGTCAATTTCACATTTTGCAGGTTCAACAAATGCTTCAAAATTGAAGCCTGAATTGTGGTTGCCAGTCGGTTGCTAATACGTTCATTTTTCTGCAGAAATATTAAAAGAAATATAGCAGAGTATCACCAAGTCGAAGCCAATTTCAGTGAGCTATTATTTTTAAAACAAATTTAAATATTCATTGTTTAAAATTTTTCGAGCAGCATGGCTACGGATTTTCCAACTATATGAGGATTCATCCATCAAATGGGATGCCAAATATCTATTTTTATTTAAAGAAATTACAGGAAATGTCTTAGATGTTATCCTACCTACACTAACAGGACTGAACATTTGTAAGTTGATATTATGATAGAAAATTAAGAAAGACAATTCGATCACTGTTGGTATTTAGTGAAGTTCTACAGCCATAGTAATAACTTATAATTGGAAATTATAGAAATAGATCATTTTCTGCAATAAATTCTATAAAAGGACACACGAATTGAATTAATAGTTCATTTATTTAAATACCGTTTCTTAAACTATCTTCTTTCTGTAAGTCACATTGTAATTATAGAAAAGGAACGCAGATACCACGTTCCAAATATCTTTCGAATTTCACCTTTGATATTTAGGCGACAGTATTAAACTAATAACTTTCCACATTGCGCAAGTATATTTTTGATAAGAGCTGATTATTTATGCATACTCCAGCAATCTTATGAATTTAAGATTTCGTTCGCCCGCTGTGTATAAAACACGTGTGTATCATTTTTCAGCTGTTTCGTGGCAGGAAGGACAATTATATAATTTCGAATTGGTTTATTACTTTAATAATAAATATGCAAATGATCAGAATGGATCATAATAAAAGCAGTGCGTGTTGCTCACGTGCCTGAGCTTTCTCTAATGCCGTTAGCATATACTGTAATTGTGAGTGCATTATTTTTGATTGGTCTAATCAGTTTAGTTGATCAACTCAACAATGCATTGGCATTTTTTGTGTAATGACGTCATTCACTATGGCAACAGTTGAACCAATATGTTTCTTGTTTAGGTGTAATTTGTTACAATAAGCAATTTTTGAGCTTATTTTTAACGATCGAAAATAGTTCGACTGAAGTCAGGCTTTTGCATCCCCCTGCAAATGTTTTGGGGAACCTTATCCGAGTTTTGAAGCGGTATTTGACAATTGTTGATAAAATCGAATACACTCAGTTAACAAAAGACTAAAACTTTCCCCTAACAGAGAAACCATCCACTAAACTACACTAGTGTCATCTGGCGGTCATTACGGATATTTTTTATTTACTTCGTATTGATAAAAAAAATCAATTATTTTAACCTGCCTAACACTATTCCAAAGAAATTATAAAATGCTAAACGCGTGTATTTTATTACTAAAATCGCATACGTTATAATCTATAACAGAGATATGTTCTGACCATGGTGAGAAGCGAAAAGAAGTTGCAATTATGCGAGAGAAGCGGAAACATACCTCAGTCAAGCGGTGTCATAGCAACCTGCACTGTGAAGCAAGAATTACCTTATTTACCAATCGACCTCCATAAGACGAGAAAGTTACTTTTATGTCGTCATCTAGATTGCATTAATTTGGTCTTCAGGGAAATAAGAAGCAGAAATCCTAGCAAATGGAATGTTGTGAATTATGTGGTTGCCATAGCAATTCTATGGAAACGGCACTTTAGCAAGGACGATCTGTTGCCCAGATTGAATGCAGGAGCTTGGAAATTTTGTTGCTGGCTAGGAAACCAGAGGATAGTGAGAAAGAGGATGTACTTAAGGAAAACACGAAAAATTGCTAATAAACAGATCCTCCTGTGATCTGTTTCTTTCGTATAAATCCCTCCAATTATCAGTTACATATTCGCGATCGGATTACGTAGCTCATTCAACAATGGAGAGAAACGCAGCTCTCCATTGTTATACACGCTGTGAGAAAACAAAGCTATTCACTATGTATGACGTCTGTTAATTCATTAGAGTAGGATGAACAAATGCCAAGAATTAAACCAACATGACCACTTAAAATTAAATACTTTTTACGATCACGTTAATTTATGTTGCAGCTATTGGAACTCGAAATGGCTAAGTTGTGTTGCAGTTTACGTCAAAACAATTTTTCTTCTTCACTCATACGTGTGTGATCATTGTAGAAGTATATATAAAACGAATTATTTTTGTATTTAAATAATGAAGAAGTACCCTGGTCCGATCGAAACATATCCAATATTTGGATATGTTTCGATCTGTTCAAGGTGGGAGTTTAAGAACAAAGCTTAAGTACCTTATATAGCATGCTTGCCTTATTTGTTCAGATTTCGTAATTAATTTGTTTTCAAACTTTCAATGTGTTCTAGTTTAATTTTTTTTTATTTGTGCCGTGGATAAGAGATATCGAAATAATTATGTTTTCGATTTTTGAAAATGTTTTTGGTTGAGGAATGTCATTTATCCTCTGCCTGACAAGTTGTAAACAATGTCGACGGTTCCATCCTAGTTACTATAGCAACGACAGAATGCAGATTTATTTACGATGCCAGAAAATGAGATCTGAAGAACAAAACAGCAGACGTTATCGCACTGGTAATTCGCGTGTTGTTATTTATCGCGCCTTCCACGGTCTCTTTTCGTTCCTGCGCGGTGGTTTATCTTCGGAGAAAAGGGATAATGCTGTTGGACTTTATTGTCCAAGCTTGCGGATCGTTGGAAATGATCCGACTGAAAGTAATGTGCGGGAGATGTCGCTGTATAACCATTTATAATAACCAGAAAGAATTTTGTAAGGATTTGAAGTTTTTATTGTGGTCTTATTTGAACTTCTCTTTTCGATGCTCACATGGTTTTTCATTTGAGAATATTTAGAAATGAAAAAAAATTTGAATCGTTTACGTCATTCTAAAGTGGACGTAACCAACTAGTATGGAAAACTTACCCCGACGATGAAGGTCTATTATTAATTTTCTTTTTTAACAAATTCAAGAGTTATTCATTACCTCCTTCAGCAAAGCTCCTAATATTCTGATACCTTTTAATATACTCAACTTTATTTGCTTATTCTGCCGGTGCATTATTTATTGCACAGATAATTGATTATATCCTGCCTTTTTTTATATATAAAAATCATTTTCCGTTTGGTTTTATTTTCATATCGTTCTAACAGTCACATGATTAATAGCCAAATTTCATGAAACCGTTTTAATTATCAACGATAATTTATGATTGCCAATGTTCACTTAGTTGGTTCTGTTTAGATAAAATGTCCCTAAGGCAGATGAATCAAATTTGTGCTACCCAGACCGGTTTCAACCTTTTTTGAGGTGTCATCAGTGAGTAGCTAGACCTAGAATATCAGAGTTTAAGTGAAAAGAACTTACATACTTTTGCTATACGATTACTAGGTCTAGCTACTCACTGATGAGACCTCAAAAAAGGTTGAAACCGGTCTGGGTAGTGACCTCTCCTCATAATGTAAAACAGTACTACATCTCCTAGGAGCTGTTTTACATTATGAGAAAATATCAAGAATAGTGAGGGATCTTGCTCCACCTTTGCAACGAGTTGCCGTGGTGTGGCACTACCAAGTGGTCACTTACGCTTGGATCCGCCGACAGTTCGTCGGCACGCAACGTTCAGATCGTAGTTTTCGATCTTAGTTTCGCTTACTGGCTGAAAAACAATAAGGGATTTTTATTATCCCCTTAACTTAAACTGTATAAGAAGTGTCTCTTGATTCTCTTTCTTCTGGTCTCTTGGGTATTTCGATTGTTTTGGAGTGAACCAACTCTTTTGCACCATTCTCCACCTGTTAAGATTCTCCACTTGCTTGCATCTGTTACATTGTTAGCGACCATCATTTATGAAACCATCCTTTCCTCAAACGAAACCTGTTCTTTAACAGCCACTCTCTCTCTCTCACACATACACACAATCAGAAGTGTCCTTATCTTAGGACTTTCTCCTTTGCGGAGGTCCTTAAGAGCATTCTTCCTTTGCGTCAGAAGGAGGTCCTTCACTCAAGAACATTCTTCTGACACAAAGGTCACCTTTTGTGAAATGCCAAGCATATATAGAATTCTTTTCTTTCCTCCTGAGCAGCGACCGGCCCCCTTGAGCACTCACCGGATAGTCCTTCTCAGTTCCTCTTCAAATTCCTGATTATCAGAGGTTTGTTTTCTCCTGATCCGATGTTTCAGTATATTATGCAAATACTCCGAGGAAACTGAATAAAGAATTTTTATTCTTCCCAACGATCAGGTCGTAGATTGTCATTTTCCTTCAATTAGAAGTCTGGTATATTTTATATTAGAGCTGAAACAGATGTGCTTCCAAGGTCAGCGTATTTTTCTCAATTGTGGAAGAATCTTTATTTCCTGTACAGCCGATGAAATAACAGCATTAGTCGTTAACTTCGTATACGGAGATGAGCAGGATGACCATTTCAGTTAACTACAAGGAAAAGAGATAAACCCATAAGGCTTCTTTCACTTGACTGACACTTTCTGTACAATTGTGTAAATGGAAACGCTGATTAAAAATCGGTTTCCTCTGTTTATTGTTATGAATGTAGTTTTAGAAATGGATTTCTACTGCCCTTGAAACAGCAGTCTCAAGGTCGTATTTTAGCTCATTGCTTGATTCTACTAGTTTTCCCAAGCTTCACACAAACACTTAACGCACGCGCAGAAGAAAAAAGCGTGCACATCTTATGATTTCTTCCCTACTAGAATTTAATTCTTTTGAGCATTCGAAGAATACAAAAACTAGTTTTTGTTGCGATTCTACTTGCAGCGACAACCTCCTGAACTATCCATCTCAGAAAGTGCACGGCACCAAACCTCGTGACCAGGGAAAATGGTAGTTGAAGAAGAAAAGCACATATTTGTAATTCCTTAGCGTACACTGCACTACTCCTACTTTTATTACTTCTTTCTATTCGGAAGATCGCCTTTAGGCATCCTCATCGCAGTCTTGCGAGGAATGCACGATGTTCTCTTTATGAAACGGACTTACCCTGCTGCTGCTGTAGACAGGACGACGTCCAATGCGCATGATCAAGTGGACACGGTTAAAAGGAAAATCAATAAATCTTTCTTGCGACTTGTAAAGTGCACACGTAAATGATGCGGTGGTCTATTGAACTTAGATATCGGACCCTGCCGAATACGAATCGTTCCTGACTGTGCGGAGGAGAATAAATCTTTGTCAGCGATTCACGTAACCGTGCACGACTCCATCACCGTCAGTGACGGACATTGGTGATTGGGAGGGGGGAAGAGATGGGGAGGTTAGACGCTATCTTTAGAAGGTATCTGCGCATATCTGTGGCACGCCGGAGTGAGACAGTCTGAGCTGTTTGATGTGCAGATTTCATTAATACAATCCCTAACGGCAGCGGGGCCCCTTTCATCGTTAGTTGTGGATGTTAAAAGATGGGATGGAGTGCAGGGCCATTTCAGGTGGGAGTTGATTGTTCACAGAAACAAGGTAGCGTAAATGCATAACTTATTTCGTTGTGGATGCTGAGGGAGCGATGATGGCATTGTGAAAGAGAGGCCGAGCGCAACCTACACTGACAGAAACAGAAATTGCACTTTGGCGGAGGGATGTCAAGTGTCGCTCTGATGGACAGAAGCCTTTTCGGAACGGAAGGCGAATGCATAGCGCAAGGGGAGAAGAGAATTTCGAATCCACTAAGTGAGTTACACTAGAGGTGTCTAGAACGATACTAATTAAGTTAATTCGTTGGTAGTTTCCAAAGAGGCTTTCGACTTGATACAATGAACGTTCTAAGAGGCCTGTTAGTTTTGTGTTTCGCACACCTTGGTGTCGTGTCAAAGAAAATGTCATGAGATTTACGTATCTTAAAAATGATGTTGATGTAACAACAAAATTGTATTTAAACCCTCGGATGCTCAGCAAAGAAGATAATTCCAATTCTCCATTTGAACAGTTTACAAAAACTGTTTTTACTAACACTAAAAAATGCAAATATAATTGGTTTTTGTTTTCCATTCCTCTTAAAGTTTACATATTGTTGCATATAACAAATAAATTCTAAAAGACATTCTAAGAAATCTTCAATACATTGTTAAGCAGCCATTCAATACTTAACAGGTAGCGCGCGCAAATGATTCATTATTCACAACAATGCATATGCAGACAATTCTTGCGTCATTATGAAATTGTAAAGACCTTGGAAATTGAATCTTCTAAATGTAGGATTGCTTATCGATTTGCGGAGAGTGCATGAATTTAGATAACATATTAATCCTTGACTAGCTGCAGTAAAACGAACGATTCTATGCATGCTCCCGTATACTAACGTATTAATATTAGCAGTCCCGAACATGTTTAAAACATCAAGATAGAAAACGCACTTGTTTTGCGGACCGTCTTGATTCTTTCAAATTTTAGTCATACGTTGTCATATGAAAGATGTATTTCGTTTCTATGATTTTGTGTTATTCATTTTAAAGTTTATTTCAAAGCAAGATGAATATGACCTTAACGTTTCCATGGTAACAGGATCTACTGTCATTGCTGTAAACAGACCGATTTTGTGTTCACATTGATTTGTTAGTCGCATTCAACACTGAACGAGGTGACTTAAATTTCTCAGTTTCAACTCAATCCAACATAATATGCGGAGTTTGAACACAAATGTGAAAACCCCAAACGGGAAAGAAGGGTGTATTCTATATTCTCTGCCCCAGAACGATCATTTCAAAACTAGAAAAAAATGGAAACAGTTTTCGATAAAGACCCGGATGTCATTTACGAAATAACTTTCTGAAAGCCACGAGTCACCTGCGTTCAAAAGATCACATTACGTGCAGCACTAGATGGTAATCTGTATACGTCACAATGGGGGATCACCAGACCAGTGAAATGAGTAAGAAATTTAAGTTGCATGTTACTGTTTCCCCCTGTCTTGACTGCCAGATGTTTCTAACTGCCTTTACCCATACATAAATAACTCCCCTCAGAAATACGAGTTGGACTGCGAGCTTGGCATAAATCATTTCAGCATTTTCATTAGTTGTTTTCGCTGCATTCAGACTTCTTCTCATTTGGCGATCGAAGTAAGCGAATTTCAAACAGTGACAGCAGAAGATGAAACTTGCCACAGGAGAAATAATGAGATTGTGGTATTTTATTTCTTGTCACACGAGGCTTATGTGTTTCTGCCACGATCACGTGCATTATACGATGACAAACGACCGTTCCATTTTGTCTCGCATCAGAAGTACAACGAGAAATATTCTCTCGCAGACTTAAGTGCTAATCTAGCCTTCGAACAAGTAAATCAATTGAGTTTTCACTCGAATTATTTTCGTTTTACGATTCGTTTTTAATGTTACCGGTTATAATGGTTTGATATTCTTGACTGCAGTTCATTCGGTAGCGTAGTCGGAAGCGATTCAACATCCGGGTTCCAATCCTCTCTATGATGCAAGGAATATAGAGGATATTTCAGCTGAAGATTAGTACGGGATTTTCTGCAGTGTAGCTCAGGTTTGTTTTTTAGGTCACCACCGAAGACATAAACTCACTCCACCAACCACCCGCCATTGAAATATTCTTTGGTTGGGAGTTATCCAGTCTTATACGGCGGTGGTGCAGTTTTTCAACCACAAAGCAGTCACTTTATTTTAAACACGAAGGATATATCACTAGCAACATATTTAACCATCAATAATTACACACGTGCTATTCAATTCTACTCCCTGTTCGTTTTCATCTATTGCAGTTTGTAATATCATGGGAATATTATTCACCGATGTGCATGCAGATAACATCAATTTACACCGTCTGTTTAAGGGATGTTTGATGGCATCCCTTTTATTCTGAAACAACAAGCCTCGCCATGAATGCGCGCTATGTGCATACAGAGTGATTTTCCTTCTGATACGCAAATTGGCATTATAAGATAAACAGTTTGAAGGACCCTTGGGCATCTCCGCGACAAGCATGCTCCCGAATAACCGATGGATTCTCTCTTTTGTTTCATTAGCCGACATTATTTGATTTTCTCCCGTGTAAACACCGAGACCAAGTTCTATAGTTGCCCGAGTTCATTTGTGGCATCTATCACGTTGCTTAGGTGGTGCGTGTGTTGGGGACCGAGAGGTGCAGAATGTGTGCAGTCGACGAAGCGGAATGATTGTGAATCATTAGTGTTTGAAGCTCCCCCCCCCCACCTTTCAAATGTTTACGGTCTTGTTTCACTTATCCAGTTACTCACGTGTTCGTGTATTCAAGGCCTTTCAGCGAATTCCATTTTATTAAAATGCATATTTTAGTTGCTCTAATTAGATCGGTACTTCTGTAATTAATAGTCAAGGTGCAGTTAGGCCTTTATATTTGATATAACTGGGTTTGCATTGCTCTTCCGTTTATGTAGCTGTGATGCTAGTAACTATTCCTTCAACAATTATCTATTTATTTTCTTGGATATTTTATCTTGGAGAGTTTAGTTTTTATATAATATTATAGCATTTTTCTCAACATTAAAATTTCTTACGAAAAATAAAATTCGTTCTCTTCTCTGCCGTATTAGATAGTCCACTGATTTCAGGTGTTTTCAATAGAAAACATAAATTTATAACATCAGCTCTTGAAAGGCGTATCCTTACTACCAAGTCAAGCAGTGCATTGCCGTAGTTGTTTCTTTAAATACATGAATTTCTAACTTAATTTTGTAGGTAATAAACATCGTGGAGGTCACGTATTCTTACCGTGTTTTTAATAAATGGAAGAAAAGTACAGAAAGTGAAACTGTTCTTGCTATCCAAAAATATAATTTTAAAAATTTCTAAAATCAAAATTAAATAAGGCTTTACGCACTCAGAAATGTATTTCAATCTATCTATTTCTTCACTGGGCATGTACAGATACCGTATGGTCACTCCGGTGCTCGGTGATGTGCCACACCAGACCTCGCCATGTAGTCGTGTTGTTTGCTTTTCTGGAGGCCTCAACTCTCTGAAGACCACTCACTCCACACACACGCCATCCATCCATCTCATTGATGGTCTACCCCTGCCCCTTTTTCCAGGAACTTTACCTTCTTTTACTGTTCTGAGAAGTTCTCCTTCCATCCTTTCAATCTGTCCGAAATATTTAACTTTCTTCTGTCAATATCCTTAAGGAGCCTTGCAGTTTTACTGATCTTTCTAGCACCCATTCATTTGTACGCCTTTCAGTATATGATATCCTCAACAGCCTTCTGTAACACCACATCTCAAAAGCAGATATCCGTTTCTTATCTGACTTCTTTAGGTTCCAAGTCTCGCATCCATAAGTCGCTGTTGAAAAAACAACTGCATCCAAAATCCTCAACTTTGTTCCCATGGAAATGCATTTATTGATCCTTAGTTTCCTAAAGAAGATGGTGAGCAGACGGAATACATGCTCGTTGAATACTGCTTTGTATTGCAATTTCCGTCCAAAACAATGTCTTGCTGATAGACTCTGTAGCGAAGAGACTTGCCAACTTCCGGTTGTAGCTGATGCTTGTCAGAGTACCACTTCCGAAAATGCTGCATACGAAATTGCGAACAGGTACTACAGAATTCGAGCCTCCGTGGCTCAGTATAGACGAAGCCCTTTGGTCGGAAAGACCTGGGTTCGATTCCCGTCAGTGACGTGAGGAACCTTTATCTGGTCTCTTTCGACGAAAGGTGAGTTAGCCGGTCTCATACGGAGGTAGGGGTTTTTGAAACTTTGGTTTTTCATCCTCCATGCTAAATCTGGAAGCATTTAACCTACCGTTGATCAGATCCTTGCTTAAATTCGCTCTGCATTGGTTTAAAACATATCGGGTTTTGGTGGAGGACTTCGTAATGTTATTCGCACATTACAGGATAGGGGAAGGGAAGAACGTCTTAGCTTTTATTTAGGTCTTAGCCCCTTCATTCTATACACTACATCCCAGTCGAAGGTAACACGCCTTCTTCCTTCATTAATGGCTTTATTTTATGGCTTAAATATGAGCGCAATTATCCAATTAAGCTTCAAATCAATTTTTTAATCGTAAGGGAGACGTATTTCCGCATCTCTTTTTTTTTTTCCCGTATCTTATCGCGCAGCTTAATAGAGGCTACTACAAAACTTCTCGTTAGTGTATCTCCAGTCCCCCTAAAGTTAATGTCAAATGGGTTGCCAGCATTCTCCCTAATAAAAGGAAGGTTACACCAAAGGCATATTTTGATGACCTATAAAACGAACTAATTCCTGTTGATCGTAAATTTTATGAGTGAGGAGGATGAGCGATTTATGCTGGAATAATTTCATAAATTTTATAGAAAGACCTTCTGTTATGAACCAACCATCCTGTTGATCGATAAGAAATTGGTAAAAGATTACAAATATATTTAATGTGTTCTTAATGAGTACACATCATTAAGTGTTTGTGGTATTGCCATAAATTTATTCAGTAATTTTTATCTTAAGATTGAGGATTTAAGATTTAATGAAAAGGAGTTCTATAGAACTCCTTTTCATTAAATCTTAAATTGGAAAATAGAAGAAAAAGTCTATCAAATTCCAGCAACACTTAAGGCTGAGTAATGAACTAAAATATCTTTTTGTTGTTTTCATCGATTTATAACATTATTGTAGCTTGTTTTATATTAGACTCGGTTTGAATGACATTAAATATTAATTTATCTTTTATTCTGGAGAGATAACCTGTTAGATCTTATTAGTTTAAGATGAGAGGCATGCATTGAATATATAATCAATTTGTAGCTTCCATTACAGAAGTATTAAAAAGTACCTTATCCCTTATAAAGTATTCATTCAGAATCCCTCATGCAAGAATTACTGATAACTTGCACAAGTCATTTTGAAGAATGCAGCATTTTTTAAATGAGCATTCTAAGATTAATAGCAAACTATTTCATATAATATTCATGCATTGAGTCATGAATAGCTTACCAATATATGCAAAATCATTTTTATATCTTGTAAATAAAATCGAATAAATTATTTCGGTTTAATTTTAGCAGCGATCGTATATTGAAAGCGGCATTTTTTGTTGATCACAACAACATCATTGTTGTAATCAAATTTCGTCTGCAACAATGCTGTACCTTTTTACTTGTGAATGCCAGTGAAATTATAAGTAAAACTTGTCGGTCTGCAACGTTTTCCCTTTTACCAACAATTAAAACTTGTTCGTCTGCAACAATATTTTATCTTTTTGATTGCTGGTAAAATATTACTACAACAAATTTCACTGGCATTCAAAAGCAAAAAAGGTAAAACATTGTTGAAGACGAAATTGAGAAGCATTCACTTGCTGCATTTTGAATCAAAAGCAGAACTAGTTCTAGATCGATTAACATCACAGACGTGAAGTATCTCGAGACCTAACTGTGTCGTTTGTTTCTCTTACATTCTTTTCCCCTTAATTCGTCATAGACAACGAACTATTTGTGGTCAATAATGAATGAGAAATAAAATATAACTCAACTGTTTAGGTTGAGTGATATTGTGTGTAATTGCTTGAAGCCATTCATACAATAACACTTATTTTACGACACAAGGTAAATATGATTCTCTGTAACATTTTCCTACCATGAATTTATTATTATTAGGAACTCCTGTTCTTTCATTTTCATTCGATTTTGTCCAAGCGCTAATGACGTACTTGAACGAGATACTAAGAATACTCGTAATTTAATTAGATTCATCTTTTGACCTGATTAAGAAAAATATCCATCCTAATGAATTCAACCCCTTTAGGAAAAATAAATAACCCACATCTGAGTGTGAATGCGTGTGAGCTACCACATTCTTCATTAATCTTACTGTCAAGCATCTCCATAAAAATAATTAGTAAAAGATTATAATTCAGAAACTAGAAATGTGTTTTCTGAGGTGGGGAAGGTATTAAGTTGATAAAGGAATTATATATTGCTTATCTGATATTCAGTAAACAACTTCGGTTTTCAATTTTCGTCTTTATATTTCGTGATATATTTAGGAATACTTCCTAACCGTAGTATGTGTATTACTAATATCAAGAATAGTGTGACAGTTTGTTTTTAACTTTGCAATTTAATTCCCGATACATGAGTTTGATTTCCATCAAAAAAGAGTAACACTAACAGCTTTATCAGAAGACCACTCGTGCATTTATTAGCTTGCACAGAATCGTGTCGAAGCGTGATACTAAACATCAATGAAGTCCTCATTATTATGTTTTTTTGACCGTAGCCCAATATTTTCCAGCCTAATTAAAATGAATTTGGACAAAAATCTTTCCGAAGAGGAATATATTAGACAAATTTTCACATTTAATAAAGTTGTGTAATTGAATTGCTATGAACGGAAATTAACGTAATAAGAAAATAACAGAATAAATTTTTAGTTAGCAACTTTTTCATACATTATCAGTTTCTTTTTTATCTTCTTGCCCCTAAGGGTGTGTGTAGTGTACAAAGTGAACGTTTTTTTTTTAAATATTTTTATTAAAGCTATAACGTTTAATTTTTAGCCAGTTTTTGCATCAAAACGAGATGGTTTTCTGGAAAAAGAAACTGTATCCTATCTATTACGTTTACCCCAACTTTTTACTAGCAAATATCATTAGATAAAAAAAGGCTGACAATCTCTAAACGGATATCACGTATGTTTCCATAACAGGCATTTCGTTGGCAAGTTTTTCTATCCATTTCCTCACCAGCGTTCGAATCAACAAGACATTTTTAACCGAAAAAAATTATGTTAACTTAAATTTTAAACTGGTTCTGTATTTTGGGTTGCTTTTTTGTGTTACTCTAAGCTATCTTATTTCAACAAAAATTAGAATAATCAAAGAAAATGTGTTGAATGATTTACAATTCTAATTCATTGCGTAAAAAATAATTATTACCAAATAGGAATTAGCATAATCTAAATCTACGTACTTTGTAGATTATAAAACCATGTAAACACATAAAAATGTAATAGAAATTGTAAGAAAATTTTTATTTGAAAACATTCACAAAACGAGAATAATTTTAACGTGGTTCACAATATTAGAATATTCCAAATTTTTCCGATCGGTTTTGAGAAGAGCATACAAATCGCATCTATTTCAGTAGCTGCGGAACTGACTCGGGTGTAATGAATCGTTTACGCGTGGACTTCAGCTAATCGTTTGCTAAACGTGGGTCAAACGAATGATATATCGTGAGCTAAGAGGGTTCGTATGGTGAGTGTACACAAAGAAGGCCAAACTCAACAGATTACAGCTAAGGAATTCAAATGTTCTCAAGCAAGCGTGAGTTGAGTATTCAGACAGTATTCTAATAACTGAAGTTTTCAAAATAATCGCTGCAATAGCGGTCGAAAGGTAATAACTACATCGAGCTGATTGGCGATTGAAGAACATCGTGAAGAAAAACCACTTCTGAAGTGTGAGGTATTTTCACAGGAGATGAGAACTAGGTGTAAATGTGTCTAGATCTACGACACTGAGATGACTTCGCAAATTGAGTTTTAAATCGCCTGTGCCTAAGACGAAGCCGCTTACGACTTCCTAGCAAAAGGCAGCTAGAGTGCGATGGTGCAAGCAAAGACTTGTGGGGTCAAGAGGACTGAAAAAAGGTACTTTTTAGGGATGAAGGTATGTTTTGTGTGTCCCTTAGTCATCAAGGGATACGTGTTTTGGCCTATTAAGCAAGAAGCATTTGATAAAGAATACATGAAACGTTCGGTGAAATATGCAACCTCTGTCATGGTATGGGCTTTCATGATTGCAGAGGGTTCAGGTAGGCTGTGTACGAAAGAGTCAATTCCAAAGTGTACCAAGAAATTCTTAAGCACTTTGTTACCGGCATCCGAAGATGGATCTGATAATGATTTCCTTTTTAAGCTAAATCTTGCTGCTTATCACACTTCCAAGACCACTACTAGACGGCTGAAAGAAAGGCAAATCAATATAATTCTTGGCCGGGAAACTTAGATTTAAACCCCATTGAGAATTTGTGTGGACTTATGAAGGAACATCTTCAAGACGTTGCCCCAAGAGACAAAAACGAACTTTTTTTCTCTTCTGCAGACCACATGGGCATGTTTTGATTAAAAAAAAAAAAGATTGTGAATCGCTAGTAAATAATATGTCCAACTGTTTACGAACGGTCATAAAAGCTAAGAGGGATTGGAACAAAGTACTAATTATCAAGTTGTGTCCCTTTGACTGTAATTTTTGTGCTTATTTATTTTCACATCATTCTAATATTTTGGACCACTTTAAAAATTATTCTAATTTTGCGAATGTTTTCACATAACAGTTTTTCTTATAATTTATATGATATTTTGTGTTTTCATGGTTATATAATCTAAAATGTACTTGGATGTAGATGATGCTAATTCATATTTAGTAATATTTATATTCTATGCAATAAATTACAATTGCAAATCATTCAGCACATTTACTTTGATTCTAATTTTTTTTCCTTTTTTTTGATTCGGAGTTGTAGTTCTTGAAAATTTTAGCTGATTCCATTTTTTTTCAGCGCTTTCAAATATGACGCTAACTTTGGTGCTTTTATCATTCATTTTATATTTTAAATTTAAATTTCTAAATACTTTAAAATCCGTGGAAGATTACCTTGTCTATAATTCACTCGTGTAAGGTATATTTTGGACGTTTGAACACAAAATTCCTTTCCTGTCATACATTTTTACGTCATTCCAACACTTCAGTAATTTAACAAATACACTTTCTGTCCATCATCCCTGAGGCACCTTACAATTAGAAGGTTGTTTCTTAACGCATAAAAAAAGTAAACTTTCTGAGGTTCACAATCTTACATGTTAAAGCAATTAAATTTGATTATGTAGTGAATCCGCGGAAATTGTAAAGACACTAAGTGACAGGTTAAAAGTTTGTCAACCACGAAGAGGCGTCTCGCTTTGGAAAATATCTGTGGGCTAACTTTATTAGCTGTTGTCGCAAAATGTATTTTTACTTTATACCTGTAAGGTATACATGTGTAAGATTATTGAATACAACTTTAATTTTATTACATCGGAGCATGCGCACTTTAATTTTTATTTATTTTACTTAACATTAAGCAACTATTTAATCTGACTTCGTGGATAGTGAATTGCTATTGATTGGCATTGGGTATAACGTGCCCAATGTATTCATGGTTTGCATTGATTTTGTCAAGTACGTTTGACTTTCTCATCTTCTTTGTAAGACAGGGTCGTTGATCTGACCGCCTTCTAGATGAATGATGTCACACCAAATTACTGATTAAACCACAGGTATTAACTTTCCATTTGGTACATCGTCTGATAAAGTTCTTCATCATCTATAATAAGAAAACTTAAGGAGTTGCTTCTTTAAAATTCCTGTCGTAATAACAGAGATGGAGCATAGTTCAAGGACAAATATTTAAATCAAATTTATATGCGAATTACATTTTAAAATTATTAAAATTCGGAGACGAACAAAAGTATTATTTTTTCATGGATGGATGTTTTGAATCGTGTGAATAGAAAAAAAATATATTTTTTTAAATCAGTTATAATTAAGACATGCAACACCAGAAATACTTAATATAGAATGGAGGTGTCATTAAATTACGATATTTAAATCTTGTTTTGCGAGTTTAATTATTTTTAATCGCTTTACTAGTTAGATAGAATTTTAAAATGATCCGGATTGGGCAACTTGGACAGATTACAACAACGAGATCGATCCGAGATTGTATTTAATATGAGCAACATAAGTGTATTCTTCTCTAGTTGTAATCTTTTAATTATAATTTAAAATAAGCAAATTAAGTTAGAACTTTAATTATTAAACAGTGACTATTGTTTCATGGAATCGTATACGGCGCAAATGTAGTTAATTTCTAGTTACTTCTACTTTCTTACCTTCCTAGTTTAATCTCCTAGCATACCAAAGCAGTCGTTGTTTTTAAGGTTTCGTGTTCAAACTGTTTTCGTTATTATAACCGTTAACTATTACCACTCTTAAGTGTTTATCACGAATTATATCAGAAGAGGTGCTGAAGTATCCTTAAAAAGTCGTAAATAAGTAGAAAAGATCCAGTGAAAGAACAGTCTTAGAAAATGTTCTTGTCGCATCGTCTTAAAGGTTTAACGTCACGCTACCGCTTTGACATTTAATGAATCGACCCGTAAGTACAGTGAACAGAAAATTAAATCAGGCTTTACTGTAAGTTCATTTGAACGCCTTGGAAGATAATTGTATGTTGAACTGAATCCTTAAGGTGGCGAACACAATCTGAAAAGAGAACCAAAATATTGCAGGCATGTTAATTGAACACATTTTACCCCCTCCTCAACACAGAATATTCAAATTTTATTTTAATTCAACTGAAATTTTTCAGTTCTGTATAATTATAATTTTCATCTAATCACTCAGAGTGTGTGGTGGGAGATGTACATGTAGCTATACTTTCTTTCCTCTACATCTTCCACATGTTTCTTATTGTACACAATTCCTTTATATAATAAGCATTATCCTTTACCGTATATGACCCAAAGATCATTTGAAAAATTAATAAAAAAAGTTAGCTAAAAACAAGGTACTAACGTTTTCCATGTACATGTTAAAACATAATTTGGCGTCATCCGGATAGCAAACCATTCGTTCAGCATCCACTAATAGTTGCTTTCCTAAAGTAATGTCGAACTTCCTGTTGCTATCAAGATCCAAACTGTCCTTTCTAAACATACCAGAAAAAACAGAAGTGATTTATGCTTTTCAATGTCGTCTTGTTCGGTTATGTCTTAATACACTTCCAATGTCTGTCTATTATTTTTCATTTCATTCTCCGAACTCGATTAAGTGCAAAAAAACGTATTAAATTCACTTCGTACAATGTACTGAAGTAATACATGATTTTATATGCGTTTACTTAACTACACCCATGAAGTTTAATTTTCTCTCAATTTGTTTCGTAGCTGTTGGTTTATTTGCACACGTTCACACTTTTATTATGTAATCGTAAACATCCAAGGACCTTAATTTGTTCTTTTTTTGGGGAAGGGGGTGTTTAACTCATCCTTAAGCAGCTGCAAAATTTCAGATCGTTCTTAAAATAGTCTAATACAAACAAGGTCACTGTGCGGGTAAAACCAGCCTGATTGTTGTACTTCTAACAAAGAAAATTGTCTTCCCATCAGTGCACACGAAGAGCCTAATGAACACTGGAAGCTAAGCCGAGATTAAAAGCGACATTGTTGGGATTTTGTAGTTCCGGTAGACAACCGCTTTTCATGAGCTATCGGACTAACCTAGGGGTAACTTCATTTAAGTTTATTTGGGATTACACGAATACCAACACCTCCAGAAGTAAGATTGCTTTTGGAGTATTTTATTTTCTTGTCTGAATCTTTACTAATTCTTAATTATTCACGGAAAGAATGCTTGTTTAGTAATTAACCGGACTTGTGAAGTTCACCTTACTAAATGCTTAATTCCTTTTAGAATCGCAAACAAGCGCCGACTCGAAAATTTTCAATTAATTTAAAGAGATTAAGATCTAAGACTTGGAAGGTTTCATATGAAATAAATCAGATGAAGAATAAATGCAATTGATCTTTCTCTGTTTACTTTGAAGACATTTACTTCTGGACAGTGGCTTCCTCTGTTTCATTTATTAATCTCGAACCCTCTACAACGAAGAACTAATACCATTTTATAAGCGAATTAGTTGAATCGCAATTAAATGGATATTTTCAGAATTTAAACCTCGTCACAAATGCTCGTAAACCTTATTGTAAAAAGTGAGTTGAGTTGAAACTAATGGAACAGGAGGATAACTTGGTCAGTTCGAAAGAGGTGTTATCATACGTTGTCGTACCAGTTATCTATCCTCTCAAGACATTTGTAAGACTCACCCAAAGTAAACGCCATTATCAGTGGGCAGATATGAAGGTAGCTGAAGAGACCAATGGAAGTACTCAACTAGAACTTCAAGAGATCTACAGGGATTCAGGTTAGTTGTACGAAGCTATTTAAAGATCTGGTTAGTATATTTTCTGTTGAAGGGCAATAGCACATAAGAAAAACATTAGCTCTGAGAAATAAATAGCGCAGAATACCCTCTGAAGAGAGCAATATCGACTGTACCCTTTTCCGAGTGAATGGTTGAGTGAGATGTGGTAGAGAACGCAGAAGAACTTATTCCCGCATGCATCTTCAAGTGTGATATTTGGTGGGCGAAGTGTGGTGATTTCAAACTTTTTTTCCCGTTTGGTGTGTCCCCAGGACTTTAGTTTGAAGCGTTTGAAAGGGAAGACGGATATCCGACCTACAGAATTTTCCGAAAATGGTTTCATTATCTGAATTTCTTCTTCTTGGCTTCGCGTGTTAGGCAATTGTTTGCCTGTAACGTTTTCAAGGGTTTAAAAAGTCTTCTGCCCATCTTCTCCTGAGTCTTCCACTTGATCGGTGTCCCTTTGGTTTATATTTCCAGGCAATATTTGGCCATCTGTCCTCATTCATTCTTTCTATGTGGTTTTCCAGTTCTTTCTATAATTTATGATGTCTTCTGTTATGCTAATTATGGATAATTATTTTCTTTTTTACCTTGATAACTTTTTTATCTTGTATATTCTTTTATAGCCTGCGAGCAGTCTTAGGAACTTCATTTCTGCAGCTTCCTCTTGTATTTTATCTCGTTCTCCCCAAGTCCATGTTTCCCTGCCATATATCAGAATTGGTTTAGCTATTATTTTATATAGTTTTATTTGGGTTGTTCTAGACATTTGTTTATTGAAGTGTCTATTCAAAGTTCCAGTGGCTGCTAGGAATTTTTGCTTTATGTGCAATGTTCGATTCCTCCGGGGCTTATGTAATTTCATGGATATTTAAATTTGTTCACTTGTTCTATTACTTTGTTGTGGATGACTAACTTGCATATTTGAATTTCTTTACCTTGAAATGCTACTGGTTTCATTTTATTTATTGAGATATTCATGTCCTACTGTTCTATTGTTTTGCTCAATACGTGCAGATTTTTCTGCAATTGGTCTTCATTTTCAGAAAAAATAATTTGTTCGTCAGCATACAAAAGGGTGGTCAATTCTTTATTTCCTATTTTAATTTCTGATTTTGTTTTTGCTCCATTCTCTTGAAATTTTTTCCGTGTGTGTGTGTGTGTATATTGAAGAGTATTTGTGATAATCCACTTCCTTGAATAAGACCTCTATTGGTTTTAATTTTTTCGGTTGTTTCATTATTAATTTTAATTTAGCTTTCTTCCATTATATTGGCTATTGCTTTTGTGTTCTGAGGTGGGGCTTTCAATTCATACAGTATCTTGATTAATTTTGTTCTGTTGATTTGATCGTATGCTTTCTCATAATTTAGGAAGGCCATATATGTTGTCAGGTTAAATTCTATTCTTTTTTCTATAATTTGAATGTAAATGTGGGATCTGTGCAGGATCTTCCTTTCCGAAAGCCGCATTGTTCTTCTCCATTAATTTCCACGGCCCATGGTGTTAATTTACTTTTAATTATATTTAGATATATTTTGAGTGTAGCATGTATTTAATAAGGATATTCCTCTGCAGTTTACGCAATCCTTTGTTTCATTTTTTGAATATGTTTATGACTATTGCTGTCTTCCATTCTTGTGGGATGTTTCCTTCTTCCCATATTCTGTTTAGGAATTTAATTAATCGTAATTGAAATGGTTTAAGAGCTGTATTTGTATAGTTCTGAATTTAGTCCATCTTCTCCTGCAGCTTTATTTTTTAGTTTTCCCAATATTTTCTTCAGATCATTTAACTGTATTAGTTCTTCATTTCTTTCTTGACTTATTACTTGTTTAATTTCAATTTGATTATTATTGTTTAGAAGCTGGGTGTAGTGATTAGTCCATTATTTTGTGGAAATGCCTTCTAATTGTAGATTATCCTTAGTTTCTTGGGTCATTTTTTTAATGATTTTATAGCTCTTTAGTTGAGGTCCATTTATGTCATGCTCTAATCTTGATACAAATTTTTCCCAGTCTTTTCTTCTGATTTTCCTGGTTTCTCTTCTTGTTATTGCTCTGATTCTTTTATATTCTATTTCATTTCTTATGGTTCTGTCGTTTAACCATCTAAGGTAGATTTATTTTTTTCTTTCTTAGTAAAGATTGTATTTCTGGGTTCTAGGTTCTGAGTCCTTTCCATTTTCTTCGCAGTTTTGTTCCTATGCCTTCATATGCTACTTGTTTTGCTATTTGTTTAATGTTTTGCCATTCATTTTCTATATCTGTATCTTCATTTATTTTCTTTGCATGATTGTAAGTCTTCTTTGATATAGTTCTCTGATACTGTTTTGTTGTAACAGTTGTATCTTAAATTGCTCCTGCTTTTGTTTTTGTTGTTCTTATATTTTTTTCTACTTCTCTGGTTCGGGATCTTAATAGTACTGATTAATAAATGGTGGTCGGAGTCAATGTTGCATCTTATGCATACTCTGCAATTTCTTATCTTCTTTGGTTTTTCACCTGCTATTATATAGTCAATGATGCTTTTATATCATCTGACTTCCCATGTATATTTATGATTATCTTTAGGTTTAAAGAAGCTGTTGAGCGATTTTCAAACTGTTATAGTCAACAAATTCCCCGAGTTCTCTTCCGTTGTTATTTAATGTGTTTTCTCCTTGATAACCTATTAAATCTTTAAACGTATTTGATCCAATTCTAGCATTGAAATTGCCTGCAATGATTAAGCAATCTTGTTTATTTGCGTTCTGAATTACGTTTTGGAGGTTTTTATAGAAGAATTCTATAAAAACCTCAGATTTGTTTCTTCAAATTTACAAAAGTTGAATGTGTAACTGCCTCTCTCATATGACTCAGCACTAAAATATTGTCGAATGTAAATTAAAAACGTATTTCAGTCGCAGTACATAATTTAATGGATTAGGATTTCATTCCAATACAGTTTCGTCCACGCATTAGTTTATTCGCCAGATTACTTCTATAAATTTCTGATAATTTCTTGTTGGACGTTACGATATCGTAATATAATGATTTGAAACCGAAAAAGATTGTTAATTAACTATAATTGAAGAAACTAAACATAAAACTTGTTCAAGCCACTTCAGATCTTCTACTGAGGAACGCGTCATCACTAAAGATTAGTCGGATTATTAATAGACAACATAGCAACTCAATGCTGCATAGTACACGTGATCGACCCTCACTGTTCATGCACAACTTTTTTTTCTTACCTTACCACAAGACTTGACTAATGGGATCAAATTCTTATTTTAGTTGCAATCAATTTACACTTAAACACTATTGCATTACCGTTATAGTTCATTTTTTGGCTCTTGTGTTCAAAACCGTTAAATTTGGTCTTTATTTTTAAATTTAATTGCAATAATAGTTTATAAAAATTAATAATTTTTCGTTCAATCTTTCAAAATTACTTCGGCAAAAAAAATGAATGATTTATAAGTTACTGTGAAAGCATATTTTTATTAATAAGATGCAAAGACTTCCGTGATTGGATTCGCGATTTTTAATGCCCTTTGCTTTCATATTTTTTAGACGAGCATTTAGAACTAACTTCCAATAAATGATTATTGAAATATAAAAAAGCCAGATTTATCTAATTACAAATATCACATTTTTAGTGACACATGAAGATTTGCACGCTTAGTATGCAAATCTTCAACAAACTCAAAACCAGATTTTCAGACTTAAATCGGAACATTGTTTCAGAAGTAATTATCATTTGCCAATTACTATGTAAACAATCAGTAATATGTCATTACTGACTGTAAAGAATGCATATCGAAATATCTATTGTTGTTGAATCAACGAATGTGGTGTAATGTTTCCATGACAATAATAGGTTCTCAGTTCGATTGTTTTCTCCCAAATCAGAATAACAATTATTTCCAACTCAACAATTATTTAATAATTGGTGAAGAAGAGATAAACTGCGCATGCATCCTAATGATTAATTATTTATAAAATAAAGTACTATTTTACATTAACTCTTTATTTACGATTTGTGAAGTATTATTAGAATAAAACATAACTAAATATGGTTCCATTTTGTCCTATAGAAATATTTAGCCTTGAATTGAAAAATAGTCGTGAATTTTAATTCGCGAAAAACAATCTTGGCTTAGTAGCCCTGCCGTATGCTGCTATTGTGAAATCAAATGCTGATTCTTGCCGAAGACACTGATTTGAATAAACAAAAGCCTACACTAATGCCTATCTAAGCTATTCCTCAGACATACACACTGCTAATCCTATTAGAAAACTTATCTCCATGTAAACAATTAAATGAGGAAAGATTTTTTTTCCTCCTACGAACTTTTCTCCCCCCCCCTATTCTCAACGTCTTTTGTTTCTTATATTTCTTCTCTCGCTTGCTAGGATCCCCATTTGCAGTTCCCTCCAATTAAAACGGCATTCTACCATCGCACTGAAGGTGTAATTTAAACTGCACTGTCATTTCTCAAGAGGGTACTTTAATGGTTCTCCCAGGAATCACGTTTTCTTCAACTTGTTAGAAAGTTGTTGCGGAAAAGACAACAGCACTTGAGATTGATCAGCTTCCCACCTCTGTTCGCAAGTTTTTCTTTATTGTATGAAGAACTAACAGGAAAAGAAGAACTGAAAATCCAAATGTGTGCCTTCAAGTGATGTTGACGTCTTCGTTGCAAAGATTTTAAGTCATTCACGGATAAAGCATCCAACAAACATCAAACAAAACGTTTTCTGTATTTACTTAGCGTCACTTTTAATTGCTTGTCATGATGTTTAGGATGTATCAAAGTCTGAAATATAAATTTCAGTACATTTGTCATCTACTTACACATTTTTGAAATTTAAGAAATTCCAAGAAATTCGATGTTTATGGGGGAAAAAACCTTTCTGATTTGTAGTCAAAGATCTGCAGCCTATCCTACTCTTGAACAATGCATTAAGAACCGGTTTTTCATTCTGATTGTGATCAGCGAAGCCTCGTACCGTAAGTCTGCAATCCTTCATTTGTTCAAACTTTTCGAAAAATCATAGCACACACGCCAAGCTCGCTCCAACGATTACTTTGAAAGTCAAGTGTAAACATTCTGCTTGAATTAAAACCCGGTCACGTTCTTTTAGGTTGTGATTTCGAAAAGATAGAACGTACAGTGTAAATATTTGACTAAAATCGCTTACAGTGATGGTGCATTCTGAGTACCTGACAGACCGTAAGAAGAGCTACACCCTCTGATCGAGAATTCTGTTCGAGGGCTGAGAATGTAAATTTTCTTTAAAGAAACAAAATACGTTTCCTGCTACGATAAACAGGCTGGAGATGAGGTAAATTTTTACTACTTGTTGAATGCATACAGGGATATCGTCTGATAGAAACACTGCATTTCAGTGCATCATTGAAGCATGCAGTAGAGTAAACCTTGGGCATTGGCGAAGGTAATTCCCTCGCTAATTTTAATGGCCACGTGTTTAAGTAACAGTAAAGTTTAATAGATATGTTGCTTAATTTTTATCTACAAAATGATACTTTACAAATCCTCCAAGATAATACTAAATAATAAGAATCTTCCTGGCCTTTCTCGGCAAGGTGACTCATCTGTTAGCATCATATAAAATTGACTTCCAGGCACATATTTCTGTTTCAACTCCTAACTTAGTCACAAAATCTCTACTTGCCTGTTCCAAATATCGTCTAACTCGGGAAACTTCCTGAAGAAAGTCGACTAAAATCGAACCTATAGCACTTTCTCTGGACGGTATAGGGCTATAAAAGCAAACACCGTTCCACAGGATTTTCCATTGTTTTCTGTAGGCTTTAGTTGCTCCTTTTAATTGACTTCGATCCTGGTGATATTCTTACACCACCTCAAGATCCCATGGTAACAGTTGGTATCCTGGCTCTCCGTGATAGCTTTATGGTCTTCATTTTGTGGCCTTCTCAACCAGCCGTCTAGTTTTCTTTGTTGACACTCACTACATGTCAAGTAAGATGACATCTTTCAATCGTGTCAAACATTTTGGCACGAAGGTTCTCGTGTTTGAAATACATTTTATTCCTAAAGTTCAACTACTTTGTTGTATATTAGTGATCATCCTTTCTAATAATATATGGCCGATGGACTCGCTACTGTAGGAAAGCATTCAAATTATCTCGAATTCTATTAAAATCCATCCTGTCTCGAATGTAATCGTTACTACGTCATTCGGCAGTGTTCCATTTGAGTTTTTGATATTATCAATTACTCCTTTAATACTCTCCAGTGCTAAACGAAAAATCTCCAAGAAACTAAATTAAAGCCTTTAAGTATTATCTTATCAAATTAATTTGTCCATTTATTAGAGTCTATATTGTTCATGCTTGATCACGTGACGTGTTTCCTTTCATTTTCTTATTCCTTACTTGCATATCCGAACCAGATAAAGACTCCTTGGTTAGTTACTTTATTGCAGTGCATGAGAAATATAAAAGGTATTTTTGAGGTGTTCACGCATTTCTATGCATCGTGCACGATGTCAGCAGAATGCAACTTTAAACTTATTCAATATTTTTTTTTTTTTAAATAAAATCAATATCTTTGTCTAGTTTAGTTCTTCAGTATTGCATTATGCAAATATTTAGCATTTTATTCAACCATAATATTAGTGATAAAATTGCGAAGATGGGATCTTGTGTAAGAATTTTATATCAGTACTATCAAATCCGTTCTAGTATATCGTCCTTTGAGCAACGTGATTTGTCTAAAGGTCAAACTTGGTCACTTATAAAGTGTGGGAAACTGGCTAAAATGTCTGTTTAACTGAAATCACCGAACTCTTTTCACGGGTTCTGTTATCTTTTCAGTATTATTTCAAGTTATTATTTAAGAGAATAAATGTCTCATTCGAAGTAAAAGTTTCCTTGAATATACAAATATATGTGTTAACTTTTTATAGGTGTTTCTTGCAAAGTTTCTGCGTGCTATGGATAAACCTATCGTCGTATCTCCGTATATTTAGTCTACCTGTACAGCTGTTGTCATTATACACCAAAGTTAATTTGCATCTCTGTGTTCAATATTGTACTCACTTGGAATGATGTAGAAGCGAATTATCCTTCATTCGTCTACTTTATTAGGTCAGTATCATTTTCTATTACGTATAAATTAATAAAGTATAATGTACGTTTATTTGTAAGCAAAAATTAAATGTAGAAACTTAATAGTTTGAATCCGTATACAGAAATTCCTTAAAACAAATCGCCTCAAAATTTAGCTACGTAGTAATTAGTATATATGCGGTGTGTGTGCACGTTCGCGCGCACACACGAATTCGCTCGTACTGTTGTTGCTCACCATATTAATCTACGTGCTATCTAATCGGAAATCCTCTTTACATGAGTATAATCTCGAATTTTGTCTTTAAATTTTATTGCAGCATTTAATAAGCGATCTCTAGTAATGCTACGAGTTTGAAGGAAACTTGTTAAGTTTCTCTGAATTCGCGGCTACAGATAATTGCAAGTTTCACCGCTGGAATACAAATGATGGATAAGAAGGTGCCGGTTACGTCCTCGCAACCTGTTGGAATAATCAGCAGATGTAACTTCCCCCGCACTTGTTCAGAATCTTGGATTGGTTTCGCATAGTTGAATGCTGAATTTATCAAAATCAAACTGTACTGATGAACGTTTGGTTTACTATGAATATAAGAAGCTTAAACACACACTGGAAAACCTACAGAATAAAGTGCATCGCGTGCAATTTTATAGCGCTATTACTTTGTTGATGCATTTTATAAATCTCGCGATGCAATTATCATATTCTAAATATTTTCAGGATGGATCAGTCGTTGTATCAAAGCGATGGAATATCCGAGAAGCCAGTTGGCAAAGGAAATTGTCTTGTATTTTTGAAATAGAGCTAGGAAAAAATTCTTTATTTTTTAAATAAAATGTGAACCAAATTTCACTAGACCACAGTTAGATATTAGCGTTATACGCACTGTAGTTTGGTTATAAAAGCAAGAATTTGGATAAACAGTGTTTTAGTGGAAATCTTGATTTATAGCGATGTTGTGATTATTTATGTTCCAATTCCCTTCTCATGAATTTTAGTTTTACAAAAACGAAATTTTATACTCATTTCGGACACCCGATTCTGCTATCAGGTTAGGAAGTCACGCCAAGAATTAGGAATCCTTCGAGTATAACTAACCATCTAAGTGTGTATGTCTATATAGAATATGCGAGAACTTTTATCGCGCTAATGTGACATAACTCACTTGTTTTAAATTATTAAAGATGTATTGTTGCCAGCGAAGACTACTGTGCCATCTGGTTGTCGTAAGCGGAACATCCAGTTGTCATGGGTAATATCGCACCTGTCTCAGTTCCTTTATTATTCCAAGGAAATAAGTGAAACTCCAACGGTTGCATAATGGCATTAAAATAGGTATTCTTATATTGAAACAGTTTCATCTTGAACTGTGAGGAAGTGATGTTAAAATATAAAACGGAACGAATATTTTGTAACTCACTTCAAATGTTTTCAGCCGTTGATAAATATTAAAATATTTGTTAACAAATCCCTGGTTATTATACCTCTTTACGATATCATCATCAAATACCTGATATGTGCCCTCAGGGGTGTACAGGGTATTATGATATTACTACGTGAAAATGTTACATCATTACTAACTTCCGATCAACAACTTTCCTCCAAATCAATCTGTTATCTGTCAAGACTGCAATATTATATATCAGATCTTATATTATTGTCTTTTATTGCATTTTTACTGCATTAATCCACCTATATCTTGGTCTTCCTTTGTGTCATTTTCCTGCCAACCTGGCAGAGAACACTTGTTTTGCTAATCTTTCCCCTCCCATTCTGTTTAAGTGACCTGAGATTAGCTCTACTAACACATCTAACAATGTCAAGTTCTTTCCTAATATCCTCGTTTTAAATGTGATACTACCATTTGATGCCATTGGCTCACTCCACTAATCTTTCTCAGAATTCTCATATCAAAGGTCTTTAGTGTTTCCTTTGGCTTCTAGAATGCGTTTACATGTCTTGAATACAATTTAAGTAAGTTGTTTTTAATTTCTGGATTTGCAAAGATATCAGAGAAACTATGATAAATATGAAACCTTCTCACAAGTATGAGGTGACACTCTGTGCTATCCATTCAGAGATAAAGGAATCAAAAGATCAGTCATAACATTTTCTCAATCACCATTAGGTATCTACAGTGGAGGTGAGACATGAAAAATTAGTCTTATATCCGTGTCTTCAGATTCTAGTTGTACTCTTTGTGAAATTAGTGTAACTTTGAATTTATGTGACCTCCCCTCCCCCCAAACTGTGATCTATGGAAGTCTGCTTATATTAGATCATAGGAGTCTGTTTTTAGTTTTTCGTTTCAATGCAAGTAGTTTACCAGATTGCCGAAGGGTCTGAATGTTGGCAATTATCAGGGCTTTTTCCTCCCCTAAAGTACAGAATGTAAATCCTTGTGCTTTTTAAAAGTAACAACCGTTAAAAATCATAATGATTCACATTCTGGAAAAGTCATCGCAGACAACATTAAATGAAATTCGTTTTTCTTTCTTTTAAGGTTACACGGTGATCAGCATTCATATTTATAAATTTAGGGACACAAAAACACACGTGTTGAACAGATTATTTTATTAATTACTAATAAAATAAAACTTGACGTTTCGACCTCTGTATCGAGGTCATCATCGGAAGGATACAAGTGTATAAGGAACCAAGCTACATGCTCTAGCCCTGTATACCGGTAAACTAAATTTATGTAGTTAATTAATCATTTTTCCTAGCCTGACCTCTAGTGATAAAAAAATTAAAATTAAATAAATAAACAAATAAAATAATAATAATAAATAAATATATATATATATATATATACAATTATCTTCTAAAGTCCTCATGTATTAATATTCTTCTGGATTTGTACAGTTCTGATTGTTATAATATGATTTCTTTCAGTTGCTGTTGAATGTTACAAACACTTCACCAGGTTATCTTCTTGTAATAGGATTTTTCTAAGGCTAGTTTAGGTTGTTATACAGGTTGTAGATGGGTCCTCCACATTCTTGAAATGGTTGGGCCATCGTTTTTGTTGAGATTTGGGTTGTGTTTGAGCATTTCACATGACTCTTTAAATGTTCTCTCAAACTAGGTTTTGGTGCGGTGTAGGGACTTGGTATTTTTCCAATCAATTCTGTGGTATGTTTGGAGTGCGTGGTCAGAAAAGCCGGTTTTCCCAAAATGGAAGTATTTAATATGTCGTTTGTGTTCGTCTTGTCTGGTTTGAATAGTTCGCCCTGTTTCTCCTATGTATGGTATGTTACATGTGCATTGTATTTGTTGTTTTTGCTTGGTTGGTAAAAATGTTTACGACTTGCACCTTTGTTTCATCCACATCATTTAGTCTAACACGTTTCATTTATAATCTTTCGGAACAAGTCTCATTCAATCACTTCATCTTCTTCCACAAACGCCCTATCATCGCATTTTCTTAAATCAAAAACATCCTTCGTGCTGTGACGTAAGCTATTAATATTCATGAGATGGAGATGAAATCTGAGAACATGAGGTGAAGTTCAAAATCCATGCATCTTTCTTTAAGACAACGCCATATTGTCACAAGATGATGGATCGCAAGGGAAGATAAACAAGTAATTAAATGTCAGTCACCAGTTCTCAAAAAAAATAAAAGATAAAAGAAATAAAAAAAAGTCTGAAGAATCAGATAAAAAAAGAAGCTACTTAACACGCAACTAATTATGAAGACTAAAGCGGTTAAGCATAATGAATATTATTTAGTTTTAGGTGTTTTTAAATCTTGAGAGTGATCAGTATTCCAGATATTTGAGAGATTAGAATCTTTAAGAGTATTAGGATGAATGGATTGGTTTTTTTTCCTGATATTTTGATTTGTATTTTTTTCCAGTAAAGTTTAAATCCTGAATGACATTATCTTTATTTCTTCGTATTTGCAGTGGACTCAACAAAGGGAAAAATCGGGACTTAATATCTTTCATTTACTGCAGAGGGAAAAAAAAGCGATTTAACTTTTATCTACTGTTTCTTCTTTGCTTAAATTCTTTCGTCTTGACGCTAGCTTTCTTCTTGTCTGTTCTCTTGGGGGATAGGACCGAGAAGCCAGAAGGAATGAGAGAAAAAAAAAGCAAACTAAGAAAATGTGTTCAATATTGACAGAACAATAATCTTCGCCGAGTGTGCAAGAACAACTTACTCCTTAAATGTGTGTATTCTGAGCCTCTGGGAGAAGATTTCTGTTAGCTGTGAGTGACAATAATCCCGGTGGAAACGATGGGGATGACGCCAAAGTTTGCGTGGAAGAAGCTATGAATCGCTCTTTCATAAATGCGAGATCCACGTTGTGAAAAACAGACAATAAATCTGTTTGTATGAACTAATATTTCAGGGTTTTTTTTTTCTTCCATAAAATCGAAGAAAGCATTAAATTTAGTGTTGCGACATCCTGGTGTTCTAGAAGATTCGTTCCAATACAAACCGTATAAGAATACGCCCGAGATAAAAGAAGTGAACACATAATAGAATGTAATATTTTTTTAATAGTTGAAAAGCTCTTGATGGTTACCAATACGAGCCAACTTAAACGCTGATACAAATTAAAACACTAAAAGTAATCATGAAAAACATGGACGATGGAATAATATCTCTTTTATGGCATTCAAAAAAGTAAATATTCTTACACGTTTGAAAGCTTTTATCGTACCGAAATTTAATTCTAGTTAAAGCTGCGCGTGTGAATTTAATTCGAATTTTCAGTTCGTATATTATAATAAATGCCATTTTCTTTTACATTATAATCCTTTCCATTTCAATGGTTCTGCTGAAGATGCGTAGTTGCAATTATGACATAAATATCACCTAAAAGATGAGAAAATGTACTCTTTAGACTAAATTCTAATGTTCGTGACGTATTCCAGATGCCTTTCTTTTTGATGGATACTGCAGTCACCAAATTGCTTGCCGAGGCGATCATTTTAATGATCATTTCTTTTCACTTCTTTGTACTCGACCTTATTAACGGTATCTCTCTCTCTCTTCGTTCTCGTTAGTCTTTTGTAAAGTCGGAACCTTTTCTAAATATAATCCTTTTACCCTCATTAAAGAGTATCATTGAAGTTCTTGTAAGGAGTTTCGTCAAGTATCCAGAGATTTAACTAACTTTGCTCATTCCTATTTGGCCTTTCTGATTATTTGTAAAGAGGGAATTCGTTTGTGTTGTAGATTTAGACATTCGAAAACGTATTTTGAACGATTATTGGTTTAATATTCAGTAGGCTTCACCGCACCACGTGGGAAGAAAGTCTGTTGTGTAATTATAGAATAAACATGTTTTTCCATTAGCGAGCTCCAGTGTGATTTAAAGTAGGATAGTATCCAACTATAAAATATTTACTTTGTTGTCCACACTAAGCAAATCCATAATCTAACAGAAGCAGCATGCTTCTTCAGTAAAACTAGAAGAAGCAACCTTCCGTTTGGTTGAACCTCTGAAGCTCTCTGGAAGTACCATCTACTCTCACGCTTCTATCATGAGCTCATAGCCCAATCCAGGATTCGCATTCGGCCAAAGTCTTTTCGAATGTTATCCTCCTGTGTCGAATGAGTTTCCTACTTAGTTTTCCATCAGGTCACGTGGGAAACTATTTCACTAGGCAGATGTTCAAATTGTATTTGATGAAACCTCTCACCATTGACGGTCTAACGCCCTAGAAAGTTCCTGGCTAATGTCTAATGTGACACTGCCTGCATCTTCAGCAATTCATTCCCAACGATTTCAAACAACAGAATAGTCCACAGGATTTAGGCCAGGTGATTGGAAAGAGCACATATTGATCCACTACACCACGACCAAATATCTTTCAAGAAATCTTTGATCAAGAAACCCTCGGACCTCTCGGCTGAAATGTGATGAGAATAGTCATGTATGAACCACTTGCTTCTTCTATCGTTTCTTATTTTATTTATTTCCTGTTTCGCAAAATATACTGCTCTACCTGTCTCCAAAGATACCTGTTCACATGTTGGCGAGTTGTTGCTGCTGCTGACCCTGAATTTTGATTGGTTCACACGAGATTGTTGTATGCTAATTGAACCATTTCTAATGAATATCTCTCCTCGGTCTGTGTGAAGCACACAAGAGAGAAACCATTGGCCCTTTATACTGCTATTGAAATCACCAACCGAATCCCCAACGACTATGATGATTATCTGTTAAAGAACTTGAACCCGCTGGAAGGGGTGATGGATGACGCCAATGTTCGATCCAAACTCAGTACAACTGCTTAAACGTAGCTGTCTTCAACTGCAATCGTCCGTGTGCTTTAATTGATAGTTAGTATTTAGGATAGTAGAGTTAATATTGCTTATTTTGTCAAAAATGTTTTTGATTTATGAATGCATTTCTAAGTTGAATTGTCTTAATTAGTAGAGTAAATATAAGATCAATGCAGGTGCTTCCGTTTTTTTCCTTTTGTTCTTTCTAAAACTTTGAATAAGATTTGATTCTGTTCTTCAGCAGTTTTGCACGTAGTTTATAACGTGTTTATAAACTTTTTCTTCTAACTTTCGCAGCTATATTTATTTTCTATTTTAAGAAATGGGAATCGCAATTGCACGGTTCCTATCGCTGGATATTTTCAGTACTATGTGTTTTGTTTATTAATAAGAAATTGTTGGTTAAATTTATTTCCTGAATATTTCATAAATTCTTTGAGGAATTTATCTCACGGACATCGTTGGGTCCTCTGATCCTTTTTGAAGACATCTTTTCCGCTTATTCTTGCCTGGGAATTGTTTCGGACCAGATATTTCCCAACGTGAGGCGATGGACTCTTCCATCAAGACAGCGTGCTGTGTCACAAGGATCACATTATGCAAGCATGGTTCGAAGAACATATCCAAGCATTCCATGTACTCCTCAGGCAACCTAATTCTCCTTATTTGAATCTCTTCGAACATTTGTGAGATTATGTGGAACTCGGCATTCGCTGGTCGAAGCCAGTTCCTCACTCGGTCGGTGACCCCCACGAAGTTATTCTGTTTAGCTGATCCAGAACACCTTTCGTGGTTTCTAATGGAGTCAATGCCAAAGAGGGTGATTATAATTTATTCGTGTAACCATCCCCGCTTTTCCTCTGAAGTTCTGTTTCTTTCTCTCTCTCTCTCTCTCCCTTCATATATTTTTTTTTCAACAGTGGAGAGAGAGAGAATATTTCCTATTTTTTTTATTTCATTCTTCTTTTTTCATCCTTTTAAAGTATTTTTCCTCATAAACACGATTTTTTCTATAATTTTCCCATCACAAATTGTGGTTATTGCATTCAAGTCTCTCATTGTTAACAAAAAATCATTTGGTTTATTTTTTCTCGTTGCAGCTAATAAAACTTCGTTTTCTTCGCATCATTCTACTTGGAATATCTACTCATATGACTTTTAAACAAATAATGATTTCCCTTTTTTTATTCTTGTTTCTAATAATCATTCATTCCAAAGTTATCTGTGCGTATTTTATTCCCAGTTTTTTTTTTCGTTATTCAACCTTGTTCTAGGTCGTTTCGATTTATTTTGTTCATTGCCAAATCGACTCTTGCCGTTTTAGTTCTGTATCAAGATTTTTTTTAATCTTAAACATTTGTTGCGTCAGTGCTGTTTTGTTTTCTCTATTTAACCATTTTTTGTATTCGTTATTCAATCTTGGATCCAATTAGATGTTGATTACCAGTGGTAAGCAATTTGAAGCTACCATTCAAAACGAGGTAAGTCCGATGGTCAGGTTTGCCATTTTGTGTCTACCCATATTTCCTCGTAGGCTTCCTGAGTAAAACTGGGAGTGGCACTCTCTCCATTTGAGATGCTCTGTGGTTATACTGCCAATGTTTGGTTTATTAAAGCCTTGTTTTTAACTCGGTAGCACCACTTGGTTGAGTGTCAGGAAAAAATTACACAGGATAAAATTGCGCTGCAAAAATTACACGAGGACGAAATTACACAAACAAAAAATTACACACAAAAAAATTATACATAGATAAAAATACACTAAGGAAACAATTAGAAGGGAAAAAATACACAAGTAAGAAATTACACATAAAATAAAATTTACCAAAAATTGTACAAAATTTGTAGCCAGCAAGGGGTAAATCATTATTGCAGATTTGGGCAAGCGGATTAGGGGGGAGGTGGTTGAGTTGGAAACTCAAAATGATGCAGTGATGCTACCCTAATTAGTACTTACCTCAGATTTACAAGGAATAATTTCCTAAGGTAAAACCAATCGACAATTGTTAATCACCACGAACTGCTCAAGAATTTCTAAGAATTGTTTGAGTGAAGGTATATAAGTAAATTTTTGTCTTACATTCTTCAGTTCTAGTTTAGCGACTCGTAATATAGCTAGTGTATAACGTGCGACGTAATAAATTTCGTGATTAATTTTTTAAAATTAATTTTTAATTTGCTCATGACTGATTTTGAGTACGGCGTTAGTAATAAAGGTGGTCAAATTATAATTTACAAAGGATTTGAGTTTGTTCGTCACCGTGAAACTGCTATCGGAACTATTCATTGACGTTGTGCAAAGTTTAGAACTTTACATTGTCGATCGCTGCTCCATACCAGAGACAACAAGATTATCCGTGAGTCTTCAGAACACTATCATGTTAATAGGACTTTTGAATCTGAAGCTCATCAACTTGCAAATCAAATGAAAAGAAAAATGTCGAATCCAGGCGCAACGGTTCGTGCAATTATAGCTAACAGTTTATTGACTGTATCAGACGGATGAAAAATGTGCCTACCGAAGAAGAGTTCCATGACGAGGCGATTAAATGATCCAAAGCTAAAACAATCGGAAACGTTCCGTCAAATCCGGATAACAAAAATTTTGAAATACCAGAGACGTACTCTAAATGGATTATTCATGATTCCAGGGTATAATACTAATTGGTCACAAGACTCTTCTAGATCAACTTGTAGTTAACGATCTTTGGCTAGCAGATGGTACATTTAAAGTGGTTCCAGAAATATATTATCAATTATACAGTATCCATGTCCAATATGATTCAGGCGTCGCTTTTCCTTGTCTACTGGCTCTTCTACCAGGGGAAAAGGAAGAAATATACGTGAAGATGCTGAACATGTTACTGGAGAAAATTCCTCAAGCTCGATCACGAAAAAGTTTGACTGATTTTGAAACAGCAGCAATGAATGCTTTCCGTACCGTGTTTGAAAATATCGAAATTGGTGGCTGCTTTTTCCACTTATCACAATCTATTATACACAAAGTAAATGAATGAGACGACAGCTCAGGAACGGCACTTATAGACAACCTCTATTCAGTATTTCTACTTGGAACCATAGACACTCTGCAGCCAACTGTATAGCTAGAACTACAAATTGTATCGAAGGATGGCACTATGGACTTCCGTCGCTCTTTCAGTGTTCTCATCCAGCTGTGTGGAAATTTTTGGATAACATTGTTAAAGAACTATCTTTACAACATACAAACTATTTGCAGTTTAACTGGTCAACGAAACCCAGGACGTCGTAGGTACATTTCGTTAAAACAACGTATTTCAAATACAGTGGTATCTCGCTAATCCGAACTAATAAAAACCGTGCTCGTTCGTATTAGCGAATTTTTCCCCCAAGAGACAACGATAACTAACGTTTAAGACAAAAATAATGAGATTCTAATGGTACAGCAATTTAATTATGTAAATAAATGAAGTAACTGATAGAAAAAAAGCTACTGTACTATAATGTAAAACTTAAGAAATAATACAAGTCTATTTTAGTAAAAAAATTAGTTTGTATGTACTCTATTGTTGAGGATTTTGATTTATGAAAATTGCATAGTTCAGTACATAACTTTATTTGCATAAAAATATCACTTTCTTGAATACAACACAAGAAAAAGTTTCACAAAATAACACACAGACAAAAAAAGTTTTTTATTTCTTTGTAAAAACGTCACTGATTTGCTTTTGCTTCTTGGAAGCTCAACTTTATTCAAATGAGTCTTCTCGGAGCTGCATCAGCAATAAAATTTTGTGGAATGGGGAATCATTCTGCTTAGCCCATTCTATAAGCTTATTAAAGCTGTCAACCTCCTCTTCATGTTTTACTTTTTTTTCTTCGAGTTCTTTATCGTCATCATCGTCTTCTAATTCATTCTGTAGCGTCATATTTATAATTTCAGCATCTTATTTGATTTCAAATTCACTTTCGGTTCTACCTGTAATCCATTCCTTAATATCTGTTTGTCAACATCTGGGTTTATATTTTAATCAAATTATGCACGTTTTGAATTTCCTTTTTTTGTGTATCACTGTAGTTATACTGTATTGTAATAAAAAAAAATAATAATAGTTAAAATAATAATTATTAAATAAAAATAATAATGCGTAATAAATAAAACTTGTTTTTTTTTTCTTTCAAACCACAGTTCGGATTACTGGTGGGTTCGGACTAAAGAAGTTCGGATTAGCGAGATACAACTGTATTGTACAAAATTACGACTCTAACAGACGATTGGATTTTTTACATTGTATAGCTTACATGACTTAGTGTTTGTTTTTTATTATTTTTTAAAAGAAAAGTAATCTTTGCAATATTAAGAAAGTTTGTGTTTAATTTGACAACAAAATACCAATAATATTTTAATCGAATTAAAGTCATCAGGTAGGTCTTATAAAGTATTACAAAATTCACGGAACTCCTATCTGAAAATAAATATATAAAATTCATCATAAAAATTTAAAAACTAAAATAAAAAATTTCGGTGTGAATATTCAAATTTGTGTAACTTTTTCTTTGTGTATTTTTATCTATATGTAATTTCTTCCTCGTGTAATTTTGGCAGTGTAATTTTAACATGTAACTACTTGAGAGAGGCTATATGCTGCTCATTACCAACTTACTTATTAGAGGTGTTTGTTTTGTTATTTCTATTTTAATTCTGCTTGAGAATTTATATAAGGTACTAAATTGATTGTGCAGAGATTACGATCTAATGGAGGATGTATTTCTATGATTTTATTAGCTACTTAATAATCCATGATAATTTCAAAGAGTTATTTTTAAAATTCTGTTTATTAAATCTACATATACTTCAATTTTCATATTATTCGTTTGAAAATATTAACATATTTATGATATTTTCAGTATATTCAGCCCTATTTGGTTTATGTTTTAATTCTTGTTTTAATTCAATCTCTTTTTGAATACATAAAATCACGTACGGAACTGCTAAAATGGTTTAACCAATAATTACTTTGTACTTTGTGCTGAAATCTCAGAAAACCTCGCTATGTTTGAAATTCATTTAATAAGAGAAACTTCCCTTGCTGCTAGCTAATATCAACTGCTTCAGTAATTAACCCTCCTCGAAATGCAATTCACGTCTAGGTACGTTAAGTGGGATGATAATGGGAGTTGTATCTCGCTAGGTGGAGTCTCAAGCGACAAAGGAACAATCGCTTGCTACGAAAATGAGTGTAGATATGGCGAACAGTAATTTGTTTGTTACGTTGATATTTGGATTGTTTAAGGACAAAACAACAGCTTTATTTTGAAAATAGTTACAATGTAAATGAATGCCATTTATATTATTCACTATGTAAATGAATAAGGTCATGTTTATGTTATATGTAGTTGATTATCTTCTGGTAAAATTCAAAAGAAAATTCTCATCTACTGTATATGAAAGAGCGAATTAAGTGCTGATGTTGATCTATCTATAGTTTGCTGAATTACTGTGAATGGTTGAAATCAAAAGGACGATGCCTATGTTTTAATCTTAACGTATTTTCCACATTTAAACATTTTGGAAAATTGTGTAGCGTTTTAAGATATTTGTTCTTGTGAGAAACCAAATATATGTATTAAGAAGATTAGCTGGAAGATACTAATTGAAACAGAGTTCCATCACTTTAATGGTAGCAATACTATCTCGTGGATTCACGTCTTCAATTTCTCAAGTTTCATATAACCTATTACTTATATAAGAAAGATACCCGATTACCATGACAAAAATTTTGTTGCCCTTTATGAGACGTACTGTTATTGCTCTTGTCTAGACATGGAAGTTAGTTTTGTTCCAGCAACCAACATTTTGCTGCTGGATAACTTGGCGCACAATACATTGACGCTCTTATTCTGGGATAACTTTTAAAATGTCACTCGATTTAATGTATGTTTAGAACCATTCTCAAGATTCTTTTGGTTTCAGGTTTATTAATTTGGAAAAAAAAAATGTTTTGAAGGATGCGTTGAGAAATTAAGTAACAGCACACATCCTTTACTCGGTAGGAGAGGAATAGAGGTGGGGGGGGGGTTGTGACTTCATCCGATCCCAGATGGTCTTAGTGTCACGATGGAACAAATGCATAAACATTTTTGGATACGCAGGAAAAGTAATGAGTATTAAAGACGACTTGTGCGTCATATATGCATCTCAAGGTTGTTACTCTTACTTGTTGTTGCTTTATGTTTTAAAACGTCTTCGTATATAGCAAGACGGCATAGCAAAATAACCTCCATTTCACATTGTGAATCCGGAAAGACATTCATGAACGCCTTTGTCTACAGTGAAGGATTCAAACTCTCATCGCACTCCAGCATTTTGGGTGGAGAGCAGATATTCTTTCCACTCAGTAAACCAGTTGTCAGGTTGACCTTGATGAGGTTGTTTATGTACCGTTAGTGACAGGATCAGATGTACCATGCGGTGTCATTACGTCCCTTTTGTATTGCGTTGCTATATGATCGATATGGTGGTCCACCATTGGATGCACGTTTCTTGCAATCCATGTTTAGCCTTATAAAGAAAACCGTTTACGGCGTGTTTATTCTAGTAGAGTAGAGAATAAACAACCCGTCTCTGATGGTATTAGGATTCCATGGATGATAGGGGTGTATGTACCTAGTAAGTGAATTTTGTTGGTCATAGCAATATACTAGTAAATTGTATATCGCTAACGTTAAAGAGAAAACGTAATCATTTTCTTAAATTCTAATGAAATATGTAAAAGAAAGTATAGTTTTACATATTAGTTATTTTGTTTTTGATCAAATTTTATTTTCTGAGTCTTGTGTGATAAAAAAAAATTTAAATTGCAATCAAAACCATGTTATACGCACACCTCGTACATCTAATTTTTTCTAGCAGTTGTTGACATGTTTGCAGTTTGTTGCTTGGTTGTTCTTTAATTAATTTTTTTCATTTATTATTTCATACTTCAGCTAATAATTTTTCATTAATCAAAAATTCAGTCCGGGATACAGAGAAGCAATCTATTGACTTTTCTTTCTGCATTACATGGGATGATACAGACGTGCTAATCAATAAAAGCAAGGTCTTTTTTTTTCTTACCCTTCATGAAAAAGAGGGATGAAGTTTCTGGTAGTGATTATTTTTTGATCCCACGCCCAAATCAAATGAAGTCATTAAGTGGCTTGTTTTCGCAAAGGATTGTAAACTAAGCCAATGTTTTTGATGCCTTGACACTTTACAACAACTTCTAGTCGACTAATTTGATTTTACTCCCTACGGTTAACGTTGCTGAGAGGAATTTCAATAATTTTTTAGAAGCGTGATTTTTAAATTGAAGTGTTTTTGTTGGTGATGGCTTGAAGTTTGCAGCGACGGTAAATCTAAGTATGAAATATGCATATTGTACCAAAGTTTTTTTTATTATAATAGAAGAAATGCTTTTTCCCCTTCGTTGTCTCTAATTTCATTACCAAATTAATATCATAAAGTGGATTTTCTTTTAATGCAAGTAACATTTAAAGAAAGCTACGAGAAAGAGAAATTAAGATAATTCATATGATCAATCAAATATTTTTTTCATTTAGTTTTTTATTATCTTTTTTCGTACTTTTCGTAATTTTTTTTGCTTGTCATTCCACTCTTAAACTTAGAACATTTTCTTACTGTGATTAACAGCTACGCCACCTAGTGATGACCTCACCTTTAATTCTAAATACCAAACCTGGAACTTTTATAAGCTGCTTCAGGCCGCCAGCATAATAGTTGTCTCACATCGGGCGATTTGATTCGTTTGTCAAATAAGTACTACGTGGAATTAAAACGAAACACTATTGTAATAATCTTGCCATTTTACTGTAGATCTGGCCGAGTTAAAAATGAGATTTCCAAAGAGAAAAGTTCGTTTATTTGTAAGCCCGCTTGAATTCGACTGCTCGGATTGTTGGGAGAGTGAACGTGGGAACATGTGGAGGTAGAGTAGTGAAAGATGTTGGACCGAGTACGAATCTTAACTTGCAAGCAGAGATTCATTCTTAGATGTTGCATAAATATGTTGGGAATTGAGGAGTAGACAAATGCATTTAATATAACAGACGTTATTATTATGAAGAGAGATCTCCAGGGATTCGGGGAATGATTGCAGGAGGCTACATATCACCTACAGCAGCTTCCATAGCTTTTCTTGAATTTATTCACACTACTTACAACCTCCAAAACCAGTCCATTCCAATAATTCTGAGAGAGATATCTAGTCCGCACCTTCTCCTTCACTTTATTCATCCTCAGCTTTCGTGCACGTTCTCTTTCCACACTCCATAAAATGTAAACTGCCGTCTACTGGTATCTTCTGACCCTTTCAGAAGTTTGTAAATCTCAATCATATTACTCCTCTTTCTTCCTATTTGCTATTATGTGGTCCATAAAGTCTCAATCTGTCTAGATAATTTGCATCCCAGTGTCAACTTTCACATTCTTTTCACTTATATCGGCATTGCCATGGAAACAGGATACTAGACCTGCGCACAATAGTTCAAGTGATGTCATATCGAGGCCTTATAAAGAGGCAAAATGACTTCCTTATCTTTACATGTCTAAGTTTGTTTCATCATTGCAATTATCTTTTGAGTTGTATTTGCAATCTTTGCTACATTGCCCCTGAACTTCAACTTGCTATCTGCGAACACTCCGAGATCCCTAGCCTCATCAGTTTCTTCCAGCATAAATAATCTCACCAATATAACATAGCATTCAAGATTTCCTTATCAGGGGAGGGAAATTCCTGCCATGGATTCTTTTATTAATTCGAGCATGATACACATCCCATGCGAATATAGATATCAGCATTGCCATGAAAACAGGATACCACACCTGCGCACAATAGTTCAAGTGATGTCATATCGAGGTCTTGTAAAGAAGCAAAACCAGCAGCAACAAACTTGGTTTGTTGCTGCTGGTTACTTTTAGCGTAGTTTATATTCGTATAAGTTAAACAAGTCGTATATTTTGTAGCACAGATTGCTTTGACATAAAACGTGTTTTTCATCTCTCTCTCAAGTACGATATGTTTTGAGATAATTATAAGTTATTTTAAACAAGAAATTCAGACACTTATACTAGAAAAACTTCGAAATTTTATAAAGAAATAGCCGATGTTCAACAGAATTAATTAGAAATGTTTTTTTTTAACCAAAAAAATTAAACTGAAACTTTTTTTCCCGGTGGTAGGAAATCGATTAAGAACTAGTCATCTGATTTCAATCTTCTAGGATAATAAATTGACTCGCTTATTCTTTTACCGATTTCGATATATTTTAACACCGGAAATCTGTTTTATTCTGTGGGAATAGGCAATAAACAAACATCCAGGAGTTGATTTGACTCTCCACATAATCTTAGAAATGTCAAAGTATTTAATTTAAAAAAAGGCCAAAATTTACTCTACGATTCATATGAAATAGCCTGTAGTTCTATTAACCTTTTATCTACTGTAGTACTTATAATTTAGATATCTTCCTATCTTTTTTTTCCTTGCCACTCTTCTTGCTGACATCAAGAAAACACTTGTGTTCGATTTCTATATTCTTGTCTGAATGTGCTTGCATGTTGTGAACCATTTTAAGTTATCAATGAAGAAACTCTTCTCCTTCCTTATACAGGGAAATCGCCCCTTATCACAAACGATGTCCTCCCGTGAACACAATCGCTCCTCATTAAATAGTAGATCTAATTATCTACGCCAATTTCTGTACAGTATGGCTGCCCCGCGATTCCTCACTACCGTTGGTTCTTTACGATTACCAGAAACTCGGATCAACAGAAGTTACAGTTCGCGGAAATGACCGCCAATAAGGCTGAATCATGTGGTTCAGAAGCAGCAAAAGTATAGGAAATGTGCTCCGAAGAAACCTCTTGCTTAATTGGCTACAGCGGAAGCTGTAAGAGGCATCTCTTATGATTTCCTCTTCTTCACTGAGATTGCCTATTTTCTTTCCGAAATTACCAGCAGTTGGCTCGGAATACTCATTTCACGTGACTGGAATGCTTGTGATCAATATCTTGACAGAATCATAGTTTACCCTGCAGATGCCACGACTCGGATGTTTTTCAGATCGATTTTTCATTTATTGTTAAAAAAATCCCTTCCATTTATTGTAGACATAATTACCGTGCTTCAGTAACTCAAGTTACAATAGCTGTGAATCTGAAGCGAGTAAACAAAAGATATTGCGAGCGCATCCTTGAAATTGTCTTTATTTCTTCGTTCTATAATATTTCAATAAAGATCGCAAAATATGAAAATCTAACTATAGTGTATATAATTTGTTACTAATAGAACATGGAAATGATTTTGTGTATTTGAATATATGAACTTAATGAGTTGTAAAATTAGCACGTTTCCTAACTACATTTCTTTTGCTGTTTCTGAACCACATGATTCAGCCTTATTTTTATGATGAGTTTGAGAAGAGTTTGGTATTTTTGTTGGATGTATAAATGGAGAAATTGAAAGGAAATATCATATAAAAAATTTACTCTAACCATATAATTTTTGCACTAACCATATAGGATTTCGATACCTTCGTCAATTTCTTGATATGTACCCTCAAGGGGGGGTGTTCAGACTACTATGACAGCACTACATGATTAAGTTTACATTATTATTAATCTCCTATCAACTTTTCTCCAAATCAGTATCACTTGTGAGCACTCCAATATTGTCATGTGTAAAATGTCGTGCTTCTAAGGCACTTCTGACCGAATCAATCCACCTAGACCTTGGTCGTCTTCTGGATCTCTTTCCTATCATCTTGACATCTAACACCTGTTTTGCTAGCCTTTCCTCACTCATTCTATTCAAGTCCGTACCACTTTACATTAGCTCTGCTTACACATTTTTGAATGCTAATAATGTAAAGTTCATTTCTAATATCTTCATTTTTAATATGATTCTGCCATTGATGCCATCGGTTTACTCCCCTAATTTTTCTCACAACCCTCATGCCTCTGGTCTCTAGTCTTTGAACAAGTCTTTATTTTTAAGCCAACTCTCGGATTCCTAACTTAAAACTGGTTTGAACAGTCTTGTATGCTGCTAGTTTGGTTTAATAATTAGTTTGGTGTTTTGGCTAATCTCTCTCTCTCTCTCTCTCTCTCTCTCTCTCTCTCTCATTCCATATAAATTTATTCAGCTGGCTGTCTACCAAACCAGATTTGCTTATTCTGTTGTCTATTTCCAGATTTAACCTGCCATCTTCACTAAAAACTGGCCTAAATAGCTGAAATAGTTCGCATGTTGTATAGGCTCTCCATTGGGAATGCAGCTTTAGTTTTCTATGTTCCGGCCTATTTTCATAGTTTTGGTCTTTTTATTGCTGATTTTCATGCCAAGTTTGTTACAGCTATGCAATTTAGTTAGTGAATCCTGGAGACTTGCACTAGATGTGTTTAGGAGTACAACATCATCTGCATAAAACAAAGAGCTAAGTTTAATATCTCCGATTCTAACAGGTTTAATGCCACTTTTTCATAATGTTATCCATATAGATGATGAATAAGGGTGGAGATGATGTGCATCCCTGATTTCACATCAAACAATCTTCCGATATTTCTTTCAATTCTGACTGCTGACTTACAACTTAAATATAGACTATGTATTTCTCTGTATAATGTTCTATATATCACATATGATTGTAACCTTTAAAGTATGGCGATCTGTACTGAAGTACAGATCCTTGTTATATTTCAATGATTTCTTAACTGTTTGTCGTAAAGTGAAAATCTGATCTTGACAACCTCTATTTGACCTGAACCTAGCTTATTTCCCCAGGTTTCTTTTTCAAGTTTTTGACTGTTTTTCTACCTCGAGTATTGATATGTGCTCCTGTTGGCATTTCTAGAAATCCTTATCTTCAGTTTTTCAAGTCACCTTTATCATCATCGATCCTTCATACAGAACTCGTTCATCCATTTCTAAGCTGCTTCAATATCAGAACATTTTGCCACCTTCCTGATATTTATTTTCCACCCTCGAACCAAAATCTTCCCTTGACGTTTGTTTAGCTACTTTTACACAGCTTAGCTCTCTTACATTTTCTCTGTATTCTTTTAGAGCATCTGCCAACTTATTTGCTAGGAACATTTGGTGTGCTTTATTCTTTTCCAGGACTGCTTCTTTAAATTCTTGTGTCCACCATGGTGTTCTAATTTTTCTATCCTTGCAGACAACTTCACCACATACCCCCCCCCCCTAGCTGAATCAATATTTTCTTCAGAGTTTGCAACTGGGACTCCAAGGTTTGGTTCTTGTTTACAAACTGCTTCAGATTTTCTTCAATAATGTTTGTATAGTCGTATTTTCAGTTTACCTGTAAAAGCTGCTCAACTTTGTTTTTATAACTTTCTTACATACCCTTCATTACACTGTGATATCCGTTTTTATCCAGCTCAACACTAAATGGTGATCACTTTCTATTTCAAATCCTCTTGCACTCTTGTATCCTGAACCAGCATGTTGATATCACTATCAACAATGATGTAGTGATTGAGGCTTTCTTATTTTTTCTGTCATCTCTCCAAGTAAGCTTGTGCACATCTTTATGTTGAAACATGGTGTTGGTAATAATTAGTCCATGTCCTGAACAGAAATCCACCAAATACTCACTATTATTAATAGTTTTGCCCTTTTGCCCTTTTCTCCAAATTTTTCCCAAACGTTCGTATGTGCTGGTGGAATTCATTTCCTATTCTGCTGTTTAGATCTCCAAGAGGACCACTTTTTCCATTTCGAAGAGTTAAAATGGTAAAATATGTAATAGGGATAAAGTTTCACTTACAGTGAAATATATAGGTGCTTAGGCATCTTGTGGTACCTACCCACTTAAAAATGTATTTTAAATAAAAATAAGACCATGAAGTATTGAAAAAATCTAGTATTTGGTGCGTAGTTCCTTTTTTACAGGCATTTCTTGAAGATGTTCAGATGATTTGGCTAATTTAGAAATTTTTTTACGTTGTTTAAAGTTCCATTATTAATTTTAGTTCGATCCGTCCAACTTTAATTTAAATTTAGTTATTTTATGATTAATTTCTGTTTGGAAACACGCATGCGCAGAAATTTCACTTTTATTCTTTTTTCCTGTCAAATATTTACCCGTCTAACTGTCACAATATCCGAATCATATTTCTAAGTGATATTTACGTGCCGTAGAATCGGATCATTTCTTCTGATAAACTGCGAACTAAGCATCCTTTCACCGGAGCTGATGCTGCTGATTTAAGATGTTCCCATTCGGCGCTGTGTCACAGAGAAAGAAGTCATTATAGAAGACAGGCTGACCAAGTCACTTTGCCGCCGATGTGGAAATAAAAATCGCCATCGACATCCGACTCAAGATCGCATTTATTTGTTCCCACCCATCTTCACCCTACTCCTCTTTCCTCCCGACACAAAATAGATCCATCGAACGCGTAAAGGTTGTGCTTAATAGAAGCGAATTGCATTAGTGAACAAGTAAAAAAACAAACTTGCTTTAAAAGAGATTCAAGAAAGAAACTCCACTTTTTTCCATGCGCGTGATATTTTATGAATTTAACGCTTACAGAGTAATTTTAAGTAAGTTTAACACTTATTCTGAGCAGGACATTGAAACACGGAAACCTAATTCTGAATTCTTCTCTTGCATTTTTGTAGATATTTTTTCGTGCGTCTGAACACGTGATTTGGTAGTTTTTTTTTTTTAAATAAGGGGATAAATGTTATGCTGATTCATTTCCTTATCCTCATAGGTCCAGTAAGATCCATTTATTTATTCTTTTACTGGTCCTTTATTAAAATGATAAGATAACTTTTCAACCACAGATGAAGTATCTTGTCTCATCGGAAGTTGCAGAAGTTTTCCTACATGAAAATCGAGTACAATCATTCATTTTTGATCGCTTTGTTTTATTTTATCCTTCCTCATTCAAAGTAAAAGCTGGCTATATAGTAATAGAAAATTGTACTTTCTCAAATGCATGCAGTGTGCTAAATTATTTAGCAAATTAAACATTTATTTTTATGGATCGTCATTACGATCTACGTTTCCACCTTAGCCATCTATTATGTACTCTTTCGAGAATTCGTGTTTAACAATTTGTGTGCCTTCTTTCTTCCTAATTATGTTGTGCTTCAGTAAATAAATACTATGATTTAATGCATAATCGCATATCTTTTTTGGTCTTTTAGTTGCTGCCTGTTGTTTTTAGTGTAAATAATAGACGCGGGACTATGGGATGGCAACATGGGTATACTCGTCACATATATCAACTGCTTACGATGCATGTTATCTGTGAAATTAAATGGAACAACAACAAATATCATAAAAGACTTCGTCTTTCATTTTAGGAACCGAATGCATGAAACTTTGATAAACTAGACACAAACATATGTAAGCAAGTGGTCCTTTAGGGGGCCATGAACAGTGGATAAAAAATTCAGACCAATTTATCAGAATTATTTCGTCTGGATTCTTCAGGCAGTCGAAATTTGAATAAGCAATTGCATTTTAAAACAAATTTGCATAAATTGTGCAAAGGAGACTAATAATTATTATTTTATACAGTTCCTTTAACTCTTGATTTTCCACTGTTTGGTATTAAACTGAAAAAAATAACGAACATGTATGATGCAAAGTAGAAACTAGCAGACTTACGATTTCTGAAAACAAGAATAATTTAAAATGGAATTATATCATGTAAAGAAATTTAATCGTATAAAGCTTCCAGAGCATCTTAAGTCGAACTTCAGATGCTCTGGAAGCTGTATAAGGACTTCTTAACTAAAAATGAATTAGATGGTCTCATACACAGGTGGAAAGGTTGATCCTTCCAGAAAAACAGGCAACCATGCCAGAAGAACGCACTCAATTAATAGACATAACTGCACTGCCATCCTAGCCTTGTAAAAGTGTAAACATTGCTCTAAGATTCGATCGCGGTAAGTTCCGAGTAGGATGCTATTTCACCTTGACTTCTTGCATAAATTAACGTAATCTCTGGGTGGCTTATCTGTAACTATGGAAGGATTATTCGTCCAGACAGAAGATTATTGTCTGTTATGTTGTTTAAAGATGGAAATACTTCATTTTGATTTTATTCGTCATGCTACTACACATGTGGATTAGTATCCACACGTTGACTGGTTTAAATCGAAACTATTCCCCCCCCCCTATAAGTTGGATATTTTTCACTTTCTAGAAAGTAGACAAACAGGACCGTGAATACAAATAAATGACAGATTCATCAAAAACAGGTTTATAACTTATTAAAATGGTTATAAACTGATAAATGGTTTGCAGTCAGATTATTTGAGGATTGCAGAGACCCACTGATAAATGTGGAATCCAAGGATTCCACATTTATCAATGATAGCATACACTTCAATGTCTTCAAGGAATGTTTCATTCTCTTAGGAAACCGTTCGACGGCGAGCAATAGACATGTCCGTATTCGTAAAGAATTGTTTAAGATTCCAATTTACGGAGAAGATGGACGTTATTTTCTTGGAAGTGATTGTTGTGATAGCAGGGAATGTTAAAACTATTGAAGGAGAGGAGTAATATTGTTCTGTAGTGATGCAGAGGTTGCTTACACTTTTTAGTAGATTCTTTTTCTTCTCTACAACAGTGCGGCTATTATAATTTTAAACGTTTCGTTAAGGAAGGCGAATTACTTAAGATTTCTCTGTTTGATGTTTTACATTAAACTTACCATATTTGTTTCGACTTTAAATTCCAATGTTTTTTTTTATATTCGCTTACGTGTAATCCAACAGTTGTCTTCAGTATATTTTGCCAAACTGGATATTAAAAATATTTAATTGTAAATTAACCTTGATCACTGTAATTGATGTTTGAACACTGAAAAACATCCTTGGGGTAATATCCAAGTTCATCGTGAGTTTGTCCCTGTTTCCGTTTCCTAAACGAAATTAACAAATCTCTGTCTTTACAAAGATTAATTTGTTCTTTCATCCCCTTCGTATTTTTCTGGCCTCATCCTTGCATTTAAATTTACATTTTTATCATCTGAAAATATTTTCTTATTTTTAGATTCCATACAAGTATTCAGATTTTTCAGAGCTAAATATGTCTCTCGAAGACATTTTTATTATTTATCAAACAGTATGGGAAAGAAATGTTCCTTCACAAAATTCAGAAAAAATCTAATTCATCTCAATATGTAAACGAGTCCATTCGCATAAGCTAACTAAATGTAATGCGATCTTCCTCAAGTAACTGCAAAGCTCTTTAAATAGCTTTGCATAATAATGATCATATAATTATTAAAGTTGAAAAATGTAACTCCTTTAGATTCTTGATTTTTCTAGATTGAATAACATAGAAGTTGAGCAAAATATGTTTGCTTTTACAAAGAAGTTACTCCACTAAGCAACTCCCTTCTCAAATAGGACATTATCAAGTTAACTTTGTTTTATGTATACTCAGGATGAAGTCTTTTAATTTCGCGCCAAATTCAGTGCATTTCAACTGCAATGTCTTGTTGCAGCATTATATTGGTTTACCCTCGTGGATTTGAGGAACTCTTCACTCTAAGAAGACTTGTAGAATGTCAAATGTAGATAGCAAACTCCTGGTAAATAAACACGGGCTGGCATAGTGAGGAATTATAATTTACAAATTGTGAATAGCCTCCAGCTTGCTAATTGTAATAGCTGTTACAGCTATTAAAATAGATCTGAAAAGCCCTTTATTTTGATAACTGTGTCGTAGTCAAACTGGATTGTAAAATAGTGCTAATATTAAATCAGAATGTAAACAATAATTAAAAGTTCGTATAAGTGAAGTCTTACAACTAAAGAAGCTAGTCACGACTTAAGGAGTGTGGGAATAATGAGAAAACTGTAAAGTGATGGGTTTATGTCAAAATATGTATGCTTAGTGGCATTCGCCACCTGTCAAGTGAGTTATGACTTGCAATCTGAAAGCGGAAATTAGTGGTTCTTATTATAATGGTCCTCCGGCTAAATATGAGGATCGCGTTTTAGGGAGATCACTAGCGTACACACTCGTATCCGTGAAGTGCAGGAACTCATTATCTGCACGTTCTCCCGAGAGGAGGAATACAAAGTTAGTTATTAAAGTTTCAGATAAATCTATAACAACGAAGCATAGGAAGACCATTGTTTTCTACACCGATATTTGGCAAGTAAAAATTAGCTTATGCGTAGATATCTTCCAATTACTTTTTTTTTTCCTTGGAAAATTTTTGAAGACTTCTTTGAATTGATTGATATAATCTGCCCCCGTGATAGGCATACAGAATTTCTGGAATATTTAACACATATTTTCTAACTATTTTTACGCTGTACTTTAAAATATGCGCTCTCAAATTCTGCTATATTTGAAATAATATTTTAACGCTAATTCCACTCACAAAAGGTTGAAAATCTGTGATACTTATTAGATTATCTGGAAAATTTGTTCTAGACATCAAATATGGAACTTTAGACCTCCATTAAAAAGGATGGAAGTTTCATAAATGGGTGATGAAATTCATCTCCCACCTAAATATAATCACAGACCCATGGTGGGATTCGACCTTTAGAGTGTGCTTGTTGAAGAGAAGATATGGATATACTACATGTGTGTACATAATGTAAACATGTATATTTAACGACGCATAGATCACTCATCTTCTACATATATTATGATTGATATACAGTTTATTATATATGATGTACAAAGGGTATAACGCTGTACTCGAAAATCATCCTTAAAACACTTATTTTTCACTTATTTCGAGAACTCATCCCAGCAACTGAATTAAAATTCAGTTGCTGGGATGAGTTCTCGAAAGCAATAAAACTGCGAAGTAGCTTGTATATAGAAGTTTGTCTTTTCGGTAATTTATAGACACGTGACATCAATGTAGCACTCTTCCTCGATGCGTCCCCACTTCTAGACAGTTGTAGCAAAGGTTATACCACAGTTTGTTCTGTAAGCTCAGTCTCTTAGTAATGGATGACCGAATAATACTACACGCTGTAAACTTCTATTCTTACCTTCAAGATTTTTTTTTCCTTTCTGCAGTCGTTTCTTTTACTTGCATTTAGATATTCTTCGTTTCTTTGTTTTGTTACCAGTACTTTCTTACACTTTTTTTCTAAGAAAGATGTTCTTTCCTTAGAGCATTATCTTCTTATGCTTTTCTGGTCATTAAGAACTTTGAGAAAAACTCCTGATAGTGTATATATAACACCGAAGTTAGTCTTGAGAGAAATGTACTCTGAAAATTCCAGTAATGGCTCTAAAAAAAAAAAAAATCACTACAATTAAAGTACTTTCCTTTTCATGGCTTTTTTTTTACTTCTGAAGTTTGTGGCTTCTGCAGTGAAAGAAATGCAGCAGAATATCTGGGAAGAAAGTAATGAGTAAGAAAAAAATATAGTATCTTCTTTCGTTGTACCAATGAGTAGCACAGTAGCCACGTCTAGAAAACTTAGAAATATTGAGCAAAGAGAAAAAATAATAAGTCTGGAACATTTAGAAATATTCAGCAAAAACAAATTTACGGCATCTTGTCTGAAAGTCAATAAAATATTTGACGTTAAACTAGAAATAATATTTCCATTGTTTAATTATGCAAGTTATAAATTATTATATTTCGATGAAGTTTTTTTCAATAACTTCATGGTTGACATTTGAAAAGGTATATCGGATTGTATTTTTAAAACAAACGTCATTTTTACTTTGCTACACACTTCCTGTTTGGTTTATAAAATATCACCAATACCAAAAATAAAGTTGTGTTAAAACTATATTTTCTCTTCTTACATTGATCGCATGTCAGTTTTCATACTTTGTTTTGATTAATGTCCCTGATCTATCCTCTGGGATTTGCCTTGAACGTCAGACTTGTCAAAAGAAAACGCGTAGCATACATATCATTTTGACAAGAACTCATCTCTTTAGAGTTCCGCCGTAATCTGTTTGAGACTTTGTTTTTTGTAAGTCACTCAAGAGTTGGAAGAAATTGGGCAACTATAATAAACCTTGACTTCTCCCTGCTCTGCAATATCACTTTATAATATTTCACTCAATGCGTATATGAATTTTAAGATGGTTTTTACCATGATTCCGTATTAGCACTATTTATAAAATCCCAGTTTAAATTTTAATAACTTTCTGTAGATGTCTGAAGTATAATTTTAATAGCACTGTTTTAATAAGCTTGTCGTTATGCTGCATTGATAACTTTTAAATCAAAGACTGATTTGGTTGTTTATAGCAGGAGACCATTCTTGATACTGAAGGAAATTTTAACTTCACTTGTGAAGTTAAAATTCTCTCTAAACAACTCCTTAGCCTTTGATTAAAGATTAGAATGCAACGAATGAGATTTTACACGCGGAAACTATGGATCCGAAAATATTTTTTTTTTATAAACTGAATGTGAAATAACTTTGACTTAAGATGATAATGCTGATGTGTATATGATAAATAAGATCATGAAAACGCCATCCTTAGCTCTCAAGTTCAGTTTATTTTTATTTATTTCAGTTTATACTCTCAAGTATAAAAAGTCTGAGTTTTCTCGCACTGCAGTTGTCAGTAGTGTACTATCGATTATCAGTACGTGGTAAAGAATCCTGAGCATTTATATAGAATTCAAACCTTCTAGTTTATCCTGAGCACGTTCGTCTTCCTGCTTACCGGATTATGTAGACTTCCTTAAACTTTAATGCGTTAAAATAACTTCTCTTAAAACTGTTTCCAAACTTTCCTTAATGATTTTATTATCAGTAGGATTAACTTTACTCTCTCTAAATATAATCGTTAGCTCCGAACAGCAGTCTTAAAATGCACCCTTCAGTATGTGATATTTTGGATCAAGTATTTGTAATGATATTTGTTGGACTGTTCTTTAAGATGTATACACATACATTTTAAAACCCTACCAAATCTATTATTTATGTTGATAGAAATTTAATGTGAGGGAATTACGCATAAAAGTTAAACCATCTGAACCGAATAAAAATATATTTATTTTTATTCAACATTATTTAAGCAGTTATTATTCCTTTGAGTGAAATTTAGTGGACACCTCTACAAGCCATACATAATTAGCTTTTTTAACAACGAAAACAATATTGATTTTAAGACATTTGTATCGGAGATACATATATAATGCATTTATAGTATAAAATGGTTTCCAAGGATTATTCTTTTTCGTTTAGGCGATCGATTTCTGCCGCTATTGAGCTAAACTGTTTCCTAATTTTATTATTGTCCATAGCCCTCATCATTGCAATTTGTAAACTAATAAAATATTTGTTAAACAGTAAAGGAGTGTTAAAATTGATATCGGGATTGTGAAATGCTGATTATGAAGACAGATTGAGAATTTGAAGACTGCAGACACTAGGATTTCAATTGATGGAATTTTTCAATTTATGGAAGGTAGGGAAAAGATGAGAGGGCATCTTTGGTAGCTGAGAATGAAGACCACTAAGAAGGGGTGAGGACTAGATTTTTCTCTCAGAAGGTGGTGCGTGATTGGAATGGATTGTCATTGGATGCTGTGAGTGGAAGCAGTGTGAATGAATTCAAGAATAAATATAATAGCTGGTGTGTGTGTGTACTATGTGGTTCACTCGAAGTCCCTGACTCCCTGGAGGTCTCTCTTAAGAATTATAATAATCATAATTGAACCGAGTAATATAAAAAGGCAGCGCTAAAACAAAAAAGTAAAAAATGCTTTATACAATTGTAAATATAAATCACAAATAATTCAGCAGCGCATTGACTTTGAAGAAGCGTGTTGTACAATTTAACAGAAAGAAAGTATTTCTTCTTTTAACCCACGTGCATATCGCTTTCCCCACTTTCTCGCAGGAGAGTTTTCGAAGTGAATAGAAGGCGGAAAGACCGCCTGCAGACCTCGCACCAATTAGTAACTTCTTTCCACACGTGTTAGTAACAAGCGGAACAGACTGGCGAACACCCTCCGAACTTTCTGTCGTTACCACTCTACTAAAAGAGGCCGTCCCTGATCATTTCCACAGTTAAGACATCCAACAGAAGCACTTACACCACTTGCCGATGCCTGTCGGTATTCGTTTCACTATCCTTTCTTATCTGTGCTTCGATACTCAGGAGCTCGACATTTCTGCCTGTGACAACTCTGGAGGGTGAAGTGAAAAGGACGAGATAGCTTGACTTTGAAAGGCTTTTGTTAGACAAATAATTGAATAGTTTTGTAAGGACTGTAGATCTCGGAGGCTGTTCGAATCTCATCCGTACACGAGGTGCCATCCTATTCGTTTTTTTAACTGCCGAAATTCTTTCAAGAATATATACCCTGACAGAAGAGATAAAGAAAGCAAGTAGAGTGAAGATTGGGAAGCGTTGTACTTTGAAATCTTGTGCTTCGAAAGGATTGTATCCCTCTGCCGATAGGGGAAAGACGGATTTTACATGAGACGAGAGAAAGGGATAGCTTATCCTTTTTAGAACTTGCGAACAGCTTTCATCAGTCAAAGATTGCAAGCGATAGGGAAGTAGTGCATTGTGGCTTCACAATAAAGGGAAATTTGGATTGTTAATTCGTTCCAACCCTCCATGACTGAATCAAATAAACATTTTTTTGTAAACGATTTTTGTAAGAAAGTTTATCCGCTTGATTTTCAATGATTTTTCATTCGTTATAAATCTACTTGATATCTTGTTAATCGGTTAAAATAATTCCTAGACTTACACCTTATTTTTTTCCCAGTTCTTACGTTATGTTTTTGTTTGTATTGAACTTTTCTTTAAAAACAGATTTTTCTATTTATCTTCCCTGCTGTTCCTTAAAAATCAGTATTTACAAATGCTCACAAGTAACGTGGAATCATATCACAAACATCACCATAAGATTGAGAATCCCATGTATTTAAAAATATCTAATCAAGTTTCTATCGTCAGAGACATTCGAAACCCTAGTGAATTGTAAAACTACTCATCCATCCACGAAGGCCTGTCAACAGCGTCGTGTAAATAATTTCGCTGTGGAAATTTTGGTATTTCGATGTAAATTATGGAAAAACAGCAGAAAAAGTATTCCATGATTATAAAGTAATAAGATATTTCCATTTGTGATGAATAAAAAAAAAATCATTTTTGTTTTGTAAGTTTCGTTCGCAGTTCAGTGAAAAATAAGTGCGAAAGCCGGTTGGAAAGAAATGCCTATCGAGCCTTTCTTGGCTTTGCATGAAAGGTTTTATGTGTTCAGAGAAAGAGAATAACTAGATGTTCGAGATTGCATTCGTGGATATATATAAAAAAAAATTAAAAGTAGCACAGAATTTAAATAAAAGAGAAGTTAAAATAATGCTCGAAATAAATGCTGTTTGGAGAATCTGAAGAGTAAATCATATAAGAAAAATAACAGTCGCAGATTACGAATTATTCTTGAGTGTGAACAAATTATGAGAATCTTAAAAGGTTTCTTTACACCTTCCCGTTGGATTATATGTAAATTGGTCGGCCTTTGAGAGCTGCTTCACTAGTCAACGAAATGTAAACGGATTCTACTCCTTCGATTGATTGATATTTAGGAATTTTATTAATATGAACGTCTCTGTAGAAACCGTTTACAACTAGTTATGAGGCGTAAACAACACCATCCTTCTTTATTTCATCTAAGGAAAAATGAATAGAACACACTTTTAAATGTTTGTTTTCATTCTTAAAACTTTAGACCTTTAGACATTTTTTTATAATTATATTGGCTTCAGTTATTTCACTTTGAACGCCTTGAATAGGAAGAAAAGTTATCGGTAATACTTTCCTTTATAAGCTCATAGTATGATGGAAAGTGTGACGTCACAATAGCAGTTTCACAGGTTAGGATTCAGTAATCCTTTGATTGGCAACTTTAAGTAAACGCTTTTACGATGACGTCATAAAAGCCCTAAGTTGTGATTCGTCCGGCTTCTTATCGGCAGCGCTTTCTATTACTAACAAACTTTCGATTTATTGGCATAGAAAAATAATTTGATGTAATCTGATTTTTTCATATTTTTGATAAACAGGGATTAGTGAATTGTTTTTTTTCCACCTCATCGATATGCTTCATTATTGGATGTGTTGTGCCATATATTTTAAAATATCTTTTTAAGAATCTCTTGTCTGTTCACAGATAGGTAATTTATTGCTAAACTGCCTCTCCGGATTATATTTAATTCCATATTCCTTCCCATTTTAAGTTGACGCGTTGACTCACGGCTTACCTTGCAAACTTTCGACACCAAATCCGACTGCATATTGGATGTCTCGTATCCAGTTTCCTATATCTGGAGATTCATATTCAAAATGCATGCGAATATTTATCGAGCTATATATGTTTGGATTTATTCAAAAAAAAAAGAAAAAAAGTACGAAACACTTTTTTAGACAAAACCGATTTTTAGCATTGATATGCACAGCCGAAAATGTTTTAGGGCTGCTGTTTTTCTAGAGGTGTTTTCAAAGAGTGCAGCTTATTATCAGATTCTTTTATCTTAAATACATGTGGCTTCAAATTCTCTATGAAACATTTCAACCTTGGCCTCCTATGCTACATGGATGCGATAAGGATATTTTTACAACCCTTCGTGTGTGTGTGTGTGACATTCACAAAAAACCTTACTTATTCTTTCATTCCAATATACTGTTTTTCCACTTTTTATTGTATTATTCACCGTTAATTGATACCTATAACTGTATCCAAGTATTTTGTTTATTTCATTACATATTCGTATGTAATATTTCAATTTGGTCACTTTTATTTTCTGAATTACTACTTCTGAGCCAAATTTTTCTTTCAGTCCTGTAATTTTAACCTGATTTTCCTTAATAGTTTTCTATTTTTTCGTCCTCAGCCAATATTAGTCAAGTTATTCCTAAAAGACTGGACACAAACTTGAATGTCAACACGAAATGGTAATTTTAGAATACAAGTGCCCTCGCTGCCACAACACTCTCCTAAGACTTCCGTTTTTTTTTTTTAAATAAATGACGTAGCACCAAAAAAACATCACCACTTCTCCCATCCCTTGGTCTGTGACTGTTTAATCAAGAGAAAAAAAATTCATTTCGTATCTTTCATATTTGTGGATAATCGCTACCTGCCACCTTGCGATTCGTTTAGTAGCCTTAAGGCTATCCAACATGAAAATAATTAGTACAGTTTATCGATTGGATAATGTTGCGCTGTAGTATTAGTGGGTTAAACAAGTTGCCGAAGCATAATTGTACATGGAAATGACGGGAGATAGTGGGATGCCTTGTATCGTCCCTTTGGCCAGGCAGTATTGAATAAAGATAATATCAATAGACCGTAGGGCTTAGTTGAGATTTCCGGCACACTCTGCGATAGCAAGCAACACCAACATATGCCGAAAGACAATGATAATCAGCTTATACGATGCATGCTCATTAGTCGGCGGATAAACAGGGTTCATAATTAAATTTGGGATGTGTATTTTATGGAGGTTAATATATCATGATAATCATTAGGCTCGCAACTGAAGAATTAAATGTACTAGTAATATATCTCCTTCAGTGTGATAGTTTATCAGGTGATAAAAATTCAATAATTTGTCAATGATATAATATTTAAAGTACTTCATATTTCGATTTATAATAATTCAGAAGGTACTCTATAAATGAAGATCTCTTTGCCGGCTTTCTAGTTGTTGGTAGTCGAATCTAGACAGGTTGGTCAATATCTCAAACTGTTACCACCCAAAAATGCAGCAGTGTCTCAGATATATCAAGATGATAAACCAAAAACATGATGAAAAAGTCGGACATGTTACTGTAAATATTGAAATCTTAAGGTCCAATATCAGACTACAAGAAAGCATTGTATGGACATCTTCCAAAGGAGATTCAACTTCAATATATCCTTGAGTCACGCGCTTGTCCCACCGAAGGAAAAAATATATGGGTGCTTGTTTTTGTAGGACTGTAGATGTCCATAGTGGAAGGAAATCTTCAGCAATGGACGTTACGACTTCTGAAGCAATGAAGGTGTTATTTTGTTTCATCCAAACAGAAGGACAAAAACTTGTGGCCACATCACCACAGAGTGAATAGTGGTGAAGTGTCCACATCTCGGTGCGTTGCTTTGCCTAAGTTCAGCTCAATGCGTTGCTTTGCCTTAATGTAGGCTACAGCGAAGTCATACACATGCAAAATTTTCTGATTCTACAATCCCATCAAACTTTCCTGATTAAGCTTCTGTAGTATACTGATAATTTTTCAGCTTCATGCCACAGATCATTATATAGACTTAGGTAAATCATAAGCTAGAATATAATTAAACCACCCGGAACATCTTGTACATTATGAAGAAACCAAGAGTGAATGATCTTCTTCTTCTCTTCCGTCTAAGACGGGTTGAGTCTTCTCTTGAGCAGGATCTTCCAGTCTTCTCTATTCCTTGCTGTTCGAAAAAGTTCCTTATATGTTCTGCATCCAGAGATGTTCTTTATTAATTTCAGCCAGGTAATTCTTGGTCTTCTTTTTTCAGTTGGAAAAGTATTGATTAGGACGTTAGGAAGTCTACGTCCATGCGTACAGTGTGTCCAAACCATCTCAGTTGTTGTTTTCTATTTTTTTTCTATTATTGTCTTTTTATACAATAGTTCTTGTCTGACTGTGATGTTTGTTTTATTTTCTATCCAACTTGTTCTATTTATTTTTCTTAAGCATTTCATTTCAAATGCCAGCAGTTTTTTCTCCTCTCTTTTTTTAACTGTCCACGCTTCTGCTCCATAGATGCCTGTTGGTATAATTATTGCTTCATATAATTTGATTTTGGCTTGCTTGATATCTTGTTTGTTTTCCAGATTTTCTGTAATTTTCCCATGGTAGTCCATCCTATTGCTATTCTGTGTTTGATTGTTTTGAGTTCATCTATTGTTTCCGTTAGTTTTGATCCAAGGTATCAAAGTTGTCAAAGTCTTTTGTATATTTATTGTTATGTCATATGTTTTACAGGTTTCGTTTAGCTTGTTGATCAACTTTTGTAGTTCATTTGGGGTTCTTGCAAGAAGGACGAGATCATCTGCATATTTGATATTATTTATGTTTAAAAACCATTGACATTGATTCCAGGCTCATTGTCTATTGCCTTCTTTACAGCTTCTTCTAGATATATGTTGAATAGGCATGGGGATAATGGGCACCCTTGCATTACTCCTTTTTGGATCTCTATGGGTTCTGTTGTGAATGTGTCCTTTTTAATTATTGCATTTGTTTTAGAGTAATATTTTATCAGAAACTGTATTATATATTTGTCTATTGCTTTTTCTAGTAGAATTTTAAGAAGGATTTCTCTGTTGATGTTATCGAAAGCTTGTTTAAAGTCCACAAAACAACAATATAGTTCTTTATGGTCTTCCCAGCTGAGCTCTGCTAGTTGGTGCAATGTGAAAATTTGGTCTATTGTTGAATAGTTTCCTCGGAAACCAGCTTGTTCTATGCCTATCATTTCTTCATAGGTGTTTTTTAATCTATTTTGTATAATTCGTGTGAATATTTTATAGGTGTGAGGGAGTAAATTGATTGGTCTGTAATTTCTGCAGTCTCTTTTGTATCCTTTCTTGTATATTGGGATGATCTTTCCGGTTCTCTAGTCATCTGGGATCTCTCCTGTTTGCAGTATTTTATTAAATAGGGTTGTTAAATATTTTATTGATATGCTGCTCCACATGACCACAGTTCAGTAGGGATAGTATCAATGTCTGGTGCTTTATTGTTTTTCATCTGTTTTATTGCGTATTTAACTACTTGTAAAATTTTTGGATGATCATTATTTTCTTCTATTGTTGGCACTGTAGTTTTGTTTCCTTGGTGGAAGTAGTCTTAAAATGGTTTGACCAGATTTTTCTTATATATTCAATATTCCCGGTTTCAGTCTTCTTGTTGTTTATTATTGTTACTGCTTTTGCTGAGAATTCCTTTGTAATTTCTCTTACAGAATCATGGAAGATTTTAGGTTGCTTTGTTGGTATGCTTTGCATTTCTTAGCTTTTTCTTCTAACCATTTTTCTTTGGCTTTTTTGCATAGGTTATCAACTTTATTTTTTAGTGCTCTGTATTTTTCTCTATTCTCTTCATTATTTTGTTGGTTTACAAGTATCTTGGCCTCTCTTTTCTCTTCTATGGTAGCTATGATTTCTTGGGTTATCCACTGTTTGTTTATTTTGGGTTTGGAACCTAGAGTGTCTTTTGCAATTGATACTCTGTTTCTTTTCCTTCTTCCCAGTATTTTCCGCTGTTCTGGAAGATGGGAGGTTTTAATTTCAAGCACATCTGTTCTAAAAATTGACGTCTGCTTGAGCTATCTTTTAGTTTTGATAGGTTGATGTTTTCTTCTTTTCTTTTGAATTTTATCTTCACTTTGGCAGTTAATATTTCGTGGTCAGTGTCAAAATCAAAACTTCTTAATGTTCGTACATTATCTTTTCCATTGTTTATGATGATGTCAAACAACCATTCAGAAATGGAACAGCAAACGCACGTAATATTTCAAATCTCACAACAGGAACGAAAACAAAGATTATTGAGCTGTTAATTGCATAAAACGAGTTCACGATATGCCGGACCGTGTCTCGTGTGGAATCATGTTCAAAAGCTATAGAATAATTCGCATAGAGGCTGAAGAATTATAGAATTAATAGATATTCACCAAGAAAACGTTTTCTCGATTTCCAACAGATAAAAATATGAAAAGAAGAAGAAAAAGATTCGCGAAACCTTTGCAACAAAGAAGATACCGAATTGTTACCAGCAGATCATATTGGAGTGTTTGCTACTATTCAGATCAAATTATAAAGAACCGAAACGCATTTCCTTCAGTCCGATTATTCGTATAACCAACCTCAAAAGACAAACCGGAATTAGGATTTTTTTCATATAAATAAACTAATACTAAACACGAGTTGCACTCCGTCTTTTCAAATCAATTTGAGGCAGAAGGACTTGAATATTCTCCGGAAAAATATTTCGAAATTGCTTTTGCAAGAGTATTTGAGAACTTTTGTATTATTTTGTGATTATTTTCATCTTATATTTCTACTCGCATCTGTTTTACTGCTTTCGTTGCTGCTCGGCAATTTTGAACAGATCGTAGCGGACACCCAAAGAGCGATATTTTATTTGAAGGTTTAGAACTTCCTTGTGTCAGCTAACGAAGCAAGGAAGAGAATTTTTGTCTCTTGATTCTCCATAACGTTGAGAGAGGTTGTGTGTAGTGTAGGTATATTTTAGGTTTCGATTTTTTTTTGCTTAATTTTTTATTATTTATATAGGGAAAATATGCTCTTCAAAAGAACACTGTATAAACAATGCTAAAAATCAATGCATGTAACTAATGGTGGACTATCTAAGTTTGTGTCAGCGAGTTTATATAGTTCGCATTTATATATCCATCATACGCGAGTGAGGTTACAACACTTGTACCTATAAGTTGGCCATGTCTTGCAATACCAATACAAACTACTTAAGGATACTGCTGGCTTTCGATGAAAGGTATTTACGAGTTTGCTCTTTCAGGTAGAGGTTCTGAACGATATCACCGAGGAATAGAATAAGGTTACATTACAAAGAAATATCTCTCATCTGAGAATATGACTTTCTTTCACTTCTCAACAGGCAAATCTTTGTATATTTTTGCCCACTGGAGCCTCTTTTTTGCATAGCCTTCGTCAACAGTTGTTTTTGGTCTGTGGACAGTCCTCCTTGATCTTTTACGGACTCTCATGTCAGAAAGATTAATCCCACTAACTGCCAAGTCTCTATTTAAGTCTATAGTAGACAATCTTGGATTCATTTTGCTTTTCCTAACCAATAAACGATATTGAGTAAGTGTAGTTTTCCTTTTCCGCACACAGTTTCATTTTCTGTCAGGAGAAAATGTACCTCTCTTTCTAAACCTCTTTAAAATTGCATTTACAGTAGCCAAACTAACACCACACTCATTGGCAATTTGTCTTTGAGTTAGTGCTGAGAAATTTTGAATGCTTCCTTGGAGATGTATCCATTTTATAGCTACCGAAAATGAATAAAACATCACGAATGTCAACTTGCTTACACTATTACAAACGCACAACACTATTATCAAACATCGTAGAGACAGTTAAAACACGCAGCACTCGACCCAAATAGTGAACTAAAACCGAAAATAGTAAATCGAAACTAAAACTTCATTGGTTTATTTGGTTTAATTTATTCGCTATTGTAGACATTTATTTTTAAAAGACGAACTATTCCGTTTATACATTCCCCGTGAAACTTGGCTTGTCTTTAAACCTCTGCGGAGCAACTATGAATTTCAATATTCGTTGAAGCAGTTCTTAGTACTTCGCAGAATCTGCAGATTTAATTGCAGTGTGGTAAATGAGCTAATTAGACGTATTCCGTTTCCAGCAGCAAAGGTCCGGATGCTAAGTAGGATGAATGTCAATTGCTATCTGGACTTGACATATCTCCGGAAGCTATAGATTTAGCGTGATATCCCAGCCATGTACAAATAGACCTTGCACGCTGCGTAATAGTGTATAGCAATTGTCAATCATCTAAGTATATTTTATAATACTTATTTGTTTCTTATTACTGAAATTTCTTATGATTTTTCTGGTCTGCAAATTGCTTTCTTGCTCTGAAATAAATACGTGAAATCATAGTGCATCATGGAGTTATAAAGTTGCAGTTTTTCTTATTCTGAATGTTAACCACTGAGAAGTAGACGCATTTTTAAAAATTACTAAATTACAATTTAATGTATACATTTCACGTTTTGCATATTTCTTGGCATTAGGCTTAACTCGTTTATTCCCGGTTCGCATTTGAAAGTCCAAATGTTAGAAGTTTAAAATCATTTGAGTTGAAATCATTTTCTCCCTGCGAAACGTCGGCATTGTTCAACCACTTTTTCAATTTCATTTTGCTCTTTGAAACCCAAGAAATATTTCACACAAGTATTATTTCTGTACGAAAATTTAGCACTTATAAACTAAATGTTTTTATTTGCTTTGATGAATGCGTGCGAGACGAGTTGTGTACTTTGTACATTTGAAAATTAGCTGATTGACAATCGTGTTATTTCCAATTTAAAGAAAGCTATATCTCAAATTAAAGCTGTATTACCACAAAAATAGTCAGATCACATTAAGAAAAGAAAGAAGAGAGAAAGAAAGAAATACATTGGGAGAATATTTTCCAAAAGAAAGTAAAAACAAACTCATATTTGTGTTCCAGACTTTGAAGAAGCATTTAATAAAATGTTTATTTAAAATTGATTCTCACCGAATGAAAATATAAAAAAAAAAACCTTGTGTTCAAAACAAATGATTCCATTAAGAATAAATATTGAACTGCCATAGAAGAAGGCTGATTATGGTAAGCAAGCTGCTCTAATATTTATACAAAATTTATTTAAAGCATATTAGATGGTTCACTATAGCAGTTCCAATCAAAACTTCTTAATTAATGAGATGACGAAGCGTTTTGATTTTAGCAACAAAGAAGTAGAAATAACGAAACATAAATTAGGAAACATTTCAGGAATTTGCAAGAAATTAAAGCAAAAATACAATTCAAAGCACTTTCTGGAAGAAGAGAATTATTGAACCGAACAATAATTTATATTTGAAAAAATATCTGCGAAAACGTTTCTTGTTTGGATGAAAGTAGTGGATCATTTGCAAAGAAACTGGATAGGGTTTTAAGAGCAAATTAAGATGGGACAACCACGATTAAAGAAGGGAAATAAATTACACTTAAATAAAGGGAGTTGCAAGAAGAGGAAGATCTATGTAGGTCATCTAATGAGGTTCCTACAAGTAACGAAACCTAATCGCTATCAGGTTAAAAATTATAAAATATCTAAGGAAAGAAAAACGTGGATGGGATAAAGTGATTACCTGGATTTCTTTGGACATTCTGATTTATGAAAAGTAAACCTAGCATCTGGGATGGCTTGTAAAATTTAAATACACTGGAGAATCGGAATGAGGTCTAGAAGGTGTCTAGGCAACTATCCAACTATTGCACTATCCAATAGTTCCTATTGGATAGTGCAACTGATGATAAATCTAAAACGTAAAAAAATGAATTTCTTCTGTCTTTAGAAATGATTTATACTTTATTTGCCCACTGTAGGAAAAAAAATAATGGGCATGGATGTTTGTGTGTTTAGTGGGAGATGAATTTAATCGCCTACATCCGGGGACGAATGTTCTGTAGCAAATGCGCTATAGGTTTACAAAAAATTTAAAAAAAATGGACTAAAAGTGGGTTGCACTAAAATTAGATTGTATACTGTAGAAATTTATTAATTAGCGTATGATTTATTAATTAGCATATTCAATGGCAGTAGGTCCCATACACTGCACCATCCTGTTGATTATGTATTCTGTTGAAGTATTGATGCCTGTCTACTGCGTGTGTGTTCTCTTGGCAGGTTTACCTGGTTGAGAGACGAACGCGAGTTTCCTCTCCGCATGAGACCAGCTAACTCACGTTTGATTGAAAACACCCGGTAAAGGTTCACGTCATAGACAGGATTCGAACCCAGATCTTCCTAACCAAAGGGCTCGTGTATACCAAATGAGCTACCAAGACTTTTTGTCGTAATCAGAATGCGCGCTTTAGAAATAATAGAAGCACATGTTAGACATAACGTGTTGCTTTGTTTTCATCTGATAATGAAATGCAAAGATAATAATCGGTTAAATTGAATTCATAAACCAGATATCAACAATACAACGCCATTACATTTTGTGGCAAATATGAATTCCGTGTTAAGCAAAGCAAGGTACGGTCTTCAGAAACGTTGTGTGTTTAAAAGCATTACTATTTGAAGTTTCGTTAGCTGAAGAGGGTATGATAAGCCCATGTAGGTAATTTAATTGATTTTTTTCTTTTAATTTAATATTTAGTTTAATCTAGAATTGATTTTTTTCTAATTTTAATACTTCTTCATATTGCGCCAACCATCCCTCTACTTGAAGTTCTTCACTCTGCAATAATGCAGGTAATAAAAATTATTATTAAAAAATAATCTAAAAGGCTTCAACCTTACATTATTTTCTATTAAAACAAACGATAATGTCTACTATTATATTATACTGCATATGGTGTTGCCTTCTAAACCTTTAAAAGTTTGGAAACTTTAATATATATTTTTCTTTATGATAAGAACTAGTAAAGAGCTTTCTGTGAAACCATAAACAGAAGTACTAATAAAAGACGAATATGCTGGCTCCCTAACAGAGTTCGTGGTTTTTAAGTAGTACAATATTCAACTCATACCAAAATGTTTGTTTCACACTTGAACGCATGAAAATTACTTGATAATGATGAATGTTTTTATTCTTTCTTTTAACAAAATATTTCGATGTGTAAAAAGAATGGCAAAATTCTTTGCTGGTAAGAGAATCATTAAAATCTCCCAAGAAAAGAAGTGCCTTCTTTTTTATATTTAAACTGTCTTCAGATAGGTTAATCTGGACGAGAAAAGAATGTATTACTTTGATACGTCAGTAAGATCCACGAATTTTGTTTATTTTATGGTGTTTTATATCTATTTAATGTTTATAACACGATTTCAACCTTCATTGCATATTATCCTATTCGCAGATGAATTCTTCTCACATCATTTTGTGTTAAAGAAATATATGGATAAATTTATTCCATTTGGTGTAATGGCAGTGCGACATTCGTGGCTAGCAACATCACCCCCCCCCCCAACTAATCTAGCATCGGTCGCAATAATATCAGGAATCAACTCATATTTCTCCACTTTCAACTTGATGGCGTAATTTTATCCGCACGAGCTATTCAAAAGATAACCTATTAATCTCAGTTGCGTTTGGTAGCCATGCGAAAGTGTATGTCTACGGAAGGTTTGCTTTCTTATATATAAAATTTAACACTTTCTTGAGTTAATAATTACTTCTTGGATCAAACGTTGCTTTATTTTAAATTTTATCATGTATATGAGTGTTAAAATTATGTTCAACTTTGACTGTTCCTATTTGTTTCAGAAAACTTAAAATCTAATATTTCGCTTTAATTGTGTGGCACACTTGTTGCTTTAAAGTCCACTGATTGATTCTTCTTCAAATAATTATAACAATAAGCATGTAAAGAGTCGCTTAGTTCCTCTACTTCTGACTACTTGCATCTCTCTGGGAAAACAATTTTTAGCTGTCAAAAAAAGGGGATTTCGACATCTCAATCAATTTCTCTCTACCAACTCCCAATTGTTCCTTCTAAAATCGATTCCGGCTGACTCCAGTTCCATTGTCACCTCCTTCCGAGCATCCTGTCCTATTTCGTATTTCCTAACTTCACAACTCGCAGGTCTTTCTTTCCGAATTGCATTACTGTTTAAACGTAATCATTCTGTATTTCTGCCTTCAGCCTGTTTTGTCCTTCATTTCTTTTTCTTGGAGTTTTCTTCGCCTATCTTTTATTTTTTGCTTCCTCACCTCTTTTAGTTCTTTCTGTGTGACGCGAATTTCTCTCTCTCTCTCTCTATCTATCTGTGTGTGTTTCAGTGTGGGGATTCTTAAATTACCGTCCTCTACAATTTCGCCTTCGTAATTCAGATGAAAGAGAGTCCGGAGTCTCGGCTTTTGTGTTCCATCCTATTGGAAGTAGAAAATCAAAAGGCCATAGATCGTTTATCACTCGCTGTGATGGTACGCTCAACAATACGGGAAACTACTTTGGTCCGCGCCTAGCAGTGAAAAGCAGTTTATTACCAAGGGGTCATTTCGCAATTTCCTGCTATTTCTGTTCGTTCCCCGCTTGTAGTATACCAATTATGGACAATTATTAGAAGCGAATACTTGAACAAATATCTACACTTTGTTAATAGCAAATATCTTTAGGTGATTCAGTTTTTGTATTATATATTTAAATTCTAAAAAATAGATTGCATAGTCTTTTTAGAGTGAAGTATCCTTAAGGAATTTTTATAACTTTAATAGTTATTTAAATACTGATAGAAATATGAACAGAGAATCTGATGGCGAATATAGGAGAAATACACTTTAATTTTCATAATACAATTTACGATAAAGAAAAAGCATTATATATTTTGCAACAATAAATTGTATCATGAAAAGTTAAAAAAAAACTGTCATCTGAAAGAATACATCAAATGCATGAATATTAAGTGTTTATTCTAAATTATTATTATGTAACGTTATCTTAATTGAGTACACCATTTTGCATTATTTATTGAAATTGATTACTAGTCGCATCATATTGACAAGCGATACCGATGGAGGCTGGGCGAATCAATCGACCGTGAGATGCGGTGATTGATTCATTCAATCCAATATCCTTGGAGGGTAATGGATGGCAATGCTGTAGCTAATGAAGTTCTAACTGAGGCTCGGCAATTGCTGTTACCCTCCTGCCATGATCAGAGCTTTAGTAGCTCAATAACACCTTATCCGTACACTGTCCTCCACAGATAACGGGGAAGATGAAAAGCATTCTTGCTTCGCCCCTTTAAGCCAGTCCTTATAAGGACAAGCGATACCAATCAAAAGTCCTTTTTAGGACTTCCAAGGTAACAAATGGCGATGCTGTAGCCAATGAAGTTTTAACTGAGGCTTGGCTATTGCCGTTACCCAGCCATGACTAGAGCTTTTTAGCTCAACAACACTCCATCCATACAGATTTACTTCATTCAGATGACGGGATAAAGAATCAAGGACTCAGTCCATCTCCCAGTTCTTTTAAGAACTTTAAGAATCTATATCTATATCTATGTATATTATACGGGTAAGTTTAATACCCTTGGAAGGTAATAGATGGCAATGCTGTACCAATGAAGTTTACCTGAGACTCGGCTGTTGCTGTTACCGCACTGGGGCGCTGAGATTCGAGAGTTTTGAGTTCGCTCTTTTAAGGTTTTTGCCTTAAGGGAGCAATTTGAGTCTCCGGAGAAAGTGTTCTCCGGAACGGCCCGCTGAGGGGCTTTGTCGGTGAATGCTTTTCTTCGGAATATGAGCGGGTCTGCTCGGTGGTGGCGTGTGGGTGGAAGGCCATCACTGAGTGGAGCCAACGCTGAGATGGACGGTCTTTCGCTCACGATTGAGTGGCCTAGGGATCGTCCGAATTTTTAGAGACGGCTTTACCTTTAAAGATGGCAATGCTGTAGCCAATGAAGTTCTAACTGAGGCTCGGCTATTGCTGTTACCCTCCTGCGATGATCAGAGCTTTAATAGCTCAATGACACCTTATCCCTACACTGTCCTATACAGATAACGGGGAAGATGAAAAGCATTCTTTCTTCGCCCCTTTAAGCCAGTCCTTATAAGGACTATAATAAGAACATCTATATACGTGCTTGTAATGCACGTATAGATGAACAATAATTCATTGTTCTTTACCGCCTACAGCAAGTTGGGAATGAGAAATGACATTCGGGATGATGTCACAGATTCCATTCTTAATTGCGTACGGAGTGGCAATGTCTGCCTCGCATTTAATATATATTTAATATATACCCCGAGAGAAAATTATCAGAAGCGATGATTTTCTCTTGTCCGGTAATTATTTTCGCTAAAAGATATCGCACAAATAGTACAACTGAACTTTCATTAATATCTTCGCTACAAAAATGCTCATTATAATTGTTTTTTTTTAAAAAAAAAGAATATAGCCATAAATCCAAACAAAAAAGAAAATATTAGATACCTCCAATATACAAACAAAGAAAGGCTTGCTACATTAAGAAACCCTGTTTGTTATTTTTGTATTATTCTTTGATTTTAAAATTCAATTTCAAGAAAAGCAACGGCCTTATACAGAACATAAAGAATCGTATTCCTAAATTGGCAAGTGTTTTTAAGTGCTTTTACTTCTCAAATGAGTTTTGGCATCTGTGACTGTTTAGTGAAGTTGGTCAACAAACAGAACGCAAAGAAACTGTTCGGTAGTTTACAAAGGTAAATGTCTTTATCTGTGGGACAACAAAAAGCACTCTAGTACGTACATTTGGGATACCTGCCACCCAACGTCACCATCTTTTCCCCTGGAGCAACAGTCTCTACAACTCTGATGGTGTTATCACTTACTGCTTTGTTCTCTTACTTTTTTTTATCGGCTGTTCTTCTCTCGTCAGTCCATGCGCTATTGCTGTCCTCTGGAGTAATGATAAAGAATAAGTGAACGTCCGTCAAGAAAGTTATCAACAAATCAGACTAGAAGAAAGCTTTTTTTTGTTTATATTTGTTTTTTTTTGCTATTCAATTGACAATTGACATTTATGACTTTAGGGGTGAAGCAAGATGCTTTTCATATTCCCCGCTATCTGTTGTGGTTACAGTGAAGGTAAAATTTATGAGCAGAATGCTCGCCCTGATTGGGCATGGAGATTATGCATCACTGAAGGAGGCCAATATAGCTTTTGGTCTTCTATATTTGAATATGTCCGTTGGATCGTATGCTGTAGCTTGTTGAACCAAATCGTTGGGATGTGTGGACGTCTTTAGGAAAAACTTGGTGGCTAAGGATCGTAGAAAAGAGAAAATATAAGGAATATTTGTGTCTCTGTGGAGTTGAATGTTTCTAACATACCACGGGGCGTTCAAAATCATTCTCAGGCACTTGTTCTGCACTCGCTGTATTTTGATTTGCTATTCAATTTCTGACCTTTTCACTTTTGTTTCGTCATTAAAATGTCATTAAGAGGTGTATTATTATTTTCAGCTATTAATATAAAAATATTGGAGATATTTATTATTTGTTTATTTAATATAAGAAATAGAAAAAGATGCATTACAATTTTATAGAGTGCAGTTGTTTATTTCATAAGAAATTTGTATTAGGGTCTTAACCGTTGCTACTAGAATCCGCTGTCTTCTAGTAGTGAGTGATTTAATCTGAGAAATCGAATTGCGCATGCTCATACCTAAAGGTTTATTTGAAAAGATTTAAATTGATTGGTTTCCTATTTCTACAGTATAATATAACTATTATTGTTTGCGTAATTTAACTTTCAGCCGTTGTTATGGTAACAATACAGTGGATGCGCTAAGTTGCATGTTCAAAACTAGTTGACGAAAAATGATCTGCTTTTCATAAATGAAAAATATAAATAAATCACTGAAAATTTTGTTTTTATTTCCTATTAAGAAAAGTTGCAAGTCAATAAAGCTATTCGAAAACAATTTCAGTTTATTTTTCAAGTTTAGTTTAACAGCGAACTTCTTTAAATTCAGTCAATACTGAAGTGATTTAGTCTGTGTGTGTGTTCTTTCTGTAGATCTTTTTAAGCTAATCCGGACTTAAACTTTTTTTCCCAACGCCTCGAGATGTTTTAGTGACTTTTTCATCACCGAAAAAAAAAAGTTGTGAAACACGCCGAAGAAAAGTGGCAACATTAGGATTAAAGGAATAGGCGTCAAGCAATGCGATTGGCAGCAGGAAGATCTTTTTTTCCTGCCTGGGGGAGATACTGTACTAGACACAGAAGTGATGCGTACTAGAACGTGAGAAGGATAGCCTGTCAATGTAATCATATTTTCCATGGTCTTCGAGCGATGTTTGAATACAATAAAACTTGCTCACAATTGGCGAAGGTGTTCACTAAAAGAAAATACGAAATGACAAAAGGACCAGAGATGGTTTTAATGAAGGCAATTCGTTCATCCATGAGAAGGGGTAACCACTAGGTTTAACAAATTCAGTTTCTGAAGAGCATACTTAAGAAACTTACGGAAAATAAAATAGTAATTTTTTTCCTTTTGGTTACTGTTTCTTTTATTATCCAGTGAATCTTGAGTATATTTCGAACAGTCGCCGATATGTCACGTTGCTTGTCTTAATTTGGAAACAGTTAAAAAAAATGAAGTGATTTCAAGCCCCTTAAGTGGCAGATGATTGTGGTAGTTGGTATGATGATAATGATTGTGAATATCACTGTCTTTATATTACAAAGCAATAATGGCTTTAAGGTAGACTGCTATCCTTCTACAATGTGCATCTCTAGTTACGTAAAATCCCAAGTACAGGCTCCTTAATATCTATCTTCCTTGTCCTGTAGGAAATAAGGTGATACTCTTTTCTGTCGTTGAGAATGAGTAGTCTGTCCTCTTTATCTAGACTCACGTGGATGTAACGTAATACATTTCTGGACATTTTGTAACATGCAGGTAGGTGATTGTCGAAACATACAGAAAAGTTGAACTACCCACATCTATCATTGTTGTACTTCACTAACACCAGTTTCGATTTAAAAAATAGCATCGTGCGGAATATTAAACAAGTAATAGGATGTTTTAACTGACGTTATAACTTTCTGAAGATTGAATCAATCAGTCCGTTTAAATTTTGGAAAATTCAGTGCGTATTTGTCATTAGAATAGCTTCCTTTCAGGAAATTCACAAAGTCAGCTATATGCGATGTTCTTTTCTTTTATACGAAATTATTTTCCTACTGCGCATTTCCGTTAATTACGTTGCATAGTTACCAAACGAACAAAATATTCTCTAATATTCGTAATATTTGCAGAAGTTAAAAACTTGTGTCTCTAATTGCAATAATATGCAAGTTAAATCGGAGACTTACTGTTGAGAGTGAGTTACTGTTTTAAAAATAACAAACAAAATCCTAAGAACTTACTGTAAAGACAAGTAATAACAGCAAATAAAAATGTTTTGCATGATTTTCGAATAAAGTTAAAGAAACTAAGAATGCAAAAGCAAAATGACGCTTAATTCTAATGAGAGCTAACATGCAACTCTGGTCTTTCGTAGTTAATGAAGTGGAAAGAAGCACAATTTAGAAGGTACGTGATATTAAAGTTTAAAAAAATTGTATAAATATTAAATGGAAATTACTCCGTTTTTTTGTTGAAATACTTCTTAATTTCATTCTCAAATATGTTCGCTTCGGTTCGTTCTTTCAAAACTTTTTGTCTTTGTAGCAGTCTAATTTAAATCATTTTCTAAACATTAAGAATTCTAGACGAATAAAGTATTTAGAAATGGATATCGCAACTGTTTTTTTTTAATACTGGTCGATTAAGTTATAAAAATTTGAGTTTTCATTGCGAATTCTTCCGTCTGTGTTTTGTATTATGTCTACTAGCGATATTGAACAACTGTTGTCATGGAAACAGTTTTTTAAAATAGTTCATAGCAAATTTTATCTGTAAGATAAATTCGTTTTAATTGCCTGTTATATTTTCACGAGAGAATCTTGTCTTTTAGCCTGCATTATCCAAATGTTTAGCAATAATGTAAAAACAAAAGGAATCAGAAAAAAAGTGTTGAAAGTGACGAAACCCAGATATACTGTGCAAAAAGAGAGAAATGCACAGCCTCGACGACATAAGCATGTTAATTTAATTGTATTTATTTACTTCATTCGCAGCTTGGAGAAGAGATGAAAGCAAGGTTATCTGGTGCAAAATCGATCTCCCAGTCAGCAAGTCATGCAGATTACTAAATTGCGTGCTCTAATCACAACATGTTTCGTTCCAAATTTCTGAATTTAAAACGTGATACTTACTTTTTGATGTTGTGGTTTTGTTATGAGCGATTTTTATGGAACAGATACGCATGTCAAATTTTGTAAGATGAGATCTCTTAGAAAATTTTCTTAATTTCTTTAATTTTTTTTTAATGCAGAAGGGTTTCCTTCAGAAATATTTTTAAAAATTAGATTACACGAATGCATTTATGTATTAGTACCATCTGAAGGAATCCGAAAATTCTGGTTTGAAAAACCACACACGGAACTTTGTCAAGCCACTTCAGGACTCTGCTGATATGCTAACCACTGGTGCAAGCACAACCAGACAGGAATTAAACAAATCTTGGGGACTACACAATACTTCAGATTTAGCTACAATTCAAATCTGCCCGTATCTATATTTCAAGCAGGCAGAAGAAATGGATCAATCTCTCTCTCTCTCTCCTAAAAATATGATATAAAATAAAAGGATGAGCATTTTCATTTAATTAGATACAGTATTAATGCGTATTTATTTAGTAAAACTACAGTTTACTCAACTTCTCTTATTTTAGTGTAGTTATAGAGATTTTGTTTTGGTAGGTTTTGACGTTGCAAGGTAAGCATAAGGACTGGACTCAGCTGGTTGTGTTTTATCCGTCTGGTTTTTCTGTTTTGCATCATGCAAAACCTGACATTCCCGGACTAAAGCCTCTGCCACCTCCATATGAAACTTTGGAGAAACTTCTCAATGCTGTTCCATGTAAGGAAAGACTATGGGCGGCCATGTTGTCAGAATGTGGGACAATCGCCTGGTAAACAAGGTATGCTCAGCGATGTTAGGAAAAAGAGGCAGGTCGTGAATGAGATGCAATGGCAATATTAAAGGGGAACTTACTAGAATAGTTCGTTCTATCGGTTATGTAATATTACTCAGATAAGTCTATTGTTTTAAGTTCAATTCGCTAAGCTTGCGTTTAGTTAATAAAAATAATTAATATCTTTCTTACTTTATCTGCCAGTATTTTAGTTCTCTTCATTCTCAGTAGTGATAATTTCAGAATCATCATGCAATATATAATTACATATATTGCAGTTACGTATCGTTTTTTCAGATAAAGAAGGACATTACCTTTTTTAAATCATAGTGTTACTATACACTACATTTCGCTGATTTAATTCAGTCCTTCAAGAGTTTTGATATTTTATAATATACCTTCCGATATTTTTAAGCGCAACAGATGGATTCTCGTATCGCTGTAATTTCGGAAGAATTCCGAATTTCTGCTGCTTATCTAAAGAAGAAGAATCTGGACAGAAAGACCTCGAAGCCCAGATAAGACAACGAAGACATTCGCAAGCGCATTTATTTGCCTCGAGGCCCACGTGGTTTTGCTCGCTACTTTTACCATACGCGGCATCCCGGTCGGTGTATTGATTGGCTACGTCCTTGCTGACGCGGGTAATCTATCTAGGCCAGCAGGCAGGCAGGAGGCTGGGGCAGTCGTTCCGTGTTGTTTCCCGAGTGTCACCGTGCCACCACGCGCTAGTTGGTTGCATGCGGCAAGGCGCCCTTGTGTCTCGCCGACCTAGGAAAGCGGGCAGATGACACGCAGTCGAAGATGTGTCAGTGTGCTAACTGATCACTAACGGTAAGGGACAGGTGGACCAGTGGTGTAGTGTCAGTGCCTATCGCTGTTGTGATGTCTCGTTGTTCTGTGTTATTTCTGACTTTTACGTTGCTTTGAAAGTGTTATTTGCTGTCTTTCTGTTCGGTACGCACTTGTAACTCTTGGCTGCAAGAAATAAAATAAGATAGTTACACTTTTTTATGACTTAAGACTACTTCTTTAAGAGAGAAAGAAATGCAACTAGACCCTTTTTTAAGAGAAGTTTTATTCTAGTAAAACAATTTAGTTTTTTCTCTGCTTTCGAAGCATCACAGATCTTTTTGAAATATGTGTTTAGAAATGTAATCCTTTTTTTTTTTTGTACAATTTCAAAATAGGCTTTTTAGAAATAATTCTAATAAATTGCTGTAATGCCTTCAGTATCAGATCTTCAGAAAATCATTCACCTGCCTTACCCTAAATGTTTGTTTTTCTTCGTAAGCACTGTGTTTTTTAAGTTTAACGTTGTTTTTTATACTGTTTCAAGTTTCTTGATGTTTTGGAATAATTGATCTGTCTCATCTGTTAACATTAAGTTCCAGACATGATTATTAGAAATAAGAAAGATTGAAAACTATATCGACTGGTGGAGAACGTAGTAGGAACAAACTGTTTGTCTTATTAGCATCACATTATATACCTGGAAGATGATAATTCTAAAATTTTTTTAGAATTTTTTTTAACATCTTTTTTTAACGAAGTTGCAATCATGAACTATCATTACGGAAAAAAAAATGAACTAATTGATTTTCTACGGAAAAGTTCTGACTTTTTTTTCATTCCCCTAACTTTGACACCTAGGCCCTTACTTTAATATGCATCTCCTGTTATCTTATGTCTAATACTGCGAGCGTCTTGAATACCAAGATTTCTATTGGTTTTACGTTTTTTTTTTTTTATTAATCGAAATATTTATTATTAAGACAATATGTGTGTAAGAAATAGCTAAATATTTTCTGTTTATTTCATTAATAAATATTTGGTGTAATTAGTTGAATATGTAAGAGAGCTTAAGAGTCGCAAATAAGTCCATGTTTTGCTATTGGACAAATCGCAGTTAAATTGGAATGGACGTTATGCACAAAAAGTTGTACATAAGTATTCGAAGGTATTAAATTTAATGATATCTTTATTCTCTTTGTCTTCAAGAAAAACAATATTTACCAAGTTCTTTCTCTTGTTCGAAGCATGGACTGAGTAAACTTGTAAAAATACAAATAAAGCGGACTGTTTATCTTTGCGCAATGCTTCGGGAAATTCTCATGTTATGCTGTATTAAACAGAGTTGGTGCATTGCAATCGAATGTCGCTTGAAGAAAGTGTTGGTCTATTGAGGCAAGTGTGTTCTAAAGCCGGTTTGTTTATTATTCCTGAAGAACGTCTTACTATCTTCATCTGAGATTAGCCAATTACTTATCGCTGGTTTATTCCTGTCTCCCAGTCACCATGAATGTCTCTAGATTCTTGACTTCGCACTTAGAAGGCCAAACTTAACTGTTTTTTCTTTCCTGCATATCCCAACAATGTAGAAACAATTAATTTGAAAGTATACCTACCGACTGCTATATCATACGCGTATATTCAATTTAATGATGGTTTTAAACGATCCTAGTTCAGCTTATATTAAATGCGAAGATCGCATCTCTATTTGAATAAATGACTAAAGTGTAGTTGATATAAAATACGGAGATATTCTAAGACAATCATAAAAGTACTGTAGCTCTGTTGGTATAGAGGAGTTGTTCATTTTCGAAGCAACAATCTAATCGTTTTTGGTCTTATATTACGGTAGATATAATTTGGTTTTGTTTCATTTGGCTAAAATTATCTCAGTGAAACGGAAAAAAAACTTGTATTGGGTAAACAACTTTAAATATCAAAATTCACTAAAATCTGTCCGATCAGAACAGAATTTTTAATTTGTATCCTATTAAAACCTTTGCCAGATGTTGCAATGGTAGTGCTGAAATAAAAACAATGAAATGGCCGGGCGTATTTATTATGTATTCGATCCTGCGCTTAGATTCATCGTGAATCAAGTTATATATAAAGTTACCAGGAAAATTACGTACACCATGTTTATCTACAGCAGTTAATTTAGTCGTTCTAGAAAAAGACCCAGATAGCGGAGGGGATTCAAAGTAGCATCTTTTCGCAGTTATTTTAGATGTATTCATCGACCCTATCATGGAAACTCTGTTAGAATTGGTGAATTAACATTCTCAGAAATTATGTTTTCAGTAGCGATCTTTATAAGTAAGAATGCTATTGATAACGTAATTTCTGGTTTCTCATAGGAACTCTACTGATGACGAAGTGGTAATTACTTTTGCACTTGATGGTTTTACATAATAACCTGTCTACCCATTAAAAAGTGTAATATTATACAGGTAAATGGTCACAATATAAAGTTTCGAGTTATGGGGAGGGGCATCTTTCCCAGACACTTGGGATTCCGGGAGCGAATCTTTCTGCCCGTATGAAACCGGTTAACTTACCTTCAGTTGAAAGGTCCTTAGAAAAGGTATTTCTTATTCTAGATGGGATTCTACGCGACTCTCGAATATCTTTCCAGTCCAGATGTCGTGGCTATTGAGGAACTGGGGAATATTTAATCCACACGCACACTATACTTAAGTAGATGGTAAAACACTACTGAAACTTATCTTCCGCATATAAGATTTCGCAGGTATAAGTAGTACAGCTATATCTTCTTGTATGTTCTCTCTCTCTCGAAGATGTCTTCAACACATGCAGTATGTCTTTCGCAAAAATATTTGTCTGGTACTACAGGTTGATTATAAATTTGGAGCGTCGCATGCTGCTAATGAATTTTAAAAGAAGAAATAAAGGAATGAAAAGTTCAGGTGTTGCAATTGGGGATACATGGGACCTTTTTCCTACCCCTCACCTTGTATCAGACGAGTACTTCCTCCTAAGGAAGTTAACAGCCAATCTCCTGGCACTGCATAAAGGAATTTAGTAAATATTTAATGAACTTGTCGCTAGTAATTTCGTAACGATATGAATTTTCGATAATTTGTCGCTATACTTAATCATCTTTTAACGTTTGAATCTGATGGGAAATTAATAATGTATAGATTTTTGTCTAGACGCTAAAACCATTACTGATCAGTTTGTAAGTGTCCCAATTCCCTTGTCGGTAATTTGAATCCGTTTGCTCCAAAATCTAGGCTAAGTGTCAGATAAACTAAATTACATCGTTGCAAAAAGCATATATAAATGTTTATGCATTTGATATTTTCAAATTGTAAATTTTTGTTGAAGTATTTAAATGTAGCATTGCGAGCTACACAATCTCACGCGTGTGATTTCAAAATATTTTGATAGTTGCAAGGAACTGCACGTATTTTTTTTTTTTTTTTTTTGTAACTCTCACCGGTGAAAGATGGCAGATCTTTAGCACCATGAGTGGGTTAAATAATTCGGAAACAATGCTCTACAGACAAAAACATAACACGTTTTTTTCAAACCACTTCCAAATCTTCAATAAGCCAAGTGTGGTCTCGCACACCAATGAAATACATCTCGAATAAATGCAAAGAAACAGGCGTACATATCCATCTTTTATCATTAAAATGCATCTAGGCTTAAATTAAAGTAAATACGATAATGCATTTTTACACTGCGCACCAACTAACATATTTGTACGAAGAGAAATTTAGCATTCATGTTGGAGTTGTTGCTTAGAAAAGGCCACAGATCCATCGCAGCCGACAATCGATTCCATAAGTGGAAGGTAAAGCATCCTACGTTACATTTTATCTTTTTTGGCAGAACTACGCGTGATGCATTTGGATCTTATTTCATGGCCCTTTCTGGTAATTACATGATTAGGAGATAAATTTGGTGCAGAAGTCAGCATACAGCCTCCCTAGGAAAGAACTAAGACAGTCTGCATGAAATGTGTGTTTTGGAAAATCTTGCTTGTCAAAGTACGTACTTTATGCTATTTGTCGACTGTATCCTAAAGAATATTTCTTAGGCGTTGTCCCCTAACTTCTATGTAATCCATTTTCACTCGATATTTATTTTTTGAGAATGGACAGCGAACAGTAACTCGTTGAACTCGGAACTCTAGTTAGCGTAACACTGTGCTGGCAAACTAGGAAATACCACTTTTACGAAGATGAATCTTTTTCATGAAAGGTTTTGATCTGTTCTAGTGGATGTATCAAACATCACTTATTTCTAGATTCTTTTATCGACTTTATCACCTTGTAAAAGCGATAGTTGATCGGTGAATGCAATTTTGAATACCTAGAATTACCTCATGAGTTTTCAGATACATCTCCAAGGTATCTACTTTCAAATGTGTTCAATGTTGGTGAGGTAAATCCTGGAGGAAAACCAAGCCAAAAGCAACAATCTGAGACCAACAATTAAAATTTATGGTCAAAATTTGAACGTCTTGAGTGTTTGTACACACCAACCAACATGATGCGTTATTATTCTGTTTCTCAATATATTTCAATGCATTATGGTTTTTTAAAAAAAAAGAGTTATCTTTGTGTCATACTAGAATGATGGATGCAGTTCAGATAAGAGATACCAAGATGATGGATTATAATGTGTTCATTTCTAAAGATTATATGTTGAATGGAACCGTAAGATCTGGCTGCATTCAGTATTACTAATATACAGTAGATCATATACTACCAAAATTATGCGGGCTTCGTTTAGGTACATTATTATTATTTAAAAAATAGTTTTTAATCTGCTGGTTTAGTATTAAATTTTTTCTCCGTTTGTTTTTTCAAAGTGTTACATCTTTGAAAAAAAAAAATTAAATCTTCACGTTAAATAAAAGATAATATGGAGACACTTATCGAATACTTTTAGAATTATTAGTTAATTCTAATTTTGAAATCAGAATCATAGAGATGGGCAACAGAATTACGCATAATTGAAAAGCTCCCAAACAGGATCAGAGAAATCCACCCAATAAAATACTGATTTTGTTTGATCATCTTAAAATATCAAAGAATTATTCCATCTCCTTACATGAAATAATACAATTTTCATTAGAAAGGCTAGTTTTTCTTTGTTTGGATTATTAAAATATATCGACTTTTTATTCAGTAAATTTTTCTTTGAAAGAAGAATAAAAAGCTGGTTAGTTAGAACAAATCCGTTCAGTTTTATCATAAGAATAAAAGAAGATAGTTAAGACTGTGTGCTTAGTGAAAGCTCGTAAAAGATTTATGCTTTTTTAGGTTAACGAATTCTGGCGACATATTTTCACGAACAGACTTATACTGAGGATTTCAGTACGTTGCGACGAACAATTACAAAATGATCTTTCCATTACCCAAAAGCTCTGGTTTAATCCCAACAGAATATACAAAATGTTTCTTTCGCTATTTTTTATGTTCACAGTTAATTCCAAGTTTTGAGTAATTGTTTTTGAAGGTTTTTTTTTCTTTCCGAGTATATTATATACGGGGAGATTTGTCTAAAAGTTTGTTTAAATAAAGGATGACCTCATCTGTATATTAGTTTTGAAATCTTCTGAGATTTAAATATCTAGTAAATCTTCTTTAGATCTAATAAAACTCAGTTTTAAAACCAAAGTTAGAAAATGTCCGTTAAACCTGCGTTTGACCTTCTTTCAAAACAGCCTTGTTGTTCTTCGTACAACTCATAAGCTGTTGCTTTCCTGAATAAGTTAAAGTATTAATTTGTTCAGGTGCCTACGTAGTAGAATTAGAAAGATGACGTAACAATGCCTATTTTGGTTGGAAGAGATTTTATAATGTGTTGCACAATTAACCAATTAAGAAGTATTCTGATACGTTTTTCAAAGTGAATTCTTGCTTCATATTTTTACTATAAATTATTTCTTTTGGTAATTTTTATTTTAAATAACATGATTTGGAATATTTATTAATGCAATTATTAACCATGTTTAATGCTAAAATTAAGAAATATAAAATGTGAAAATTGGCAATAATTATTCTTAAACACTAGAAATCATCACCAAGTATGCATTAAAAATATGAATGTTTTTCCGCTGAACTTTAGCCGATCCATTTCTATTGTCACTGCCTAAACCATGCCTTTTTTTCCCGCTGAAAAACAATCACCAGAGAGTGATGCTTGAGATTAATAATCCAAGTTTCTTTTCCTGGGTAGCTTTTTATGTGCTTGCTTACCTCATTTTCTCTCGGGAAGCGGTAATGAAAGTATCATCTCAGAGATTATATTTTACTTCCGAAATCATCACGAGTTTCCTCCTCAGAATATAGATTTTGCATTATGTTCAAAAGAAGACAAATGAAATTGTTGAATGAGCCACATCTTCGGTACTAAAATTGAAATAACTGCAAATCATACGAAACATCCGAAGAAAAATAACAAATCAGAGAAAATCCACAAGGATGTAGGTTTATGATACGCTGTTTATATAAACGCATTCTTCCCCTTGTCACGTGCATCGTAGATAAAATGAAGGTATTCTCCCACATCGTTAACAGCCATTGCTGTAGTCCATGATATTAGTAGCGGTGTACATCCCGTCTGCCCATGTTTAATAGAAGAATATCTAGGAGCTTTCTTTATTCTGCGTGCATTTTTCTTCAGAGTATTTATCCTATACGAAAGTAATTCTGAATTGGAATGTAATAAGGAGAGAGAGCAAAAATGGCGTCATTACTAAAATTATTCCCACTAAAAATGTTATGTTTTCAGTTTGATGGGTGATATATGAAGATGTAAAGAGCTGTTCTAACTAATGATTCATTGGAAAATTAGGAGCGAACATTCTTGCCTTTCTCTGAATGTGATGAGCTTCATTATGATATGAAGTTTATGGCAAAATAATCCAAATGATGTATTTAATATGCATCTCTGAGGATTTAATTATAAGAAAATATTGGATATCGAAAACCATTAACTGAATTCTAGAATTAGCATGGGACAGAAGGGAGAGTAGTGTGTCCTTTGATTGAAAAAATCTGGATTCGATTCGAATACCATCTATTATTCCAGAATATTGACAGTTATTTTCAACTTTAAGGTGACTTAGGTTTTCTTGTACAGAAGTTGAAATGAATTTCCTCCTGGGAATTTCAGTAATTTTCTTCTCTTCGAACAAAGCATTCTAACCAACAGGAGAGCACGAGCAATAAACATACACTGTTTTTAAAGAAATCAACGGACACCATAATGTGAGGAACACAGCCATTGCTCTAACATGTAATAAGATGGACGTCCTTTCGCAGCAATGACTGCAGCAATCCTACGGGTATATTTTCCACAAGCGTATGATAGCGACCAATCGAACTTTTTGATCATTCTTCCCGTAGGAATGTAATGAGATCCTGAACTGTTGTGAGGTCCCTGATCTCACCCGACGCTCCGGTTCATCCCGCAGATGCTCAGTAGGGTTGAAATCAGAGTTCTGTGAAGACCAGTCAAGTGGGGGTGGCATTCATGTCTACAAACCACGCAGTTACATCAACAGCCTAATGACACGGTGCATTGTCTCTTGTTAAAAGAGACAATGGTCAGTTCCGTAGAAACGCCACAAAGTAGGAAGCATTGCATTGTCCAGAATGTTCGGATACCTGTCGGAATTCATTGTTCGTGGCACCGCAAACAGCGGTCCGAGGCCAAACCAGGATAAACAGGACCATACCATCACACCACCTCCTAATTTCATAGTTGGAGTTACTTACTCTGCTACGAGACGTTCATCGGGCCACAACACTCTCTTCCATCTGCTCGGTAGAGGTTGTAGCGTGATTCGTCGCTTCATAACACATCTTTCCAAGATTCTACGTCCCACCGTACATGCTCTTTGCACCACTGAAGATGACGCTGCTGCATGTTGGTTCGGATAAGGTGGTGCTTACATATGGCGGTCCTACCATGGCAACACATGTTGAGAATCTGAGTTCTGAATGTTTTTTGTTCATATTCGTGTTCTTCGCATTCTGTGAGTCGGTCGGAAAATGGTGGTTTTTACATAGTATTAACGTTCGTGGCATCGTACAGTTACGTTCTGTTAGTCTCCCACTGTGGGTAGCACTTCAAGCTGACTCCCTGCGCTCCCATCTCAGAAAGGTATCACTAATTATTGATATGGGATGGCCCAATTTGCCGAATAAATAGGCTTGCAATATGGCATCCTATCGCAAATCCTCTTTCAAACTCCGTCAATTCCCTTATCGCAGCCATTTAACCCGGATTCAGTTGCACTGACTTGGGAGCATCCTGTTCCTTCAATTTATACCGGCTACAAACACGTGACACGTTGCATATCACGAACTTTGTTGTTGTTGACTTTTTCCAAGCAGTGCGCATAATATATATATATATATATCTATGCTATCTCTATGGCCTTGGATATCTCACATACGTCTAATCAATCCACTCGAAGAGGAATTTTACGCTATTTGCTTTCCTTCGCATTTATTCTTCGGAAGCACACAATATTTGTGACTATAATTTGTGAGGGAAATATTTTCGCTTACATGCCATTCCTGAATAGAACTGCATCAATGGAAAAGTACAGCAAATGTCGTTTAACCAAAGCAGAAATAAATTTAAGCTAAACTCAACCTAATTCGCAGTAGAAATAACTGTTGCGGATAATTACAAACCTTGTGTGTGTGCGCGCGCGAGCGAGAGAATATTTCACACTTTCACATTGTTTGAATAGTTTGTAGTAATAATAAGTAGGACGCGTTTCAGCTTAGGACAACATCCATCAGTTTAATTATTATGTTTTACTTTTGTACCACATTTTCCCCTTAATTTGTTACTGTTCCAATCTTGACAATATTCATTTTAACTATTTGAAAAAAATTACTTCAGAATGAATATACTTGGACAAATGATTGATCTCCAAAATGCAGCACTGAATACATAATTATTGTAACCAGACTACTGCAGCCCATTTCCGCTTGAACACGACTCGTAATTCACTGAATTCAAAGCGAAGTGTTAACCTCTTAGTCTTCAATAAATATTCAACCGGTTGTTGCTTTGTTGTGAGTGTATCGAAGTTTTCATTCTATCAGATTGGGCTGATTGGAATTGCTTTCGATGCATCCAAGGATATGATGCCTGAAATATCATGCATTTAAATTGTATATGTTATGGGATAAAAAAAAATACAAGGCTTCAGGCATGTTTCAGTAAGAATGATCCTACCTATATTGTCGTTAGCTGTTTTCTGCTATCATGTTCATAGCGGTGATTGAGACTTACCCTCGTACTTATAAAACCTAGTTTGGATGCGTTGAAGTGGACTAAAGTGGCTCGATGTTTTGTGTCTAGAGTAGGGATTCCTTTGCTCATCCACTGTGGGTAGGCTAATGAAACCCTATTGCACAATAGACTAGCAGTCTTCAAATTGTCTACCGTCGACAGCCTTTATCTGGGATGACGCTACTCTGCATTACATACTAGCAAACGGTAAAGCTGAGTTTACAGGGGACGTATCTTGCATTTTTGGTAAATTCGCGAACCAAAATCTGTAACAGAAAGATACCCTTTGGTTCGATACTATTTCGATATTCTTTACATAAAAAATTTTTCAGAACACTACTTTAGTATTACAACAGAGATATAGATATTGCACCTTTTAAATTATTTAAATCTTCAAAAATATCAAAGAATTAACGAGTTCCCATATGATAGTAATCACTTTTATTTTTCTGCATTATTAAATACTTCGAAATTTAAGCAAACCGAACTGCTGTTATAAAAAGTTCAGAAATAACCAAATTGTGGCTGATCAAAACGACCGAAGTCATCAAAATGTGTGATATTTTGAGGCGGATTTCTTAGCGAATTTTCAAGGTACCTAAAAAAAGTTTATATAACTCAGTGAAAACAAACAAGGGATTGCTGCATTTTATTATTATTATTTTTAATATAAAACTTGAGTTTGAATCAAGTTTTATAAAAAATAACTATATTAGGATAGTGGCTTACTTACCTTCAGCACAAGTTGCTTCCAAATGCAGTGCATCTAAAAATACCGAGATGTAGTTGGGTAGGTTGAGCTCCTCTGAATAAGAAGTATAACATACTTTTCGTTCTGATTATCGTCTGGGAACAAAAAAATAAACCGAAAACTTGGATCGAATGATCTGAGTTTATTCGGTTTATTAACTGTTTACAGCTCTGTCGCATTCTGTTTGATTTCATCTAAGTTTACATCTTGAAACCTTCGGATGGGTGAGGTACGAGTGTGATGTTTATTTGAGCTAGAATATCGCCTGAAAGACCTGAATGAGCTATTTCATCAGGCGTCAAGAGCAAGGGTTATCTTCAACCGAGGTTCGACCATCTTTAAACCTTGCGAACCATTCGAATGTATACGAGAGGCTTAAGTTATCCCCGAAAACCGTTCTAAGTTTCTATGGATCCTGATATCAGGACACTAAAAAAGAAAAAAAACAGAACTCGAATTCATTCATCAAAGCGATGCGGTTACAGAGGTAAGGCAATGTCTTCGTGCTAGTTTTGTAATGCTACGCCATGTCTATATACATATCTGCTTACATAACAACGCTAGTCTGCCCACTTTATTTTTCCAGGAATTTTTTGAACAGACTTCGTAGATATAGTTTTATTCTTTTACATTCAAATCACGTGATCGATCACGTGATTTGAATGGCCTCATATTCCTTTACATCGCCCAACCTAATGAATTAGTTACGGATAGCCAGTGGTTGTTAACAAGAAGCATAGCTTCGTGCTATAATTGTCACGTGTTCTCCAAACTGCTTCTAATACCTCAGACAGGATTCTTTAAAATACTATGCATTCACAACTGTCGATATACTGACTTCAGATTATTCTATATTCAACAATGCTTATCCTAATAATGTATTATATGTAGTAATTTACTTGAGTTTGCAATTTTCTCTGCGGTATCATTTTTATAATTTAATTTTTTCTCCAGAATACTGCAAATCGCCTTTAACAAAAAAACATTCTAAACTGTACTTTATTTTAACCTTAAATGTAAAACGTTTCAAATCATAAAAACAATGCATTGATGGAGTTAATCATATACATTCGCTCGTGGATATTTTTCGTGTATTTTTTGTTATTGTTTGAAAGCAAACAGAGTTGAAAGTTTAATAGGAATGTCGCAAGCACCTGACACATACAGCAGATTTATAGCTGCTTGGCAGTGTAGAAATCACTTTTGGCTGTCTAATAGAAAAAAGATGATTTATTACTTGTGCTTCATCACGATACTGTACTGGGGGTTTACCTTTTGGCGGATGTATTTACAACAAGCTTCGATTTATTATTTTATGTCAATATACCTCATTTTTCCTTGGGACAGATATATTTATAGAATTTAGCGGGTTGTGATTTTATAAGACGTGTTTAATCGATAAACATAGTTTTTGAGAGAAATTCACAAAGTTTTTTCATCGAGTGAATCAATGAGTGTTTAACTTGAGTTTAAGTTGAATACATACTTAATGTATGTAATGTCTTTCTTATTAGACGAGCCATGATTGATTTTAGGTAAGTTATGCAAAAGGATTTCAGCAGTTATTTCATGGGTTTTGTCCAATCATCCGTCCACATTTAATATCTCCGCTCTGGTTGCGGGGATTTTAATAAAATTTCATATTTCGAACTCTAAAAACCTTTGTCGAAATAGTTCAGCTTATACGGAAACATTTGTACCAGCCGAAGTCATCTCATACAAATGATATAGAAAAATGTACCTTTCCAGAGCCTGCGCAGCTCGATCTATACCGACGATGCTCTTTGGTTCGGAAGGCCTAGGTCATCTTCCATCTAGAAGCCTTAGGACTATTCAGTTGAAGTAATGCCAAACAACTGAACCGAGTTCCATCTTTTTAAAACAAATTACCAACGATAGTTGAGGTGAATTGGAGACTTCTATAGAACATTGCCGTATGACCTCACTTTTGTCATAAATCTGATCATTTGTAAGGTTAAAATTTAGCAAAATGTTTCTATGATTCATTTAGGTTCTCAATATAGATTTGTCGCTGTATTTCGGTTATGGTTTGACCGACCAGTTTAACAAAACTCAAGTTGTCTACCGTACCTAAGCCTAAAATGCTGTGGATTCAAATGTTTTGAATTTCTATTTGTAAACACCTAGTAATACGATGGTATCTGATCATTTCTATACTTTGTTATACTGTCATCATTTGCGAACATTTCAGAAGATCGCTAATAATGTACAACTCTCGTTTCTAATTTCCTTGCAATAATGTTTGATTTATATACAATTATTAGCAATTTTGATTAAAAGGTTAATTTTTCTATGATCCGGGTCTTCTGGAGTAGTATGAGATGCGTTGTTTACAGTATACTGAAAGAGAACATTAAAAATGTAAGTTGCCTCTGCTTTTTAAAAGAAAATGTTACGATATTCTGAAAAGTTTAAAGCCATAGCATCATTAAGGCCAGGAAGCCGAACAAAGTAGTCATTAGGTATAATGGGCGTGACATGTATTGATCATCTTCGTCATTTCGGGGTCACGGATCGAAGGCAGTAGTTACCTTGAAACCTTAGGAATGAGCTGTTGAAGCATGGGCACTGGATGGGATTTAAATGGGTTTCGAAGAGCTCTCCGTTCGTATTTTGGGAGTCATTAGAGTATGTAGTTCAGATTTCACCTGCGCGTACATTAGTCAAGTGTCGGCAGTCATTAAATGCTGGTTCAATACTTGCAGAACACTCAGCTTCGGTTCTTGAATATTATGCAGCGGAAATATCGGCAATGAATATTATACTTGTTAGCCGTTTTTGTTTTTTTGCTCATGCAATGTTGGCCATTATCGGTTTCATAGACTGTATTTCATAAAATTAATTATTTAATTCTAATTTAGTAATCGACTTTAGCTGTATTCGTCTGCTAAATTATCACATTGAATTTATAAAATCCACTTTGGATTAAAAAAAATAGCAAACAAAGCCCTATCGAATTTTTTTTGCGAGCTAGTGCAATATGTGAAGCACTTAGAACGAAAAACGATTTCTTTAGCATGTTTATCTCTTTGATCGTAAGTTTAGAATGTTTTTCGACAGACTGTATTGAGAATTTCATGAATATTTAAACGACTTACTACTAGATCTTTAATAGATGCTGCAGCTATCCTTTTAAGTGCCAGGCTTCGTTTGGCTTTCAGAATAAATGATGCTTCCTTTTTTAAGAAATGTATATGATCAGGAGTAGTCTGTTGTTTTGCAGCACGCTTTCTGTGTATCTCCAAATACGCATACTTTAATAAGTTGTTCGCCTGGAAATGGTAAAGCAAATACTGAACATTGTGTTTATATTTTGTGCTCTAGTACAGTAACTATCAACAATATCCAATTATCAAGACTTAGATTAAAGCTGCATCCATGTTTCTTTGAAGGTTATCAACAATACGTGCTATAAAACCAAAGTAATTTATGTTCCGATTATATTTCTCCCTTGATTTAACTACAGAATACAAAAGACCTCTAGAAAAGTGTAAAAAAAATGTGTATTTATTTTAAGAGCATTATTGAGAGAATAATTTCATTATATATATGAAAATTTGAAATTATTTAAATTTTACGCTAAAATTCCATTTATTCGCGCGCACACAAAGACACTCATCCTTACGTAATACATGCATACCTAAAGTTAATGCTTCTGCTTGCTTTGAAGATCTTGCTCGTCAGGGTGCGGGGAAAGATGGGATAATGAATCTTAAGTATTTTTTACGTAATTCGTGATTCCCCTGACTGCAAGGTATGCACCATTAAATAGTTCTCGGCCACATTATGGACAAAATGAACTGAAGTAATTTTCTATAGCAAGGAAAGCCACTTACTGAAGCAAAAAAGAAAAAGCTTCATAAATCTCCCGGTAGGTAAAAAAATATAACGGCTTAATATTTCGGTCATAAATAATATTAGAAGTGTCGTGGGCTAAAAAAAAAAAAGAGGTCGTTAAGGGACGAGTTTTATTAAAATACTTAAGCATTCTGGTAATTTAATAACAACACGCCGACAGCAGCCTCTAATGGAAGCACCTTGGGAATATATAATAAGTCTAAGCCATAAATCACATCCGCGTCTTTATACAAGAATGCTACTGAATGTGAAAGAAAAATCTTGACTAAATAAGAGAAGACACTGCTCGATCTTGGGTGTTAACAGACATCTAAAGATGTCGTCTATCAGAAAATTGATACTTTGACCAACTCGAACTAATTACGTTATAGTTTGAATGTCAAACATTTTGATCAATATCGTGAAATACTTCATGGTCAGTAAGTGGTTTAGGAAGGAGAATATTTACTTAATGGATAAGCTCAGGATTTTGTAAAACTCACGAAATTTGTAACAGTATCACGAATTAAAAATTTGAAAGTATTCAGACTTTTAATGGTAGTCCTTAATTGCAAATGTCATTGACCTTCAATCCAAAGAAGAATTATGTCGAATCGTTTTGCTAATAAAAACGGGTTAATTTATGCGACTTAAATTCGTTTGATGGTTAATGTATTGCAGACAGTTTGTGTCACTGAAGAATTGATACTATTGCAACCGAAATTGAATTTATGCGATAACTTGAAGATCCAAAATATCAAATATAATGAGATTTCATCCAATTAATGCTAATAACTCGAACAAATTATGAAAATTTTCACAATCATTTGTTGAATGGAGAACAATTAATTGGATGATGAATTAGGAGGAGCAATGCTAGGTTATGTCGGAATATGAATGCATAAACAATTGATTTTTCTCTAAATGTTTGCTGGACTTTTGTTTCCGAGTGGAAAATATATTGAGTAAGTCAGTCAATCAACCAACGAATCTCTGGCTGATTTTGTGCCCTGCGAAATTCCGAGTTTTAGGATGCTACCTTTTCCATAATAAGATCTCCTAGCTTAGTGTTCAAAAGCAATTATGTTCCTCCACTAGTAAACTTTGAATCGGACTCTAACCAGCAACTGTAGTTTCTGCCGATTGTGGGCTATATCGTAAAATGTTGCAATTTACGCAAACATGAATACACCACCCCACTGAATTATTTCGCTGACGATACATCCAAGATATTTTTTTTTATCTAGCTTTGTTCTTTGATTCAATTATTTTCCCACCAATGTTATACTAAATTCGCAACTCAGTTAATGAATCCTTAACTTTGTACGCATTTTCTCAATCACCGATCCTTTCTCGATCCGACATATCCACTTAACAGAAATATGATAATGTTTCCCTTTCCTTAGACATTTACTTGTTCTTAAAATTCTTGTAGGCGCAGTTTTATCAGGCACAAATATTTGATTACCTATCTAAACATTCTCTTTTCAGCATTTTCGATGTATGCATATGGTTCGTTGGTTCATATTGGTAAAACATTATCAGTATTAGATTATCAAGCCACCGTGGTCAATTATATAGGAACCATAACGATACAAGGCCCACAGATATTAATTCATTTTCATTATTCCAATACTCTTCACACGGATCCAACGAAATTGTCACACAAAATGTAACAAATTCCACCGAGATGACGAATACCCATTTATACTGCCATGGATTTATTCATCCGATTATGTTTTGTCATGTGATAAACTGAACTCTGGTAAACAAACATTCATCAGAAGAAAGTTTATTTTTCACTTGGTTAGACTATAATACATTTAGTTTAATTGAGAGCCCTCAATAAAGGTCGAAACTAGTTTGGGTAGTGGCCCTTCCCTTAATGCATAGCAGTATACATATCCGCAACGAGATGTGTTTTGTATTATGGGAGATACTTAGATAGGAGTGATGTTTCTTGGTCCACCTTTGCTACGAGTTTCCCGGTGTTGTACTACCTTACCCCAGTCCTGAAGATATTTTCAGGCGCAAACTTTGTTTGTTCACACTTGAATAAAGGATTAAACTAAATTTATTATTCATCAGAAGATTTTTCAGGACCAGTGTACGTGTTATCCCCAACATATTAACAGGAACTGTCCTTTTTTTTTAAATGGGACCTTAGTAATTGACTAGCTCATCTAAAAATACTGTAGATAGCAGGTATAGAGAGTAGAAAAATACTCACGAATTATGTAATGCAGCAGCATTTTTCAAACACTAAAAAAAATTATTTTAGTGCAGAGCATTAGGAGTTGCGCATTTTATTAATATAACTTGCCTGCAGCATCCATTACTGTGTAAAGTACAGAGCAGCGAGTGTTACAGAAAATTAGTGGTTTCCTTTTTTCCTGAATGGCGGGGTTTTGTTAGCGAGTTGCCTCTAGAAGGAAGTCTGGTATGGTGGCAACAAAGCGGCTGGTCAAGCAAGACAAACAACTAAAATATATGGGATGTCAGCAGTGCATCTCCCTAACAGCACACGCCAGCTTTGTTTTCAGTCACGGAGACATTATTAGGACTAATGGAAGCGATAAAGAGTTGCGATGAGCTTTCTGTCTTTAAGATATCTTACCTCTCTAACCTACTAATGCTACCCGAAGCACACTGGGTGCCGGTCCTATCCTTTTCGAAGAAATCTTATCTTCTTTCTGATGAGGGATTTCAACAACAAAAAAACGTGCAATAGATTAAACTACTGTAGTAGTAACTGAGGTCCATCTTTAGTGTTCGCCAATGTTTTTTATTTGAGAATAGAATATTTCTTTTTCCGAATTGGGTTTATTGTATACAATCAGGTTTAAGATTGTTAATTTACAGCTCGGCAGACATAAATTTTAATTCTTGAAATAAATGTAAACTTGTCTACCACATTGTTTAAAAAATTCCTTTGCAATAAGCTCGCTACCTTAGTATTACACTGTATCAAACACTGTGATATCAGTGGCATACTCAGGATTTAATCTGGGGGCGGGGAGCACTCAATATTTAATCTTTGGGAGGGGGGGGGGTTGAGTAGACGATTTGAGAATACACACTACACATTGCATACGACCTATGACTGAGCATCTGCAGTGATCGCCAATACAATGATACCCGTGATCTCCTCTGGCCCGGCTTGGGCAAACGAAGTAGCGCCCGAGCACTACTTCATTCACATTGCGTTCACAGCGGCAGTGATTCCCGAGAGCTATAGGGTATGTGACTGCTAATTCATGAGTAGTATAGAAATAGAAGACACGACACAACATAAATTTAAAAAAAAATAATAATTTTAATTAGGAAAAGATTTTTGGAAATTTTTCTATTGTTTTTTTTTTTCCTTTTTCTTTTGGGGCCAGGGTCTGTCGCCCCCCCCCCTGGGTGCGCCACACAGTGTCCGTTTTTGAGCGAACTCAAAAACAGACAAAACAATTGAAAAGAGACAAACATCTGGAGAAAACATACACACACTGACAAAGTACTACGAAGAAAATATTAACTTTTGAATTAATTACGACTGTGGGAAGCCAAGCTATTTGATCGTTGACAAATAACAAGCAATCGCATGCTATTGAACTTAAATACACTAGGGAAAGTTGAAGATTAAAATTCTATTATGTTTATCCAAGGAACCATAAAAATGCCAATATTATTAACTGGAACGTGCTGAAGAGTTCTTATAATAAATAAGGATAGATATGCGAATTGAGTGTACAAAACTTGGGCTTCACAATATCGATCAGTACGATATCGGCTTTACTGTCATCCATACTCGTCTCGCATTTAGTGTTCTCCCTCTCCCAAAGGAGATAAACCAGCCATCAAATTTCCTTCGCTATTACCATAATTCCCTTTAAAATAATGGGAAAGTTCATATCAATAACCAACGTTCTCACTACTTGGAGACCCAGCAAGATGGATTCATCAGTATTGCTCCATAGATCTCCTACCCACCTTTGGAAACAAGCCGCGTCAGGGTTTGAAGAAACCTCTAAGTATTCTAAGGTTTACCTCTTCATTTGAAGATTAAACATGGTCCTATTTTGACCCATCTGAAGTCTCCAATAAGCGTCGTGACACTGAGCGTTTATATGCGTTGACCACCTAAAAACATTCAACAGAGATCCATGCGAGGTGGCATTCGTAGGTTGGCACGCGCAACTTCATGTATTTTGTAAGCTACGTTTCCGCGTAACTACACTTCACTTTCTATAATTTTATGTTCATTAACTGTTAATTTAAGGGAAATTGTACTACCCTTCACGCACATTTATTGCTGAGTGAATTTTTATTATTCGCATAAGAGGTAAACACAATTTTATTAAGCCTTGTTGTGTACTCAATTTAGTTTCAGCTGCGCTTTGCATTCTGTAACATTATACCCCTGAAAAAAAAATGAAACCATTCTGCCCAAGGTTTTTATCTTAATTGCATCTCTAAGAATTAATCCACTCGCTTATTTTCTCAGCATGCTTTTCAGAGACCTCATATTGATCCTCATCTGCACTCATACAATTTTCTTTTGTCAGATATCAACATGTAAAAAAAAAAGGTCGGAATGAAAAAGTATTCGTTTTCATTCTTTAAGTTTCAGAGCATGCAAATTTATGTCGATGTGGTCGGTTTAATTAACGAAAGAAAGTTTCGTTAAAAATAAAGAAAACCGAATAAACCTCTTCGAAAAAAGTCTTACAAATGCTTTCTCTATGGAAATAAAACAAACTTCGAAATTGTTGTACTGTATTAAGGTAAAATGTGATCGAGTCAATTGAGACTTATATTTCTACTATTTGAAATCAAGTCAGTTTTTCATTGTAATAAAGTGATTTTTTCCTAACAATTAAATCTAAATGTAGCTACATGGAATAAGCTAACTATACTCATGCCATGCGCTAACAATATGCGATAGTAATGGCACATATTGTTATATCTGTAATTGATGATTTTTTACTTTTGCTAATTTAGTATTTCGCGACTGATTAAATGGAATTTCTGGGATGTAAAAAAATAATTATTTCCGATTAAAATTGACTCCGTTTTGGTTAAGAAAGACTAATAAAAGTTACTTGAATCCTACGGGATTGAAATACAAGTATATTTCAGTTTTCCTAATGCTGTAATTATTTGAAAAATTTGAATTTCTGTCTTTAGTTTAAATGAGTTTTCTGATCCGCATTTCCTACAACAGCTTCTCGAAGCTTGACGAGATGTTACCAGATTCTCCGCGCGTTTCTCTTTGTGGAAAAATACTGAAACCTCTTTTCATAAAAGAAAATTTAATAAGAAACATTTGCTTCCACTCGAATGTTCAAAGACTTGTAATAAAAAAGAAAAACAAGAGTTAATATCACTTCGCGACACCAAATATTCAAACACCGTTTCGAACACTGAAAATTTAATAAAATGTGGTAACATATTAAGTCGAGCTGAAGATGTCCGAAAAGAACAAGGAAGGGAACCCCTGGGGGGGGGATCGGAAAATCCATCGCCAAAGAGAGAGAGAGAGACTTTTATTAAACCCTTCTGTAATTTAATTAGTCTCAAATTTATGAATAATTAGCATTCCCGAAATCCATTGCTGGATGTCAGCGATATTATTCGCACAACTTTCATTTAACTGTGGTCCAATTAACGGAAAATTAAATAGGCTCCTGTTGCTTTCTGACCGAGTAGTATATTTAATTCTATGTTTTTCTAATTTAACTTAATTCCTAATCAATCGATCAGTTTTTATATCGTGAAGTTGAAATTGGAAAAAAAAAACTTTGGAAAGTCTGCTAAATCCATATCAGATCGTCTTCCGATGAAATATTTTTTCTATAAAAATACATCACAACTTGCTGGAAAATTTTGCTTCTAGTAATCAGCATAACTGAACAATATATAATCCTTTCTGTTAGGAAACTCGCAACAAAACATACATTTAAAATTAACTAATACGCAATTCTGCTTTCAATAACTATTGAGCATGCACGAAATCATACTCGTGCCTACACGAGATCATACTCGTGAGTAGTTTGCTTTATTATTGTTAAGTATTCACTAGCCTAGATTGTTTAGGTACATATGATAATCTAATTGTTGGAAATCAGTTTGAAAATACTCTATATATTAAAGCAGATGCATTTTTTCGATATGCTATAAATCAGGCCTTTCCAAAATACAATACTTAAAGTAGGATAAAGTTATCTCTGTTATAGTCAAATTAGTATTTGCTATGCTAGATCACTACGTCAAATAGAATTTCCGTATTATAATTAAAATATTTTAAATAAAAGAACTACTAATTGGTAATTTTATTACCCCTTTGAAATCGTGTTAAGCACCTAAATCTCAAAGCAATTCATGACAGGCATTAATTATAATTTTATAATTAACATAGCATTGCTTTGTTTGGCTACAAAGTACGATAATTGTATTATTCCTTTTAATACGTTTGTAATGGCTGAATTCTCTTTTAGAATTATATCTTAAGTTATGTATGTATCATAATCTAACTTTTGTTTAAGACATATGCTTTTATAAGTTCTGCCTCCGTCTACCAGATGGCAGAGTGATTAGTGTTTGCATCGCGATTTTGAACATATCTTCAGTAAGTCTATTAAGTAAATGCATTATTTTGCTTAATTCAGTTGACTGAGTTTTAAAGTGTCTTTAGCTGCTGTAATATTATTTTTGGTCCTTTTGTTTTTGTGTCAATTTCCTATTAGCACGCTACGCGCACCGAAGCTTGTGGTCAATGATTCGTTACACTTTCTTCTAAGGGAGAAAAAAAACCATGAGATTAGTTTCATCGTTCTTGCTGAGTTTATTTAGCTAATTTTGACTAGGTCTATAGAACGTGCTTTAAAAATCTATTCCCCCCATATCGTATTTTATTCGTATTCTTAAGATTCCATCCATCTTCATTATTCACTACCTTTTTTATTTCTTTTGACAGATCTTCAGAGAACAAAGAATTAGGCTAAGAAACTTTATCATGAAAACACAAGTGGCGACTTAAAAAACTTGCCCAATATATCCACCAAGGGAAGAGCTATAGATATTAATGCAATCAACTTTTTTCCCATCTAACTCTGCATATAATTAAATTTACAAGAAAGAAAAGATACTTCAAGAGAAATATGACTAACTTGTTCGTGGTAGATGGGGGTAAATTCATGCACCCCCCTCATCAATTTAAAGTTACGCGAAAAGAAAATATTAATATAGAGCCCACAGTTTTAAAAATGAGGTGTGTGTGTGTGCGCGCGCGTGTGTTTTCTCTCAACCCAATAGTTGGGTGGGGGAGCAAATATGTATGCTGGCGGGCCGGTTTGCCTGTTCTGTGGAAAGAAAAATCTGAGTTTTAGGGAAAGCATCCTCCGCTGCCGCGTAAGACTGATTTACCTTTTGATTGAAGAGTCCTGATAAAGGTTTTCGCGTCATAGACGGGATGGGAACCCATGTTTTTTCCAACCAAATGGCTCCAGTGAAACCAACTGAGCTACAGAGACTCTAAAAATGAGTTAAAACAAAACAAAAAAAAATTGATATTGGCAAATGCCGAAACGTTAATCAAGACTACCTCTGAATTAATTTAATGATTTATATTTCATATTCACGATCACATAAACAAATTCATAAAAAAACGAGAATAGTTAAGAAATGACAACTTGCTTTAGTCGCAACGATATCAAATACTCTTCCATTCCATGACAGTTTGAGTGTAAGAAGGAATCTTACGTTATTAGATCTTTGCAGTAAAGAGAGTACTGAACAATACTCGCGTCATGTTTCGCTGAAAAATCCTGCAGAAACAACGCGGAATGAGCAGGCATATTGTCATGGTGGAGAAACCAAACTCCATTGCGCCACTCTGTCAGGTCATTTTCACAGCATCTATTTTCGTACGCCCCACACATCTGAACACAAATATTAGCTTTTAGCCTAATTCTTGTAAACGAATATAGGTAATGGGAGATTCAATTTATGTTGGTATTTTGTTCATAAGTTAGATCTCAAATGTTTTATCATTTTTCTTGATTCCCCTCAAAAAGTTTAAATATTTCTAAAGTTTCTGTGGCAGTTATTCCTGGTGCGAAGCAAAACCACGATGATTTTTAACAGTATTTTACGCTGGCTATAAAACTTCAAGCCAAGTCACTTAATTACGTTTACTGACAATTCAAAGTAATCTTAGGTGCAGTTGGATCAGATTTTCAGGTGGAAATCCCACCTACTAAAGTTGAAAACGTACAGCGCATTATATAGTGCTGTGGGTGCAATAGAAATAAAAAAAAAAAAAAAAAATGAGTCCCTTAAGGACTTCAGCGAGCAAGGGTGATGGTTGCACACCTGGAGATGAAAGTCATCTACAATCTCAAAACTTGCAGACATTCTTTCCATAGTGGGATACGAACTCGAAGCTTGCTGTTTGCAAAGAGAAGAATCTGTGTGTGCGCGCGCGCGTCCGTCCGTCCGTCCGTGAAATGCATTTAGCACCTCATCTGGTATGTAATTAGCCTACCTAACGCAGCTCTGAAGATTAAAGTAGATGCTACCTGATGTTAAGTTAGATCTTTTCATAAACTGGTACCGATAAAGATATCGTGCTGCTATGTCTATACCTTAAGAACAAGTAATAAAGAGATTCGAACCCAGATATTTTCTATGAACGAGCAAATATTGATTTCTGCTTACAATACCATTCACACGATTTAAATGATGGCCTCATTTAATGCCTTTCAACCAGAATTACATAAAATAAATTCACTCAATGTGAAATATCGATTGTTTTGGCAGAGCATTAAAATAAGTTTTTATTGTTCTTGTTTTAGATAATTTAGCAAAATATTTTGACATTCTAATCCAAAACAAATATGATACTTTGAGTAAATTGCTACCGTTGGTGGGCTAAAAATAAATGATGAGGATATCCTACTCGAGGGAACAAACATTGCTTTTCAAGCCACTTTAATTCACTAACCAACAAGCGTGGTTGTGGTCTGATGAGGATCGATAAAATTTATCTACCTAAACTACATCTATAAATACCTCTGACCACGATGAGATTTAAACTTGTGGATTGAAGGCCGGAAAGTGCAGTCGGAATTACTCTCCCAGCGAGACTAATGGATCGTAGTAATATTTTAAACGATATAAACTGAATGAAAGAGTAAGATTGTGTTAGCGTATGGGAGTATCCAGGATACTGGTATTGGCATTTGGATCCGAGATAAAGAATTGGTCAGAAGTTGCTTTCTAGCCAAGGGGACAGAGCAGCTTACCATCATTCCCGATATGTTCAATGTCTGTAGATATGTGTGGTCATTGGCCAGTTTGCCTATTTGAAAGATGAAAAACCTGAGTTTCCAGGATAAATCCTTCACCTCCGTATGAGACCGGCTAACTTACCTTTTAGTCGAAAAGACCAGATAAAGTTCTTCGCTGTTATAGATGGGAATCGAAATGAGGTCTTTGTGACCAAAGGGCTTCGTCTATGCTGACTCAGATCGGCTCGAAGGGTGAGGTTAAGAAAATTATTCTAATGATGTCATTTAAATTACTGGAAGAAGTTTGATATAAAAATTAAACTCCTCCCCTCCCGGAATTAAGTAACTAACTCTAATAATTGCATACTGGATTATTCTTTGATCACAGAAACAGATGTAATCTTATTATCTGTATAAAAAGAAATTCGGTATTTGTAATTAGCAAAGTTCTGTACTGCATCACACATCATTAAAGACCTTTCGTATCTGAGCTTGGATATCTCATCAATCATTATCATAATTTTGTTGGACGTTGTTACCGAACAAATAGCAAGCTTTTTTTCCCACCAGATATGCTTCCAGCTACATTTGATACGTTTGTTTTTCTTTTTAATTAGAATTCGATTATAAAGTTGTAAGTTGCATTCTGCGATTAATATCAGAGACATTGCATCCGTCCTCTACTGATATTATAATTTTTTAAGTCTGTGTTCGAAGGTCAGGGAGAGGTCAAGGAAATATTCAGGATCGCCAAACTAAAATATTAATGCTTCTTTGAACAATTAGACAACTAAATCATCATGGATAAATTTGAACTGGGAAAGAATCGTGAGAAGATTTTGAATGAAAAGCTGTTATCTTTCGTGGAAGAAATACTGCAAACGATATTCAAACCAACAATGTTCGAACAGAACAGTCCATGCTGTGGATGACGTCACAGTAAGACACGTGATCATCACACACTATCATCTGCTTAAATTTCACATATATCAAATTCGTTTATACCCAGTAAAGATAGCAATTACTAATGAGTAGCCATAGGTTATTAGCGACGAGGATAGCCAATTATCGTAATAATCTAGAAGTACAAGTCCACGTAATTATAGGAAGAATGGAACGACTGCACCGATGCAGTTCCTCTTCAAATTGTCCCTAACTGTGATTCACGATAACATATTAATGTCTTGAGGGTCATCAATAAGATAGCGAAAAGTCATGTAGATACAATGAGAAATTATTGTTAAAATTTAAATTTAAGAACAGATAAGGAGTAACTATATTATTTGAACGACTAATTCCAGTTACTCGAGTTCGCATTTACTGAATTCCCAGTTGCAGTCTAATGAAATATTCCACTCATAATTGATTTAGTGATTGCTTTGTAATCCATGCGCATATTGATAAAATAGCTTCGTTATTATCTTTAAAAAAATTTTAAATCTTAGATGAAGATAACACTCCCTATGATTGAATACATTTGATTTTGTTTTTAACCAGGAAAAATAAAAGAAACCGCCCTCCGGAGAATAAGAACCACTCTATTTCATCAGTACCTTTGATTGATGCTTAGAATGTAGACTTAAGATTAGAAGTTGAGCCAATTTCTTATTCATTTTCATCGACTATTTTAATAATTGAATTCGGTGTGATGAGTATCCATACTTATCGAAGTTCTCCACTAGTGCAGTCTGTTAGTGATTTCTGAATTAAGTAAACTTGGGAAACATTGTTTTATTTTTTTCATTTTTTCCGTTTTTAACTGCAGACTGAGTTGCAGAATGTCTAAATAGACTTCTTTGAAGAACTATTCATGTTTTAACCTCAAATCTTTTTTCTTTACTGGAATGTATTGTCCAGTATCGTCTATATGCTAAATATTTTAATCCGGTTCTCCTGATAAATTTAGATGTTTTTATAGTGGCTTCTATAAGATTCCTTTCAGAGAAATCTCCTGGTTAAATACCCCAATTATCTTCTGTTTTTACCCATTTAATCTTAGGGATATAAGAGGAAATTTTCTTTTTTGCTGCATCATAGATATATCGCTCTCTTTGCACCTAACACATCTTTTGCTGACATAATTCCTCTATTCATGCGACCAATACAAATAAATCTTCATACTAAATGCAATATAAACTGCATCTCACAGTATGAAGCGGAGTTGATAGGAATTAAAGATTGGCGCCTTCAGTACTGTCAGAGGTCATGGTTATATGACCCATTCTTCCCCACTCTGCCTTGTAAGGGGGAGGTCAGTGATTTATATCATATTAATAACGTGGGTGGGCTAAGGATGAGATGATCCAGGATCTCTGCTGTTGACACACAAACACTTCAGGCCTCCAGTAAGCAGGGCGGTGGTTTCACTCACATCGATGTCTGTAGTGGGATTGGAACCCATAGCCTGTTGAGCTGTTTAAAACTTTCATAATAATTTAAGATCCTTTTAAGTGTTTCCTTCGCTATTGATAATTTTTCCCGCATTTTTTTCTCCTTGGAGTTTTTCTTATTTTCAATGCCGAAACTTTTTCCATTGCAAAGACTTTCATCACTTCCTTTGTTTGCAATCAACGGAGGCTATCTCTTTCCATTACGACTACCTTAAATTGCACTTTCCTTGATTATCTACCATTATCGGTATCGTTTATCTTTCCTTCGCTTCATTCCACAGCAAATCCCAGCATCCATCTTCTGTGAATAGTCTTAATCAGTGTTTCCTTTTATCCAGCTTTCTATATGACGCCGAAGCCAGGATGAAAAATGACCTCTTGCGTCCTTCTGTTCATTTCATCAGAGCATATTCTTCTTCCAGTTTCATCTGAATACTCTTTTAATGAGCTTTATCCAGAACTGAATCAGTATACGCCTTGTTATTGTAGTTCTAATACAGGTGCAGTTACACTCCGTAATTACCTCAGTCATTCAGCGATATATATATATATACAACTTTAGTCTCGGATTTTCTAAGAGAGATCTCTTTCATTTGCAGCGTCTTACTAGATAGAAGCACATAACATTACAGAAACAGCAGCCCCACGTAAGCTGTAACCTAGAAGGAGAAACACATAATGGTTGCATCAGTAAAGTCATAAAATGTCTCCGGTATGAGAGAAGGTCGGAGCAAGACGCGCCTTTCAATGGTCACTGTTATAGCTTCGCTAGCTCAGTAATTGGTTTTATATACGACCAATCAAATCTGCGTTTCCTGGGTGTTCCTTGCGTTAAGTGAACCTAACATGTACCTGATGACCACACATAATCAACCGATAACATCTTTAATTGTTTAATCTCAGCAAGAGAAACGGAACATTAAAAGACTAACTGGTTGAGTCCACCGACGGGGAAAATTCTATCCCGTAATGTTTTTCTCTTTTAATCATTTTCAAAATTTTCTTTATTAACGTTGAGAGAATGACCCCCCCCCCTAGATTCTTCTTTATTAATGAGATCTTGCACTTTTACAAGATGGTCTTTGAAGCATTTATGCTCTGTCATATTTAATATAAATCAAATACCAACTTTCAGCAGGTTTTCATTTATGAAGTGATCTACTGATTTAGTCATGTACTGTAATACCTCAGCACGCGACCAAAACAAACAAAAAAAAAATGTATTGTACAAGTAGACTGCAAACTATGTAACAATGCTAATTCAACAATTACCTTGCTTCACGAGTAGTTTTTGATATTGTTACATTAATTTTGCTTTTTTTTTTCTTCGTCGATTTTTATGTTCAGATTCGTGCAGTGGCAAATCTATCCACTAATATATTCTTTTGATTTACAAGATTACTCATTTGTTATCTAAACTTTTGGATTTTCAACTGTACTAAGTTTATAATAATGCTTCCATTATTTAGTACTTCGTATTTATGTTTAGCTTCATTAGTAATAAGCGTGCCGAATTAAAATTATTACTAATGAAGCTAAATATAAATATTGAACACAGTAATTGAAGCTAAACACCAAATTACCCTACACGCTGTTACGTACCGTGAATATTCAGCTTGACGGGAGGACTACTGAAAATATTTTTAAAATTAATTCAAAATCAAAATATGAGTTAGAACACAATCAGGAAGCGGGGGAGGGGTCACTCTCTCTTGGGGCCCTTTTTTCAAGCCAAGTTTAGCTTTTGCAATGTGGAGGATTTTTTTTTTTTTTGGTTGTAGAAGGTAAGAAGAATGAAGCGTAGACTGTAAGTTTCAGAAAATGCAAAAATTGGTTGAACATACGTCTAAGGAGTGGATACCTCGTGATATGTTTGCTTTGGTATTAGTCATTTCCCATTCACAAAACATGACCGTCATACACATATGTTCTTCTAATCCCATGGATATTTCTTTATCGCGCCGACAACTCAGGACTTGATGCTGAGCTCAATCTTGCACGAGAAAGGTAATTGACAAAATAAACATAAAAAAGTGGACTGTTTTTTCTCGGCCTCAACCCAGCCATCCCGCCAATTTCATTATAATCTGTTGAAATTGTTTAAAGTCTGTGTTAATTTTCGAAAGAAAAAAAAATGGCGTGAGCACTCTGTTTGACCTTTATTAGCCTCCGTAACTGTTAACAAAAAACACTTGCCGGTCGTTCAGACGCTGCGTCAGGAATTTTAACGCGAAATTTTGTGATTCTATTTCTCGTGGTCGGAGGTTGGAACTGACAGGAGGAGACCGCCCATCCGTAGCACGGTCGAGATGTCTCTCTTTCTATCGTTTTCGTAGAAACCTGGGCATAGAGAAAAGGAGGGATTCAAGACACGCCATCTATCAAGTTTTAGCATGTTAAAGGATCCTTGTCGGTGTTCACACTGCTCTACTTATGTTCCGTAGTCACAGTTGACAGATAAAATAGTGCGACTTTCACTTTAGATGCCATCTGCTCTGTGTTAAAACATGATATGCGGCATGTGATGCCATTTCGCCTTTTCTTTGACCACGATATTTTTTCGGATTTTTTTATGTCAGCAATTTGAGAATACCATTTGGAAAATCAGTTGTTTAAGTTTGAAAATTTGATCATAAGATTTCACACTTACAACAGTTCCAAAGCGATATCAAATGCAATAATAATTTTGGAAACATTTCAATATCTGAATGACTTTATATTAATTGCTCTTTACTTCTTATTAGCTCAAATATTATTGTATTCATGCACGTACATCATTTTGACATTGTTGAGTTCGTGCGCTGCTGTGCGTGCGCTCTACTTTTTCCTGTCAAATTTCAACTAAAATTGATAAATTGCCGATCTTGGAGGTCACAAAATCTACTCCAATATTACTTTCTGGTTTTTAGCTGCGATTTTTTTTGAAATTTTTTTTTTAGATTAATATTCTTGATCTTGAACCAGAACCTATCGCTCCCGAAATCATTGCCTAGAGGGTGCCATCTCTTCACAGCAGATTAGCTTCTCCCCAGAGTGAGGTTTTTTTTTTTTTTTTTGTGACATTTTCGATATGACTGTGAATAAAGGAACAGACATTGAAGACACGCCACTGCAGTTGACAGCTCCTTTTTCTTTATCATTCGAAATTTCTGACAATAACTGGATCGTGTCCAATAATTCTTATCAACCGCTTTTGTTGATCAAGTAATGTTTTTTTATGGTTAAAAACTTTGCTTAATTTTGACATTATTGCGTCTACATTCTTTGCTTTTTCTAGTATTTTGACTTCTTGAAATGCATCTTGATTTATGTTCGAGAAAAGGCTCTTCTATTGTTAGGCATGTTCTTGAGAATTGCCTTAAGCCTTCCCTTGTGTGCACGTGACATTTTCGCTTTTCTCCTTCCAATATCGGTTTTTCTCCATTTTTCAGCATTTGCCCGCAATCTTTGTTCCACTTCATTAGCTGGCATTTCCTTCAAAAGCAACTTAGTTTTAATCCTTTCTCTACACTTTTGCTGTCTGTTGTGTCTGGAGGAGGTTCCTAAGGATTTTTAAATATTTCCAAGAGCGAGTTAATCCCTCACATAGCACATCACTGGAATATTTCTTGTAATCCTTTTGAATTTCTTACAACTATGATTCTTTTTTAAAAAAAAAAAAAAATTCTTCTTTTGTTCGATATTATTTTGCTCAGAGCGAGATCGATTTCTTTTTACGTTTTTTTCAGTATACAGTGAGTTTCTTAAGAGTTAGTGCTCGTAAAATTCCTGTATATTAACACCCATCCCCTCCTCAAGAGTGTCATGCATGAATGCCTTCCCAGAAGCAAAACACGTACATTTTAGAGAAATGCCTCTAGTCCCTCGTGATAATTTTATAAAGATATTAGGGGGGGGGCTCTGGCGCCTACGCCCCCCCCCCCAGTTCCGGGCTAGTAAGCCTGTTCTCCTTCAATTCTGATGAGACTCGAGACATTTGACAACAATGTGTTTGCCTTCATGAGACAAACACATTGTTCGACGTTTCAAAACAATGAAGAGACAAAAAAAGTTTCAAAATTTCGGCTTATCTTTATATATATGTAGGATATATTTAGTGATATTGCAACAATAATTTTTCCCTCCCACCTTTGTAGAAATATTTCATATCCATTTATTCATAAATTTATACATTTCTTACCTTAACTACACGAAATCTACTTCTGTAATACAGTATATTCCAATTCTCAGTTCCAATTACTGCTGATCTTTGTCTTCTCTAGCCAATCAGCGTCTTTCCTTTGATGGAGCTCCCCATCTCATTTAGAAGGTGCTATTCAATGATTACTGCTTCCGGTGGTCTGAAGACTAACAACTCCTACTTGATTGCTACTAACATAAATAATATTTCTAAGCGTCACGTTTACATTTGTCTTTTTTTATATATAAATGTACCCCTAAGTCTTTCCTTCTGATTAAATATAGACATCGGATTAATTGGAATTACTACAAAAATAAATAACACTCGGTCCAATATATTACTATGTCTGTTAATTGTTTGTTTCCTGTTGGTTTGAGGATTCCAATTCTGTCTAGGACGAGAAGTATCTTTGTAAGGGTTTTACACCGAAGATGAATTAGCCAGTAGTTATACGGGAGGGAAAGCCTTTTTTTTTTCTTCCAGAAAATTGGATTTTTAATTCTACAAAACAGGCAAACAGACTGGAGAACGCACGCATAACAGATATAATATAAACTGCTTGAAAAGAAGTCAACGGACTCCGTAGTGCGAGGAACAAACAACCATGGCGCCCCGCCTTAATAAGATGTAGGACCTCCTTTTGCTGCGACGGCTGCAGCGATCCTACCGGCATACTTTTCACAAGCATACGATCGGGATCAATGTGAATTTTAGACCATTCTTCCTATCGGCATGTAATGAGGTCCTGGACTGCTGTAGGATGGGTGTCAGTTGACCTCATCTGACGCTCCAGTTCATCCCACAGACGTTCAATAGGATTGAGATCAGGACTCCCTGGAAACCAGTCAAGTGTAATAACGTTCACATCCGCAAACCATGCCGTTACAGCAGCAGCCGTATGTCATGTGGTGCAGTGGTCAGTTCTAAGAGGCACTGCATTGTCCAGAATATTCAGATACCTCTTGGAGTTCGATGTTTGTGGCACCACAAACAGAGGTTCGAGGCCAATCCAGGAAAACGGGACCATACTCTCACGCAACCTCCGAATTTCATAGCCGGAGTTGCGCACTCTGATAAGAGACGGCCACCGGGCAGCCACATCCGTCATTCTGCTCGGTAGAGAGTGTAGCTCCATAGCACAGTTTTCCAATCTTCCACGCTCTTTGCACTGAAGAAGACGCTGCACGTTGGTTCGGGTAATGTGGGCTTGCATATAGCGGTTCTACCATGGAAATCCATGTTGGGAGCCTCGGTTCTGAATATTTTTGTACTGATTCATGTTCTAATCGATAAGAGGAACTCAATATGCAACATGTCGGCCAACAAATGGCGTATTTTACATATTTTCTTCGTAGCAACCCACGGTCACGTTTCGTGAGTGTGGTGGGGCGTCCGCTGTGAGTAGCAATTCCACTCGATTTGAGTCATCCTAGATCAACAATGACTCGATTTGTCAACAATTTGCCGAACAGATAGGCTTGCACGTGGCATCCTATCACAACGCCTCTTTCAAACTCCGTGAGTCCCCCTCTTGCAGCGATTTCACCCGGACGCAGTTGCATTGACTTGGAAACATCCTATTCCTGCAAGTTTTACCAGCTAGAAACACGTGACTCGTTACATGACACGATGTCTGTGACTTTTTTCCAAGCAGTGTATATTGTCATCATAACTATAGTTGCTTAGGCTGTAATTTAAAGCAGCCCAATCCAGTTTGGCTAATTTCCTTGGAAAGAAGCATTCTATCCGATCTCTCCTTGAATAAAAGAGTACGTCATGCAATTTGTTCTTATTAATTACTTCCTATTTAGTTTGAATGTATATTGGTGTCATAATGAGTGTTAACAAGGTACTCGTTTATTATATGAAATTTACATGTGCGTGTATATAAATTTATTAAATTTCAATTTTTTTTTTCAGATATCAATCACATCAGTTCCGCAAAAGAAATGTGTAAACCTGAAGAAGGCGCCCGAATTATCACAAGTAAGCTTACATTGTCTTCTGCAAACTCTGTAATATGCACGCATGCGTAGTTTTTTTCCAGAATGTACAGCAGGATTACCGTTCGCTTTTCATATGCTTTAAATAATTATAATTATTATTTTTTTTTAAATTCCCATTACACAGAAGGATCTCCATAGTATACACTTTTTATATTACCCTAAAGGAAAGTATGAGTTAAGCAATTACATTAAAAAAAAGAAAAAAAAAACCCTTAGAAGTATAGTCTCCATGCACGCGCGCGTTGTGAAAGAAAAGTGAGATCAATTATTCGAGCGAAGTGGGCTGCGCAGTTTTTATAATCCTTCATATGAAGCGAGCACCAGCAATGGTGATAAGGGGAAATTCTTTCTCTGCGTTAATTAAAAAAAAAAAAAAAAAAAAAAACGAAATAAACATACTAATTAGACTTATGAAATTCATATATACACGAAACTATTCCATTTTTATCTGTAAAACAGACTAGAAATGACCGTCATTTTTTACACGGGTGAGATCTTTTTAAGCTTGCAGATGCAAATATTAGTAAAAGCAAGAAAAATATTATTTTAAAAAATGGACTTTTTTTCTTATATGCATTATTTTTTCAATATTTAGTTATTCTCTCAAAAATGTATCATTCTTATTATGTAAATTAGTTCATATTTTATTTGTGATAATGTTAGCTATGTAACGAGGTCTAGCAGAAAAGTAATGATACAAAATTCGTATAAAATCATGCATTCAGTTAATCGCCTGATGCATCGTGGTCACCTTAAAAGCACCCCCCCCCCTTCGCATGAAACGGACCGGTTCCAAAGTCCTCTTCTGTTAGCTCGTTTATGGCCCCTGTCATGACTCATGGGGGTGGTTTCTATAGTCTCAAAATGGTTGCTTCTCATCTTGTTTTTGAGCTTGAGAAAAAGAAAAAAGTCACATGGAGACGAGTCGGTCGAGTACAGTAGCTTTCCAACACTGGAATGCATTTTTGGCAAAATACTCGCGAATTGACTGCGCAGAATGAGCAGGCGCATTGTTGTGAGGTTGCAAGATCGAATCAATCGCAATCACCCATAAACGCGTTTTTGCAACCACTCAAGAATTTCTTCGTAGTCAATTTGATAACTCGTGCTTTTAGCAACTCGACAGGTGTTGCTACCGTCGAGAAAGTGATCTGATTTGAAAGAGCGGGAATAACTAACATGCTGCTCATCGTCTGTTCGACAGTGCTGCTAATTGTTGCAATAAAAAAAAAACTAATTACCTTTCTGCTAGATCTCGTATGTACTTTATTTATTTTTTTTTACTTATATCCTATTTAATAATTGACACCAAAGCTATATAATTAAAAGACTGATTTTATTTTATTTATTGGGTAATTCAAATGTTTAAAATACGTATGACTGTCCTGCTGCTGTGGACTACTTCATAAATAACAACCTTCTAGATTCCAAGGTTTGTGTATAAATATTTTACTAGTCACATCTCCAAACAAATGTTAGGATTTAATGTTTTAAGATTTTACAGTCAAATATAAACCGAGATCTCAAGAAATGGAGAAAGTTTATTTAGTTTCAAACCCACTTAAACTTTCATATAAAACCTGGTACGAGAAAAACTCTTGCATTTTCTGTACACCTGAATCACAACTGCTGCAATAATGGAAACATGACCAGCAGTTATTCTGGCAACAATTAAACAACAATATCTTAGAATCCATTGTTAGCCTGTTAGCTAATGTATACAAGTCTATGAGATAAATGTGTGCGCGCGCGTAATGCAAATAACGTGCTGTTACAGTAGTGGTAACAATAGGCTGCAGCAACTTCCATGCCTTGTAAAGCTCCCCATGCTATCGAATCCATTAAGGCACTTTTACTCCCCGTCGACATGTTTTCCTCCTGTTTTGTTTGTTTTAACAGACGCAGTTCTCTCTCCCTGCGGACTGTTTCATCATATTGCATATTGTGACATGGGTGGAGTCTGTACTATGATCAAATTATACAGAACTCATTAAACTGTTTTGCTAGCCATTCTTTATTCTCTTCTGTCAATATCTGAGGATAATTAAGCAAGGTAAATATTTATGCAATTTGTTTTTGTTAAGTACGTCATCCAAAGAACTTTCGGTCTTTGATGTTTTTGTTTAGTGCATTAATTGCGTACAAATTTATTTTTAAATAACGTACTTAATTAAGACATCTTTTTCTCTTGAAAAATGCAAATGATTTGTAAAAAAAAAAAATAATAAAATCATTTTTTTAATCAAGTGGCATGTACACTAGCCATCTAAAAGTTATGAGACCCCACTAGGAAAATTAAAACGATAGAATCACGCGACCTGCTGAGGACACCAGATAATCGTTCATTCAAAAATTAATTGCAATACTGTATTTTAATTGATGAACACGTGAGATAGCATTTCTCGGTGTGTGTGGGGGGGATATCATTTGCAAGAAATGTAGGTTATCACCCGAGCTAAGCATCTAAGTTGCGCATATGAATTAAACATTTAAACGGACTCCCCAACTACATCTTCTGCCTACAGGTTAGCATAGGATTTGCTATTCGAATGGTTGCTATGGTTTCCATATGTTGCTATCGTAATATCAAGGAATCACATAATTTGCTTATGTAACGCAGAAATGTAAAACTAATCATCAAATGTATCACCCAGTTATATAAAGTGAAACTGGTGTCACGTGATATCACTTTTGACAGAGTATATAAATAAGCCACAGAATTTGTCAAATGCTGCCTAAATGCATCGGAAGATTTGGGTGATATTAATCGGCTTCATCATTGAGTGATGTGCAAACAAACACTGGGGGATGTTCTTAAAAGGATTGCACGGAATTAATCTGAAACTTGTTCTATGATATCGTGGTTACTAAGTTTGCTGAACTGAATGGGCCTTCAATTTATTAATAGTGATTTTATACGATATATTATTGAATTATGAATGCCTAAATTTCTAGATAATCTAAAGAAAGTGACATTTGCTTAAGTAGTCGAAATGAGGGCATAAATATAATTTGAAACTACTTTTTTATAGAAATAATTATGAATTTTGAACTTCCTTTTTTTGAAAATTACGAGTCTAAGTCGTGTTCTTTTTCGTCTTAACTTTTTTAAAAGCAACTAATCATGGCCCATCGTGTCTTTTTTCAAATTTCTTTCTTATTTTATACTTTTGATTTACAGAGGAGGTAAAATAAAAACATAATGTCGAAAAACATTACGTAGAAATGCAGTATTTCGAAAACTTGCACTCCGAACATGGCCTAGAAACGCAAGATTCGTGGATAGAGAGAGAGAGAACACGGATCGCCAAAGAATCTTTCAACTCCCACAACGCTTTACAAATTCATCGTATCTTAAGATAGAAATACACCTTTCAGATCACATGACTGTTTTCATTTCTCTTTTTTTTTTGGTCGTGTTTCTTTTCGCCAGCAACTCCAGATCTTCCCTTTCTTAGATCCCGAATGACCTCCACGATTTAAAAAAAAATCAGCAACAACTTAATGCAAGCCCTTTTCCCTACCAGTGATTGTCATCCTTCAATTTCTTAATGCAAGAAATGTTGGAAGGTTGCTACTTATCATGTCTACACTGTAGTCGGAAAGATACACGCAATAATAAATACGGTTCACAATGATCTTTATTTGTCAAGTAGGACTACGTATATAGGAACAAATGCAGTAAGTTCCAGAGAGAAATTAGAACTGGTCGCAAAGAGTTACAAAGTTGTTTGATTATCAGAATGCAAACGCGGTTAGATCCATATATTACTGACTCGCCTTCAGCCGAAAAAAGTCTCATAAGGTTTCTCTGCTCGTCAAGATTCGAACCCAAGTCGTTCCAATCGATATCGACTGGGTGACTTAGCAGAAACAGCTGAAAAGGTTTGATCATTCAACGAAATGCTATGACTGACTTTGTAAGGATTTTGTCTTCAGTACAAGGACGATAAACGGATGAGAAAATAAAGTACAGAAGTATTTCACTGTACTTATCCCCACGATTACTTGGACTCACCGGTTATGGTCATCATCTCATCTCATCCGATTGGTAACGGGTTGAGTCCACTAAGAAGAAAGGTTCTCCACTTATCGCGATCTTTAGCCATCTCAATCATGACTCTATAGTTATGGTCATAGACGAATTGATATGCATGTAAATATTGCAGGTTTGGTCTATACAGGATGGTTCTAACTCTTAGCGTATCCACGATACATTTGTGCTGTACATTTTAAACCTCTTATGGGTGGAAAGGGGGGGTGTTCGATTTAGAAGTCATTCTGTAGCTTAATGATAATTCGGTGTTAATTCTGAATAGACTGGTTCACTCCTCAGTCCAATTTGCTTTTAAGAAAATTTGTAAGTTTCCTTAATTCATATTCGACTTCTAACTTTACTGGTACGATGACACGGTTTCTCTCTTCCTAAACGACGTTTCGTAATTTATTCATTTTATTTTCCTCTCCGGTCATTTACATGATAGAATTAGGTCGCACTCTCTTCATAGCTTCACATAAAGGACAGTTTGGTTAAATTCTCTTTGCCGTGAGCTTCTCGCTTTGTTTATCTAATCTAATTTAGTTCGAAACATTCTTCAAGAGTAATCCTTAGTGATGTACAGGATACGTCACACTGTTCTTGCCGGATGAAGACTTGTTTTTATTTATAATCTTTCCCCTGTAATGGATTTCTTTAGTTAACTAATAAAATGTGTAAGGAAAACTGGCATTCTAATTTCAGACGAAAAACAGTTCGGATTACAATATGAAGTTGCTGATCAGGTTAATAAATATAAATGGCAACCACTAGATTTAATGTCTTAACATACACGACTTTACAATCAAGAAATCTTAGTATTTAAGAATCATGAATTTCGTTTTTGTTTGCATTAGTATACCGTATTAAGTCTGACAAGAGTTAATCAACTGTGGCAGTGAGGTCTTTTATAAGTAGCGATGTGTTGGTGAGATTTCAAGAATGTTGCATTCTTGAAATCACTGCTAGCATAACTCTACCAATATCTAGTGGCTGTTGATTTCTTTCTTTAGATGTAGAGTATTACCTGTTAAGTCATTTGCCATTTATTTCAAGGTTGTATTTTCAAGAACGATCAAAAGTGATTGAAGAGAAATTCACTTTTAAAATTTTAATAAATATCATCCGTTTTGAATTATCTTTTGATTTCTATGCTCGATATTAAGCCCTGCACTTCATATTTTATCATTATTTATTTCATATCTTCTCTGAATATGCTAATAATTTTTCTAGTTCATAAATAAGTTTCCAAATAATCTTTTACAAACCTCGTTTTCCTAATATTATGCAAAATTCATTGTGGTTCTCAAAAGAAATACATAAGAAGTTTATCTTTGTAATGAGCAACTGCAAAAAATCAGCAAGCATTTATAGTTACGCCGAAGGAGAGGGTTATTCTTTTGGAAGACCTCGCATATCTTTTGATAATTATTAGATATGTTCCGAAAGAAACTTTAAAATCATTCAAAGATTAGTTAGAAATCTCGCTGCAGATCAGCAATAGAAAATCCTTCAAAATGAGATGCACTTTTAGGACGGGTCGACGAAGTTTCATAAAATCTTATCTTGTATTGAAATGATTATTTAAGAAATGCATCAAAGAGCTGAATTCCTGTAGCATTTTTACAATAAACTGATTTTTTAAAGTGGTGTCCAAAAGCTAAGGACGAACTTCATTTTTAACAGCATAGGAAAAATTTTCATGACTACAGCCAAGTGTCGACATAAATTTATTACCAGCATACGAATAAATTATATTTCACAAAAATGGGTTATAACGTTCGTACAACTTAAATAGTAGTACATTTTGGCAAGTTACAGATTTCCTAAGGACGAGGAATTAACGTACAGTGCTTACAGAAAGCTATACAGAGAGACATTTCAGTATGGAATATGTCCGTCCCGAAATTCAACGCAACTCTCACAATGTCGCACCATGCTTAGGACCAAGTGATTCAGAAGTTCTTGAAGAAAATTGGCCCTCCTTCAGAGCAAGGACAAGGTCTTGTTTGTTTTCTTGGGGAGAATTTCTCCCTATTGCTTCCCAAACATGTTCTATGGGGTTGAGATCTTGGGAGTGTGCTGGCCACTCAATTCGATTACTATTCTCGGTCTCCAGAAGTATCCCCCACTGCTCGTGTACAGTGTGGTGTGGCATTGTCATCCATAAAAATGAATTTTTCACCTACAGCACCACCGAAAAATCGAACATGACGTTGAAGAACTTCGTTGCAATATCGCTCACCAGTCGTAGTCCCTTTTTCCAGCACTTGTAGCTTGGTGCATCCATTAAGCATAATCTCTCTCTGCACAATGACCGAATATATATATATATATATATATATATATATATATATATATATATATATATGACTTCATGCTCCGTGGTTAGAGTGAGAGCGACCTCTAGCAGATGTTAGAAATACATTCCATTCGCTTGAAATGCTGCCCAGAGCCTGGATACAACGCTATTTGAGATTCTTTGGCAATATCAGTAATTCTACGGCCGCCTTCAGGCTTTCCGATAATAATTCTCCGCGTGAAATCATCTTGATGATGTCTTTGAGACATCCGAGTTTGCAATTTTATTCCTTCACGAAAATAGCTTCTGTCAAACACAATTCGCTTAGCACAGCCTTTTGCCTTTTAACCTGATGAGTGCTACCACGTGACCCCATTGAGCACGATTCGAAAATTTGAATGTGTACCTGCTTTCTATTCGAAATAATCAGTTACACAAATTGCCACAAGCTGATTCGTCTAAATTTGCGGTGAACAATATTTTGAACATTACTTCAGAAATATTGTTCACCAATATTGTTTTTTACACCAGTGTAGTTATGCTAAAGATTTTGAAAGTTCGTTTTTTCTCCAAATTTCTAGAGCGATATTTGAGAAAATATTTCTCCAAGTCTCTTTTGTGAGCTGCTTAAGGAGTAGGGAACTCTTTCACAGAAATTCAAACTTCAGAAATTTTGGAGTAATATGGAGAACTATAGAGAATTAACGGAGAACGTTTTTCTGTGAAGGAGCTCAAAGGTGGGCGAGCAACAATTTCGGAACAGGCGGAGATTGTTCAGTTACATTCATTTTTTTTGTATTCTCTTTAAGGTAAGCAAAATAATTTACAAAAAAGAAAAAAAAAGAAATAATCATGGATAGGTCTCAGAATATCTTAAATGTTTTATTTAATTTTTCTTTAAGTTCTGTCGACTATCCCTGCGCTTGAAGAGCCTACAACTGTAAAAACTAAACCATGTCGTGATTCAATTTCGACTAATAGTTTGTCTTTTATCGAGTTTGTCTTTTCGCTATTAGCCACGCAAATACGAACCGCTTCACTGATCGTTTCACCACAGAATGAAGTGATTCAATTTTATATTTAATGTAGAGTAGATATTTATCAAGGGCTTCGCAGCAAATTTGGAGTAAGAGTGCTTTGTGTCAGCGATGAGTGTACATACTAGTGAAATCGCATGTTCCAAAAGGACCGAAGAAGTGTCGCTGTAGAAAAAAATGATCAGCGAGTTCATCGTAATTAACAAGTGATGAGAAGTGAAGTACGTACACTAATACTTGATGGCAGTGTGTGATCTTCAATGAATAGAGAGGTTAGTCGCTTTTCAATCTAGGGATCATCCACAACACAATAGATTTCACTTTCGTGAACTTTTTGAAAGGACTAGATGATCCAGAAACTATATTTGGAAGACCAAATTAGGAAATTTTTAAACAATTTTATGCCTATAGTAAGGAATGATGGTTTCACATCTGGTAATTGAATTCATCTATCACGTAAAGACATTCAAAAAAATGTCGAAATATTTTCCAATCTTTCCTTGGAAGTAAAGAATTTAATTGTTTCTCTGAATAATATTACCGACTAATAAAGGTGATTATAGAAATAATAAGAGCGGCAACACCGTAAACCACAATACTACCTTCCTCTAGGGATGTAAATTGTTTCTAAAATGAAAAAGCGATAGTTTCGTATGAATGACAAAAGAAGACGAAGAAAAAATTTCAAGAAAACGGCATCTAGGAATGATAAATGACCAGTGAGATATGAGAGCACTCCATTTGAAACTGAATTTTTTTTTATAAAAAATAAAATATAATCTTATAGGAATCGAACTCTAACGATAAAAATTCAGAAAAAAAAATTTAAAATGTTAGCAAATCCAGAATGGACAAATATTGCAGCAATCAATCACCTTTTTGTACAATGCAATGTTTTATTCTGATGTGGACTCACAGCTGTGATGATTCTCGCTGAGGTAGAAACCGATTCTTGGTTTATAAGGGATTACTACTTTAATATTCTAAAACACTAGCATCCCCTTACTAAATCCTAAAATGAAAAAAAAAAAAAAAATCATTGCTTATAATTATATCATTAAAATATAAATGAACAAGAGAAAATGCACAAGTGGCGCCGATATTCTATAACGGCGATGCAGAGAACTATAGGACATTTTTTTTTCAACACCAAAAGGAGGTTGGTGAAGGGTTGAGAGCTTTTCCCATAGTGATGTTAAACACACAGATTAAATATTGGCTTTATTTTGCGAGATAAATCTTTCTGTAATCCAAATCATTCGAAAGAAAGAAAAATAATAAATGTAAACGCTAGCCTGATTTCTTCAATTAAATCTTTGTTCCATCTTTTCAACTTTGTTAGCATTCCCTACAACAAAATAGGGCCTTCGCTAAAATCGATTGATTAACATTTGCTCTGCTAGTCACTTTTCAGAATGAGTGTCTTTTCATTTCCTAATTGAGCTAATGAAAGGGCCTGGATGAGGAAATAAAGACAAGTGGTATCAGGTGACCAAGCCACTGACTGTAATTGTGAATAATCCCAGAGACATTGAAGGAAAAGCAAGCATCCATAGTTGCTTGGTCGTAATTGATATGTTTGAGCACTATCTTCAATTACAAGGTTTTAGGAAAGTATGCCAATTGCGTTATAGCGGTTTGTCATGCGACATTACGATTTCATCTCTGCATTTTTCTATCACTCTCTAGAGTGCCAATTAGAGATATTATTCAGTGTTGAGGCTGTTATTTGAGTTCAACTAGGCTTACATTCCCCAGGGTTGCATAGACATTACACAAAATTGGTTCATTTGGATGAATCTCATCTTTTCAAGTACAGAACACGAATTCACTTTTATGCGTTTGTGTTGCCTCAAGATTAATTCACAACGCTTCGTTTAGAAAACATAACTAAACTTCAATTCCGGGTTAGTACAAATCTCTAACTTAGAAGCAAATTATTTTTCATCTAAATTCTGAATACTTTATGGAATGTAGCTCATTTTAGCATTTACTGAATAGGATATGTTAAATTATCGTTTTGAATATTACGTAAGTGGTGTCAGGAGAATCTTGAAGGATGATAATATTAATCTTGTGTGAATCTAGAATGTTATGTTACACTGAACATATAAAGTTCATATGTTATATATAAATATGAGTATAATTACACGATGTGCAACGTCAAACGAAATACTTCACGTCATCTCTTCACAGAGGTGTACATTAGTAGATGAATGGAGAATTCGAATGATTTTTATTCCCTCAAATTATTCAATCGTGATTCTAAATTGCGTGTGAAGTAGATTAGGCTATGAGGACGGTGTATTATGTCGTTTAAATGTGTGTTCTTGGGATGGTTTGCCTGCATAGTGAAATGAAAAATATGACATTTCTTCAGGCAAAATCCCTATCACTTCTGTATGAGACGTAACTCAAATTCAGAAGAAAATCATTTATAAATGTTCTTAGTTTCCTAAACGGGATTTGAACCCAGATCTTTTTCGTCCAAAAGGTATTATTAATACCGATAAGTTGTATTCCAACCTGTTCGGAATCGGTTATATTTCTTTTATTTATTACAGGAATCAATTTCAAATCAGTCTCGTGAAACGAAAATGATTGAAATATTCTAAAATATTTTTAGTAACATCCTCTAACACTTGGTATGCGCCAACAGAAATCTATTGTTGTTATGGAAACATGGCGTCACAGCCATCTTAATCCGACAAATAAACCATATATTATATACAAAGAGCTTGCCAAAGCAAGTTGTAAGTCATTTTGAAAGAAATGTTCAGAAGATGGAATGAGAATATAATTTCGAGACTGGTTTTATTTTCATATTCTGCGTTTTAGTTAATCGTACGTATTCAGATCGAATTCACGTCTGAGATTTATACTTGCAATGATTTGTTATTCGCTTCAAACCACTGTTTACAATCATTGCTTTGCGATCCATTTGTCTAAAACATCGGACAACACACGCAAGAAAAAAAAAAATTCCAGACCTCCGAGCCAAAACCGTCCATCAGACTGAAAAAGCGTGACTTATCCCTCTGCAGGGCCGATTTGTGTTACTCAATGTTCTGTATTCCTTGGCGCATGCCGATCGCGATGTATATTCATTGCAAACAAAAGCTTGTGTACTGTAGCTCTTAGAAAATTCATGGGGTTCAGCTGAAACGTGTCATGGAAACACTCATGGGATTGCTTCGTGTTGCTTGCATATCCAAATACAGATTCTGTGGGAGTCTGACAGTCAAACGAGGTCACCAGCCTTCTTGAGAAGAGTTGCTCCTGTCGCTCAGTATTTTAGGTCTCTATGGTCGTGTGTTTGACTCAGTGTGACTTGCTGCTTCCGTTTCTTTTTGTCTTGCCGATTGTGAAAGCTTAAGTGTTGAGCCTATAGACATATTCCGAAAATGACCTTCGTCTATCGTCCCTCTGAAAATCTCGTATAATGTGGTCCAAGTTTGGCATACAAGATCGAAATAAACATTGATGGAACTGTTGATTTCTTTTAAGTTATTTACATACTGCGAAATCGGATGTTTATTTTTAGCTTAACGATACACACACACACACACACACACACACACACACACACACACACACACACACGCATATTTTAAATATTTGTCAAATCGAATCGTTTCTTACTGACCTATTTAATACATTCCATCTAAATAAAAAAAAGTAAAAGGATTTTGAAATAAAAGAAAACGAAAATAAGGAAATATGAGGTTGGCAAAATGGTTGAACTAGTTATGATATTTGAGAGTGAGCATGGAATTTCACGTATTCAAAGCTACTTATTTATATTGTTATAATGGATTTTATTCTTGCTGTAAAATCATTGGTTCATGAAGATCTATAGAAATGAAATTGAATCCAACATTACTCTAGAGAATCGCAATGAAAATGCACTACAATATGTTCATCTGCAACGTTGAAGTTATGGAAAAAAAAAATCTATAAAAGTAATACTATGATGTTCTACGATAACGAAAACTACTTCGAGGCAACGATTTAGTTCTTCCAATTTAGTTGTGGATCGTTTCTCATGAATAGAAATTGCAGAGAGAATGAACTCTAACAATAGAGAAATGTCACGTTATTTTCTCTGTACTGAATAGACGGAGCTAACTTCAAATCATTATTGAAAAAAAACAAAACTTTCAAATTGTTAAGCAAATAATAAAAAGGTTTGAAATGGAAAAATCACATACATATCACCCTGATTACTTAGAATAAATGAAGTTAATATAAGAAAGGTTTGTTTATACAGCATGATGTTCAGTTTTATATCGCAATTTTAAGAAAGAAAACGTTCTGTGTATTGCTAACGGTAGTAGACTTCTGCAATAGGATATTTAACTGATGTAAAAGTGGATTTGAAGTTGTGTAAGTAAATAACTTCCTTGAATTAAGACTATTAATCCTATAATTAAATAAATTAAGACTATTAATCCTATAAACTGAAATATCTCTGAATTGGGTGTATCCTCTGTCCAGTTTACCTAAACAAATCCCCAATACGTGCAGCATAGGTACGTTGGAAATTAGAAAATATAAACAGTTTTGATTTCTAATAAATGAAGAGAGAAAGAACATCATCAAATTCGGTATGTCCATTCACATAGTTTCATTACGATACAGAGCAGATGGCGTTCAAACGATTCCGAACTGCAGAAAGTTGAGATTGCAATTTACGCAATGCAAACAACACACAAGTTGATGTGTGGGAAAAGGGATGTTAGTGCAGCAGGTTGGAGATATATTTTATGACCTTCATACAACTTTCGGCATATTCTACTGTACAATTCTTTGGTGATAAGACGATTTAGGCATCTCGGAATGACCACTGGTGTTTAAGATGCTTTGCTGAGCTGTAGTTTGAGTTGAAAGTGTTTTTAGGAATCAGACGATCTCTACTTTCTTTGATCGGATATTTTGGAAATGTAGGAAGTTACATGACGTTATTACAGTTTTGGGGGAAATGCTTACCACTGATGTTCGGGAAGAATGCATTTCTTGGCCGATGTTTACTGAAATATTGCTTTTCTCAGACCGAAGCCTGCTATTGAAGTTTGCGTTAAATTTCTTTTTTTTTTTATTCACTTATGGTAAGGTTTGTGCATCCCACTGGTGTTACGAATCGCACATTGCATATTGTTACAATTATCTATGATTGTGATACACTCGTGCATGTCCTGCTGTTTATCCATTTCATGATCGATTATGACCAGGTGGTGGGCAATGGAAAAGTACATTCCATACAACAGAAATATGGATTTCAGCAGAATACGAAGGACATTTCATATCAGACACTACTTTCATATTATGTTAAAAACCAGAAATGCGATTCGAATAACGACAATTGAATATCGCTTTTGTATTGCTGGTACCGAAAAAAAAAAAAAGTATATTAATTTTATGTTTTACTTTTATCCGAAGTAGTCTAGGAAAAGAAGTAAGCATTAGCTTTGCACTGCAAAAGAAAGTAATACGAATGTGTATTAAATGAGGTCAATTGTGTAAAAATGTATCTGTTAATACTATTCAATTAAATGAAGAATATCCAATATTATTTCTTACTCAAAGGAAGATTGTGTCCTCTAATAACACTTCAGAGAATACAAAATATGGATTTTCTCCTTTTTTTGTGATCTTCTCTGCCTTAATTTTTTCTTACCTTTTCGTCCTACCCAGTAAAAGTTGTCAGCGTATGGTACATTAGTATTGGCATCACGGATAGAGTAGGGATTAAACACTCCAGAAACATTTGCGCTGGAATCGAACATGGTACTAGTTTCAGACATTTGATAAGCAAGATGATTGTGTTACACCAGATAGTGAAAATCATTGGGCATCTATAACATTCACAAAAACCCATTACTACGGGAAGTCAAACCTGTAGCTTTGTTGGTTGGAATGTGAGAAAGCGCCATCCACTCGGTTAACCAGGCCGCAGAACGTATCTCCCAGTGCCTTAGTAGCGTAGTTGCTAGCGACGACACTCTTTGTTAAAAATTTCATCCCGCAAATAGACCGTGAAACATTCAATTATCAGACACAATACACGGGCCTTATAGCTTTATTTATTTCTGCCACAATTAGAATCAACCAACCAATCGAAACTCATCCTGGTAAGGGAATATACAGGGTTGGTGAGGTTTTTCATCCACATAGAATAGAGTTCGCATCCGCCTCTCCCATGCAACTCATTACTACCAGCTATTGTTAAGTTCATCGTTAAGACTACAAAGTAGGATGACCTTGATAATTTGTATTTTTCTTTTCTCTGCAGTTTCTGCTATGTGCTGTACACGCGGTGGATTCATTGCAAAAATTGCATCTTTTAATGGCATATTTATTACTAAACAAATATTGAATTATGCCATTTGAAAGAAGGCACAGCACAGCTTAATTGAACACTATGTTAATGAGGCGCATAAATTGCTTTATTATTCTACAGAAACCCATTTCTAGTAAAAGTACCTACGAAATTGAAACAAGTATCATAAACAACTCAAAAGTAAACTCCAGAAACAAGCAAATAGCTGTTCTTTCCTTTTTAGATTTTCATCGCATATCATTTGACTTTCTGACTGGAGACTCCCGACACTGTGGCGCCGTTTACAAACTTACTGGAGACAAACAGCTTCCTGCTTGTAGTGAATGGGTTGTGTTATAGACTAGTATAATATAAAGTTGGTGGTCAGCATCTGCTACAAACATAAAACACTCCAGTTGAACAAATTCCTCAATACTTCGTTCCTCCCCTACTTCCTTCCCCCCCTCTTTCTTTATCGCAACCCCTAGTCTGCAATATATCCAGGAAACTATGTGCTTCTCCGGCTGTTAGGAAAGGAACAAGCTTTCGGTTTTACAGCAATTACGCAGCATCTATCGGTTGCCATGGAAACAATTAGGGTCCGATATATCCACGTGTCCGTTCCCCTAGCATGGTAACGAAACATCTTGCACAGATTCCGTGCACAATGTAGAATTCGAAAGAAAGCAACGTCAATCTTTCACTAGCTTAGCTTTTGGTTCTGTGTATTTCACCAATTGATCCTCTATTGGAAATCTATGAAAAATATTTTCGTTCCCGAAATTATTAGGCAATTCGGAACGCTGCATTTGGGTTCCTATTGCAGCGTTCCGAATTGCCTAATCCTTGAAGGCAGTATGCCCCTGTTGTTATTATTCATACCTCTATAATTTTTCGTATGGCCATATATAATTAAATGTATTTTTAGTCTGCTAGTTTCCTACGCATTATGGCATGCCTTTTCAGGAATCTGAAATTGATAAAAATATCGTATATTGAGTTCAATACTTATATTGGCAAGTTCAAAGCAGCTTCAAAGATGGTACAGTGTCCAGCCCAATGTAACAAAACATCAAGGCCTCATTCTAAACCAGCTTTGGTTAGGTTTTATTAAAAGGTCGAGGATTCACAGAGCTAGGTTATAACGGACATTATGCAGTTCACATCAACAATGAAGATTGTATATGTGAAACACGATATCAACTATTACTTTTTGATAGTTCTATTAAATTATATTATATTATATTATATTATATTATATTAAAATGATAGTTCTATTAATGCTATTTAATGGTTTAAGATTTATTTATTTTTATGTATTCGACTTGCTAACCACATTCGTTCCTGTAGAAGCATGCCATAGTGTACAGGAAAATAACACACACACACACACACACACACATATATATATATATATATATATATATATATATATATATATATATATATATAGTCTGTATACATACATAATCAGTATCATCTCTGGTATGGTGGTAAAGATTTTAGAGAAGTTGGTAAGAACTCGCATACAGAAATGGGTAGATAAACAAGCTGCATAGGTTTATTAAAGGAAGGTCATGTTTTAGCTATTTGCTTATTTTATAACAGAGTTACGGCCAAGTTGGATAAAGGGAATGGATACATTACAATATTTTCTAAGGCATTTGATAGGATATCACACGAAACGCTGTTGCATAAACTGGAGAATATGGGATTGGAATATAAACTCTTAACTTGGATTAGGAGATGGTTGTCAGATAGATAACAAAAAGTGTTATACGGTGGGAGTGAATCCGCCAGATTTAAGGTGACCAGTCCTTGGGCCATTATTGTTTAATCTACAGGATGGTTCAAAATTCCACGTACAAACTTTGAGGGTAGGTAGAGAACATCAAAATCAACCATATTCGAAACGCCATCCGAAAGTGATAGGTGGCGCTGTTCGACAATGCTCCAGGTGTGCAATTGGGGCTTCCTTTCAAGCTTTCGGCGTCGTTTTACGAACGCTGAGATGGCAGGCATGCACCTCGTTTACCATATTATGTATCCAACTACTATTGAACTGTTCAGTTACGTCTAATAAAGTTTTTTACACTACTTACTGCCTTGTGTTATTTCTGTATCTTTGTGTCCATGTTAGAACCTTCCAATGGCGTTTCCGGTCATGCTTTTCTATATGAATATGGTTGATTTCGATGTTCTCTACCTCTCCTCAAAGTTTGTACGTGGAATTTTGAACACCCTGTATACATTAATGACATCAGGAAGGATCTAACATCTGATGTGCAATCATTTGCTGATGATGCGAAGGTTGGCAGGGTAATCAGGGATGTTACTGATATTCAACAATTACAAAATGATTTGAATAGACTGGAAATTTGGGCAAACGAAAATGGCTATTAGTTTAATGTTAATAAGTGTAACGTTATGCACTTTGGCGTGATTGGAGTTCCAGCGGCATATTATATTATCGGGGTTATGCTGCAAGAAACTGAAGAAACAATGGATCTTCCCGTATTGGTGAATAGGAATTTGAAGTTCAAAGGTCACATAGCAAAAGTTGCGAATACAACTCTGAGTATAATTGCGATGTTGAAGCAAACCTTGACATGTAAGGATAAGGAAGTAATTTTACCTCTTTACTTTATAAGGCTTTGATAAGACCATACCTGGATTATTTTGCGCAGATTTGGTCTCTTGGGTTCCAAGGGGGATAAAGAAACTGTAGAAAGGGCGCAAAAGAGAGTTACAAAGATTATATCTGGATTATGGGATTTAGATAAGGAGGACAGATTGCGAGTATGTCGATTGCAGACTCTGGTTAACAGGAGAAAGAGGAGTATAACACATATTCCGATATATAAAGGAACAAATTTCTGCTCTTGATTACAAAGTATTAAAGTACACGTTGATATTCTTCCTGTTTTAGAATTAAACATATATTTTCCTGTCATATATGTGACAAATCGATAAACCTCTTACTCTACTGCACATACGCACACTGTCGATAGCACATGAAGAATTTATACACCTCGAAGGAGGTGTTGTAAGAGGATGTCATCAATAACTTGTTCATTCGTGAGTAAAAGTCTGCATCATCCAAAATCAGCGATGTGCAGTATTATTAGCCAAGCAACTAAATATTAAAGTGTCATTGGTTTAGTGGTAGGACAGCACATAAATAGCTGAGTAGTCTGCTTCAATAGAAGAGCCAAACACTGACTATTGAAATCAGCAGGCAGACTACACTGGTCAAGTTCATCGAGACTGGTCCGTCTGTTGTAAATACAGAGCGATGCAATATGATGTCCCCTTTTGTAATGTTTCCACAGGTATGGATTGTATCACATGTATATAAATTTATGAGATTATATTGCATTCATATTAGCAGTTTATTTCTTCGAAAAAACGTCCATTGTGATGTACTTGGTACTTTGTGCATGTCAGGGTCTAGAATCGGATTCCTAATGTGTTTCACCCATTACGACATTAGTCTTCTCGAATGCCTGAAACCTGAGAAGAAGGAGTTATTGGAAGAAGGGAACAACAATCCCTTCTCAGGTTCAGGCATTAGAAGAAGAGAACAAGCACTGAGAAGAAGGAGTTGTTGGAAGCAGAGAACCACATGCTTTCTCGGTTAAAAATATTGGATTTGAATGATGACGAAGATTTCCATTTTCAATAGGATTCGAATTACTCTCTTCCACCTGAAGCGAAACGATTCGGTCTCAGGAGTACCTTATTTCCTCTTTTAACCGAAGTTGAACAATAACCTGAAGTCTTATGATAATAGAAAACACTTTACTTAGTTTATTTAAGATATATGTATTCGGTAGGCTATGAAAAACTAATCTCAATAATGTTTTTATTTGCGAGGAAAATTATGTTAGAATACTGCGGGAAGGACCATTTTAAGGCATTTAAGATATATTTTAAGGCACTTAAGATACTCGTTGTCAATTCTGTGGAAGGGATTCACTGTTCTAAGGACTATTCTCAAGAGACTTTCAGTTACTTGGCGGCCATGCTATATGTCTGAAAGACCCCTCGGTTCAGGTCTTGAATATAATGGCCCTACAAACTCCTTGATTCTTGTAAGTCTTCATCCTATCACTTAATGAAGTCTTAGCTTCGTCTTTCTGTAATAACGGAAACAAATTCATTATAGGAAGAAGTAACAAAGGGTTCATAATGAATTATCCTTCTGCTGTCCGTCGTGCACACCAATAATCTTTCCTTCCTTCATTGTTCCTATTCTCTGCTAAGTATCAACTCTGCTTCGTGTTCCTTACTATCCAAAGGTCCATCTGTTTTCCAAGAAACAATGGTCTAATGCGATGCTGCAGCTCAATCAACAGATAGCCTATCTCTATGCACGTGTTTTCCTTGGAAAGGTCTCTTTTGTAGGCTAACAAATAAGCTTATTGTCTCGCCAAGAAGGTAAGGAACTACATATACTAGTTTTCTATATAATTGACTAAGTCAAGTATTTTTATTGCAACATATAGAACTTCAAAATGAACTTTCATTAGATGTTATTTTTATAATTTATAGCCATTCAAGTATTGTATCCTATTGAGGAATTTGAACTCAGTTGTCGTAAACAACTTCAGTTAATAATGTTAACGTCCCACAATCTTTGCAGCTAAATGGACGAACTGTTTCAAAGCTGCTAAATTTTACAAATAATTTCATTTATTTATGACAACTACCCACGAACGTGATTGGTTGGAACATCAGTAAAATTTTGTTTATGTAGTTAATGTTGTATTAAACAGTTTTGTATGTGGTGATGCACACTAAGTTGAATTCTTATTGAAGGAATATATTCTGAAGGAACGAGTGTATCTATATGTTTCATATCATAACTTAATAGCATAATATTTTTGATTTAAAATGTAATATATTTCATTTTTCTAAGAAATAACAACGAATCTTATATTTTTGTAAAAATTCTCAAAAAAAAACCCTAAAATATTTTAAAATATTTTCTAAAATTCTAAAAACAAGTAAATACACCTTTCTAAATTTTTATATCTTAATTTTATAATCCTAGCACAAAATAATTCTGAACGTTATTTAATAGTACTCGCCAAGTACGCTTACTATGGATGATATTAGGTAGGAGTAGCTTGATTTTAAGGTATACATAATTAGAAAGGATAATTACTACAATTGGACTAAGTTTCTCGATCTCGGAAAGTGTGACAGAGATCTCAGAATTTTCAATTGACGAGTTTATTAAGTGATAATTTATTAGCAATGTCATATTCGTATTGTTGATAGAAAAGAGATCTCTCTGATTATGAATATCATGTTAAAAGCTGAAGAGGAAGCTGTCTCTAGAGATAATCTTTGAGGAAAAAAAGGAAGATAAATTGAGATTTGAAGCATGAGATTTTTATGGATCGCTCATTCGTAAAGCCTTTAGGCTTCTGTAAGAAATTTTTCTTTCAGCGGACACTGCTAAGAAAAGTTGAGAGCCTCCTATGTTTTATGTCTTGGTAATACCATCACTGGAATATGTGCGACATATGACTGTTTACCGATTTATTTATTCAGTTTCTCCTTTACCAATTTACAGATCACATGAACGCTTGCCATATATCGTCATGAGAGTCAGTGACTTAACACTGCCTGTACTAACTGCTGGGTAGTATGTTACATGGTCAGTGAGCCTTTTTCAGTTACCGAAGCTCTTAAATTCAATGTTTTTCAAGTTCCTATTGCATTTAAAACAAACAGTGCATTTTTGCCAAATCACTTGGAAAAAAAACAGAAGTTTTGCTACAAAGATTTTTCTCAAACTTTCTTATACTTTTAAGGTTACTTGCTTTATGTTTTAAGGAATAAATGCAAGCTCTTCCACTCTCTCTGACTGCTAAGAGCGCATTCTAACTAAAACACAGTAAAAAGTCGTAAACGGTTCGAATGGCCACCTGATTCTTTTATGTTCGACAAGTGTTTCCCCTCCTTCAGATCTTTCTGCAGACCACCGCGATACTATTTCCTAGAGCTTTAGGAACGCTCGTCAAGCGTTTCCCAGTGGTTACGATCGTCAGTAGTTGTAGTAGGTATGTGTATGTGCACGTAGATATTTCCCGTAAAACGACCACACTTGAGAGCGAGTGATTGTCTCAGTTAACAATAGCGAGGGTTTGTTCTCGCGGTGTTTGAAGCAAGGCTCGCTGCTGATTTCATCTTTTGAAATAAACATTAAAAAAGATAGAACCTCGAGGCAGTTCAGAGAATTTTCTATCAGTGCTTTTTATAGGCCATTCACAGAATGTACAAGGGTCATTCTTGGGGATTACATGGCGTCGTTCGGGAAATGCATCCATCTGTTTAAGATGGTGAAGGTAATATTGTAGAGATATTTGGTTGTCGAGGTTTATTACGTGTCTCGTGAGTAATCTTTGAAACTTTTGGAAGAGAATATTAAACTTTGTGATCTCTAAAGTGCGTTCACAAAACATGAATTTAAATTCAGCAAAGGATTGAACAAACTCTTTTTATAGTAATGTTCACATTACGTAAGAAACATGTATCAATATGATTTATCTTTGATACATGTTTGATGTTTCGATTTTGGGGAAAATAATCTACGCTTTTCCTCCCCAAAAGTCAGGTTTTTAATCTCACAAACGGATCAGATACATACAGTTACCAGGTATAATATACTGTTCCGTATTCTTATGCTCGGCTGTATTCCATACTGCAACAAGAAGAGTTCTTCTTCTAGTTAGTAATCAGATTGAAATCTAATTGTAACCTTGTTGAGCATATTAATTCCGAAATGTATTTCATGTCATGTTCTACGTTAAAATTAAGTGAATCAATAAACCATAGACAGTCTTCGTCTTCTGCAGCTTGGCCCACTTTAATGGAGTCGCTGTTTTTGGTGAGTCTCTTCCACATCCTCTTGTCTTGGGCTGTAACTACATCCTCAAGTCCTCTTCCACTAGCCCCATCTCTTCTTTGGCCGCCCGCACTTCCTCCTTCCCTGCACATCCATCTGCATGACCTTTCTTCCCACATACTCGTCCTCCCTCCTCATCACATGACCAAACCATGTCAACCTTGCTTCCTGTATCTTCGCTCCTAAGTTCGTAACTTTCACCGTTCCCGTTACATAGTCATTTCTCAGACGATCCTTTCTGGTCACGCCGCACATCCACCTAAGCATTCTTATCTCCGCTACCTCCATCCTGCTCATGTTATTTTTCTTCAGGGCCGCAGTTTCCATAGCATACGCCATAGCTGGTCTCCTATAGATTTTGCCTTTTAGATTGATCAGCAACTCTTATCGCATTGCACTCCAGCCATCTCTCTCTCCATTCCTCTATCCTTCATCCCACTTCCTTCTCAGCCTTTCTATCCTCTTTCACTGTTGAACCTAAGTATCTAAAGTCCCAAACCTTCCTAATGACATTTCCCTCCTGCCCCATATCTGTCTCCTGGCCGCCGTCCACTTTACAACACATATACTCTGTCTTACTTCTGCTCAGTCTCATACCTGTCTCTTCCAGTTTAGCTGCCACTTTTAATTTTGATTCTGCACACAGCAAGATATCACTCGTATCTTGTAAACCAGAGATAATCTTCATGACAGTCTGTTCAAGTTAAAGCGACTAATCCTTCACATCGACGATTGGATTCCAAATTATATTGAACAAGAATCCAAGGAAGAATATCTTTTTTACAAATGGAAATTATTATTATGCTCTTTATATTTGATGCTAGGGTGCTCTGGCGTCTACGGCGCCACCCCCCCCCCCCGTGTTCCGAACTGGTAGGACGGTTCTCCTTGAATTCGAATTTCGAAGACTCGACACTCAGGGTAGCCCCTGAGTGTCGAGTCTTCAAATGGGGTGTGTGTGGGGGGGGTCTGACGCCTACGGCGCCCAACCCTCCCGACTGGTAGGCAGGTTCTCCTGAGTTCTGATGACTCGAATTTTGAAAACTCGAAAGGGTCCGCCCCCCATGGCGCCTACTGCGCCCTCTCACCCGAGTTCCGGACTGGTAGGCCGGTTCGCCTCGAATTCTGATGAATCGAATTTTGAAAACGCGAAAGGGAAGGTTCCTGGCGCCTACGACGCGCCCCCCGTGTTTTTTTAATTACCGAATTTATTTATAAGCTTCCTATAATAGTACAATATGTTGAACAATCATATGTGTAACCTAAGAGCAACAGCTCATCCAGGTTACGATATGCATAAAGTTACAAAAATGTATGCAATTCATTTTCATTATATACATATATGTACATTCATATAATATACATATTGTTATAATATAATTACATAATAAAATCGCAGATAAAATAAAATTTCATCATACCAAGAAAGTTGGATAACAATTAATTAGGAACAAAATAAAACAAAGCAGTTAAACAGCATTTCAATTTTACGTTTTACACATAAGACTGGATCTTTGAATACAAATATGCTAAAATCCAATAATTTATACAATTATTTTGGACAGAGCTTCCTCATTTCTATGGGAAAATAAATACTCTTTGATTAGAGTTTTGTATTTGTTGGGGTTAGTTTCATTTCTTATTGTTAAAGGTAGTGTGTTGAACACTTTTGGCGCTAAATAAGTATCATGTTTTTGTATTGCTTCTTTATTTGCTTTTGAAACTAAATATTTTAGACCCTTATATCTACTAAGGAAAGTATCTTGTTTGATATTTACGTATTCGTTGTCGTTTTTTTTTATGAATAATAGTACCCTATAGTCAGTGTAATAACTTACTTGAGTATAAATATCTAAGGGGTAGTATGTTTAGCATGATGTATTTATTACAAATTGCAGTATCCTTATATCTGTTTCTAGTTATGATTTTAATTACTTTATTCTGAGTCGAGACTAAAGGTTTCAGAGTAGTGCGATAGATTCCTCCCCAACTTAATATACTATATTGCAGTGTGCTTTGAATCCAGGCAGAATATAATATTTTTAGCATTTTTAAATGTAAGAATCTTTTTAGGTATTAAAATCTGTTTAACATTATCCTTGCTTTATTTACGACATCGGTGATATGCTGTTTCCAGCTTAAATTACTATCAATTTTTAATCTCAAGTAAGTTATTACACTGACTTTTTCTATTTTCTCGCAGTTGCAATTTGAATTTGTCCGTCCAATTCCAATCATGCAAAATTAATCGTGCAGTGAAGTTCATTTTGCCAATTGTATTTCGCAAGTTAAAATTTACATATTTAGTTTTTGAGACATTCAGACTGAGTTTGTTTGACTGGAACCAATTTGTTACTTTCAAAAGATCAGCATTCACAATGGTTTTCATTTGTTCGACTGTGTCTGTAGAGAAAATTAGCACTGTATTCTGCAAAAGTATTTATTTTACTGTTTAGTTTAAGATTGCAGAAGTCATTGATATAAATATTAAATAAAATTGGTCCCAAGACAGATCCTTGTGGTACAACGCAGTCTACTGTTTTGGAGCTGCTATAGCTGTTGTTTATTTTTACAATTTGTGATCTGGCATTTAAATAATTTTTGAACCAATTTAGGGCAGTACCTCGTATTCCTATGACTTCTAATTTGTTTATTAAAATTAGATGTGATACATAGTCAAAAGTTTTGTGTATATCTAGAAATACTGCTAATGTTAGTTTATGTTCGTCAAGGGAGGTATAAACTATGTTTGTGAAGTTCAGTAAAGCATGTTCCGTGCTAAACTTTTGCCTGAACCCAAATTGATTCTTTGAAAAGAAGTTGTATTTGTCCAAAAATTTCACGAGTCTAATTTTTACCAATTTCTCTAATATTTTCGAAAAGACCGGTAGAAGGGAGATCGGTCTGTAATTTTTCAAGTTATTTTTGTTTCCCTTTTTGTAAATAGGTACAACTACGGCTTTCTTAAAATCTGATGGAAACGTGCCTGTCATCAGCGATAAGTTAAAAATGTACATTAGGGGGTTCTATGATGTACATTTGGCATTCTTTCACAATGTTTATGTTCATACCATCGTATCCTGAAGCTTTGGTTGTTTTTAAGCTAGCTATAACATTTTTGATTTCGTTTTCATAAGTGGGGAAAAGATATATGGAGTTATCAAGTCTCTTGAGAGTGCAATTGAGGGGTGGGTTTAGCATTTTTTTGAATGAATGCTTTCACTGACTGTGGCAAAATGGTTATTGAATTCTTCATCTAATCCTCTGTCTCTATTCCTATCGATATCTTTAAGTATGGGGAGGTTTTGTTTGTGTATCTTTACCGATTAATTTATTCACAAACTTCCATCGTGTTATGGGGTTTCCTTGGCATTTTAGGAATTCATTTCTGTAGTACTCTTTTTTACTTTCTTTTAATTTATGATGTATCAGATTCCTATAGTACTTGAAACTGCGTTCATAATATTGATTGTGCGGGTATTTTTTAAACTTTTTATACACTTTATCTCTAATTTTTATGTAGTAATTTCCTATGTAATCCAGGGCTTTGTTTCTTTCATTTTGTCTAGTATTTTAACTTTAATCGAGTCTTGTATTTTATTGTTCAATATGCAATAAATTTATGATACGAGGTATCAGTATTTGTTTCCGTCATTATATCTTCCCGGGAGACAGTGCTTAAGTTACGTTTCAAAACTCTGGAGTTCCGGACTGGTAGGCCGGTTCTCCTTGAATTCTGATGACTCGAATTTTGAAGACTCGAGACTCAAGGTAGCCCCTGAGTTTCAAAACGTATCAAACAACTTGACAAAAAACGTTACATAAAAGGGTTTATCATTTTATATATATATAGGATAGATTTTGCTAAGTGTTATTAATGCGCAGTATTAACAAACAAAGCAACTTTATTTATCCTTCATTGCAAGATTGTATTACTAGAATAACTCGTTAAATTATGCTGAAATAGTATGGGAACGATACGTTTCTCATTTTAACCAATTGTTTTAAGCTATTCAACCGGTATATTTGTCCTTTTTTGTCGGCAGAAATTTCTTATGATGAAATATTACGTTAATCAGCAAACCTTTATTGACTACAAATTATATTAGTTTAATAGTCGAGCGATCCAATTAACCTATGGAAGGAAAAACTTTAGCTGCAGTTAATAATTTTCTCTAATCAAGCGCTTTATCTTAAAGCAATTGTTCTTGTCAGTGCCAGGTGACTTACTGCTCTCACCACGTATCCGATAGGCTTACTTCTACTTTCCTTTGTTTCGCGTCGACTCATTATATCGCAGTGTATTAGGAGAGAGTCAACACCATTAAACCATTCTTACACGTCTTAATCTCCCACAATGACGAGCTGCCTCTTGTAATCCCTATTCCCTGAAGGGTGTAACTTTTCTCCTCCCAACTCGAACAAAAAATTAGCGAAAGAATTGCTGTGTCCGACCTCAACGATTCCTTTGTGGTTTTCGTATGACCTTCAAAGAAGGAGAGCTCTGCTCTGATGAGGTTATTGACCTGTGTCATTGTGCAAATAACGGCACACTGGGTGTATCTAATATTTCGAGCGGAGCATAATTGGATTATAGTTATTTGTAAACAAATAGCCATCAACATTACTGCATATCTTTAATTACGTATTTTTTTTTAGGGAAAAACAACGCAGAATTACTTTTTTGTAAATATAAACCCAAATATAGTGATTTTAATTATTGTAATATACCATCAAGCGCAATCTGAATAGTTAACGTACGGTTTCTAACAGCATTTAATATTTTCTGATTTATCTTTTTTTAATTAATTAACAGCAGGGGCGAATGCTGGTCTTGAAATTCACGCTTGCTCTTGTTATCATTCAGGGAGTGAGAGGTGCGATTGAAGCCTGATTAGCGGAATAATGAATTACTGACTTTAAAACTATATATTTAGAAATTGATGTACATTTAATTATACAAACACAACATTTATTTTACAAATGCTATTCTATCTTTCTCAATTTAGCTACTTGAATACAAATTCTCCCCTACGGTTCTTCTTTATGAACTGGTCAATAACATCATCATAAAAAGTTGGTTGTAACTTAATTTTCCCGAGCAACACGCACACTCGTAAAGGCTGGCTGAAGCTACGTTGACTGCGTATGGCCTGTGTTTAAGCAACAGAGGGAGACGACGTGAAATGGCTATGAGCACGCATGAAATCACAGTGCTGTTGCGAGGACCGGGAAGCCCCTACAACCGAGCAAGCCAAGGTTACTTTGACTAGACGAGCAAGCATCGGCCTTCGATACACAACGCAAAGCTCAATTATTGCCGCGCAAGCTTAAGACGTCTTCTGTCTACAAAAATAAAAGCCTAAATGGAATGAGTGCTTATAAATGCATGCATTTATTAACAAATAAATATTACTCCTTTCTCAATTAATGAACTTGCGTAGCAAGCATGGAGAATTCGCCCCTGATTACCAGTCTTAAATATCTTCACATTACATCAGTTTTTGTTCTAATTTTTGTGTGGGACTTTAATTCAACAAACTAAAGTTTGAAAATTGTTTGCATTTCTGAAAGAGTTTTTTTTTTTATCATCAACTTATTTTTCTTTTTTCTTCTTTTTTTTTCTTTTAAATTTCTGTCTTTTAAAACAAATTGACCATAAACAGTTGTAAGGCTTAATTTACTCGCAGCAGGAATAACGGAAAACATGAGAATTCTTGAAATGACTTTAGCAAGTTAAAGTGTGCATGAATCTACATGTGGTAAAAAAAAAAAAAAAAAAAAAAAAACGATTAGGGCAACAAGTTCCAAGCTTGGTTGCGAAATTTTCTTGTGTAAATGCTCTAATGTAGTTTTTTTTTTTTTTTTTGCCTCTTTCTCTTGTCCCTAAGAAACTAACAAAACACAGCCATTTGTACACTTCCGCTATCCAAACACCCACTCGTATAACATAGATTAAGACATTTTCAACTCCTTTGCAGACGCCAAAAAAACTAATAATAATGAGCTGCTGCTAGAAAGAAAAAGACACTGTGAAGTCTGCTTATAGTTAGTTTCGAGGGTTGTCTGTCCATGTCGGATTTATCTCACTGGAAAGCATGTATAAAAATTACTTGATATATTCTTAATAAGGATTTGTGAGTGTGATACTTAATGTGAGTTCTATAATTCTTGTAAACTGGTTGTCGCAAATAAGCAAATTTTCATCTGCTGTTAGTAGACGGGTCTTTACCAATGTTTGCAATGAGTCTTATTTTCACGCAAAAATGAAAATTTCCTGTGTTAGAAAAATGTTTTTTTTCCATCCAACTTTTTAATTCGCGATTCTGAAAAGTTCACGATTGTGTTGCTGTACTACTGAACATTGGTCAACATTGCTTTTGTAACAAAAAAAATTTTTTTTCAGTTACTTGTCCGATATTTCGCCCGCCCCCTTCTCCCCAACCCAGTCTTCCTGATACTTTCCGAAAACCGTGCAAATTGTGTCATATTTGGGGGGGGGGGGTAATTTAGAAATGCAATTATTCTGTTAATGAGGGCCTGGTTAGGAGTACAATGGCAGGACTGAGTGTTTGCCCTCGTTTAACAACCCCCTTTTATGTAGCAGGCGCTCATTACTGGGGGCATTTCCATTTACTAACACGTTTCTTAATGGTATTCGCGTGTGTGTGCACTAATGAACTACACAGAAGTGTCTGTGTGCGCGTGCGGGGGGAAATGTTTTTGTTTCCTCTGTTCCTACTCACTAAAGTAACAAACTCAAGAAAGTGTGGATTTGAAGACACATTTGAACGCACTGCTTACAAAAGAATTGCCTTTACGACATTTTGTCGTGAAGGCAATTCTTTTCTTGGTTATTACGTGTCGCGGTATTCACTATTGAAGGGAACATTCTTTTTCTTTACTTGTTTGTATCGCAAGTTTCACGCTTTATTTCGAATCTTCAAATAAGCAGATGAAGAAATTTTAAAAAGGCTGTTCTATCTGGAAAATTTCGAAAAGAAGGAAGGAAACATACTACATATTTCGTTTATAAAAAATAACCATTTTAAGTAGGTTGAAACCACAATTTGAGCAATCATATTGCTCGTGTATTAAAGCATAAACTAGTTGTATGATAGAACAACAATTTATTTACTTGTTTACTAAAATAAAGAGCAAAAAGCTTCATTTCGGTGATGCAGAATTATATATAAGTCAAGGAGATATTAAATCCAGCATTATTTCAAAGCCGAATACAGAAACTATAAAAGTTTCGTACGAAGTTTGACCAGAGAGCTTACGGGAATACACTCGCCAGCATTTATGAGTTGCCCTAGCTGGACCTTATAGGATACATGGTCGCTTAGCCCAAGCGTCCATACCGAACGGGAGTTTTTGCTCTCTTAAGGTTTCTGCCTGGTCTCTGAGGAGAACCAACAAGTTCGAAACAGCTGTCAGGCCAGTGAAACCTTATCAAACGGGACCAATAGGAGGCAAATATACAGGCGCTTGGGCAAAGCGATCATGTCTCCTATAAGGTCCAGCTAGGACTACTACTAAATGCTGGCGAGTGTATTCCCGTAAGCTCTATGGTCAAACTTCGTACGAAACTTTTATAGCTTCTTTATTCGGCTTTGAAATAATGCTGGATTTAATATCCACTTGATTTATATAATTAGATAACGTCCGTCCTTTTGCGCGTGTTCATATGTGTGTGACATAAGTTGGGCTCGTAAATATGTAATATAGTAGTGAGCATCATACCACGGCTCAGAAAATCTACTTCATTCTTGGCAATGTAGAACAGCAGAAAAATACTAAGTTATGATAACATTCTGAGTCCTACAGAATGTAAAAGGCTTAGGAAATAGGAATTGTATTCCTTTTTGAAAGTAAGTAGTTCTGAATAACAAAACTCGAAATACAATATTTGAAGCCATAAATACAATTAAATATAAGAAATATTGATGAACAAATGCAGAAAAATATACACCATTTAGTAGCTTTTTTTATATAAGTGTGTCAATATAATGAGCTGGTGATCCAACTAGGAATCTGGCTTACAGCGCTTGATACGCAGCCGAACTTGGGCTCGTGTCAGTTGCAAAAACATCAACAAATCCCATTTTGAAAAGGCAAGAATAGAGAGCTTTCGTATTTCCGAACGGCTGTCGGGCCTTCTGGTCCCTTATCAAAATCAGCTTCTGCTCTTCCTTCCTTCCTTCCGTCTAGATGAGGTGATATAAAAACGGACACTTACTTCTTGGTGATGTTCTACTCCAGTTTCTGCATCGATTATAAAATTCCCTCCTGCTATACTAATATCAGTTAGTGCATTCCACTCCACTCTGGTCTTTCGCCAGAAATATGTCAAGATAATACTGTAATAGCTTGGATTCAAATAAGTCTTCTGCTTGTGGTGTTTTACCTCCCCCTCCCCGATTGTGCCGAATTCGGATCCATATTATGCATTGTCCTTTCGCAATTATTTGCATCTTCCCTATTGCGTAGGGACAAGTCTATATTCAGTCTTCACAAGAGGAAAGCAGAGTCTCTGCTTTTCGCGTCGGTTCTCACAAACGGTCATCGATTCTCAACTTTTTTTCCACCTGGACCTGCGGATATGTATTAGGCCCTTCGTCGCAGCCTTTATCATCCTCGCTTCAGAGCATTCCACAGGTTATGGCATGGAACATATTTCTCAGATTGCCTTGATATAGTCTGTTTTCGTTTTTTGCAGTTGTATCAATAGTTTTATCTTTGATCGTTCTTGTCGGTGCTCCCAGAAGATCTTTTTTTTGCCATTTTTGATAGGATGAGAATGGCCTCTCCTTTTATCTTTGGTCATTCTTAGATTTCTTGATGGGATTGGATCAATCTTCTTGGTCTGACTTGCATCGTTGGCATACACATCACTTCCATGGTGTCCTCGTACTAAGAGCAATTGGTGTCCTTTTCACTTGGGAGAATTTCGTCTGAAATCCTCCCAACGTTAGTGTATTCTTTCCACACATAGCGCAATGCACTAGGAACCTCCCCAAAGTGCGTGACTGTCCGAGGAGAACACCCAGCTTGGGGGAACCCTCGGAGGACTCTCCAGTTGCGTTCTCATAGTTCTCTTTATGCGTTGTGTTTTTCATGGACACTGCTCTGCTGGACTAGTTTTTACCATTCTTCAATTCCTCCAATGGAAGAATGGTATGCTACGAAATGTAGTATAGCCCATCAACGTAGTGTGGCTATGCAAGTGGCCAAGAAGAAGAAATGAAGCAACATTGATGGGTTTACTGAAAGCTGGAGGAAAAACAAGAAGTTGTCCTGTCAAGAAGGAATGTGAAAAACAAGAACCTGATTTACATCCGTTCAATATCCGAAATTGTGTACTATGAACGGATGCAGATTACAGCAGTAGCCGGTACTCCTATAAACCCATGGGACATTGAATGGACGCAAATCAGGTTCTTGTTTTTCACCGTCTTTCTTGACTGGAGAACCTCCTTTGTTTTTCTCCGGTTGTCAGCAAACACAAATACTGCATGTTGCCTCCTTTCTTCTTGTCTATTTTGCACGGCCACAGTACGCTGATGGGATGTGCCACCTTTTGTGCGTACGATTGTTATATACGATCGAGGGTTTTGCATACAAATTACATTAGAACAGATCAAAATGTCTTAATTTTAGATTGAATGACTTAACAACCTGAAACTGAGGATAATTTAATAAGTTTAGGATTTTTCTATAAAATTTCCTAATAATTTTACGATTATGTAAAATTATTAGGAAAAATTATGTCAAACTTGCTTTTTGTCGCAATACTAAATTCCAATGTTCTTGAAATAAGTTCCGCTACTTTGTTATGTCTGCTCTGATCACGGCTTCTATCCGAATCTGCATTTATACGCCTAATGATGCCGGATATTTGAAAACACAAGATGTAATTCGTTTAGCAGAAGTGAAATATTAAAATATATACGTTCTAACAAGTTAAATGTTCTTGAAATCTGTAGTTTCGCAATAAAAAAAAATTAACACTTTAAACGCAAAACTTAGAGGTGTAATAAAGAACCAAGTCGAGTAGTGTTTACTGCATTGGAAGTAGAATAATATTATTTTTCTGAATTTGCACAAACAACCGGCACACAGAATCGAATTGAAGAAAAAGACGAAATTAACACGGAACATCTAAATTCCCCACGGTATGTTTTTTTTTTTAAATAGGCTACTAGTGATGTGTACGCTGCGTCGCTTGATGAAGCAAGACATTTCTGGAAGTTTGCAAAAGTAATTTTGTTATGTAAGCAATTTCTTTCCTAAAGCAATTTAGAATAAACTAACCTAAGAAGCGACGTGCTAGTGAAGTAAAAACGGTGCAGGATGTTAAATAATTTGGGCTACAAAATCAAAGTAAAGTTTGAGAAAAAAAAAAGTGATATTATAATCTCTGAAGGAAACAAAAAAAAATTAATTTTTAATTTTAAAAAGCTTAAGTTGTTATTTGATATTTTGGAATATAAACAGCAAATTCAGAAGCTTTTATAATTGAAATAATACTAAACATAAAAACTTTTGGAGTAAACTGCTAAAAGAATACTGAGAAGTCTCGTATAAGCTATGAAATCTGTTATTCAAAAAATACGCTAGAGGGCATTTTTTCAAATACAAATTGAGATTTTTGTTAGGTAATATAAGACCCAATTAGAACTACAGGGCTATTAGTTTTCTTTATCAGAGTCGAATACTTGACTAATTGGAAGAGGTTCAGGAAGATAAGATTATTTTCATGCCGAGAGGCGAAATACTAAAACTGGTTAAAAAAAAAAAACTCTTACTGCAGTCTTTATCACATAAAGGTGAAACAGACATTTGTTGATTCATAATTAAAGTCATCCAGTTAGTTACCTCGTAATTTCAACAAAAACATGAGGATTATAATTTATTTTGTTTTATTTACAATTTCTGTCGTAACATAGGTCGCAAGTGACATCAATAAAGTCCGGAAAAAATTACTGCTAAAAAGTAACGAAATGAACACCTTCTGTCAGATGTAACGTAATTATACTGGATGGATTAAGAATAGAAACTTGTTTACATACGTTGGTTGTTCCTTTTCTTTTTCTTGGAGGCGCTGGTACTCTCACATATGCTACGAAAATGGACTTCATTTTTAGTGTATTGAATTGCATCAACTGCGACTCCGAAGCCTCCTTCACTGGGACCAATGCATGCAATGAATGCCCTTGTTTACATTTATGAGGATGAAAAATTTAGGATTGAACATAAGCTGTTTGAAATGAATTTTTCTCCAGAAAAAAAAAATAGAGATTGAAATCCCACTAGTGCAAGTGTTTTGTTTTTATTTGCATTTAATTTTCAAAGTTGGGTTCAAAATTACTATTAAATCATTCAGGAGAAATAAAAATATGCCTGTAGAAGCGTGATGAACTGATTAAAAAGAAAAAGCATTCAGCTCTGTACTTTTGCAGAAAATTCAGAAAAATCGTGTACATCGTTCATCCATATGCGATAAGAAACAATTATTTCAAAACCCATAAAATCCATTTGAATTCAATGCATTAATTTTGAGCATGGATTTACTTGCTTGGCAGTGGTGGACTGTAAAGCCTGGAAGACTAATCGATGTTTTTAATTTCTGCACTACCTTTCTTCTGATTCCCATTCACCAGTTTTAATGCCTTTTGCTGTTCTAAATAAACTATTTACTGCTTGTGCAGTCATTTGTCTCCTAATGTCCAATTTTTTGCAAAATCATTTAGCAGCGTCTTTTCCTAGATATATATTTTGAGATTTTTTCTCTAAGTGGAAGTTTTTGCGTAAATTACAATTTCAACTAGTAATTGTAACTACCGTATATTCCAAGTTTAGTTGTAACCTCAAATGGTCTTTTCCATCTATTTTCAATTCTTGCTGAAGCCTAAGTGTTATTGAAGTTTCGGCACGTGCGTGTTTAAACGTATCTACTCTATAGCCCGACTAACAGTGGAAGATATATATTATATCCATAGTTGTCTGCGTTCATGGAACCAGTTTGTTTTGTGGAAGGAAAAAAAAAACGAATTATCGGATGAAAACGGAGTTAAAACATGCCACATCCTTTTGTCAGTAGTTCCCCTTTAGTTAAAATCTTAATCATTTTTCTCATAATGCAACCGGAATTGAACCCTACTCTCTCTCGAACAAAACGTGTATCGTTACTACAAACTGTACTACAGGAAGGTTAATAGATCAAAAGATGTTTAATAAACTTTTAATATTGCAGTACATTTTTGTATTTTTAATATAAAATAAATTGGAAGAACATTGCTTTCGACTTCCAGAAAAAAACAACCACTATAAATATAATATTTGAGGTGTAAGAAATCATAGTTCGCTTACAGTTGATTTATTACATATGGTGTTTCATAGGATTCTTTTACCATCCGCGCATTTCGTATCAATGACAGAGTAACGTTACTTCCAGCATTGACAAAGGGCGTCAACATCCCGCAGTGTTCTGCAGTTGCTTCCGTAGCGAAAACAACGCTTCCATATTTAAGAAGCGGGTATTAAAATCTGCTCTGATTACCTTAGAGTTCATGGCAGAGGATTGTGACACTTGGCAGAGTAATCTCACCAGCTGCTAATCCTACACCACGGTAGATTAGGTTTAAGCTCTGACCTTGCATTGCCATGGAAACCATAGCATCTCTAGCTAAGCGTCATGATTGCGCAGAGTGGCAATATTGTGCAGGCTCCGAAAATCAGGTTGTTTGTCTTTGCTGTGACTGAGCACCCTGGTGGGTATCTCAGCGCTATTTGCAAAGTCAGAAGTGAATATCTTGGCTCGCTTGCATTCGCCGCTCTTGTTAACAAGTTCTGATTTTCTTACCGTACATTATGAGAAAGGAGAAGGCGCACATCTTGTTTGGATTTTCCATTAAGAGGCCCGACTAAAGGTTACTAAGGCTTTGTATTTAGTCTGCCCACGTAATACAGAAGCGATTTTCCCAACCGTCACTTGCAATCAGGTTGTTTGTGATGGCCAAGTTGCTTGTAACTTAGTCGTAACGTTCAGTGTCGGCACCCACCGACAAAGGATCCTTCCACACGTGTTATCATGAAGTCCATTAATGACATTTAGCCCTATCACATTTAGATGTCTGCTGGCGTGGGGGATCGCACTAATTAGGCATTTTGCATCGAGAAGAGCTCTCTGAATGTAGATTACTGTGAATAAATTTTCCGTGCACAGTTTATATAAGCATCGGTAATATTTTTGCTTAATGGATTTTCTCGGTAATATTTCTGCCGCTTTATACAGTTTATGACTTCTGTGAAACTCGTGTAGCTCTAGCAAAAAAAAAACAGCTTAGTTATAAGCACAAAGATTAAATCTTATCAATTGTTAAAACCATATTCCAAACTTCAAACTAGCAAGAATGCGATGGCTCGGAACTCAACACGATTCAAACGAAAAATTATAAAACCATTCGGATAAGGACTGAGCAGCTGCCCCATTGGCATTGCGTTCCTTTATTTTTTATGTTTAATAAATTGAAATAATGTAAACGTACTTTCTACGTAGTTCGTTACGACTATTTTAAAATCTACTACCGTTCAAATCTTCCAGGAGAAATCTGTGCGTTAAAATTTGTATTTTATAATGGATTTGAATACTTTATACATCTCATACATCAACACAAGCTTTTTATTCCTACAGATTTAAAAAAAAATGGCTTGACGGCAAGCCATATATTCATCTCTTCTTTTATGTACACTCGCTGTCAAAATGATGGCCTTTAAAAGCATTTTTGATTGGACAGATATGTAATAATCCTGTAGAGAGGTTAGGACTGTATGTAAGATGCTGTATAGCACCAGAAAACTCAACATTTAAAGTGCTTCAAGGGAAGGGAGTTGTCATATTGGCGTTTTCTCTGAATTACAACCATCAGTCTTTTGCCCGCATCTTATAATATGCACCGTTTTCTAATAAGATTCCACGAACTTGTAAATCCCAGAAAAGTAAGCATCGTTTTATCATTGAAAGGCGCGATTTTAACATTTTACTTGACAGGTGACGTCATCTCTTTCAAATTGTGATCCTGCTCATAATGGCAGATTCACGCTTTGTCATTATTAGTGGCAATACACCTGAGCATTATTTGAAGCGATAGTTGTCTTGTTTCATGGCAACATTTCCATAGACACTTCAGACAAGCTCAGCACTAATGTTCTTGCACATTTCTCTATATTTTTAGACTCCCCGAACTCTTGGTTGAAAAAGTTACTAATGATTGGAACTCTGACAAGAGAGAACTGCCTGAAACCATTTCCAAATAATAAAATCAGTTTCCGTTTTTGCTTCGATAAATACTAATGAATAACAAATGTTAGTACTACGATTCTTTTAAATTATTAAAATGTTTCCACTTCTTTTGTATTTTACTGCTGCAAGTTCGGTTGGACTTCACAACAATTGAAAAATAACGGTAAACAATTGAAAAAATGAGACATACTTGAATAGTTGCTTTTTGTAGAATAACGAACTCAAATAAACAACAAATTGCAATTCTGAATCGCCATCTACATTAATTAGTGCTGTTTACTAAATTTATTATTTTACCAAAACCGCTGCTGTGTGACCTATCAGCGTACGTCGTGCATATAGCTGACTTTAAGGATAGTCTCAACCTCTGCCATTGTATCGCTTTCGGAATTATGGAAAGACTTGCCAGTCTGAGTACTTCCTTGTTTGTGCAGTGAAATGAATTGAAAAAGAATGCAAGGATTTGTTGTATATTTCAATTTTTATTGTAGGATCTATAACATTTCTATAAAGTGTGGATCGCATTGGGGGTGAAGTCTTAGGGACTTCAATGCCCTTTTCACACAAAATTAGTAAGAAAATCGAAACTAATAGCCTGTTGGTTGGAGTTAGAAGATTGTGTTTGAAATATTTTTTTTCCTTCTGCAGCTTTTTAGCAATTGATTGTAAGTTATCAACATTTTCTTGAACTGGAATAATTTATTTAATACGTTGTAAGACGAAACAAATATAACTGAGCACAATTAGATATGTCGGTGTGTATGAAGTTATTTTAAGATTTGGAGAGGGCCCATTACTCGATGAGTGGGATCACATCTGCAGTATTGAAGCTATTTACAGCCCTAAAGATCTGATGCCACACCAGAAACGGCGAAAGGTTATTTTTCATTCAGAAAGCTTTAAATTTAAATATTTTAATATTGAAAATTACTACTAAAATTTCTATTCAAAAATTAAACTCTTGCACATTTGTAGGAAGTCATTCATAACATTTCCGCGAATATCAGAGTGGACAACTTGACTGACGTTGCAACTGATATCAAACAGATACCATTCACTAAATATCATTTTCACGTGCTCTCTAGTAATCCGTTATCTTTTAAAATTGTTTTAAAGGGAAAAAAATCTAGAATAATTTAATTCAGGGTTTAGAGTGAACCTGTCTTCTTTTACTCTCCCCTCTTTCGTCGTGAAAAAAAAAGATTCACCATATTTGCGGACAGAACTGAATGACTAAGAAATTAAAACTGTAATCAAACGTGTTTCATTTTTAAATATTTCCCAAGTATTCCAGAACATATTGCGCCGGAAATATCGAACTTTTTTTTTATTCAGTTACAAAACTCTTCAGAGTTCAATATTCTTTTAAATGTCATCCTGATAATTATTTTAAATACTGTGTTCTTTTAAACTGCGTTCTCTGATGGGGAAGAGGATCTGGATCATCTACTGCTATTCCAATGAAAAAAACCTTTTTATACTAATGTTTAGAAATATCTCGAGGGATTTAAAAAAAAATGTCTATCACACTTTGAGTTCCCGATGTGTAATGATTTCCTCTGTTGTAAGACAAAACCATCGAATGTTCTCCAAGAGTATTCGCTGGCTACTGTTCCTCTGTATCTAAACCACAGATGGACAGTGCCAACAATAACTCAAACCATGATGCTCTTTAACTGCAATATGAAATGGTACATTGCATTGAAAGGGACATTGATTTGTTCCGCAAAACTTCCATATTATATGAAGCATTGAATTACTCAGATGCATTGAACCTTCCATGAACTACAACCAAAGGACCGAGTTAATACCAGAAGAAACAACTCCGGTCCCATTATACCTCCGCTGCCAGACTTCACATTTACAATCGTAAAAAATGGGTGTGGGTGTTTTTTTCATCCCATTCCAGAGTCTTCCGAACATTGTAAACCAAGATGGTTATTATACTACTCTGGTCTATGTTCTTGACCCGGACTCCAGTAGAAGACTCTTTGAACTCGTGACTAATTTTCACATCGAAGTGCTGCACGTCCGTACCACCACCCACCCTTCCTGACCTTCTGATGTTTGGCCATATCTTATGTGTTTCTTTGCTCAAGACGAATTCATACAGTTAATTTTAGGTGTGTAGTATTTACCAGTGTTGTAAACGAATAGGTCACTTATATTCCATCTTATTGCAACACCTTTACAACATATAAATGTGTATGCTACTTTAAAAGTATGGCAGTTTACCTTGCATAGCAGTACAAGCTGTTCGAATACACACATCAGTATATTCGATACCAACACAAGTGATGTCCTGATACTTATTTCAGTGTTATATCTCTCGTCCTCTTGTTCAACACATCCTTCCCTTAGAATAGAGGCACCTGCTTTGGGGGTAATGGCAAATTAATCCTGCAGGTATGACACTCCTTAGCTGTATCCCCTAAAGTCAAGCATTCATGCCTCTAAATCTGTGTGTTCATGGAGCCGATTTGCTTGTTTTGGGGAACAGAAAAAAACGAATTTCTCTTGACTTTATCAGGAGGTCTCAATCAAACTGACTTATAAGCTAATCTAGTTTCATAATTTTCATATATGTGGGCCAATAAGACTTTTATTTTAGTTGAATTTATTCCTCTGATAGAGCTTCACTCTTTTTTTAGAGATTTTTTTAAATTTTTTTTTTTGTTCAAGCCCAGTTTTATATGAAGCGGTAGGAAGGAACGACTACAGGCTCATTCAAGTCTTTTTTCCTTGAACAGAATGATGCCTAACAAGCTAATACTTTACGAACACAACGGCTGTCTTGCACTAAACTTATTCAAATAAATAAGAACCATCTTAATGTAACGTTAAGGTGTTTTTATTTTTCTGAAGAAACAGTGGGCGATATAAAAAAATAGCTTTCGCAAGCAACCAATTATTTAAAAAAAAAGTATGAAAATGAAGACCTTTTGGATTTAAAAAAATGCAAATCCTTTTTAAATTCAAAAGGTCTTCATTTTCATACTTTTTTTTAAATAACTGGTTGATTGCGAAAGCTATTTTACTGCAAGAAAAATAAGCAAATTCGTTTTTTTCCCCCCTACTTTTGAAATATGAAGGAAACGTTCTAGGGAGACGAATGCTTTGAATCTTCAATTGCAATAGCCGAAGATTATTTTTCAGCATGTTTTAAGTCTTGTATAGTCTCATATTATGCTGTAGTTACACAAAATACACAAAAAATAGTGAGTGATACATTAAATTTATATGCAATCTAACAGGGAAAAAAAAAAGACTGTCTCTTGGATCCTAATGAATATATTTCTTTTTTCTCTCAGGATGCAAAATATCTACACGAATCACCTTGTTAATTATAATTTATTTTTTTTTATATAAACGTAGCTTTATTTCTACGTTTGGTGTTATTGAAATTAATTAGGAGATTAAAGTCTCCTGTATTTTTTCTACTCCAAATTAGTTGTTTTGCATGAAAGAAAAATTCATGTTACACTGCATTTCTTCAAAGCACATAGTATTAATTGCTATCAGAAACCCGCAGCTTCTAACTGTAGCTCAATTCAAATAATGTTTAATTTACATTTTAATAAGACGAGCTAAATATAATTATATATGGTGGCAGTTATGATAACTGTTACTTTTATTATTCTTTTTTTCCTCCGTTTTTTCAGTACTTATGTTCTGTTAGTGTGCTTGCTTGTAGAACGTCATCTCCTCAATTGGAAACTTATATATATATATATTGATATGAAATGATCACAATGATAAAGCTTAACTTTTTTAATAAAAAAAAAGAAAAACTAAAATAGTCGCGAATGGAAACGCTTTTATGTAGTAGCATTTAGTATTTGGTTATGATTGATTTCGTAGATTGAATCAGGTCAATCGAGTTACCTTAAACTTTATTTGTACTTATTCTCCGCTACTAATAGTTATTAGTGTTAATAATATGTTAATAAAACGTTCTCCCACCTATAAATAAGATAAGAGAGGACCAAATAATTCTCAGGCCCAAGAAATATGATTATTGCACTACAGCATTAACATTTCTGGCTAGATGGGTGAAGCAAAATTGCTTTTCATATTCCCCTTTGTCTTGTAATGGAAGAACTTTGAATGGAGTGTTTGTGAGCTATATGCTCGCCCATTGAGGGCAGTGAGGTTAGCTGTGTTCAGCTGAACTTAAGATAGACTTTGGCCTTTTATATTTGCTGATTTCTGCTTCATTATATTCCGAGGCTTCCTTGATTAATGGGTTTGGATGGTTACTTGTTTTGGTAAAGAACTTCTCAGCTAGATGTAGGAGAAAAGAAGAGATATAAGGGATATTCACTTCTTTATGAATCTGGGCGTTTCTTATAAACCAAGGGACATCCAGACTCATCCTCAGGCACTTATTTTGTAATCTCTGAAGTTTTAGAATGTTTGAATTCGCGGTGTGGCTCCACGCTGGGGATGCGTAAGTGATCACCGGTCGAATTATCAACAGACAAAGTTTACTTTGTCTGTTGATCACAGGGTAGAGCTGTGCTAAGACTTTGGATGTCTTTGAGGTAATTTAACTAATATGTTTGCTGAATAGGAGTTTACTATCAAGAATCACTCAAAGATATTTAACTTCAGTCTGCCAAGGAATCTTTACTCCCAATAAAAAATATCCTCCATGGTATGGATTTTCTTTCTAGTAAACATTTTCTGGGGGTTTAACTTGGATCCATCAGTCTTCCATCCACTTTTCTAAAATGTGTATGCTGATTTGAAGTCTTTTAATTGCTAGGTTTAGGCTCAGTGATCTACACTACAGCTTACAAAGCTAAAATAATTATATTAGCATTATAAATTAAATTTCAAGGTGTGGGAGAGAATATGCAAAATTTCCAATCCCACTTAACGAAAAAAATATGCAGAAAAAAAGTGCTATATATTTCTAAAATAATTTTATTTTTATATTATCAGAGAATATTTACAGTAATAATCCCAGTCGTAACCCATATCACAAACACACTCCTTGTGAACAATTGCTTAATGTAATAAAAATATTTCACGATATGTTCCGTTAACTCTTTGATTTTGATTTATAATTTAGTATTTATTCACAATATCGAATTTTATCGAGCGTTGGTGTTTCTTTTTCTATTTGTTTTGCTTTCAGTTCCTTTAAGATATAATTCTTCTTTTGTCATGAAATATTCTATATTTTGCAGTTATTCTCGTAAATTACATTTCGTTCCTTTTGTTTGTCTTAATAATTGTTTATCGTGTATTATGCCCATGTTTCATTTATATACAACACCGAATCAGGAACGGATTTAATATAATGCATTTCTTTTTATTAAACCTATAACTTGAAAACATTTTAAAAAAGTATATAATTTAATATCCATTACAATTTCATATGATGTCTTTCATCCAAAGTATAAAGTACGCATGCTCTGTTGTTTTATTCGCTAATGGCTAATTTTTACATGAATGGAGTTTTGTTACCCGCAAAGTATCTTAGAGAGAATGCTTTCGTTTCTTTTTTAAAATACAATACGCATAATTTACAAACCACTCCAAGCTTCCAATAAACTGAGTAAGGATCTGGATCTCTCACCTAAATATCTGTCCAAAGAGGGATGCCTCTTGACTGCAGAGCGGGTTACATTATCAACATTGCCATCCACCTCATCATCAGTATTTAATATCATCGTCCGATTATCAGCAAACAATGTATTTAATTTCTTATTACACCTCCGAATCAACAAATTAGAATAATCAAAGAAAATGTGTAGAATGATTTGCAATTCTAATTTATTGCACAGAAAATAATTATTGCCAAATACGTATTAGCATCATCTAAATCTACGTATTTTGTATATTATGTAACCATGTAAACACGTATAAATGTAATATAAATTATAAGAAAACTATTTGAAAATAAAACTATTATTCACAAAATTAGAATAATTTTTAACGAGGTTCAAAATATTAGAATATTCCAAATTTTCTGATTGGCTTCCAGGAGAGCATAAAAATAGAATATATTTCAGTAACTACGAGACTGACTCTTGTGTGAGGAATCGTTTGCTTCAGAACCTTTCAATATAAACTGTCGAGTTTAGCCTTCTTTGTGTAGAGACTCCATACGAAACTTCTTAGCTTCCGATATGTCACTCGTTCGACCCATGCGTGAGTAGAGTATTGAGAGAGTATTCTAATAACCCGGAGCTTTCAAAATAATCGCTCCAATAGCAGTCGAAAGATAATAATTACATCAAGAGATGAGAGGAGATTGAAAAATATCGTGAAAAAAACCGCTTCCGAAGTGTAAGGTGTTTTCGCAGAACATGGAAATAACTAGGCGTGAATGTGTCTAAATCTACAACGTTGAGACGACTTCAGAAATTAAGTTTTAAATCACGTGTGCCTAAGACGAAGCCGCTTATGACTTTCAAGCAAAAGGCAGCTAGAGTGTGATGGTATAAGCAAAGACTGTTGTGGGATCAAAAGGACTTATAAAATGTACTTTTTTTTGCGATGAAAGTATGTTTTGTGTGATCCCAGAGGGTCCAGGTAAGCTGTGTGTGGTGTGCATAAAGTGCCCAAGAAATTCTTGAGCACTTTATGTGATGGTGTTTTCCTTTCTCACCAAGATTCAACTTCTTATTACACTTCCAAGACCACTACTAGATGGCTCAAACAAAGGCAAAGCAATGCAATTTCTTGGCAAATTCACCAGATTTAAACCCCATTGAGAATTTGTGGGGAATTATGAAGAAATGTCTTGAAGAAGTTGCTCCAAGAGACGAAAATGAACTTGTTTCTCGTCTTCAGACCATATAGGCATGTTTTAATTAAAAAAAAAAAAAAAAAAGACCGAACCTCCGGTAAATAACATCCCAAAACTGTTTACGAACGTTCATAAACGCTACGAGGGATGGAACAAAGTACTAATTATCAAGTTGTGTCCCTTTTCACTGTAATTTTTCTGCATTTATTTTCGCATTATTCTAATATTTTGAACCACTTTAAAAAATCATAATTTTGTGAATTTTTTCAAATAAGTTTTCTTATAATTTATGTTACATTTTTATGTGTTTACATGGTTATATAAAGTACGTAGATGTACATAATGGTAATTCATATTTGATAATAATTATTTTTTTTGCAATAAATTAGAATTGCAAATCATTCAACCATTTTTGTTTTGATTATTCTTTTCTTTTGTTTTTTATTAGGAGGTATACTTGAGATTTCTTTACTATTCTTTGCATCGCATATTTATTAAACTAACCCTTATGTAATAAGTTTTTTCATCATGTACATTTTTATAATATTTTTCTATTCTGGTCGTCAATTATGCGCGTATATTTTTAATAACAAACCTAAAATTGTCCCAATCATTCGATATATCGAATGATTGGAACTTTGTTATGCATCAAAAACAATTTGTAGAAAAATCTGGAATAATTAACTTTATTAATCTTAAATTGGCTTACCTGAATAATCTCGCAAAGAAATCAATTATTTGCAATATTTTACAGAATGGCAAGTATTTACTTCACTATCTTATTTTTAATAGAAGACTCTCGCCGTGATTAGAAAAGCCAATCTCCTTTTTCCTCCCGTATGTGCTAAATGAATTAACATGAAGGTTGTGATATCACAGATCCCATCAACTTTTTTGAGCGTCTTGCGTATACGTTGAATGGTGCTGGCGACAAGGGATAAAACTTCCCATTGTCACCACGCCAGCATCTCATCATAGAGCTGCTGGCTTTTCGAGCGCATCTTCAAGACCAGCGCATCGCGGTGGTCTTGAAGCTACTTTGCAAAAAAAAAAAAAAAAAAAAAAAAAAAGATTAGATCATGAATCCTGCAAAACTTCAAAAAGGTATAGTTCGCCCACCGATTAGAGATCCTTCGACACTTCTGCGCATCTCGGAAAAAGGAGAATCCATTCCGATAATAGGGTTATCATTCCGTATAGTGGGATGAGTTGTTTATTATTACCGGTCGGAAAATTAACTTCTCTTTTATGATTATTGTAGTTAATTATGTTGCTTGTATAACAGTTGGAAAATTTTACCTATAAAGCACGTGATTTCGCGTGTTGGCGACCAATTCGGACGTCCTTCATTTCTTTCTCCCCTTCAGCATGAATCGACTATTCTTGGAAAGACGCGAAGCAGGGACCTACAAACGGTGGGCGAACTATATAAATCATCTATAGGTTCAAGATATTTCACTCATTCTATAAAATGTTTCTTCCTAACTATTTGCTCATTAAGGAATAACATAGGATTAGTCTGAGATACACTTTGAATGGTTACTGTGCGCTATTCCAGCAATGATAAGGAACTATTCTAGTACCGTACTTCCTACACACAAAATTAATAATAGACATACCTGACAAGAGTCTTTAATATTTTAGCTAAGGAACAGTTAATATTCTAATTAGTTGGCACAAGCTTTAAATTTTAAGTACGTCATATTTAACTATAGAAGCAGGTATAATAGACGAATTCCGTTGACTTAAAAGTTAATAGCAAGGCAATAAAAATTGTATTGTTTGGAACCTGGAACTTCTTTGGGAGATAGACCGAGTCCTTGACTCTTCATCTGATCTTAGTTTGTGTGTGTGTGAGGTGATTATTGTGGGTAATTTACCCGCTCATTGTGAGCATTGTAAGCTGTATTAGCTTTCTCTTGCGATGGAGGATTTCGGTTTTTTTATATTTGAAACGATCTGAGGGTTTGTAGTCCGCTGCATGTCGAATTAATTGATTTGGGTGATTATCTGTGATTGTGAAGAATTTTTCTGCAATGCCTGTCATGTAGGTCTTGATATCTGGAAGGTTGGCGTCTTGGTGTAACTGGATGTTTCTGATGAACCAAGGGGCGTTAAATGCCATTCTTAGGCATTTGTTCTGGATTGTTTGCAATCTGTGGATGTTCTGTTTAGACGTGTGTCCCCAAGTTGGTGAGGCGTAAGTTATCTGAGATCTCATCACTGATTTGTAGAGGAGAATTTTGTTGTTTATGTTTAGGAAGCTGTTTCTATTCAAAAGTGGATATAGCTGTGCAATCGTCTGACATGTTTTGGTGGGGACACTATTTATGTGTGTCTTGAAATTTAGATGCTTATCCGGATGAACTCCTATATACCTGGTAGAGTTGTGCCAAGGGATGACTTTTCCAAACATTTGTATGCTTGTGTTCGGTTCTGCTTTACGTATAGTGAAAAGTACTGCAGAGCTTTTTCCTGGCTTGATTGCGATACGCCATTTTTTATACCAATTCCCTAATTCGTGGATTGCTCTCTGTAGCTTGTTTGAGGCTAGATGTAGACGGAGGGATCTGGCTATGATAATTGTGTCATCGGTATAGAGAGCGGTGATGGATGGAGACAACTTGGGAAAATCTGCTATGTATATGGAGAAGAGTAGGGGGGAAAGCAGAGAGACTTGATGGACTCCAGCCGTGACTCTCCACTCTGTGGATCTGATTCCATTGAGTTTTATTTTAAATTTTCTGTTATTCAGATATGATTTGATAAGTAGAACTAGTGGTAATGGGATTCCAACTTAGTGTAGTTGGAGTCCCATATGGCATTATGGTCTAATAAAAATAAGACCATAATGCCATATTCTATCAAATGCTTGTGTTATATCCAGGAAGACTGCGCCAGAATGTTGGTGCCATTCGAATCCTTGTGTGATGTATTCAACGACTCTGTAAATTTGAAGCGTTGTGGAGTGATATTTCCTAAAGCCGAAATGCTTGTCTTGTATGACGTGGTTGTTATCTGTTGCCTCTTGAATTCGTGTGAGTGTAGCGCATTCGGCTATCTTGCCTACACGTGATAGAAGGCTGATCGGTCTATAATTCTGAGGAAATTGTGTAATTTTCCCAGCTTTTGGAATTAGGAAGAGATCCTCAAGCTTCCATCGTTCTGGAAAATAATTTATCCGAAGGATGACATTAGTGACGGCTACCAGATGCATAACCCCTTCGCGGGGGAATAGTTTGAGCGCTTTGTTCGTTATTCCATCCAGACCCTTTTTGTTGTTTAGTTTTCTTATGATCTCATATATTTCTGTTGGTGACACTGGTTTGTTGTTGAATTGGAATGAGGCGTTTAGTAATTTTACGCACTTGTCTGTGGATTTTTCTTATGACATTTACATCTATATTGGTATAATTGGGGCTGCATTGTCTTTCTAAGCTGTCTGCAAATTCTTCTGCTTTTTCCTCATCATTGTAGGCGACTCTATATTCACCTTGAATTGGAGGAAGTTTGTAACTCTTCGAATGAAGTGATCTGATCATTCTCCACAATAACTGATCCTCTGTGTTTAGGTGATGTATTTTACTATTCCAAAGTTGGTTTCGGTGGTTGGTGTTTTAGAGCACACTGAACCTAGTTTGTTGCTCTGTTAACTGACTGCTTATCTGCGGGATCCATTGTTCTGTGGTATTGTCTTCTTAATCTGTTTTCCTTACGGATAAGACGTTTTATGTCCTCTGGGAGTTTATTTGGTGGTGCACACTTGGTTATATTTTTTCCCTGTGATATAGCTGTTAGTAATTGTAATTGCTGTTAGTAATTTTCAAAGGTTTTCACTGCTTTTTCTATCTTTGGTGGTTGTTATATGTAGTACTGGGCCAAGGTTTTTTCTGGAAAGCTGAGGGTAGTTGTTTCCAATTTATAAAGATGGTGGTGTTTTCCGTTAAATCTTATATGGTTCCTAGTTGCAAAATGGTGGGGTTGTGATAAGAACTTAAGTCGTTAACTGCTTGTATTTGATAGCTATGCGCAATGTTTTTTAGTATTGCTATATCAAGTACATCTGGACGACTTGTTGCTCCGTAGTGTGTGTATGTGTGGGTGGGTGGGTCCTGTTATTGTCATAGTCTGCCGTTGATATTTGAGTTTCTGCTGTTCCATGTGGAATGTTTGGCATTAAAGTCGCCAGCTACGATTACTGCTTTACTTGTGTTTAGTATTTCATCCAGATCTGAATCTAGGAGTTTTCTATTTTGGGGGGGGGGGGGGGTTGTAGGCAGCGAATATCCTGATACTGCTTGTGTTTGCCATATGTATTTCTATTCCTGTGATCTATGTGTTCTGTTTGGGGTTCGGCTATTGTATTATGCTTTATGTTTCTTTTGACAAAGATGACGGTGCCTCCTCCTCTTGCATAGGATCTGTATGTACGGTAAGTGCTATAATTATTGATTCTGAACTTGTCACTTGGACGAAGGTGTGATTCATTTATAAGGATGATATCTGCTTGGGTTTCTACTGCAAACTCCTGTAGTTCCTGCATTTTGTTGGATAGTCAATTTGCGTTCTAGCTGACAATCTGTAATGATTTAGGTTTTCTATTAACCTTATTCATTAAGGATTTCAACAAGCAGTGATTGAGTGTGTCTCAAGATAATATCCTTGGCTTCTTGAGTTGGATTGATTTGCTGGAGTTCAGCAAGCATTTCTCCTATGTGGCTTGTTATGTTCTGTAGAATAGGTTTTTTGGTTTACTGTGACTGGTTTGGTTTGGCTTTGGGTCTTTTAGGTAGGTTGGTCTTGTTACTTCAGCATACGTCCTTCTGTCCGTTGTGGAGACTGTGGTTTGATGGGAGGATGTGCTGGTTTGGAGTTGAGTCTTTTGGTTTTGAGGAAATGCTATGCAGCCCCTATAGTTTTCGGGGTGTGGGCCTCCGCAATTTGCACACTTTGCTGGTTGTGTGCAGGGTTTTTGGCTTTCATTTGTTGCGTGTTTGCCACCACATTTAACACATCGGTAATCTGCTTTGCAGTAGCGTTGTCAGTGGCCAAACTTTTGACAACGATGACATTGCGTAGTTTTTGTTTTGTTTGTTTGTTTATGTTTTAGCGATTCAGTCTTTATTACTAAATCACAAATAGTCTGAAGATCGTATGTGTGTTTCTGGTCTTTGCTGATCTCTACCAATATTAGAGGATATGGGGTTTTATCAGCTCTACATTCGGCTGACTTTTGTAGGTCTGAAGCCTTTGTTTTGGAGATCTGCTTGTACTTCATCTGTTGTAATGGCCTCTGTTACCCCTCTGAGCACAACTTTAAGGTACTTTTCACTATTGAGTGCAAATGTGTGGTAGGGAAGGTCGCTATTATCCAGAAATTTTGTTAGTTGGCTGTAATCGATGGAAGTTTTTGGCTGGATGCGAATTCCTTCTTCTGTATTAGTGGCTTTCGTAAATGATATTTCTAGAGTTCGGAGTGAAGTAACAACTGATGTTCGATGATTTTTATCCCTTAGGATGACTGGGGGTATTCTTTCTTTAGAGTCTGTATTAATATCAATCTCTATTTCTACTGTTTTGGACGATTCTCTAGTAACGGAAATTTTCATTTTTTTTGTTTTAACGGTTTGAATTTCTTTCTCTGTGGCAGCTGTATCCAATATATGGTGGGCATTATTTTTGGGATATTTGTGCATCGTCAGGATCTAGTGACTGCCCCGAGCTTCGCTGTCCGATGTCTACTGCCTCCACGTTTTCCAGATTCTCGTCTGTGACAATTATAAGGGGAAGAGTGTCATAGAGTTTTACTTTTCCCGGCCACCTACTACTTAGCACCTCACCCATGCGGATAAATTCCCGATAAACGTCCTCAAATTTTGTCTCGTCTATCAGTTTTCCATGTCTATGTCTATCAAGTTATCAAAATTTAAAAAGCTGGTCCTAGAACCTAAATGTGAAATCCCGTAAATCAAATCAAATCAATGATCTGCCAGCAAAAAGAGATCCCGTAGTCACAAAACGAAGAAAGTTTACCTTTAAATATTTTGATTGACCACGGCCAGACATCTTTCAATCACAATTCAATCGAAAAGCACATATTTGAACGTTGCGAGTCAACAACAGAGGAAAATGACTATCACAATTGAAAGATTTAAATAGTCCTAATAAGGACTGGCTTAAAGGGGCGAAGCAAGAATGCTTTTCATCTTCCCCGTTATCTGTAGAGGACAGTGTAGGGATAAGGTGTTATTGAGCTATTAAAGCTCTGATCATGGCAGGAGGGTAACAGCAATAGCAAGAGCCTCAGTGAGAACTTCATTGGCTACAGCATTGCCATCCATTACCCTCCAAGGGTAGGTAATCACCGCATCTCACGGTCAACCGATCAACAACCTCCCCCCCCCCTGTTGAAAGTGTTATATATATATATATATATATATATATATATATTTACAAAATCTGTTATTGCCGTTCAGGAAACGAAGATAAGTTTCTTTCCTTGTGCTATTTTAATTCAAAATTCGGACACGTAGAATTAGAAAGTTTAGGTTAGGTTAGTGACCTTTCCTAGATCACTCGGTATGGACCACATCCTTTGGCTGGAAAGAAATGGGTTCGAATTCTGTCTAGAACGTAAAGAACATTTATTAACCAGTCAATGGGAATTAGCCAATTTCACGCAGATGTGAAAAGGTTTTTCTCAGAAACCGAGTTTTTTCATCACCAAAAGCTGAGCTTACTTCTACATGAATCAATTACTTTTAAAATCTGAGAAGTACGATTGATTAATGTAGAAGTGAGCTCAGTTTTTGATGATGAAACAACTCAGTTTCATGTGGACATCTTACGCATCTAGAGGCTAACGTTTTGTTTTTCTATCTAACCTTCAAACTATTTGTGTGCGCGTGTTCATTTATCAGCACCTTTTTCACTGTTCGCTACTTCTGATATTTCAGTATATTCTTTCATTTTTCCCGTCTTGTAATGGCTGATGGAAGTGGAACTCATCTGTCCGCGTGCCTGCTTTCCCAATCTCTCACACATGATGGGTTGTTCAACTAAACATGCTACCACGTGAATCAATACGGACGAAAGTTGCTTTGATCGTCTAGTACAGTGTAGCTACCATTCGGGAATATTAAACTGTCACGGAATCTGTTCATTATGCACACTTTCCGTCGTATAGTGTTATCCGGAACGCATTATTTCTCCTTTCCAAATATTCCCTTTCTATTTATTTATCGCAAGTACTTAGCGAACTGTTTTCAAGTACTTGAACTAAGTTTTGAATTGCCGATACTCTTTCTTGTCGCCGTCCGTATGACGACGCGTTTCATTTTCGCTGTAGTTTGCCCAGCTCTTCAAACACGTGCCCTTCTTTCCGAATGTACTGTTCGCTTCGCCTTTGATTGAGGTCTAAGTAGATGAGCTGGGAAAGAACAGACGAAGGGACTGATATAAAATGGCGACCTGAGGAAGTGACGTAGAGAGAGAGATAATAAGTTGTCAAGGCCAATATGTACTGCTAGCCAAAGGGTTGCAGGCAAGGGGAGGGGTAAAGCAACTGGGAGTGCTGATAGCAAGCTGTCTCTTCGTTCTTACTTCTTCGGCCACACAGTTACTGGATATGTGCTGCAGATTTAAGCAAAAACAGAATGTTCGTTATGAGAATACGTGAGTATGTTGACGGTTCCTGGATAAAAGGTAAGTCCTAATCGAAAAATGGACTTCTCTATGAATTTCAATTTCGTTTTATTTGGTTTTCAACTTTTATTAATAATCCATTTTGATCAACAGCCATGAAAGCATTTTAAAGAATAGGTTCAGTGAGATTATAAGTACATTAATTATATAAAAAATTAAAAGGTGTGAAAGTATTTGAGTAGAGAAATTATTTAATAACTAATTTAAATTTATTTATTTTAGTAATTTACATACTTTATTAAAAGTTTCCACATTTTTATATTAATTTTCTTTTTACCTATAAGTGCAGATAATATTTCTTTACTAAGAATATTCTCATTCTTGATCTGGAAATCAACTTTATTAGCGTTAACCATTTTGCCATCACAAAAGTTAATTGGAAAATTGTTATTTTTAAATCTAAATTTAAAATTTGATTTTTTTTCTATATTTAACGCCGTTGAATGATTGAAGATGAAATACATTTTTTTCTCTAAGAGAACATCTTTAAAAAAAAAACCAAGTGCATCCTCAACCCTATCGCTCTTTCTCGTGTTTATTATCATTACTGTCACCTGTTGCCGAAAAACTATTTGTTTCAACAGCTCCGTGTGTGCTCACCTAACACTTTTCTACTTTATTTCCTACCATTTCGCATCCCTACACGCAAACAGTTCATTTTCTTTCTACTGCTGTGCAATTGGTTCAGAGGATCACACCCATACTAATGTAAAAATGTACACGTCTGAAACGTACAGATAATAATACTATGCAGATTACAGTGCAGAACATCGAGAATAATTCACTTGCGTTCGTTCAGATTAAATACTGCATTTTCGACCTGCCTGTATTGTATAATAGTAGTTTGATTAATTCCTATTTATATAAAAAAAACAACAGAGTGGGTGAATTTTTTCGTGGTAAAGAATTGGTACGTAGTGCTTTATATCGTTCCTGCATTGTTGTTGATATTTCTATAAGAATAACGAAATTAATTCAGTTGATAACACTGGCCAAAAAAAAAAAAAAAAAAAATTTCTGCTGATTATGATCTGACACTTGTTTTTTACTAATTTGGGTGCGCTGATTTCAAATATCAAACCCATTTTTCTTTATCCCGTCAGGTTTTTCCTCCATGGCATTTTCTTTTTGCTAATTTGTAAGTTTTTGATAGTTTTAAGGAGGCAGTACTATTTAGAGGATCAAAAAAAATCGATTTTTTTAATATTATTTTCTGAAAGTATGTACTTTTAAAAACCTGTTCCTAACTTTTTATCAAGAAATTCGAAAAATTCCCGAAGATATAGCCTATTATTCAAAGCGGTGCGCAGATCAGAATCGGAGCGCTCACCGCTCTCGCTTGTTAGTAAACGAATAAATGCGTAAGAACCTGCAACGACACGTACTGGCGCTTTGAATGCGAGAGAGGCCGATAATTAGATACATAACTACTTAACAATATTCATTAAAAATTACAAGAATATTTATAAAAAAATAACAATTTTACTTACACATGAGTTTCAGGGAATAAATGTTTGTTTGTAGCAATTTCTGCTGTGTGTTCTGCTTTGGCAATCCCTTTGAATACTCCAACAGCAGTCGGCCATCATGTGAGAATCCCATCTTCCTTGGTACCGATCTTCCATAGTTTTTATTTGTGATATTTTTATCCTTTGACTGAGGAACAGTAAAGCTGCCACAAATGTAGCAGAAGGAATCTATACTATTGACACAATTTCGAGTAGTAGACATGATGTATTTTCTTCACAGCCGACTAACATGCAATTAACAAGACAAAAAAAAAAAAAAAAACAGAGACTTTGTTGAAACGTTATAAGCGCTCATCATACTTTCACGATCGATTGACTGATTTCGATCGTTCTTTGTCCGCTATGACGCATATAGCATTCATTTGTTTTAGGCAGTTGTCATCGCCTACTTTTCATCACCTAAATGCCATAGAGGAAAAACCTGACGTGATAGAGAAAAATGGGTTTGATATTTGAAATCAGCGTACCCAAATTAGTAAAAAAACAAGTCTCATATAAAAGTCAGCAAAAATTGTATTGGACTGTGTAATCATTGCAACTTAAATACCTTATAAGTTAGAATGGTAAGTAACAACTTAAAAAGCATAATAGAAAAACGCTACTCCATTATATAAAACTTCCGAATTTTTTCAGTAAAGTACACTAAATGACATCAGAATACTCCTAGGAAAGTTGTAAACCACTGAGTAGGGCTCAAAAAAAAAAAAAAAGCGAAATAAAAGTCTTCTGGAAATAGTAAACATATCGATTCTAGCAAGTATGTGTCGCTTGTTTATGGAAGGTTTGATTATCAGATCAGTTTACAGATATTCGTGCCCCCCCCCCCCTTGTTTAGATTGAATCTATCACGTGGTGACTCATTATGGGCTCACAGTCATGCGCAGTAAAAAGTGAAATGAAATACAGTCATCTCTCATCTTACGTCCGCTCGAGTTACGTCCGTGAACCCATAAGGGAATAAATAACATTTTCGGCTATACACTCGAACAAGACGCAAGCGAGCGTAAGGTAAAGCATGCACAGTGGTAACAGCGATTTCAGCGGCAACCTTCCTCAGCCGTCTGAACGTGTCTTCAACAATTCCTCTGTTGATTTTGTGTTTGAGAAATGGGTTATTTGGGTCATTATCGTTAAATATTTCGCATAGCCCCTACACGCACAATCAAAAAACCTAGCGAAGAATCGCAGAAAAAGAGGCGAGCAATTGATCTTGAAACGAAGTTGCAAGTTCGGATGGTCTCGTTCTACAGTGACGACCATTTTGAAAAATAAGGATAAAATCGTAGACGCTGTAAAAGGATCTGCTTCCATTAAATCGACGATTACTGACGAAACAACGACAAGGTCTTATCGGTGATATGGAAAAGCTACTTGCATCATGGATAGAGGACTTGAACCAAAAGCGCATAGTCCTTAGCGCTGCGACCGTAACCGCTACCGTACTAAGTCTCTTCAACATGTTGAAGGAGAAAGCAGAACCCGATTATGACTACGAATTCAACGCTTCCTCCAGTTGGTTCGTGAGATTCAAGCAACGTTTTGCGCTGCATAATGTGAAAATGTATGGGAATCTGCAAGTGCTGAGAAGGCTGCCAAGGAGTCTGTCGAAAAATTGGATAAAATTATTACGGAGGAAAATTATTTGCCACGGCAAATATTTAATATGGATGAGACGTCCCTGTTTCAGAAAAAAATGACCGAGCGGACATTCATCCACAAAAAAGCTAAAATCTATGCCTGGTTTCAAAGCTCTTAAAGACCGTGTTATGATTCCGTTATGGGCTAATGTGACTGGATATAAATTGAAGCCATTTGTAATATGGCAAGTGAAAATTCACGAGCCATCAAAAACATTAGGAAGCATACACTTTCAGTTCATTACTGGAGAAATAAGAAGTCGTGGAGGACTCAAAAATTGTTTGTGGATGCGTTAATCAGCTGTTATGCGAGTGAAATAAAAAGCTATTGTGTGAAAGAAAATGTGGAATTTAAAATTTTATTAATTCTGGATAATGCTCCAGGTCATCCGTCTTATAGCGGTGAACTTCACCAAGTTCAAGGTCATGTTTCTCCCTTCAAACACTAATTAAAATAATAGTATACTTATTACAGTTAAGTCCCTAACCCCTATAACTCTGTTGATGTAATGTATCGACTTACGTACTGCCGGATGGAACGGAACCCAGACCTAAGTCGAGGGATGACTGTAATTTGTCATTGTAGACTAACTTCGATAGTGAAATTAAAACATGATCATCGCACCTACAGAAATCGAGTGACATTTGACAGTTACAAATACAACAAAAACCACATAGCGTTTCCACCCTTCCTCTAAAAGGATTTGTGTTCGAATCTCTGAACGCATGGATAATTTGTGAATATCCTTAAGTGTGAGCAGTGCCGTAACGAGGGCGTAGCGAAAGAGGCGCCCGCCACGGGTGCAACTAGGTTTGGGGCCCAAAACGTAAAAAAATAAAATAAATAAATAGATATAAAAGTCCGCTATTTTGTATTGTATTTTTAAATTTCTGTAATGCGCCACTTTAGAGACACAAATTCTGCAACTCATTTTGATGGGGTTCATAGTAAGTGTTTAACATATTGCATTTAGTAAAATTTAACTTGTACATTTAAATTTTTGTCATTTTTGGGGTTAGAGGGTGCAAGTTAGACACTTGCCACAGGCGCTTCATACCCTCGTTACTGTACTAAGTGTGAGACCATAAATCTGCTTAAGTGGAAGACTTTAGTGACTTCTAAAAGTTCCATGTTCCGTCTCTAAAATGTGCTTAACAATAACATCGCGTGCACCAACATCTGAATGCAACTTGAATCATTGTTGCTGACTAGTTGCATAACCTTCCTCTTATTGACCAATTTTATGATAGCTGCTTTCGGCTAGGCAACGGACTGGGCCGTAGAACTGACATCGCACCGTAATCGACCGAAAAACAGGAGACCCATCTTCGTTTCAAAATATTATGTATTAAATGTTTACAAAATTTTGTTTTGAAGCACAAATTTTATTGCAGTCCTTCTCCAGAGAATGCAGAATCCCTAAAAGAATTTCTAATGTTTCCCGAAGCGTACCATAAATAAATAAATAAAATTTCAATAAACCTATCAGGCTTGTACCACCTACATCCCTTAGCTCTTGTAGCGCAAGCAAGAAACAACCGCTATAATTCCAGTGCGTTTGCAGTGCATCTTAATTCTTATTTTTGAACTCTTTTTGGTGTAATATTTTTTTATATAAATCGCACTTCGCATTCATAGCTTTGGATCATCTTCGGTTGAAAGCATTTCTAATTTTAGGAGAACCTATTACCATCTTGTAAGGTGATCTTCCACTCCTTGTTACGGTCCAGCTCGTTGCTACGCAACTAATAAATGGTCTCATCTAGATAATTAGCCAAGCAATTATAAAACTGCTGATGCAAATAACTGAAGTATGGCTCTCCCGCTAACAGCTCCCAATTATATCTTCTGTTTATGCTCAGACATCTCTCAAGATTCATTTTTCACGTGGAATTAATATTTCATGCAAACTGACAAATGTGGTAGTCTGCTATTTCTTCATTTAATACCTTAGCAAGACCTAACAGGTTTTTTTTTTTCCTAGACAACTTTGATTAAAATAATTGCTACCGGTCAGCGTCAAAGAAGTTGACAACCTGTATGTTAACACCGATAACGAAAACCATTACTGTTTCTAGGCAACTCCTAACAAGCGACTGCTGTGTAATGAGGTTAAACAACCAAGTTGTAATTTACAGAATATTGCATGCCATCCACGAGACCAAATGGCTCATAAACGCGATGTTGAGGGATGATAAAAAATGAAATTCCTGATTCGCTAATAGGACTTACCACCAATTATCCATGCAGGAAAATAGCAAAGGCCGTTTACAAACCCATTATCCAAGATACAGAAAGTATTTGTCATTGTTTTTTTTATTTGGTCGCGATGCTATATTTGCAGCACAATACATTGATTGTGCTGCAAATATAGATCAAGTGCTAAGACTCTGTTTTTCTGAAATGCTAATGATGATCGTGTTATGAATAAAGAAACTGCTAGATGGGTAAGTTAGCTTTGCTCTTTATTGGAAAACAGAACCAAGTGAACTGACCATATATCATAATGTATATAGTCGACTGAAACAACTTTTTTATTCATTACAGATGCGTCGTTTGCTTTCATGAGATCCAATAAATAAATGTGTCAATTTTTTCCTTCTATAGCGTGTACCTACTGCGATGGAATTTCGTGTCTCCAAGTGGGAGAAAATTTTAAAAGAATAAATAGAAAAGTATAAACTAAATGTAATTGCCTACTGCATGACATAGCATCTTTCAAATCTCATTTCTGTACGTATTCTTGACGATATAAAGAAGAGGATGATCTGCTTAATAGGTGACCCCCTCCTCTCTCACAAACTCCCCTCAGTCACTTTTCCTATAGGCGCTCTGTTTCTGCATTAGGCTTTTTCTATGGGTATTTTCATGGGCATGTTTTACTTAACTACCCTCTACCATTCCTCCATTTTCTAATCATGTAAGAATTAGAGCAGCCACTGGTCAACACCCTGTCCAACTCAAGACTGTGTGCGCACGCGTGAGATTTTCTATCTGCTTGTGAAGCTTAAAATTTACTTAAGCCATATTGATGAGATGAACAGAAAATTCCGTAGTTGAAAATGAAACTGTGTGTATGTGTATAAGATTTTGCTTTTATCAAAGGGAGATCGTCACGTGCCTTCAACCCTCGCTATATATTTGCCACTTGATCTTATTCGTATTAACTATCCTTCACTGTAGCACACGATAATGTTCTCCTTTCTATGATGTCGCAATAGAAGGCATTATCGTGGCTGGCGAAATGTGCGTCTTCATAGAAATGTCCCTTATTTAAAATAAGCTACCCCCAAAACAGCCGGAGTTTGCCCATTAACTGCCTAACATTAAGTTTCGTAACTCTGCTCTATCTGAAGGTTAAACAAGCCGCTACTTGCACATTACGGTGTCCACTTAGAGTTAATAGTATACCAAGGGGACGATCGATGTGCTCACCGACATGTGGAAAGAAGCGAAATACATTCGTTACATGTACGTGGATCTCATCACTCAGAAATAATAGAATCTGCCATAGTTGTCGAATTCTGCTTTTTCCCCCGCAAGTCTAATTTACTAGGGATTGGATTCAGTCCTCGATGATGGAGTGCAGCCCATCTGTACATTAAATCCAGAAGTTTCTTAGCTTGTAATATCTAGAAAAGATGGAACTCTTTCCTGACACGTCTTTTTGTCACTTGAACAATAATTCTGTCGTAAGATGAAAATAGCAAAATCGGCTTAAACGACTACTGTCATCCACGTTAATTTATGGACAGAGTGTGGAATTCCTTCTGCAGGCTGTTTTTATTAATAATAAAAACAGCCTTTAGGAGCATTCCTTTAGGAGCATCAAACAGTTCGTTTGATGCTCCTAAAGGAATATGACTTTGTGGGATACATTGCATCAGAATGTTGTGGATTTCACTATTAAGACTGAAGATATGCCATGAATTTTTAATAATGAGGATTGCTTTAGGTCTGTATTCAGACTGTTACATTAACAGACTTAGCATTCCTAACAATTATGATCTCAAAACATTTTTTCTTTTAGTATCTCTGCTTTGTGGAAAAAAAAAGAACATTTGCAATCCCAATGGAAAACAGTTAACTCATCTTGACTTGAATAGCACTAATAAACAGTGACTCTACAGCGTTTCGAATACGTCTTTTCAAACAAAGGGCGCGCGATTCTTCTGACTGCACTATTCGGAATATTGACATGCTAACAAGGTGGAGAGCACGCTATACACAAGTGAAATTTAGGAGAAAACTTGTAAGTGGACATCAATCATAATACGTCTTTGTTGTTTCCGGTATACAATGGGGATTTTAAGGGTAACCTACCGAAGCATTCATAATTGATTTAACTAATCATTAGTTAAGCTTTCATTATTTTAGTTTGCGTGTTTCTTTTACAGTTTTTCATACAAGGTAGGCGGTAGAGGAATGATATTAATTGTGCATATACAAAATATCTCGCCATACATAAAGCAGCTTGAATTTAGATCTAACATTTTAAACATTCATTTTGAACAACTGCTGTTGCTTATACCGTCTGGAACTTGAAGAGGAGGCTTATTCCACGCAGCGTAAGTGGCATAGGGATGAATGGTGACTGAGAGATATTCAAAGTTAGACTGAGAATTGGCACGGGATTATTGCTGCTCGAGTTGTAATGGGTTTCGAGGAGAGTGGAATTGCAGATGCGAATTCAGCCAAACAACGATCACTGGAGTATTTTGAAGAGACGCAGAGAGGAAACTGAACAGATATACACAATAGGGAGTGCATTTCATAGATAATCATTGAAAGTGCATGAATGTGCAGGTGAGCTAAAGGTGTTGCGCTAATCTCGTCTTTCAGAATTCGTCGTACAACTCCGTACAGTTATCAAGCTCTTATCTTGTTTATAACCCAATACTTCTTAATATAACTTTCAGTTCTACAGGTGCGCAATTTTATTTTCATTTTCATCAATTATTGACCATTCATCTCTCCCTTGTTTTTATATTTGTTAGTAAAATCTTAATGTTTAGTTTTAGAGGTTTTATTTTTAAGGTTTAATTTTAGATGTTTTCACTCACAAAATTTCTCACTTGAATAATTATTCATTGAGATTAGATTCATTTCAGAGCTTGTAAGTTTGTAGATAGATCTTAGTTTTGGTTTCAACTGTCCCGATTTTAGTATTTAAATTGTTTGCTACGAGACGAAACAGTAGGGCAGAAGCGTACGTCATGAATGAAAATATATAAATCGGCCTACAGAACATAAGTTAGAATGACCTTTAGATTCAAATGCGGTGATAAAGATCTCTCTACAAGGATGCCGTATCATGAAGGCACCTGGTTTTCGTTTGCTTCGTACCATTTCTGTATTTTTCGCATGGACTTTGTTGCAAGCAATGTATTCATTGGAATCTGCAACTTGCATGCAAAGTTGAATGAAACGTAGATCATATAAACATCTAATAAACTTAATTATAAACTATGTGAAGCAGATAATTGTCCGATGCGTATATAATCTACAATTTACATTATTTGTGCAATAACCACTAAATATTTAAGCAAAAGAGACGCGGTGCATTAATGATGTCGCTGAGACCGCACGAGATAAGTTAATATCAGTAGGTATCGCGAAAGTCATGCTGCTAAACTGGTCATTAAGGTATCGCGAAGGTCATGTTGCTAAACTGAAGCTTCATTTCAGCAGCATGACTTTCGCTGCTGAAATGAAGATTCCTTAACATGAAAAAAAACCGTCTTACTATATCTATTGATAAAGTACCTGTTACAAGTTATAATTACTCATATGCCGCTGCCACATTAAAAAAATAATCTTAAATTGTTTCATTTGAAATATTGAAGACTTCTTAAAATCTCGATTCGAATCCGATAAAGGACGCAAAGTTCTGGAATTTTTTTAATCTTCCACAAAATTCAAACAGGCCGGAAAACACATCCCTTTTGAATGTGCTACCAACTCAACGTTTCTTCTACTTTACATGGATTTTAGGCCAGGTGACCTGTTCTGGTCTCGGCCATCTCTTCCTTGGTCTTCCGATTCTTTTTTTTCCATTTATTTTATATTTGTATAATATTTTCTGTATATTTTATAATGTTCTTTCCATTTTTGTTTATACTGTCTTATGTAGTAATTAATTGGTTTTATTTTCAGGGATTGTGAAATTTCTTCATTTGTTTTGTGGTCCCACTTGGAACTTCATTTCTGCTGTTTGAATTCGTTTTTCATCTTTCCTTTTTATGGTCCATGTTTCGCTTCCGTATAGTAGAATTCGTTTTGACAAGACATTATATAGTCTGATTCCAGTGTGTTCTTGTACTAGGGATGGCTAAAATATATTATTTATTATGCCATTTACTTTGACAAAGTTTATTTTAGTGTCTGTCTCTTTCTTCTTCGTATGATAAATCATATCCCAAGTACCTGAAAGTATTTACGTGTTCTAATATGTTATTATCTATCACTATTTTACTTCTTATTAGGTTTTCTCCTTTGAATGCCATTATTTTTGTTTTTCTTTAGATATTATCATATTATACTGTTTTGAGATATTATTTAATGATCTCTGTAAATCATCTTCTGATGTAGCTAATACTATTTGATCATCTGCAAATAGTAGTTCATTTGTGGAGTTATTTGTATACCAAATGAGTAATGCTGTTTCCAGATTGTTATAATTTTACTTATATATATTGAAAAGCAGAGGTGAGAGGGTACATCCTTGTCGTACTCCTCTTGATATATATCTTTCCATTCTGAGATGTGTTCTAATTTAACTGCTATTTTATTTCCTGTATATATTTCTTGAATGGACTGTAAAAGTTCGTTGAGTATATTTAAATCGGTTAATATTTAAAAAAAAAAATTGTCTACTAATTTTATCAAAGACTTTTCATAATCAATAAAGGACACGTGCGTTTCTTTTTGAAATTCTCTTCTTTTCATCATCATAACACTAATTACGGGTATAGACCATATTGGTCTGTTCCGGTCTCATTATCCATCCAATATTCTTTTTTGAGGTCTACCCTGCCTTCTCTTTCCAATTGGCTTATTTTAGTATTTGTTTAGGATGTCGGGTGTTGGCCATTCGGTTTACATGTTCAATCCATTTTTGTTTATAATTGTTTAGATTTTTTTTCTTCTACTGATTTTGTTTTTAGTTCTTTTAAAATGTCTTCGTTCCTTTTTGATCTAGTAATGTGTATTTTGCAGTTCTTCTCATAAATCTCATTTCACTTGTTTTTATTCTTTGTTTATCTTGTTTGTTTATTGCCCAAATTTCACTGCCATATAATAATGTGGGCACTGCTAAAGTATTGCATGTTTTCGAGCGTGTTTCTTTTTGTACTATATTTGGGTTGAGTGTTCTATTTATCAGGCCTATAATCTGTAAAAATTTGAAGTTTTTAATTTTGTCTTTTTCTCCTTCATATGATATTTCACATCCAAGATAACTGAAAGTATTTATCTGTTCTATTATTTTATTATTAATAACTATTTTGCTGCTAGTTGGAGTTAGTCCACAAAATGCCATTGTTTTAGTTTTATCTATGGAAATTTTCATTCCAAACTGTTCGACTATAACGTTTAAATTATATATTGCTCTTTGTAAATTGTCTTCCTTATCTGATATTATTACCTGATCAATAATAGTGTATTTATTTTGTTATTCCAGGAAATGTCTATACCTTGATTGCTTAACGTGTTCCACTGTATTAATATTTCATTAATGTAAATATTGAAAAGTGTTAGAGACAGAGGGAATCCTTATCTTATTCCTTGGTTTATGGATTGTTGTTCAGAAAACTTTTCATTTATTTTTATTTTTTCTTTCATTATCTTTATATATATTCAATATTGCATGTAGTAAAATATTAGGTATATTTATTCTTTGTAATATATCAAGCAGTATATATCTTTTTACTTTGTCAAATGCTTTTTCGTAATCTATAAACGAAAGATGAGTTTCCAAATTAATTAAAAAATTAATTCTCTTCTTTTTTCTATAAGTAGTTTTAAATAGAGAGCTGCATCCGTTGTAGAGCGTCCTTTTTTAAATCCATTTTGACATTCTAATAATATTTTTTCACTGTATGTTTTTAGTTTTTCATTAAGTATTCTGCTATATATTTTGTAGCATGTATTCAATAAACTAATACCTCTGTAGTTACCAGATTTTGTTTTATCCCCTTTTTTAAATATAGGTATTACTATGCTTGTATTCCATTCTATTGGTATTTGTCCATTTGTATATATTTTATTTAAAAATTTTTAGTAATCTCTGATGAAATTTTTTTCCAGCAAATTTATACAGTTCAGAGTTTATCCCATCTTCTTCTGCTCATTTGCAATTTTTATTTTATTTAGGTTGTCCTTTAATTCTTTCATTGTTATCATATCATTTAACGTATTTTGTAAGTTTCTGGTATAATTTTTTTTTTTTTTTTGATGCCAGCATTATCCGTCCAAAGATCTGTAAAGTAATCTAAGAATTCTTTTACATCAATTTCACAATTTATATTTGCAGTTTCTTTTATATCTGCATTCATGTGTTTCAATATTTTATACGCACTGTGTCTTATTTTGAATATGTCATTTTCTAGATATGATATAAATTTTTCCCAGCTCTGTCTCTTTCTGGTTTCTCTTTTGGCAATTGCTCATCTTTTTTATATTCAATTTCATCTTCTTGTTTTTTGCTACTTAGCCATCTTTTAAAATATTTTCAATTATTATTTTTATGATATTTTTATGTGTTCCTAGACTTTCATATGCTGCTGATGCGATAATTTCTTTTATATTATTCCATTCTTTCTCAATGTCTTCATTTTCTTGTATTTTTTCTAAGTAGTTATTAATCCTCTGTTGGTATAAATTTCTTATACTTGAATCATTTGGTAGTCTTACTTTGTAATTAGATTTTGTTTCTCTAGTTTGTTTATTTTTTTGTATTTTTTGTTTGGTGGAAATCTTAGATTTGCCTGCACTAAAGAGTGAACTGTGCTGATTTCTAGCCCTCTTCTGACTTTAACAGCTAAGAAGAGGTTTCCTGCTTTTTCATTTGCTATAAAGTAGTCTAGTATTGATTTTTGTCCTCTTGCACACTATGTATATTTTTGTTTGTAAAATGTATTCATCATTTTTAAGTTATTATATATTGTATAATCAATGAGTCGCTTTCCATTTTTGTTTACTGTTGGTTCTCCAAATTTTTGTATATTATTGTTAATGTTTTTCATTCCTATTCCGGCATTAAAATCTCCGGCTATAATTATATGGTCTGTTTTATTTAATTTTTCATATATTCCTTGTAACTCTTTGTAAAAGTAATCATTTTCTTCTTCTTTTCCTTCTTGAGGGGTATACTTGTGATGAACATGATTTGGGGCCTCCCTCGATGAGTCTAATGACTCCCTGGAGTTGCCCGTAATAATAGTAATAGTAATAATAGTAATACACTCCAACAACTGTTAAATTTTCTTTATTTAATTTTAATCGCACTTCTAATATTCTTTCATTCCAGTATGTATAATGAGTTATTTTTGCTTTAATTGATTTATGGATCCAAATCATTACATCAGCTTTTGCATGTATTTGTTTGTCCACTCCACTATATGTGATATTGTGGTTAGCTGTTTCTTTTGTTCCTTTAAGTTTCTTTTTTGTTTCTGTAAGAACTGCAATTTCTATATTTTCATCATTTAAAATTTTATCCAATTCTTCTTTATGTGTTATGCTTCTAATGTTCCATGTAGCATATTTCACCACGTTTTTCTTTTTCCAAAGTTTCTTAACCTTTCCCAGTTTGCAGTCGTTTCCCATGTTTTCTGTTCGGTTTGGATTTCGTTGAGACTTGAAAGTAACATGTGTTTCCCCTATGACTAGCATGACGATAGGTATCCTAGTAGTGGGGCTGCCACCTTAAGACAACTAGGCTTTCCTTTTTTAGTAGATAGTGAAAACTACAGTTTGAGAGGAAAGAGTCACCCCCTCTCCCTCAAGTTGCTCTAAAAACACTGGGGGGAAGGAGTAAGAAATAAGAGAGAGAGAGAGAGTAGAGGGGAAAGAAGAGTAGAAGACCAGTCTCTAGAGATGACATACCAAGTGTATATTGTATGAAGTAAGATCAGGTCTAGCTTGGGTATCTCGGGTTTGCCATGCCCGTACTCACCAATGTGAGCCCCTGAGATAGGGGCTCTCTTCTCTTTTCTATTAATAATTTTAAAGTAAAAATTGGATCTATGTAGGATCGGCCTTTTCGGAAACCGTTTTTTTCTTCTAGTAGTTTGTCCTCTACATTACTGTTTAGCTTCTATTTTAATATTCCTGCATGTATTTTATATCCTGTTAAAATTATTCTGCGAATTCTCTTAAAGTTATTGCAATCGTCTTTATTTTCTTTTTTATAGATTGGGATAACCAGTACTTCTTTCCGAGAGTTAGGAGTTTTCCAGACCATATACAAAATTTCAGAAGTCTTTCATGAAATAAATTTTTCACCTGCATTTTTGTATAGTTCTATATTTATATTGTCTTCTCCTAGTGTTTTCCTATTTTTCATTTTCTTTATTATATTTTTCATATAATATCACAGAAAATATCACAAATAACATTGTGATATTTTCTGTTAGGTCATTCTTTGTTTTATAAAATTTTAATTCATTGTTCTCATCTGTCCAGAGATTTTGGAAATCGGTCACCCATTTTTCTAAATCTATTGTTTATATTTTTATTTTTTCTTTTATTTCTTTATTAATGTATTTTATTACTTTATAGGTTTTGGGTTGTGGCTTAAATATATCATTTTCTAGTTCTGTTACGAAATTGTTCCATTTCTCTCTCTGTTTTTTTTTCTTACTTCCCGTTTTGCAATTGCACTGTTTCTTTTATACTCTATTTCTGCTTCTATTGTTTTGGAATTTAGCCATTTCTGGTAACTGTCCTTTTTGTTTTTATTATATTTTCTATTTCTTTGTTCCAGTCTCGTAGTCCTCTTTTTCTAACCCATTTGTACTTTATTCCTAAGCTTTCTGTTGCTGCTTTTGTGAGAATTTGTTTCAAATTTTCTCATTCCTCTTCTATGTCACTTGATTCATTTCTGGTTTGTTTTTAAGTTTGTGCAATTTGAAATGTGTTAAACATATCCATTTATGAATTTTGTCTTTCCTCCTAATAATTTGCCTCTCCTCTTGATTCTCAGTTCACGTCTGATTTATCATTAGTTGTCTCAGTGCAGCATTGACGGATATTTTCCTTACACAAAATACTATACTGGCGAGTTATGAGTAATTCAATTTTTGCCTCATTAAATATATTTTTTTCTTCGTCATGTATGACCATCTCCTCTCCCCTCTACTGCAAGCATCACTTCCTTTGGTTATAAGCAAAGAAGGCGGAGAAAACAGTTCAGACTTCCTCGAAACTTTATCGTTTTTTTTTCCTTTGGTTCACTTTAGAAAATGCTGTCGACTTTTGTATAGATGGTTATTTGGTGAAAGGTGTGGCGAACACCAGGGATATAGATTGATTTCCTAACCAAGTTCCTCGATTTTGACACACGTGATCAGAGTGGTATGACGACATTTATTTCCGAATAAAAAGTGACACAATTGCAATTGATCCAAAAAGGAAGTTTTTCTTGGAATTCAATCCGCAGACGTTGTACTTGCTGCCGCTATACCTTGGCCATCTTTTTATTTATTTATTTATTTTTTATTAGAACACAATCTTTCAAAATAAGCCACACCTTAAATATCCGAAAAATGCACAAAGAAAATCTTTGATGTGGAAACTATATTTGTCTCAATTTTCCACTAAGACAAATCTTACGTGCACATTTTACGTGTCAAGCGTCTCTTTACACGTATCCGATTAAGTCAAAATAGAAACAACAACAAAAGATGTGAATTCGATAAAACCAGTGTTGTGAATAATCAGCTGATTTATTTTAGCTACATCAGTAGCTGAAGCAAAAGTTAGCCGCGCAGATCACCATAAATAAAATCAATTATGTGAATCAGTTACAACGGAAAAATACTCAGTACTCATTGGCTGTCGTTACAGTTACTGGGCGCAAAGGAATTATTCTAACTACGTGAACTGAGTATAGAGTACAGTACTTAACATAAGGGCGCGCGTGTGGCCATATTTAGTCTCTTCATCAGCAAACGTTATCAATATTTTAAATGATCACTTCTTTGTTTAATATAAGACGTTGTAATTGTGCTTTATTCGCACAAAAAAAGATAAGCATGACTGAATGATTAAATGCGAAATTGAAATGAAAACTTTGAACGGCGTACTTTTCCCAAACCTCTGAAATCGTTAAAACTTTCCATAGTCTCGTTCCCAATGGCATCATAGCAATTAATATTGATTATTGCTTAAATACAAATAGAAGTCTAGCAGCTATAAAGATTAAAAGGATAGTGCTTTCAAAAAGCTATGAGACCGATCTCAATTTAAACCTGTAATGAGTATTTATTTATCTACGAAGGATGAAGTTATGAAATTATCTAAGAAGAAGTCTAATACTAAGAAAGATGGCGCTGTCAACAGATTTTTCTTAATGCGAACGTCATTATATCAACAGCTATATGTATTTTTGTTAAAACATTATATAACGAACTCGATATTCATTGAGTTCATCACTGCTTCTTGCAAATTCAGAATCATCCAATGCAATGCTAGGTTCATGGTGCAGTTTACGTCGGGTTTGGACACCGAACCTGAGTGATACGGCGTGGTCCATCACAAATAAATGATCTATGAAAAGTGGTCCCATCTGTTAACGTTTCTGTTTTGGGGATGAATTCCTGCCTTTGATTAGCTTTACTGTTCTGGGGAGAAAAAAACATGATTCTACTCTGTAGTGTTTTTATGAAAATAGGCCAGTTGAGTATCAGCTTGATGTCGGTGTGCCGACGTCAGAATGGAATAAACATGAATCTTATAAAGCATCTTTGTGAGAGTTAGAACGTCAATTTATTACGAGATTAACATAACGAACTTCATTAGGAGCTATTTATCATTCTAGTGGAGGACCTGGACCACACTGTTCAAAGTTCCATCACATTGTGATGGAGAAAGTACGTGTGTCTAATTGTTTTGCGATTTGTTACCTATTCATGTATGCAGAATGAGGAATCTTCATAGTAAAGCCCTATGCTTCTCAAATTGGAACGGTGTGGGTTCAAATCCCGGAGGATAAGAATATTTCTAGGACTTTCCGAGCAAGACTTGGAAATTTTGAAAGAGATGATGTGAAAGAACAATTTTCTTCTTAAATCATTTTAGAACACGCGCTTTTTAATAACCAGAATACCGCATATGGTATACCATTAAGTTATTAATCCATATTTCTACCTTTTTGCAACAATAACCTAGCGTAGCGGATCAGATCATGCTCTGATCATCCACTTGATGTCAGTGGATCAGAGCATGATCACCCACTTCTAATATGAAGATGCCAAGCAAATTAATATTGGCGTTATTAAATTATGTAATGTTAGTAAATAGTTAAACTTATTTACTAAATTATGTAATTATTTGTGTACAATACTACTGAAAATTAGATATATTGGACTTTTCATAATTTGACACCAGTGAATGTTATCCTAGATCGTCCATTCTGGAATATGCATTGAGTACATAGAAAAAACGAAAACGATTTCACTTGTCTTTCCATTCATTAGAAAAAAAAGGAAGGTTTTAAGTAAATATCTCAAAAAACCAAATTTCATATAAAGTGCATTTGCAGAGTTTAATATGTTTATTTCGCAAAATATTTTGATTTTTAGGACATATTTATAGTATAAGAATTTATTTCATCTGGATTAAGAGTGCTAATAAACCAATTTTGCATTTAAGACCGTCATGAGGCAGTGAAAACTTCAACAATAAGATTATCTAACGAAGAAAGAGTCGTGAAATTTGTTCTTTGAATAAATTACAGTGGATGTAGGGTTTTCTCATTAATTCGGATGCATATTTTAATAACCGGGCTAGAAATATTTCATGTGTTTCATAAAGACCAGTCAGGTGTGTTATAATCTAGATTGCCTTGCTATTTAAGCTTCCAGTAAATCTTGTAATAAGAATCGATCAGCGGTTAAGGTCTTCCATTAGTTTGCAAGAAGATAACGAACCAGTTTTGTTCAAAATAAACAGTGGCTGGCATTTGATATGGTCTTTGTCTTTCATCTAGAAAATTCTTAAAATATTCTACATCAATTTCGGATTTTTTTTTTTACTTGTTCGACTCTTCCATTTTTTTATATTTTTTTCTAATTATTGTTAAAATTAAGTATATCAGTGGTTGAATTTTACCTTTAGCATACGAATAGAAAATCATGAAGAATTTTATGACAAATCCTCCATTTTAGTAGGGATATAATATCTTGTATGTTTTTCATATGTAGTTTAATTCACCAAATATTGCATCTCAAACCCCTTAGTTCATAACTGCGGAAAATAAATAAATAAACGAAAAAGTTCCTTTGCTTAGTTTAGATAAAGACAACAGTTGACAAATTATTCCTTTTTTTACAGTGTTAAAAATAAACCAAAAGTTTAATTTAATTTTTATTAGTAGTATCAGAGCAGGAAGAGTCACAGAATGAGAAAAATGACCCGAAATCTTAAAAAAAAAAACTTAGTGCTTCAGTGCATATCGTGAAAGGTCTGTCAGTAACTATCTACAGACCTTTCACAGAATAAATTCCGATGCGAGGAATCTTTATAAGGACCTTTCACCTAAAGGTGAGTTAGCTGGTCTTCTATGGGAAAGGCGAAAAACTTCTAAAAATGTGTACAATTATGTGTCTCTGGTGTGTAATAAGCAGCAGTTTTAAAACGGTATGTCAAAAAATTCCCTTAATTCTTAAAGAAAGTAAGGACAGCGAGAAAGATGAGACAAGCCGCTCCGAAAACTTGTAATATAGTTCTCATGTTACGAAGGATTAAGTGTTTGAAGACCACGTTGGTTTCGACTAACGTGGCGATATTTAGTGAATCCAACACTTGGACTTTGTCGCTGAATAAATTTCTTTGAATTGCAAATCTTCAAGTTCCCATTTAATAATTTATATATAGTTCAAAAGCGATTAGCAAAGAACATTAATAGATAAATTAATGCTCTGAGACTCTAATTAAGGATTATTAATGTTAATACTTAAGTAATAGACGTATATAATTAATTATGATAATTGAAGTTAATTATCCATCTTTAAACTGAAACAGAACCTGATTAGTCCATCTTATTTCAGGTGATACTTCTCATTTATTTCATAATTAATTAGATTTATTTAGTTTGGTTTTCGTAATTTTTTTCAGACTGTGTTGGGCTATCGTGTGTAAGAATTTTATATGATAAAGAAGTACAGCTTACAAAACACGGAGAAATATATCAATAAGGTTAATTGCGACTCTGCCGTTAAGTGCATTCCATGATTGGCTTACGTCATTGTTTACTCTTCGATGGCACACACCGAGTTCCAGACGTGACCCTTTTCACTGAAATAAAGTTTCTGCTGGAGTTCAGAGTGGAATAGTGGAAGCTTTTCTTCCCTTTTAATTCTCTCCTGGTTTGATCTATCTGTTGTCAAAATAACCATGATCATTTATTACGGTTACTTTGAATTGCCGTGACTTATGGACAAGCCGTCGAACTACCTACCAAGCTGGAAGATTATTGTAGAGTGAAGATAGAAAGAATTGAATATAAAACTCGATCGATGTTTGGGTACATTCATCACAGTGTTCTGTACATCACTGCTGTCAAATGCTTTATTACGACATTTCTACGAAATATGTTAATTTTATATGCCCTTTTTCTTTTTACCTTTTGGTAAACTTCAACAACTTTAAAGAGTAAAAAAAAAAATATTTATCTTGCATCAAAAAATAAAAGTTTGTGGATCTGAGATAGGAAGGAAGGAAAAAACTTATGATCTTGAAGACTTCCTTTGCCGCACGCAAGTTTCTTATCAGAGAATGAAAAAGCGACGCTGTATTCACATTTATGGGAAAGCACCAAATTTGATCATTAATCTTCCAATAAGTGCTTGAACTTAGAATACCATCTGCATATTTTAAAGCGAGCTTCTGTAGTTTGAATGTTGAAAAGAATTCTTATATTAAAGCTAGAAAGAGTGAAAAAGTGTTAGTGTGTTAGGGAGACAATTGGTATTCAATATGTATGTAAATAGTCCTAGCTGATAAGAACTGCATATGAGGTGTGAATGAAGGTCGCGAACTTTCCTCTTTCTTTTAATAAAAGACGTGATGGCGATGCAGGAGGCCTGTCAAAAACTTTCAAGGACTTTTGAAAATGCCTTTTCTCTAACACCGGATCACCTACTGGTATCAGAGAATGCAGGAAGTTGGAGAGATCCTCTAATTATCACGCATCCAATAGCGACGTTCCACGCATTCCAGGGGGAATGCAATAAGTCCTTGTCCTTCTCTACGCATTAAGGCGAGTTGCGTGCTTAGTAAGGGGTTGATATAAAAGTAGATATTAGTTAATATTGCAAAAGTTATTCTTAAAAATTATTTTGTTCTTTCTTTAATACGATTCTGTCGAAAACTGGAGAACTTTAGTGAACAAAAAGTGCTAATTATTTCAGTTTTTATTTGGTGATAATATTTCGTATACTATTATAGTTAATAATATAAGAAATAAAAAGTCCTAACCAGACTAAAAGGTTTTTTCTTTGTTGAACATGATCAACTATTTGAGCATATTTCCCCCCCCCCTCTTTGCGCTTCTTTCACAATCCAAGATGACCGATTTTTAATAAAAAAAAACAGATTAATTATCCAATAAGGAATTGTTTTCATATCATAAATTTTCCAAAGGTAATATTCTTGTTCTTCACATGTATTATTCTTCAGTAATTAACTATTTTTATTATCTTATGAATACGCAGGTCACAACTGTTTTGGCCATTGCAGTATATGTTAAGGCATATGCGTCAACCTGGTGTCAAAAACGTATCTTATAATTTTTTCTACCAGCTAATACATTTGCTTTTTATATTTTCATATGTCTTGCAAAGACGTGAAATAATATAATAGGAAGCAAAAATAAGTGTCGTTTTGTAATGCTGCAATGGATGCACATTCTTAGTTATAATCAAGTGCAATCTTCCATTGAGTATCCTTTCGGTATTCAATTTTGTGCCAAACTTTTGAATGATTTACTTATCAAATGGATAGAGAATCACTGAGGTGGATATTTACTTTTGTGCAAAAAGATCTCTCGTTTTTAATCAATTCAGAGAAACCTCAAAAGCTTCAACGTAACAAAATAAGCTTCAGACATTTTTATTTTCTGTGTTGAAGTGCAATTCTGTTGTTCTTTTCCCCTGGACAGCCACCTTACTATCTCGCCGTGATGGTAAACCCGTTACTTCATCAGGAATACTAACGAAGCGCTACAACATCAGAGGGAAGGCTTCGTTGAAGCCAAATAAGTTAGTTTCGCCCAGCGGTTCCGACTTTTACCTTTGACTTTTTCCTCTGCTTACAGTGAAGATAACCTCAAACCGGGCTTCCCTATCGATCGTTGTTTAAAAGCAACAGTTCTTCCTGAGCAATGTTGGTGCTAAAGAAGAAGAATATCAAGCTGACCCACTTTCCTTTATTACACTTGTACCATTTACACCGCGGGAATATCATGAGGGCTTCACTAGGGCCAGTCACTTACGCCTGGTTAGTTCGCGTACGCACACGTGTAGTCGAATGTTATAACTACTACAAACGACGTCACTATTACACATCTATTTCATGCCTTACGATTTCCGTGGAACATTTCGTACTCTCTCTTCTTTTCGAAGTTACTTAAGCAGACATTTTAGCAAGCCGTCTACTATTGCCTTTCAGCAATACGTAGAGTTAGCGTGAATGGGAAATTTCATGACATGTAACAGCTTTCATATATCAATGCCAATAAAACTAAAACAAATTTAATGTACAACATACTTGAAAAAAAAGTTAAAGTTATTGAATAAAATTTAATATAGGATTCAAGGCTTGTACACTCTTCTTCAGAAATGGTTAATTTCAAGGACATTCAGATCGGCGAGACAGCTATGGAAATTCAACGCTTCGATTGAATTAGTTTCCGCTCCATGATTTTTTTTTTTTTCTTGAAAAGGGGCCAAATTATTGAGTCATCAATCAGCCTAAATTGCCTTTTCTGTGCATTTATTAATTTTATTGACACCGCCTAGTATTTATTTCTAAAATGTAAATCCTGCAGAGAAGCAAATTTACTGTTATGGAAGCAATATGTGCATGGTATGTTTGTGTTATGAAAGAAAGAACTGAACGAATGAGAAAAGAATGTTTTGTTGTTTAACTCAGACCATTGAATTGGTATATTGCATTATGTCAACTGTGTGTGCGTGTTCTCAGTCAATGCAGCTGATTTTCACGATGAAAAACCCTGCACATTCGTCTCGTCTAACTTGCCTTCGGTTTAAAAACAGTAACAATTCCTCGAATCCCCTCTACATTCCTCATATCCAGGTGGGATTCGACTCTGGTGCTTTCCACCAAGAACAAATGTCACTGTATTGTTTTGAGTTGCTCTACCCGGGATAAGAAAGTGATTGAGAATCTTGTTTAGCTAACCGTAAAATCAGAAACCGTGAAAAGGGTTTCGTTCAAAAAAAAAAAAAAAAAAAGAAGAGAGGATTAGGTTTATTGGACTACGTTGTTTAATCCCGGCTGCAGATTGTACTGGACATTAGTAAGTGAAGAATGTCAAGTTGATATTCGTCGAATCGCTCGCTTATGAAATTTATATTTATAATGAGAGAAAACAGGAAAATTTAATAAAACACACCCTTTGGTAAGAAGATGTGTTTGCTTGGATTCGAATCTATCAAGGGAGTGGAAAATTCGTAGGTGTTGTAGCTAAAGGTGTATTAATATGGAAGAGGCAAGGCATTTCTCTAAGAAAGTCTGATTCACTCCCCGCACCCACCCACCCACTCAGCCAGAAGAAAGACGTAATTCACAGATAGTATTCTCTTCTCAACGTAATCTTAACGAAAGAAGAGAATTTGCACTCAAGTAAAGGAGGTTATATACGTACATACAGAATGAAAGAGAACAGACGTAAAATAATGGAATATTAAGATATCTCGACTGTACACAAAAAAACACGATGGCCTTAAAACAGATGAAAAGGTTACATAAAAATTTAACATTTCAGAATATATCTTTTTGATGGAATAAGGTTTCAGAGAGAAAAAAATGCCATCATAAAAGTCTCGCCTAACAATCTCGCTTCAATAAAGATACTGCGTACAAAATCCATCATAACAAAACACCACTCTTATAATGTATTATAAAAAATAGACTGTTAGTGGTTGTATTCATGTCGTGCGTAGTCCGTCTAGGATGTGAAGAATCTTTTACGAGAGCTTTTCAAACTGAAGGTGAGGTAGCTAGTGTCATACAGGAGTGGCAGGGTCTTTCCTGCTGGCCTCCCAGGTTTTTCATCCCGCAAACCAGCCAGAACACATACACAATTAAGAGACAACGCACTTATCTCGTAGCCTTTGCTTCTTCAACCTTAATCCCAAAATAACCCCAACAATCAACTCTCTGTTATCTTCCAGATGAGGTAGAATTTCTTTTAGAAACGTTTTTAAAGAAATAGTCGTCATCAAACGTCGCGCATTGTGGTTCATATAAGATTTTGTATAAAAGACCAGAAGGCAGTTTCATTCTTAGATTAGAATCGATAACCAATATTAATGGTTGGTCCAACTCGTACACGTCTTTGTCTTGTGGTTCTCTAATGAGACTTACAAGTAAGCAAACCTGTAAGTTTACATTTAAATTTGATACATTTAAAAGCTAAGGGGACGTATAGTTTGAATATATATAATACTTTATATAATGTTTTATACAATCCCTAAAAGAAACAAGAAACGTTTTGTACCATCTCTGCACATCTTAGGGATAATGGAAAGATTAAGAAAATATTACGATAAATGTGTGCCTGAAGGAAAGACTCGCCTCATGACAGATGCCGTTTGTTCACTTAGCTATTAATTACAAAGGTGTCTTATGGCAGTATGACTGCAAGTGAGAGTGATTATGAAGGTTATAGTAAGGAAATCTACAGAGAAACGTCGGCTTACATGTTCATTTTTTTCTTTTCAATAATAATTGCTCTGCAGCACCTTGAAACATGAAAGTAGATGTTCTTGGGTTATTTTTTGTACTTTTTGATTGTGTCCATAACTAGAACTACTTGTGTGAGTTCGTCAGTCTTAAAAAATCGATAAACAGTTCTTCTGCGAAAGTACACAAAGGAGTTTAAGAGTCCTGAATTTCTTAGGATTTTTGACTAGTACGCTGCAGTCATGGAAATTCAACACTTCAATTAATATGGCAGTAAGTCATCCAGAATATTCAAGATTATTCCATTCCACCTCCCCTTTGGATACGTGAAAATAAAAAAGGGCAATGTGAGAAATATTTCCATGATTGGCACAACCGCACGCAATTCATATAATACTATAAATAAAAACGCCATATAAGGAATTCCAAATAATATAAATTAAATGCTATTTTTTTTTCTTGAATTCATATTTAGTAGTAACTAAATAAGTAGCTGTAAGTGTGTGTTAAATTTTAAGGAGTTACTTTCGCTTGAGCAATATTACATCATAGCCAATATTTCCGACACTTCAATGCACACGGATTTCTTCTGCAGATAATTACGAAAGATAAAGGGTGCTTAATTACCCTAATTATCTCATCCTCATCTGAATTTGTCCTTGAATTGAGGTACAGTTATCCAACTTCCTACAGAGGTTGCAATTCTTTTTTTTTTTTTTATTAATACTAAACTCGTGTTTATTGACATCCAAAATTCTACATTGATGCCTAAATATTTATAAAGAGAAAAGTCAGTGAGGTATAACAAAATATTGAACATGATATTAAATACATTCTTTGAATCGAAGTTGATCTCTCTCTCTCCCTCCCTCGCCTAAAGAACCCTTTTAAAACATTTGTTGTAATTATAAACAGTCTAGGCAACATCTGATTACTTTCTCATTTAACTTGGGTATCTTTCCTGCAACCTACATTATTTTGAATGCGAAGGATTTAGAAAAAAAAAAGATAAAAAAACTGACAAAATTAAAAGACGTATTTTATTTAACATATTAAAAGAAAGACAAATAGCAAATAATATTCTGAAAGCTATCATAAGTATATATGAAAATAATCAAATACAAATAAGATTAAATTATGAACTATTATGTACGAGAGAGATAAACCAAGGAGTCCGACAGGGATGTCCCCTTTCAGCAACACTTTTTAATATTTATCTAAATGAAATAATAATAAAATGGGATAAATATTTCCATCAAGGTATTAAACTTTCTCCTACTGTAAACTTAAATACTCTTAATGACCAAATAAAAATTTAAAATTCCGAAGATAACTTACAGAAAGATATTTTAAATTTAAATAGATAGCCAAGATTAGGACAATAGGATGATAATATCAACAGAAAAATAAAAAAAACGATGGCATTTAAACAACAAGATCCAATAAGAACTAAAATAGTACTGGATAACAAGATTTTAGAACAGGTGAATTCATTTAACTACCTAGGATGATCACATATGAAAATAAAAAGATATAAACCTAAAAATTGCGAAATATTTAAAAATAACAGGTACAATTAACTCTATTAAACCTAACCTAGTTCAAAACAAACCAGACTAAAAGTATACAATACGTTAGCTCCACCAGTCTTAATGGATGGAAGCGAAATCTGGACAATAAAACAAAAAGACAGAAAAAGAAAAAAAAAAGTACACTCTATTTGATCACAAAAGAAACGAAGAAATTATGAAAGAATTAAACCAGGAATCAGTAATAGAAAAAAATTAAAAAAATATAAACATAAATGGATGGATCACGTTGAAAGAATGAAAACAGAAAGATTACCAAAACAAGCTTTAAATTACAAATCATTAGGAAAACGAAAACCAGGTCGTCTTCTTATGAGATTCAACGATGACTTAGGCCTAAACTGGCCACTTTAGGCCTAAATCCTTGATACGTATGATGATGATGATAAAAAAATAAAAAAAAAATAGCTGTTTATTTTGGTATTCCAATCTCAGAGTTCATTTACTAATATCTTATTCGATATCCCATTCTATATGTTCATGTATGGGATTACTATTAAAACTGAGGTTACCATAGCAACGAACATTTCATATAGATGAGTCATAAAAGATTATCGAAGGATTGTTAGCATACGTTGACTCTTTAGCCAAAGTTACAGAAAACTTTAATCATAAAAGTGGTAGCGTAATGTCCAGATAAGAGAAGTAAAGTTCTTAAATACTGGTCAATTCAATAAGTGTTCACTGAGCCCAAATATGCACGTAATCAACTCGAGGTTGCATCATTCGTTTTTTTTTTTTTACTTCGCAATGTAATAAGGTCGAACAATTCACAAAGTCCTTTCAGAATTCGCTTTTAGGGACAATATTCTCCCATTCCAATTAGAGTGGAATATTGCTCATCCTGCTATTTCTCTAAGAATCAATGAAGTCGGCACTTTTTAAAAGTAAATAGCATACCACCACTGTTTACGTTTGATGATCAATATTTCATCTCTCTCTCTCGCTAACTTTTCGAGTTACTGTTTCTATTTGTTGCTATTCCCCGTACTCGAATTGGATATCAATAGTTTGGCAGGTGCAGTTCTCAGAAATTTTTCCTTTCACTCTTCCATGTTCATCTTTGTGGAATGGTGGAAATGGAATTTTCAATGTCCCTGACGAAATGCTGTTTACAGGCAAAATCACAAAATCAATAAGATCGTACCTCCCACTCTTCCCCCCTCCTCCCTATAATACTATGCACATGTGCTCTCCTTCTTTGCATGCAAAGTGGTGCGCAAAGAAATGTAGGAGAAAATAGGATTTTTATGTGTCAAACTCTATACGTGAAGGTGGAAAAAGTTAGAATTTATGACATGCTAAAGCGAAGATTCTCTGACTTATACATGACCAATTTTCGTTTAGCGAGAAGGTGGAGAAAGAGAATTCAGCAGGTGTGTTTTAAAGGAAATATCACTCAGGAGTTCTACGATTAGATCGTAAGTGTTATATAAGTAATTCTTTCGGCAGATTTTACAGACAAATCTTTTCAATATGTCAGCAAATTTAAAAGCATATTGGTTAGTATCTGTGAAGGACTTGCGTAAAAATTGACATTATATCCCTCAATATTTTGTATCAAATATGTAATGGAAGATAACTTAATCGATGCAAAAAGTTACTTGGATTTACTGAACATTTTATGTAGATTCTTGCATGTATTGTAATACGAACTTTTCAGTTAGCCTTTAGTAGTACATTCAAATATGATAGGAGAAAAAATACTAATAATACTAATTTCTTGTTTTTCGTTTGTTTTTATGCTGATTGTAACAAACCAAAAATTCTCTTTCTCTCTCTATCTACGTACTTTTTATTTCGTAATCTTCCATATCCGACCTCGGTGTTTTTCCCGATTTACATTTCTAAATCCGTTTCTGAGAATTAATAGCGCGTGTTGTAAGTAGCCTTTCCACTTCCTTTAAAGCATTAAAAATGTTCCTTTTTTTTGTTTTATTAATCAAAGTAAATTGTTAAACATTCTTTATTGAATATTGCCTTATTCTCAGACTTCCTTACGCAATCTTTAACTAGCTTCATATGAACCGTGTAACTCTATTCGACCTTGTAGAACTCTCCAAGCCGCTCGCGACCAACGATAACTCGGCAGTCGTCTGGTTACATTAATCACTTAGTAACGTACGACCTGGATGACTCGTCGTTCAAGCATTACTTCCCGTCATTTGTCTGTATTCAACTGTTGACATATAATACTGCAGACTACAACTTGCGCATGTACCATGTGGCATCCTTGACGTTCTCTATTATCCATTTGATGCTTTATGTTCCGGTACCGGACCAGGAAGTTGAAGACTAAACGTACTTCGACTTAGTTACGATCATGTAAAAAAATGACCTGCAGAGACATCTGGTAGGCCCAAACAACAACTATCGTGTTTATACGTGTGCATCAGTTTAATGCAGATGTTGACATTGTCTCGCTCTATTTGAATTTAACGCAAATATTTTTGTTGTTTTCCTCGTGTACATAATTTACTATTATTACTTCAGTTACACAGAATCCACTTGAGCAGTATTTATGGTTGGAAGTTTGTAAAAGGGCAATATTTTATGCATTTTCGAGTCCATTACTAATTCTTAAAACTCATAAAATATTGGATGATTTTAGCTTGCCATTTGTGTTTTTATTTATTTTTGTCGTTAATTATATTTGCTTAATTTTCATACTAATTTATTTTAGTTAGTCCAGAGTTGCTTCTTAAATATAGCGTGCACTTTAATTTTCATCCTAAGTAATTTGTGTGTCTACATACGTCAGTTTGATTGCGAATAGGATTTTGTCGAAAACAAAGTAACCATTAGGATTCACACTTTATATAAAACATTATTCTTATCGCATTTATTTACTTATTTCAATCTCAGATGTCAAATTTTTGGTACATCTAAAATTGAACTGCGTCTGATATTAAGTCAAATTTCACTGTGCTATAGTCAGAGACGAAGAGTTCACAAGTGACAAATAAAATACTTATATCTACTTACCTAAAATTTACTTCTGGAAGTAAGATAATAATAAAAGAATTCAAAGCAGTGAGAATTACAAAGACAGACAAGGAATTCAACCCGTCAAGAAACGAAGACTTCGTTTGTTAAATCAGTTTTTAATTGATAGTCATATGTAAATAAACTGACAGTTGATTGAAACGTTACGTAGAACAGTATAATAGAAAATCATACAATACGATTATATGATTGGTATTTTCAATTGTAAACGGAAAAATCCTGAACATAACGTAATTTACATGTTTATAAATGTTTCCTATTTGGTACGGCTAATGTTATCTTTTTCCTCAAATGACTATTACAGCATAAAAATTATGTAAACTCGAGTGCCCTGAAGACAGTAAAAGAATCATTACTTCAAAACATATTGGAATATTTTTATCTACTCCCTTAACCAACAATAAGTAGTTGTGAAACCACTTTCATAATCACACTGTTGATAAATTTACCCTTCAAACAGTTTGTTTTTTCGTCTTCAAGAAGTGCTTCAAAGACACCGCTGCAAAGCATACTTATCAACACAGAATATCAGCAAGAATACTTATAAGAAGAGAAATGGGATATTGCTTTGTTTCTCATTTCGCAAACAAATAAGTAAATAGACTTTTCCTGTCCTTTAACCAAAAAAAAAAAAAAGTATACGATAATTGTGTAAGTTCAGAGGGCCGTAGATTATATATATAAAAAAAAAAAAAAAAAACTAACCCATTCAACTGTTGTCAAACGTATCATTTTAGACGCCCTACGTATTTTTCACTACGTCGACGATCCTTTTGAGAGGAAAACAATGCCTCTATTATTGGAGTTATGGCTCTGTCAATCATGTTATTCTTGGCCCTGCCAGCCGATCATCCAACTGCAAGTCACGATCCATATTGCCGTAAACCGTGCAGTTCGTCAATCATGACATCATAACGTCAAGCAAATGGACAAAATGATAGAATGAGTGGTTCAGTAATTGTGTTAAAGATTTTAGCTATTTCCCACACGTAACTCAGTCGCCATACGAGTGCTGCTTATCTCTTTGCTGGGAGAAGTTAAAAAGCATTTGAGAAATAAGACTTATTTCGCCATCTTACTCGCTCAAAAACAGGAGAAATAACGGTATTTCTACCGTAATTTCTAGGCACACGTATTTCATATTTGTATGAATCGAACCCAAGAAAGCAGATTTCTACATAACCTAGAAAATTTACTTAAAGAAATGATATTTTATGTGAATGTGTTTACTATTTTTTTTCTTCGGAACTTAAGACTTTTCTCAATTTTTAAAGTCGTATGAAATCGGCCAGAGTTTGATAAGAAAAACAACGTGGACATATCATTACCACTTTCATTTCGTTCCTTTAGATTCCCATGAAATCGCTTCTACGTTTATCGCTTGTAACTTCGGTCTGCTGTCTCTTCCTTCCTTTTTTTTTTTTTTTTTGAATTGATATCTGTATTTACCAAGCAAACTATTCCATTTCATCTAATGGGTTTAAAGAAGTCTGATGTTTGCTGCCCGGATTAGAATCTTTCACTTTTTGAGGGATTTTTATCCATCGTATTTTAACCGGAAATTAAAAATAAATACATCTTACGACAATCCTTACCAGTCTCCTTGTGAAGCAGGAAATTGGATCTTAAAATGGAAGGACAAGGAATGATTAGCTGCCGTACTCCTACCATTAGCTATCGGATCAACTTTCACACATCTCTGGAGATAAAAACGGTTGGTAAAGGCTGCCTGAGAAATGATAGCGTTCAACATTTACATAACTTAGTGGAGAATTAGAAGTTAGAGGATAAACTGAATATTTTCACGGGGTTCTAAGTGTTACGGAATTTTTTCCCATTTGGTAAGCGTTGCTATCGATTTTCGAGAGCTGAACTTCTTTATCGGTATAAATTTTCAAAGTATTCCTTGCCGCTTCTTAGGCTGATTCCAGACATCTTTGAAGAAAAGGCAAATGCATGTATACTGCCCTTTTTCCAGAAATAAATCCTCACCTTAAATTATTAATGACATCAGTATGAAAAGGGTTATAATTATTCCTAAATGTCTTATTAAAATTGATAACTGCCCGCCAAATGTTCTGGTTTTTGTTAACGATTTTCTCAGCACATGCACAGCATACGTCTAAAAAACGTATAATCTAATTTGATAGACGATAATCAAATCAGAGATTTGCTAGCTTCATTTTCGGTCATTTATTTTTTATGGAAATTTCAGAAGCTGCAACTACAGTAAATAAGTTTAACAAGTTTGTTAATACGAATACCGACCAAAAGATACTGCCTTTATCGATCGTTGCATCATTATGATGATATCGATAATTAAAGATCTATGAAATGAAAATGGATTTTACCAAGCAAAAATGCAAATTGTGTTTGCATTTTTAGCAGTAAATTATCATTATTTATAACTCTCTTAACTTTTATGTCATACACATAAAAGCCACTTTTTTTGTCATTAATGAAAAAAAAAAATTACCTCAGCATTCTATTTACATTAAAATATTCAGCGATATTCCTGTCATTACTCCACATCATTCTTACCGAACAAAGTAGCTTTAACTATGGTTACCGCACATTTAACGTTATCTGTGTTTTTCTCTCAACTAATGGATCCTAATTTAATATAATTTTTTTTATATAATTTCTCTTCTGAAACTTTTTTTCATAGGTATTTCTTTTACAACAGCATTAGGAAGGATGCTCTTTTAAGGAGTGAGATATGTATAGAATTATCAACGGAATCTTCTATCTCCCCTAATAGTTCGTTCTTGACGACGTTCTTAGCTTCTTATTGCAGTAGGCATGAAGTATATTTCAAATTTGAACCAAAAAAAAAAAAAAAACAACAACAACAGCATCGCTTCGGCGGCAATGGGATTTAGGCAAACTTATTTTGTTGTAATAAATGAGATTTATTTTATTTATTTATTTTTTAAAGGCATTTAACATTTACAGTTAAATTTGATTTGTTCTCGTCAGAAGGATAAGAACAGTACTAATGAGGTCCATCATTTATTTTTATTCATTCATCATTGCTCCGCAACTAGCCAGATTCTTTGCGTCATTCGAATAGGATTCGAATCTAGGTCTTTCCAACCAAAGGGTATCATCGATGTCAAAGAACTACAGAGGTCCAAAAGTTCATTTACTTTACAAATAAAAAAAAAATACTTTTACATAGTAATTATAATTTAAATATTGCAATGATTGTAACCAATGTCCGCGCATAAGAAGCTCCCTGGCTCACTCGGTATCCACGATGTCCTCTAACTTGAAAGACCTGGATCTAAGAAGTTAAGTTTGCGCCTGAACGTAGTTCAAGTCTAAAAGGTAGTGCAACACCAGGGCAACTCGTTGTAAAGGTGGTTAAAAAAAAAAGCTAAAATTTACTTTTAATTAATAAATAAATATAATATTCTTTATGGCAAAACTGATAGCATATACAATAATTTACTACTATATTGTCTACTGAAACCAGTCTGATGTTTCCTCTTAAATCACTCACTTTCATGGAATTATTAATAAAATATAAACTGTTGATTCCGATTTGGTTCGGAATGAAACAAAGCTACCATTTTACATAAATTACAATTTATATAATAGATCTTATATAAAAAAATGCACGTTTGTTGAGGTATTTATAGATATTTCAGTTGTAATCACGAGCTAATGGTAACACGTGGCTCGTACTATCTTGCTCCGATAATATTCTGATTACAATATGACTAATAAATATTTGTATTATTTTACCGTACATTTTGGTTTTTGGAATTTGCTAAACAATTATTTATGAGTGAATATTGTTATTCAGCAGTGATTAGCAAAGCAGTTGTCAGTCTACTCTACAGTATTCTTTATATATATATATATATATATATATATATATTATTAATGGTGAGTAATACTGTATGTTAGGGCAAATTTTAATTGATTTATTAAGGAAAGTTATTTAAATTTTTACAGTTGGTTTACTTGATCAGTTATTCACCAACAAGAAAAAGTTTAATATTAGCAAAACAATGGCTTTATCTTATGGTTGAAATAAAACGTTTTTTTAGTAAATAATTATTTATTGATATTTTATTTTAAATAAATTCGATTTTAGCCATTTGATATCCCTAATGTCATGGAAAGAATTTAATCTTGAAGTGAAATAATAAAATTTATTATTTCACTTCACGATATTATTGTTCGAATCATGTTCTGACTGGATTGACCGTATAATTGGCTAATGTTCTAAATAATAAGGAACACACACACACACACACACACACACATATATACACACACTCTTTAAGGTTTTGTTCATAATTTAAGGCTATAAACTTGAGATAAATTGTTGCATATTCTGATCTCGGCTTTTGTGTTCAGTAATTTGTAGTGCTGAAACCCTGGTTAATGACCTAAGCAGTATATTTGTAGTGCTTCCATTAAGAAGCATTGCGCAAGTGCAGATCGTTTAGAGTAACATTTCTAGAGCTACAGATTTCGAAATTCAGCTGTGTTTGCTGGAAGCTTCCATAGGATTAGTGATGATGTTACTGCGCTGATAACGGCTACAAGTGTTTGTTATTAAAACGAATTCAGAAGAGTAGACATTGCTAGCCAAAATTCATTCGCTTGCATACTTGATCTCACCCTAAATACCAGCAATTCAAACAAACTTTAATCAGATGATAATAACATTAAATAAGAAACACAGAGAGAAGAGGTCTAGATTCCTGTGCGAAGAGAAGCAAAATAAACAAATCCTAATTCAGGAATATTAAGTAAGCGTTATTGATGCCGGCTAAGAAATAAAGTAATTCTAGAAAATTACAGCTGCTGCAATTCCCTGACTGCCACATTTGTTGTTTCGGAATGAAAATGAAGGCGAAAAAGGAATGAGTGACGAATAAGATGGAAAAAGTTTCTTTAGGAAGCAAATTGAGGTATCTGCGAAATGCCCAGACAAACTTCAGATATTTTGTATCATGAAAAGAAGAAAATTGCGTTTCTTTTGTATAAATAAGCAGATGAAAACTTTCTCAGGCGCAATCGCACGGGTTTTTGTCATGGGTAATTGCAGCTTATTTAAGTTTTTTTCTTGTGGGAATCTTCCCGTCTTAAGATATTGAACAAAATATCCTTAGAAGTGCAGAAAATACATAAGTTATGTACATAAAAAGTATTAAGGGAAAAAAGCGATGGAACAAGCCCCTGCAAATCACTGTCTAGATCTTTTTACGTAAAAAATACAGAACTTTATTTGCTAGTTTAAAGTGACGAATTGTATTTGATTCGTGTACTCGAGCTCTATCCTCTCAGAAAACACAACGCTATAGTAGCGTTACATTTCTTAAAGCGCGTAATATAGTTGATGGCCAATTTATGTGTTCTGGTGGAAGGATGAAATAATAAAATATTTAAAAACACTGGTCCAAGAATTGATTGTCATAAAATAGAAAAGTCCAAAGTATCGCAATCCAATGTAGAAATAGTGATAAGCCGTCTATCACTTCCTGAAAAAGAGATTGTCACAAAGAAACCAATTTCACAAAGAAATTGGTTTCTTTCTAAAACTAAATGAATCCAAAAGTAATGCAAGGCTTACGAAAAACTTTGACAGGAATTATCTTAATATTGCACTACTTGAATTTATCAATTCCTAAGCAGAGTTCCGATCTTTGCACTTAAAACAAAAAGTCAAGACGCCCCATGCCGAAGCTTCCCATTTCTTTAAGCTCTGAATCACTTTTGAAACTTAGTTTCAAACGCAAATGTGCTATTGGGCTGTAAAATAACAATGGGTATTTCCTTTTTCACTTTTCTTTTTTTTATAACTCATATTTCGCTTCCACATAATAAACTTGTTTCAGATTATATAGGATAATAGTATATATATAATTCTAGGATAATACTATATAATACATTATATAGTATTATCGTAGCATGCTTTTCTACAGGGATGAATTAAATATATTATTATGCCTTTCCGTTAGAAAAGTTTAATATATCTGTATATGTTTTCGTCTCATATGATAGAGCATATCCCAGATATCTGAACATATTTGCTTATTCAAATATTTTATTACTTCTCATCACTGTTTTGTTTGTGTTTTCGCTTTTCAATATCATTTAGCCATTTTCATCGGGACTGTTCTTGAGATTTCATTTAATGATTTTACTTGTTTTTATAAATCATCATCTGATGTAGCCTACACAGTTCATCTTGAAATAATGTCCGTCTTTGTTTAGAGGTCTATTTGTACGCTATTTTATTACTTTACTTCTTGCATATATTTCTTGAACTACCGGGAGTTATATTAGTATATTTAAATTAACTAATACTTTAAATATTTTTTGTCTTTAAACTTTATTAGAATGTTTTTCGTAATCAATAAAGGTCACGTGTGTTTCTGTTTCTTTTCGATTATTAATTTTAAACCAAAATTTGAATCCTTTCAAGATCGACCTTTTGGGAATCTAGTTTTGTTTTGATTCATCTCTAATATCCCTGTATAGCAAACACGACAGTTGTTGCTATCATATTTACTTTTTTTTTATAAATTGGGGTAACCAGTGCTTTCCATGAGTCAGGGGTTTTCGAGTAATGCGAACCTTATTAAATAATGTCACGAATCTTTCTTTAAATGCTTTACTCTTTGTTTTTTGCTTAGTTCCATATATGTATTCGTCTTTTCATATTTGCCCATTACAAAACGATCATTTTATAAATTATTCCTTTTATGAGACGTGTAATGCAACTTTAGGGATCAATCGGAGTCACGCTATCCCCAGGTACCGCGGACTTCAGCTTGAGAAACGCTACCGTAAGGTACCTGGAGAATGTGAGCACTGATCTGCCCACTAATAAGCGACTTTGAATATAAATCTCTCTCTCTCGTTCTGGAGGGGGGGAGGGGTGCGAACACCTAGCAGAGTATGGAAAATGTTTTGAAGATGTTTCCATGGATACTCACAAGACCAACACTTCGGTCGGTATTCGATCAAGGATGACAGAAACATTTCCTATACCTTGTCAGTGACTTTTCCCCACCGATGAAAGCCATTTCAATGAGATAAATCCAGAATGGTTCTTGGATTTAGCACAGTTATCTCCTACCCCTTCCAGATAGTTCATAGATCTGTAAACACCTCCTCTGAATTGGAAACACCTCCTCTGAATTTTCCACCATCCCCAAGGGACGGAAAACTATACTTCTCCAAATGCTTGAAGACTGATTTATCAAACTCAGCCATGCCTGCACATGTTCAGTAGTCTTCGATGTTGCAGTTGATGTTGTTCATAAAAAGAACCATTTTGATTTTGTTTTATACGTGTGTGTGTGGGGGGGGGGTTTCTTTGAAAAGTATTTTGTAATGACGTATTTCGAAGTACATTAATGCCTCCCTTCATAAATTTTCAAGACTGCGTTTATGATTAATTTAATATTTTCCCGGCAGGTTTTTCAGTATTAATTATTTCTTCATTAAAATTAAGGATTACAAATTTTGCCTTAAATGTACTGAATTTTAAATTAGTTTTAATTTAAAACTCATTTAAAAAATTAATTTAATTTAATTTAGAACAAATAACGCATCTGATGTATGTAAGGCATCTTGTATACATCAGATGCCTTATTTGTTCTTTCTATCTCCTTTATCATAAGTATGAATAAATTATTATTATGTGTTCTCAAAATGAAATTAGCTACTTAGATATTCATACACAAGGAATAAGAGAAAGTGGAGAGAAAAAAAGAACAAGAGTACAAAGTCGAGACAAGTGGCTTATATAACCGGAAATAAAAATCTTTCTTTACAGTTTACACGTTTACAATAAATAAAATTGCGTTGTGGCGGTAACCTGGGATTGTTGTTGTTATAATGTTCCATCGAGTCGTTTTCGACTCCTGGTGATTCTATGAACATACACTCTCCATTCAGATCTGTCCCTGACCCTGTCTTTCAGAATCACCAAGCGCACTCCAGTTGCTTCTTTAACTCCATCCACCCATCTAATTCTTGGTCTTCCTCTTCTCCTGCTTCCATCAACTTTAGCAAGCATCATCTTCTCCAGGCTGTCATTTGCTCGCATAATATGTCCGAAGTATGACAATTTTTGCTTGATGATCATAGCTTCGAGGGAGCAATCTGGCTTTATTCTTTCTATCACTGATTTATTGGTCTGCTTTGCAGTCTAAGTTTCCAATCCCATAATTCAAATGCATCTATCTTCCTTCTTTCACTCTTTCTCATATAGTACCACAGGGAATACCATTGCTTTCACGATTCTGATTTTTGTTGAGAGGCTAATATCTTTATCTTTAAAGATCTTGCTTAAATTTGTCATTTTCTTTCCGAGTAATAATCTTCTCACTTCTTCAGTACAATAACCATCTTTATCAATTTGAGGTCCTAGGAGCACAAAATTGTTAACTGCTTCCATTTTCTCCCCATCTACTTCAAAATCATTAAGTTCACATGTTACCATAACTTTTGTCTTTTTGCGGTTAAGTTCAAGACCATATTTAGCACTTTCTTCTTTAACTTTCATAATGAGTTCCCCAAATCTTCTTTGCATTCTGCTAGCAAGGTGGTGTCATCTGCATACCTCAAATTATTCATATTTCTTTCACCAATTTTAATTCCAGTCCTGCCATTCTTAAAATGTATTCGCTGTACAAGTTAAACAGGTACGGAGATAAAATACATCCTTGTCGTACCCCTTTACCTATTGTGAAATACTCAGTTTCTCCAAGATTCTGATTTTTTTTACCAAAAAAACTTCCATGTTTTCATGGACTTTTAACCTTTCTAACTATTTTTGGGGTCAAAATACATTCAATATTCCAAATCCGGTTTTCTACATTAACAAACAACTATATTATAAAAATTACATTTTAGTATATTGAGTATAGTATATCTGTTTTTTTTTTTTTTTAATAATCGTATAGAAGATCAGATTTGGAACATTGACGGCGTTTTGGTGACTCGTAAACATAATTATGAATTCCTTAGCATGTAGGTCGGATGCCTTATGAATCATTTTCATGGATCCATCTACTACCACTAAAATACCATCTACTTATTAAAAATTTAATTTTTGGTGTACTGCAGTCTTTATGAATAGTTCGATTTATTTCATATTCCTCATTTAGTATTTATTTCATATTGTCTGGTTTGCACTTTTCTTTGTTTCGACATTTTAGCCACTTCACTGGTTGTTATTTATTATTTCCATGGAGTCAGAAGTCTCATCGTGGAAGATCCATTATTCTCACAATGCCTGTCATACCTCTCCCTAAATTCATTCACTCACGAAGCTTCCACAACAATCTCTGGCAACTCATTCCGTCCACTGCTAACCATACTCTTACGCAAACTCCACTGGTGACCCCTCGTTCTCTCCCTTCTTGCCATGTACTGAAAAAACGTTTTCCGTTTCCATCCTATAAAACCCCTTTAATAACTTAAATTCTTCTATCATATCTCTTCGTTTTTGACTATCAAATACTTTTTGAAGCCCACAGATCAGTCTATTCTCATAGGGAGTATTCCATAGACCCTCCCCCTCACACACAATCTTTGCCACTTGCCTGTAGATCCACTCCATCGCTATGAAAGCTGGGTGTCCAGATCTACGCGCAGAATCACATTGTTATTAATATATAATGTTTATTCCCAACATTACTGACATTAAATGCGAGTACAGAGAAAGCCTTCGACACTCCCTTACTAATTTAGTTCTCTATTCCTTCAATCATAGCATGATTTGAACCTTAACTTCTTTTCCATGTACTTGATGCATAACTCGAACATTCAGACAGCTTCCGAGATATGTGATATATGTTCAATATATGTTATATAAACATCAAATTTTTCTAATGAAAGTTTCATTTCTCCAGCAGGAAAATGAAATTTGACTCACAATATATTTACATCCATCCATTTCCTTTTCACTAAATTAACACTATATATCAGTGAAACATTTCCAGCAGTTGAAACAAAAATTTGGCGAATCCATACATATATTGAATACAGTAATCTGCAAACATTTATTTAATACATTATAGTTTTTAATATGTTAAGGGCCACGGGCTTTACTCATATGTAAATTGTGTAATTTGCAAATAAAATCACTTCGGAATATGCTTATGTTTAAAGTATAAAAGTATTTGCATAATTATTTGAATTCAAAACATTTTTGAAACAGCATTTACAATACAAACAGCTGTCGACCATACCGTAAAACTCTGATCATTGTGTACTATTATTGGATTATATATCGATGATTATAAAAATTGCTCGGTAATCAAAAAACAAAAACCGATTACGATTGTAAATAATAGCGTATTCTCTCATTTTTGTTTATTCCAAAATTTTCTCGCATATTTCAGATCAGGCAGCAAACTGCACTACACCAGGTTCTTTCTACATCAACAAAGTAAAACCTGGTTGTATCGGTGGGTATTGCTTTTCAAATATCGCATTCTTTGCCTGCGTCTGAATAAAATATATTGGGAACAGTCGCTGTGTAATAAGTATCTGTTTTGAATGGTGATTCAAGGGCATGCTTCGAAGGAACTCGATTAAAGTATGCGGGCCTCACTTAAAGAGACGCAACCATTTCTAACCCTTTCTATATTCTACTCTGGTATAAAATTACACACAGCTTTTTCGAATGATTCAGCGGATGGACGAATAATCTTGTTTTTAACTGCTGTTCAAGGCATCTCTTCCTTAGTGGAAAGGGTCGCAACATTATCCATTCGACTGGGATTAAAATCCCTTGCGGTATGTGATGATCTTTTTAATTCTTTTTGAACTGAAGGTGAGTTCATCCATTCTTATAGGTTAACGGCAGTATTTTCTTCCAAAAATTCGGTTTTTTCGCCCCCCCCCAATATAGGTGAACCTGCTTTTGAACAGACGCAATTAACTGAGATGTTACGCGCTGCCTCAAAGCCTTCCTTGTTTCCTGAGTCCTTCCAAACAGGAACAGCTCTCTTTGAGGTTGTCTTATTGAGGTAGAAGATGGCTTGTGGTATTTGTTTTAAAAGTTATCCGTATGCTGAAATCAATTCATTATCCCATCCTGCACTTAGATTAATTAACTACTCTTGTTCAGCACGTGCATGAATTAATTGCACTTTATTGGAAAGATTAATGGGAATTGAGAAACTCCATTTCTAAATTATTTTTATTTGTTAGCAGCCAGTGCGATAAAAATAACGAAAATAATCAGCGAGAAGAAACCGAAAGTGATTTTAAAAACTTTTAAAAAGAATTCTTAGATGAATTACATTAAGTAACCTTCAAAGAAAGTGAGATTGTTGTGTTATAGTGTGTGTGTGGCACGTGCTATTAATTAGCCTTCCCGAATAAGCAAAATCGAAAACTTAACCTTCAGCGCCATGAGAGCTTGAATATGCAAATGCATCTCTAAGAAAAGCTGCAGAATTGCGAAAATGCCAGTCTGTTCGCCTATTTCGTTCTTGACCATGTAATCGTGTATACTTATGGAAGCAGAAACATACGAAAATATTTTCTTCTATTATTTTAAGAGACTAATTTTCTTTTTTAAAAACCGAAATCATTAAAAAAAAGTGCTGTGTAAATTAATCTTCGATCCGTCTTTGATAAGTTTAATTTCTCAACTTGTCAAGTTGGGGAAAAAAAGATGAACGTAGAATTCCTCTTTCCTTGCACTTTCAGAAAAGTAAAGGCGCTGTTCGAGGCCAAATTATTTCTAATTCAATGTTTCTACTAAACGAAGTTTAACTTTGATTATTTTACCCTTAAAAACGTATCAGGTAGTCAGTATTGTATACTAATTGGATTTTTGCCATTGCCCACGCAAATTAACTCGCAGACGAATTGAAAAATAACTAATGAATCTATATTTAAATTTCCACTCCGGTTGTAGGGATAGAATAAATATAAATTAAAAAAAAAAAAGAATAAATATTTTGTCAACAATCAAATACCACAAAACGCCGTCAGAAGTCGCTGTTGTGTTCGGATCTCTTGTTACAATGCATAACCAGCTTTAAGAGTACATATGTTTCATTATTTATAAATTCCGATTTATTGTTATTAAACTTCTCAAATTATTATTATTTTAGTTTGAAATCGTTAATATGTAAATTATTAATTAAAATTTTATATTTTTGCTGATAAAATGAATTATACATCTCGCTTGCCTCTTGAAGAAGCCATATCATTTGAAAAGAGTAATACCTCGATTTCGGAGGTCTCTTTCGATCGCAGGAATTTCCATATTTATATTAAAGTTTATTCCATTAAAATATCGCCGTGGCTCTTTGCAATACGCCTATAGAAGTTTTAGCATTTCGATTTCCAGGTAAAATGGATAAATATCTTTTAAAATTCAACAGGAGTCACGCTGTGAATGCCCGAAAAAAGAATTCGCTGGAAGCAACTTCTGAAACTTGCCAATACCTCTTCTTGAAAGCCGTTTGCAAGATAACACAGCACTCAATACTTCCTGGGGATTAGAAAAAATTTTTTTCACCCACTCCTCCATTTCTCGGATTCCTCCGAAGGTTAGAAATCCGAACCTGTGCCAGACATAATAGGTTATCTAAACTGTGACGCTGTTTCTTTACCCAGGAGGCGGCAGTGAGTCATTCTGATCACGCTTCCGAACATTTCTCCTTCTAAATGCATTAAGGCAGTGGTAATGTTTTCTTCGCTTCAAACGCCGTACTTTAAATCTTTTCACCTTGCAGCTTGGAATTGTAAATAAGTTTGCTGCGACACGTTCAAAAGAATAGAAAATCCTTGACGCATTAAATACAGATTTCACTCAACAATGGCAGTGGGGACGAATTTATTTTTGGGGTGTTTTAACTTCATTGTATGCAGTTGTTGTTTCCTCCTTTTTCGTTCTTGTCATTGGAGGATAACTGAAAACCAGCAATACTGCTTTTTTTTTTTTCAATAAAAATAAAAAGACTAATGTCCTTCTGCCTTCATGTTTACCAGTAATTATTTGAAATATCTTATTTAATATATTAAATAACGTTTTGATCTCGAATAAAATTAACACCTTCAAAACTAGCTACAAATACGACCCCCAAAGTATATAGTTACGTCCCTACTTGAAATTTTTATTATTTTTGTAATAATAAAAATAAAATAAAATGCAATTCGAAATGTAATATTGAGAAACTAACTCATTATTCTTGAATCTTATATATTGAATTGATATTATACAAAGGCAATACTCATGCTTCATTTAAATAGGAGTACTGTACGCCCACAGATGCGAGACCCTTCGACACTTTTGCGCATGCCAGAAGTAGGCGAATCCATTCCGATAATAGGGTAATCAATGCATGTCGTGGGATGAGTGTTTATTATTATTGTAAGTCGGAAAATTAGTTTTTATTTTATGAAAATTCTAGTTCTTAAAGTGGTAACTATTTTGCTTGTACAACAGTTGGAAATTTTACGTGTAAAGCACGTGATTTCGCATGTTGGTATTCATATTCCAATTCGTATATCCTTTATTTCTCTCTCCCCTTCAGCATGAATTGACTATTCTTGGCAATCTGCCAGTCCCGATTCCATGAACTGTGGGCGTACAATACCTTCGCTTCTTGTTCAATGATATGCTGTCCTTGAACTTTTTTTTTTGCTACCGGACAAATGTTCTCCTTCCTAATGTTCCTCCCAATAAATAGGCGTATGTCGTATAAAGAAGACAACTCAGAGTTTTAAGGAAGAAGTAAACTTTTTTTTTTTTTTCATTTTATATACCTCCTAAATAACAGCCTGGATGTTTGCCATTTTGCTGACAGTGTTTGAACCCCACTGTGGATATTTGTGAAAACTTTGCATCCTAGATGATTTTCATTACGCGAGACTACCACCACACTACTTGCTGGAGGCTTTAAGTGGATTGGAAGATTCGATTTTAGTGTAGCACAGGAACCCAATGATCTACACCTTAACTCGTCGTGGTACTAAATGTACTGTAGGCTTACATCCTTTTGTGACGATACCTCTACCAGCTGAATGGGGAAATGTCCGTAAAGCATTTGTCAAAACAGCTACATCACTATTCAGATGATTATTTCTTTTTTTATCTCTCCTGTGAACACTTGCTCGAGCAGCTATTGTTACGCTTTACCAGTTGTCGTGTAACATTCTCCAGCCTGCTTTATGGATTTCAGTTATCCTGTAATGTCTAGCATTTAAATCGATATCATGTTCAAAGTAACTGCATCTGGTTTTCAGTGCTCTTTAAAATGCTAAAATACAAGTACATGAAAGAACAATAACATTATATATTGTTGTTACAGTAAAGCATTATTTATGCCCTAAACGAATACATTATTATCTCTTTCGCATTTGAACTGGGATTTTGATCCGGAAAAGCATAAATTATATCCAGCACAATGAAAACTCTTTCCAAAAGTCTGCGCAGTAGTTTAGATAATCTTAAGAACATCAAACTCATTACAAAAGAAAGAAGATGTTTCACAGGTCCTTTGTGGGAACAGAATTCGCAAACTAAACACATTACAGGTTTTTTAGAGTAATTTGTCTCAAAGAAACAGTCGCAGAAATGGAACAAAGCACATGTGAAGTTTGCGTAACTGTTTGTATTAGATGAAACGTTAATAGCGAGTGAACACGCACTTAAGGTTGCACGCAAAACTTCGGAAAACACGCACGACCACTTCCGTTATAACATCTTTAAAAGAAGCTCGCCGCGCCAACATGCCCTTCAGCAGGTATGACAGATCATTATTGTGACGAAATGTGGTCAGTTCGGCATTACAGTCTGCAAGCAATGCGAATAGGTTTTATGAGTTCAGTTGATGATCTCCAACAAGAGTATATTCGCGTTAGAAGAACGACCAGTGCTTCCTGGTAAAGCCGAGAAGGTTTTCTGATAATACGCCAAGTACATTGTTAACTGAAAATGATACAAACAGTGCATTCGGAAAAATGAAGACATTTTACCTGCTTCAATTAAAGAGGAGATAATTAGACTTGTAAATTCGGAGGCAGAAGGATATTTTTTCTTCCGGAAGATGGGGATCCACCACCGTCCTACCAGTTTCGATGACACATTTTATTAAAGAATGATTTCTTCATAAGTTATACGCTCTTTTTTTTCCAAAGGTGGTTTCACATTCTAAATGATATTAGACGAATATGGCACTATGCTGCTTTCACAGCCTTGTGGTTTCCTTTGGTCTAGCAGATGGCAACGTATTAATCGCGATTTTGTCATTAGCATGGTAATATTCTTTAAAATTAATGTCACATTGCTAACAATATTATGTGACAGATTAAAAGGTTGTGTTTATTTGTGTGTAATTCGGCTTTGAATTCGCCATGTATTTATTTCTGTATGATCAATCAGAAATATAAATGCAGTTATACAGATACTCCACGTGTTCTGGATAATAAATCGAAATTACGAATCCATAGCTATCCAGATAAGCTTAAATAAAAGCTTCGTGGATGTCAATAGAACATTAGCAGAACAAAATGGAGAAAAAGTGCACTGAAACTGTGGAAAAAAATATTTAAGTTTATTAAAATGTACTCAGCAGTTTTTACTAAACCTTAGTTAGGGTAGTGCACAAAATTATTAATATCATTATTAATATTAATGTTCAAACTTTATTCTTTAATTATCTCTAACATTATCTCTTTAATTATCTTAAGATACCCTGATTAAGTTATCTTAATCACATATTTAATTAAATAACATAAAACAATTATCAGATGAAAGTTGACAATCATTGTGGAAAAATAAAATGTATGGTGCACTTCGCTGCAGGTTTTGTAAAAAAAAAAAAAAAAAAAAAATCTAGGAATGTAACTCAAAATGATCATTGTAAATATGTAAAGGTTTGTTCTATAAATTAAATACACACACACACTGCTTGAAAAGAAGTCAATGGCACCTATTATGGACAAGGTGTGCCGTTACTTGTCGTGCCATGTAACGAGTCATGTTTGTAGTCAGTATAAATTGGAGAAATATGATGCTCTCAAGTCAGTGCAATCCGAGCGAAATGGCTGAGAGAAGGGAACAGATGGAGTATGAAAGAGGCGTTGTGGTAGGATGCCATGTTGCAGGCCTATCTGTTCGGCAAATTGTTGACATATTGAGCCATCCCAAGTCCGCCATCAGCGATGATGGTGGACTGAAAACCTCCATTCGTCGGACGACACATTGAATGCGGAGTTCCCGGCATCGACAGGAATATCACAAAAACATTCAGAACGGAGACTCACGAGATACGTTTCCTTAGTAGTAAAGCAGTATGCAAGCTCCACATTACTCGAACCAACATAGTCGTCTTCAGTGGTGCAAAGAGCGTATACAGTAGGACGTCGACGCTTGGAAAGCTATGCTATGGAGGCGGCGAACCACACTAGACCCTCTACCGAGCAGATGGATGGGTTCGGATGCCCTGTAACCCGAACTATGAATTTGGAGGTGGCGGTGTGATTGTCCTAATTTGACCTCGGAGCTCTGTTTGTGGTGCCACAAACATTGAACTCCGAGAGGTATCTAAACATTCCGGACAATGCAATGCTTCCTACTTTGGCATTTCTACAGAACTGACCTTTGTTTCCTTCAGCAAGAATGCACCGTGTTATAAGGTTGCTGCTGTAACTGCGTGGTTTGTGGACATGAACGTCACCAGACTTGATTTCCCTCCACAGAAACTTGATCTCAACTCTACTGAACATCTTTGCGATGAACTGGAGCATCGGGTGAGGTCAAGGGACGTCCGCTGCACAACAATCCAGGATCTCATTACATGTATACAGGAAAAAACGGTCCAAAATTCCCATTGGTCGCTATCGTACGCCTGTGGAAAGTGTGCCGCGTAGGATTACTGGAGTCATCGCAGCGAAAGGAGATCCTACATCTTATGAACGTCGGCGCCATGGCTGTTTGTTCCTCACACTATGGTGTCCGTTGACTTATTTAAAAGCATTGTGTGTGTATACACACACACATAACGTTGCTATAATAAAACCTCCCCTATTTAGAGTCTTCTATAGCTCGCATATCGCGATATCTCCGTGCGGCAATGGGACGAGTTACTGCTCCTATCGGAGCGTTGTCCCTATTATAAAATCTGCTGTTAAGCCACACCAAACAGTAATTTTCGGTGAACGTAATAGGAGTTCCTGGAGCGCATATAATGATTCGGAAGCCCAAATTCAACAATTTTGAGTGTTTACAGTCCCGTTCATATAATATTGTGTCACTTCTCCCCACAGAATTTTCTAAGCATCGTCAACTTCCGATCTGACCAGAAAAGTCAGAGCAAAGGTCAGTCGCTTATCATAATCATCGTGTAGCAGCTGCTGTACGGGGCTGATCTTGTATGGATAAAATGTAATGATTTTGTACAAGGCTTTCCATAGCGTGGAATAAAGCATATCCAATTGTCGCGCTACTCCACGGGCGCTGCTACTCTACCAGCAATATTTTTGTGTGATCCGGTGACAATCGCAGTGGCAACTTCAGCTCTCTATGGTGGCAAAGATTTCCCACCTCTGCCAGGTCTAACTTCCAAAGAACCTGTTTCTTTATACTTCCGAATCTTCGATTGAACTGCTTTAACTGACAGAGGACCTTGACAAATTCTGGCGGGTTCTCAACTCACGAAGAGCAGCTGATGCATTGCACTCGTTAAGGTAAAATAACCTTGCAAGTAACGCGGGATAAGGTAAAGGGAGGCGAATGTTGAACACGACGATCAACAGGAATGCGTTTGTGCAGTTTTCTGTTTACTTTCTAGCTCTTATGATGCCAGCAAAACAGCAAGTTTTCGACTTCCTTGGCTACGACAGCGCTATATTCCCCCTATCGGCGAATTTTCTAACTAAAAAAATGTAGAGGAAACCTTATATCCTGATTAGTCTCCCTACCAAATTTGATTATATTCTTGTTGTTAGATCGAGCTACATAAGACTCTCTGAATAGGGAAGTTTTATTATGGCCACCCTGTGTGTATATTAGAATTAATGTTACGTGACATCCAAGGAGTCCAAGTACTCATCACTGAAGGGACACTACATCAGACAATCTACACTCTACGCATTTTCCTTCCACTAATATTTTCCCTTTGATAATTGCATGTATCCTCTAGGCTATTTGCCTGTATTCAGGATGACAAATCAGTTACCATGAGATAAACCGCAGTTCCTCCATATGAGCTCGACTAACTCACCTTTGTGATAACGTTTTCAAATAAGCAAATATTAGTTTATTTAATTCATATAATTAAAAACCAATTTCGTAAGTAAATTTCAAGTAGAATAATAACACTGTATATATTGTTGAACAAGCACAAACATTACATTTTGATCTAAAAACACAAACCATTTTCTTCGAAGAATAAAATTTGTTTCGTACACGTCTCCACTTCCGAATATTGAGAAAGGGTCATCAATTTTGAAACTGGCAATTCTGTACTGTGTGAAAATTTATTGCATCGAGCACAGCATCGTGCAGAAATGGTTTAAATTACCACATAACTAAATAAAAACAAATACACGTTGCGAGACCCGCTTTCCTATTACATAAATATTAAATAAACTCGGCTCTATTTTTGTATGGATGTGAAAGATTGTTGGAATGCAATACGTTTAATGCTATTCTTTTCTCCGTATACTTCGTTTTATTTGTGTGCGAGTAAACGAACCAGTTTTTGCTGAAATTTAATTGCTGCATCTGTGGGATGAAGAAATGTTGGTAGTAAATGTATCCGAGCAAGTAGGGGAAAATTAGTAGCAGGTCTTAGTTTGTGAACTAACGTTCTTTGCTATCTCGATTTATTTCAAGGCTGGAAATTAGCGATGTTCGTATAAGATTCGCGCCTTTCTTTGATCCTGAATTGAGATTTTTAAACATTACTGATAAGCTGACAGAATTACGTGTCTATATTATGTTTTTTGTGTCAAAGAAGATTGGAAAGGTACATGAGTACTTTTCTGTACACACATTAGTACCTGGTGGTTACATAAACCACTTCTCGTGCTCGAGGGACCAAGCACATTAATTTCGCAAGCCACTTTCATCATACAGTATTCACTTATCACTCAGTAATAAATTATTTTTATTTGAACAGTGAATACCTAACCCTTCAGCTAACAACACCGGAAGGGCATCGATTCACTGAATGCCGTGGCCCAACACGAGTGGCAAGCCACTTTTTGTGCCTCTTCTTTGCATGAGGTTATTTATGCTGGTTTCGGGAAGGACCTATATGTGCTAAAATAAAACTACTTTGCCAAATAGGGAAACAAAATGAGCCAGCTGTGTGACTTTATTAACTTGGAAAGTGCGATGCATCTAAATGCGTACATCCTACTCTTTATCCCAAGGAACACGCCAGCATGAAAATGCAATTTCACTATGATTCAAATGCATATCCAGAAGTGTCTCTTTTTTAAAACCATCTCCCAAAATAGAATTAAATTAAGTAGTTCTGACATTGGACACGTACGTTGTAGCTTTAATTACGTTAACTCAACCCATTTCCCCAGCTGGATAACGTTCTTAATTGTTAATTAACATACTAATTCTTATCATTTCAGTTTCATCATTTTTTGCATTTTTTCAGTTCTTGGGAAGGGGGAGAATAATACCATTGCGTTAAGTCAAAGTGAAACCACATATGTCCATAATCCTATTATGAAATCGTAACTAACACAAATCCCTTTTAAAAGTCAAATTTCAACAATATGGGTGGTTGTGTAGCTACGTTCTCACCGAGTCCGGAGGAGAACAAAAAAGTAATTGCTCTTAGCACACTTTCTTCACAGATTACTTTTGGTACAAGGAGGGGGGAAAAAGATCGTTTATGTTTATCTAAGAATTTGAGAGCCTGAGAAACGCTGTCTTGCGAAGAGTTCCAGTTCATTTAGCTATCCCACCTTGAGGAAGTTATCCAACCTCGCCTTGCGGTACTCGAGAAGGCTGGGTTCAAGAGTAAACAGTAATCCCAATCTGCCGATTCGTCTGCGGTTTCTCAGGAATACCTTTATGAAGTCCGCCTTCCTGTCGCCCTAAGGGCACACACTAATGGCGGAGAACTTGCGTCACGTGCGTGTATCCACTGTCTCCTGCATGTGGCACTTTCTTGGAAACTGACCAGTTCATTTGGTGGGAGTCACAGGGAAAAAAGAAAAACGATGCTACTCGAGGGTTTAGTAAAAGAAACTTTTGTAGGAGGGTGCGTCAGAAGCACTCGCTGCTTAAGCAAATAAAGACCTTCGCTAATTGAGAGACAAAATAACTTAGTCTGAAAGCGTAATTGTGAGAGACGCCTTTATTTTCTTCCTTGTTTCATCTGTCTGTGCTGTGATCACCCACTTGCCCTTTTCCTTCGTTTTAATATCGTTAACAGTTCGCAACTTCTGGAAATGACTACGCGAACAAAGCAGTCAAGTAACGTATTACATTTAAAACATTTATGTTTATCCAGCGTGGTTAAATGAAAACAAAATTAATCTTAGGAGCTGTCAGCGTTTTCTTATTCCCTTAAAATGTGTTTGTTTCTTTATAGCCTGCGTGATTGGCCAAATGGACCATAGCCATATCTTTAAGGCAAGATGACTCCACTGAAGAGCTGCCTTGCAATTACTGCAATAGAATACACACCGCCTGAAGACGTACTGCTTCCCATCGAAAGAGAAAACTTTGTAGGAACTTACTGTCATCCAGACTCTCCTCTGTTATAAAGACATAAAAGAGTCTGTCTTCTTTTCCAATAATAAAACTTCAGTAAACAAACTCCTTAATGTTTAAGGGTACGGTCTTAAGAAGCAGAATTCGGGTATTTCATCCCACATCTTGGACTGAGCCAACGAAGTGTTCGTTTATTGATGTCCTTTGTGACTGAGTGTTTGTGTCCAAACTGCAAAGTGCGTTTTAAGTTGCTCTTATTTATTTATTTCATTATTTTTTTCCCGTAAAGTAGAGGCACGTTGAAAACATTTATGTCTCCTGAATTCCTCTGTCCCAAGGGTCAGCGAGTTCGACAACACATTGAGTTACTTATTTTTCTCGCTCCTTCCTTTTATTACGACCGTGGAAGAAGCTAAAAGCTCTTTTCAAGCTACGCTTGAACCATTTTCGGACTAACCTCAAGAGAGAACAACCCGAAGAGCAGTCATGAATGAGAGCCATGTTGTTCCTCTGTTTCTTATTCTCTCCATTACTTTTCATTCTTCTGTTCGACTAGTTCAAAATCAGCCATCTCTCTGTGAATTCAATAAATGTTGTGGTTAGACACACCTGTGGATAGGAAGTTCTGTTTTCAGTCGTTAATGCTCTTCTCTCTCTCTCTCTCTCTGTCGTTCACTCAACGCGACGTGGCGCGTGACAAGAATGTTTGCCGAGTCGAGAGAAATCGAGTGCACGCGCGTGACGTGTATCGCTGTCCGAATCTAATTGGTTCATTGATCCGATACAATTGGCTGACCGAGCACGTGCCTCGAACACAGCTTGGATATAAACAAGCCAGCAAAGTGACACGTAATAAAGAGCCACTGTTGCTAGGAAACTTGAAGCTAAATTCCGTATGTTTTCTGCTGGTGTACGAAGGAAACAATCCACACACCTCACGAGAGACTTTTTATAGTCGTTCAGGTAACGATTTTGTCCGTAATATTAATTTTGTTTTTCTTGGTGATCCTCCATAATGTTCAACAGGTGGTGTACCGATGCGAAATGCGCGGCACATGGACCTTGGTTCGGTTTAAAACAAGGAGCAGCTGAATGCTTCACGTACAGAAACTATTTTTACGGATAGGTGGCGTCGCAATTGTTCTGTTTTTATAAAAATTCCTTGTTATAGGGTCAGAGTTCCTTCATTTTCTTACCAAGGTTTTGTTGTCTGTAATAACTGAAGTTTTGAAACATGCCTAAATTATCCTTAGCACGGACCAGAATTTATAATGAAACAAAGAGGATACTCGACACGAATTTGACCGTAGTGGGTCACTACTATGCCACGCATTCTTAACAGTAAGCTATCCTACTCTTGTTAATGCTCTGTTCAACTGTAGATTCATTGAGCATGCGTATTAATTCTACAGTTCAGAAATATACAGCACATAACATTGTGGACAAATGTTGCTCCAGGTTTTATTCATTGTGCGTGGTCAGTGCTGTAATATTTGTTTTCTGGAACGATTCCTTTCAGTCCTCAGTGGATTTCACATAGTCCTAATTTAACATAAATATAATAGGAGGGACTCGTCTGACAATAAAATCAGATTTAACATTCTGAACTCATTGTAGCATATGAACAATCAAAAGTCCATTCTTATTATCCACTTAAATATTTGAGAATCTGATGGTTATAAATCGATTCTTCACATAAATCCAGATGTATGAAAGCATGGTGAAAAATATAATTAAAAAAAGGCATCATAGTAGGGCCACATCAGTGCCACTCACATTTTTCACGTCGCAATACAAACAAATCGGCCAGAAGAACACACGCACAAGAAGCCCTTCAGCTTGGATTGTTTCTGCCGTAATTCGAAGCAAATCAACTCACTCTTTGTAGAGCATATTACTAATTCTTGGTGAAAGATATTCATCTGCCAAACAGATCCACTTGAATTCTGGAATATATTTTAATGTTATTTTAAATCTGATGTTATCGCGAAAACGGTCGTTTTTTAAGAATCCTTTTTAAAGTTCAAATTTGTGATGAATTTTCGTCGTTAACTTTATCTTGAAAGAAAGTTACACAGTAATGTATTTATCGAAAGAAAAAAAAACATTGTGAAAATTAGCAAACTGATTACATACGTTTTATATTATGAGCATTCTACTACAATATAATCGAAAACTCAAGCCAATTCTGCCTTAAATATTGATTATAATTTTCAACACAATTTATTTTTGAAACTTTTAAAATAATTCTCTGGAATAACATTCCGAGAACAAGCCTCGTGCTGACCTCAATGTTGGATTTCTTAGTTTAGTGTATATCTGAAAGAAAAACAGTCTGACGGATGAATGGGGCACAGGAAGTCTGTGCTCATAAGAGATAATCTTGTTTGGGAAGTTACTTCACCTTTTTAAAAGTGACTTTATCGGAGGACATACTTTGGAATTGTCGGAAACAATTGAGATTTCAAACAGTTACTTGATACCCACCCTTCATTTTGCTTGAAACCAGAAGGTAACATAACATTCCTTGAAAGCAGACATTCGACAAAAAAGAGTAATCTGCTTATGGTAATTAATACCAAACGCAATGCACAAAAAATACAGTTCTTGTGGAACCAAATTGGTTGTTGTGGCATCTGCGCAAAGTATTCAGTCGGAAAAGCCATTTTATTCCCTTGCAGGCACAGAGTACTCTGTCATAACTCGCTTCACCTTTTTATGGCGAACTTAACCTTTTTTTTTTTTTAAAGAAGACCAGCGTTGTCTTTTTTGTGTAAGCAGAGTGATTGTGTAATAACACCGCATTGCTGCTCGACATGCTGTTGCTCTGGTGATGGACAGCATTTAGGAAACGTATCCTTGGTCATTATCCAACTAGTTGTCCATTAGACTCTCCGGAAATAGTCTGCAACTAAATTATTGTATGAATTCTAATTGTTGGTTTGTTTACTTCATTAAACTGAGATGTTCTGGCACGAAATTGTTGAAGATATTTCTTTGCCTGTATTTCGTATATTGTTGCACGATGTGTTAGACTTTTGTATGCAAGAGAAACAGCAGATCATCTTATTGACATCATATTGCAAACGTCATTCTTACATAACAGTTAGCAATGCATGCAAGTCCAAATAACCTAATATGTGTATTACTGCTTGTTGATGTTATTTGTGTAGCATGATTATCCCAAGCAAAGAGGGCTTCTTTAACAACTTATGTTGATTATTAGAACATAAATTTGTAGTTCAAAATTATTTTTAACTGAAGCAGTAATTTATATTGGAAGATGAATCATTAGTATAAATATGTGACTGATTATTCAAAGCTGATTATCGAATTAAAAATTGTTTTGAAGCCTTCTTAAAATGCATTCAAATATTTCTAAACTTATATATTTTTAATTAAATTTTAATGTGTATTGCAATTGAATTCAGTCGTAATTTTAATGCGGTGTCAATTCTTATTGACGGTGACGGATGTGGCTTTTGTGAAAATGAAGTATGCTGAGCTATTAGGCTATTCACACTCATGAATTTCAGACAGCTACTATAAAAAGCAAATGTATATTTATTAGCCTTCTTTTTAGGTATACACATTGGCAAGTTGAAACTTTTCAAGTTGCATTTTCAATTTACACACTATTCGATTGTTCATTTTCGATAAATATAACTTTTAGAGATTGTATTAGCTTGGCAATATTTTGCATTACGAAATGTCCGATAACGAGATCCAGCAATTAATATCTTTTAAAAGGAAATTTCATATTAAAATAGTTCCTTCGTGTCGTTGTATATTCTCAGGCTAGTGAAATCTTTAATTAAAAACTAATTAAACGAAAATATGTGAGCAAAGTTCTCATTTTTTAAATGGGGAAACTCCTGCCGAAATGCTAATATAACTTCATAAACTAGCGATTACTTTCGAACATTTTAGTTTAAAATGCAAACTTTTCCTGCTTAGCAAATATATAATAAAAAACAAACAGGGTGGTTTATAAAATAAATATTTAATATCGTCATTTTTAACAACGATACATCGTAAATTTGCGTAGGTTGTATCTCCTCCTCCTCGTGCTATTTCATCGCTTACCCCTTAGACGATTGATTCGGTGTTTCGTGTGTTCAGGGCCGGTTTTAACATTAGGCGAACCTAGGCAATCGCCTAAGTGCGCTAGACTATATATGATTACTCCTAATATACAAATGTATTGGTTTTGATTAATAAATCTTTAATGTTTATAACGATATTATTTTTATAAATATCGACGTGTACTTGTGTGAGTATGACAAAACATATATAGAGAGACAATGTATAAGGGCGCCTAAATGTTCTTTGCCGAGGGTATCAGATACTCTCGGATCGGCCCTGCATGTGTTACCTGTTTGCTATTTCCTGCTATCTTCCCTAAAGACTGGGGATACCTATTGTTCATGTGTTTGCTTGCTTCTTTCGTTGGGAAAAGTCACACCTCCCTATGAGATGGCCTAATTTTCCATCAGTTGAAAAGTCCTACGTAATTCTTCACGGAATCAACGGGATTTGAACACGGGTCTTTTCATCAGGATGACAAATGTAACGACTGACCTAAGAAGGTTCGTAAGTAATGCAATCAAATGATTTTTATCGCCTAGTAAGCGACCAGTACTACTCCTTTTGAAGGACAGAAGTAGCTTTTACAGTACCGTGTTTGTTCCCCCAGTATAGCTTAACTAAACTGGATTATCTAATCCTCAGTCAGCCTACGGTACAATGTGCTGTAGCTTTACAAGTTTACAGCACTTTTGCAAGCCTAAAGCACACACATTATTTGTGAATGGCCAGAACCATCCAAACTCTTCAGGAAAGGCACATAAGTTGTTTTTCTTTTTACTTCTTCTGTACACTAACATTGATTTTTGTCCTGCTTGTTTGGTCTCAAAGAGTGGCAATGTAGCTGGAACCTTGACCATGAGTAGAAGCAAATATCACAAGGTGACCAAGACTCCTACCATATATGCGTGTTTATAACTTATGACGATCTTCACACCAGTGTTTGTCGTTTAAACATTGATCTGCATTTACTGATAATATTCGTACATATTTGCTGTTTCTGGTCCCACCTTTGTTAATACTCATGAGCTGTCACTACCTAAGTCCGTAATTATCTCTAATGGGTCTCTGCGGATCTTCCAGCTTAAATGCCGACAGCTTTATAAATCACCAATTCACGGCTGCTCCCCACCCTATGGAAATCGATAATAAATTAGTTTTCCAGTGATCTATGTGAAGGTGATTGTAATAATCTCTAGAGTACTCGGATTATAACCGACTACCCCCTCTCCTATTGGCGTTTAAAAGGATAGGAAATTTTGTATTAAGAATTCCTTCGTGTACGTTGCTGTTCGTTATACATTTGTATGTAGAATAAATTAAAATGTGACCATTACATTAAAAGGATTATGCGAAACGTCATGCTTTTAAACCCTTAAGATTACTTTTAGAAAAAGCAAAGATACGTTTATTTTCTGGTGATGAGTGTACCACGAGAAAAAGAAAGGTAAACGTGAGCACCATCTAAGATGATAAAATTATATTCACTCCGACTGCATCATCATATCAATGGTTGTAATTTCATCTCCTTCGGTGAATAAAAGAACCAACGCATAACATACTTTTGGGCCACGCAGAAGTAGTAAATACAGAAGTAGCAAACATAATGAAGAGTACTGTGTTCATGGAAAGTTTTTGAAAGGTTTCCGCTATTCAAACGAACGATGGCTGCAGATATGAGTTGGTTCAAGGCCATCGTTATATAAGTCAGCATTGAGCTGAATAATCAGTCCCATAAGTCATGGAAACGAGGTTACTCATGCTCGAGGGTAGTTTTAGGAATTAAAATACCTTCTTTTTTTTTTTTAATGTAGTGGAGGTAACCTCCTAGGTAACTACTGTAAAAAAAATAAATAAACGGCGAAATCAATATATATCTTGGGGGATTATTGCATACGTAATGGTCCATGTAAATCCAAATTAGCTTTTCTGGTTACCGAAGCCAGGAAATGCAAACGAGAAAAGTATATTTCCTTATTCGCAGTGCGTATTTTGTAAATGACATCTGTGTGAGCTCTTCGACGAGCAGCTAGGCTGTGAACATCGAATGGAAATGCAGAGAACAAATGTTTAACTTGAGTCATTCGTGATATATAAAGACATATTTTCATTTTTAATATTCGAAAATATTTTCGGATCAAGTACTTTGATTCGCTACTGTCAATTAGCTTCATCTTGCTTACCTCTGATGCCTTAATAAGTCGATCTCCTGAATAAGTTATTTTTGCTTCTACCTGTTTTGATCTGGTGTTCATTTAAACCAACAATAAAGATGAACATTTTTGTAATCTAACTTGCAGCACATACTGTTATGTGACAATATATTCTCTACTATATTGCAAAAAAGTATCGGCACGCTCGAGCAGAAGTGGAATTTTTGGAGGTTTTTTATTTATTTATTTATTTCTTTGATGTGTCATTATTAACCAAAGTGCTTGAAATGAAGTGCGATAGAATTATTGGCTGAACTTTAAGTTTGAACCAATCATTATGAAATTCAATTTTTTTTTGACAAATTTAAACATGGAAAAAAGAGAAGTTTATTTCTTATTTTAATTCTGCGTATACCTCACCACGTCACTCCACGTATTTCTACGATTGCCGCCAATGATTCTCCTGTCTACGCTGGGCGTCTAGGCAGCTTCTAAAAGTTACGTTCTGAGACTGGGTTTTTCACTCAATTATTTCGTTCACCAATTAATTTCTCTGTCTTTCTGAAGATAAAACTAAAGTTTCTGAAAAGAAAAATATTCCATCCAATGTACTTAGATATAAAAACTTTGTCAGGGTATATTAATGAGACGTACTTAAAAAGAAAACCTTGTTTGTTGTTTGAGCAATGGTGATATTTCATTGAAACGATGTAGAAAAATGTATTGCGTAATTCTCCGTGATTACCAAGACAGACGAAAAATGTCTGGAATACTTTTTTATTCAAAGGGACACCGCTAACAGTAACAAATATGAATATTTTGCAGCATCGCCTAACTGCCTCTACGTGAAAAGATTAGCGTAATAATGAGTTAGATGATCTAAAATGCAAGGATATTTTTTGCTCTGTCATTATGAGAGGATTCATCAGCTTTTGCGATGTGCTTGACAAGAAGATCACAATGTTATAAAACATGTATTTTGAGAAAGATTGTTCAGTCATTCCGAAACATTTAAGTTGGGTCAAATGTCAAACCGCTTTATTCTGTGCGAATTGTTGATGAATAGGAATTTCTTCGTCTAGGAACGAGAATGAGACTGCAACACCATTCTCGAAGCCTTTGAGGTAGTGAGTGCATTATAAACAACCACATGTTAATTAGTCTTCCAACACCTAGTGTCCACACAATGATATTCTTGGTGACCAGCATATCTAGAAACCCTTAGGAGAACATAACTAGTCTCTTTGTAACTCCTTCCCGCTCCCCGATAATGAAAAAACCGAGAAAAGGAAAATGGTGTTAGATATTGCGATATAGTAACTGAATACAAAAAGGAAACAGCAAGTGATTTTGAAACAGATGTACCAGAGATGGATTGAACGATGAAAGATCACCGCACCTATTCAGGAGGATCGTATTTTGAAGGAAATAAACTTAACGCAACTTAGGTTTCTGCGCTTTAATTTTGAAGCAAAATTCTACGTGTTGGATATTTGTGATTAGCTTCGTTTTTCTTAAAATAATCAACTCCGCAGTCCCCTTTACTATTCACTTAGTTTTGGGATCCCTTTCCATACACTTAAACGGATTATTGAGAAAACTACATCTTTATCTTGACTTAGATGAAGTGTGTAATCTCTCAAATGCTCCTTCAGTTTTAAGAAGCAGTGGACTCGCGTTTGGACTGTATGACTAATGACAACAACGCAGTGAAACCCTTCAATCGTTCAAGAGCTTGTATGCAGTCGTCCATTTTTCTTTTCGAGCAAAACTGCAGCACGTCAGGATTAACTTTTCGAAACTGCAGCTTAAGCTTTGGCAGTTTTAATGTCCCATTCGCAGTTATTGGGAATACGGTAGGCATAAATTGCAGTACATCGTCCACGTCTCAATGAGATTCTCAACTCATTTACTATTGGCAAACATTAAAAAAAAATATTACAGCGTCGTAGATTTGTGCTGCAAATGCGACAATACTAAAATACTGAGGGGGTGTTATAATTAAAACAAATTGGTTCTATCTCTTTCCAGAAGTGCTAAACAAAATCTAAGCTACCCAGAGAATTCATTGTTTTCTTTTCATATTCTAAAGCGCATCCGTTTTTAGCAAATATAACGTTTTAGAACTTAACTTCAATTGGATATTTATTCAGTAGTTTCGAAGAGCATCGCATCATTTTGAATCTTCTTTAAATAAAAGCAGTAAATTGCCATTAACGAAACATCAGTCTTCCCTCATTACCATATTTTCTTTTATTTCTTTAATAATGGATGCTTACGAAACCTGAAAAAAAGCGATAAATATTTATTATTCTGGGGAAAACATTGTAGTCGTCCATCTGTCAACTTCTCGTTGTTAGGTCGAATAATAAAAAAGTCTGATGAAGAATTAATTTTTAGTGATTAGTATCGGTTTTCTGACCACCTGGCTCAGTGCATATTCTTAATTCTATTAAATATTCATCGTACAAGTCTTAGACAACACATGAGAGCCCACCGATAGATGAAATACCGAACGAGGCACAGGAAGTCCGTCCTGTTTTCCATGAGAAAACATTCTTCGCATTGTAATTGAAGAGGAAAAGAACTTCAAATCTTCTTCTTGTGACATTTGAGGATAACAAATGCAGGAGTTCGGTTGATAAACGGAATTTGAAAGATAAATAAATACTAAAACCGATGTTTTTAATGATATAAGAAGACTGAATGTATTTAAATATCCTTATATATAAAGTGAATTGCCGATACAGAAGAAATGCGTAAGATCTGGGAGTAGAATTCCATCCAGTTTGCGAGCAATTTATAAGGCCTGTCATCATGGGATTTCTCTGGTTATTCTTCATTTCCACACGAAGAAGTACACCAAAATGTGCTTCTTCCGGAATGCATTGAAAGTGTTGACACGAGATCTAGTAAACATAAAAGCAGGCTTAAAAACTTGTGTCAGAAGGATGTTAAGAAGGACTAACGCTGAAACCCAATAATCCGAACTCATGCGCTTTATATAAATACGCCTTTTAAACTCAAGAAGCTATATATGCGCTTCCTGAGCAATCATCTCTCCCCCCTGTTTCTCATGTTGTCTCGCTATCCGTATGCATGTTACACCACTCTGGTCTGATTTATTTTAAATTAATATGCATTCTGGATCTGTAGACCAATTTATCTCCATTTCTTCAATTTTGGTTACCATTTTAGTTTCAAAATGGATAGACAGCCTACACGGTGATGAGTTATACGTCGGAGGATAAACTGAGCATAGTATGTAAGCCAAAATTAATATCTGTAATCAAATATTGTGATAATGAAGGAACACGCTATCAGAGTGTAATTGCTCTGTTGAATAATAGCCAAATCGACAACCGCAGAGCAGCATTTCGCAACCATAGCGCATTATGTCAGCTGTTTGCATGGCGTGAATCCCACCTTTTTATGATTGTCGCAAATTATTTACATACGTGCTTTAAATATATACAAACAATACTGATGTTAGTGATAATGAAACCTCCTTACAACAATTTTGGTTATCTTTTTTTTTTATCTTAAAATGCCTACATTTTCCGTGTTCAGAGGCCATTCCACATATTCTGTTCTCGAATATTGTGTAATGGTTGTGCATTATCAACAAAATCGATCCACTAAATGCCTAGCAACTATTAGATTACCTGCAACGAATATGAGAAGAATGTTCGTTTGAGCTTGGTTTAAACCTACAAAACAAATCTTCGCACGGTTTCACAAATTAAAAAAAAAATCCATTTTTAATACATCCTTGATGCTGTCTTCATTGCATTACCAATACACATACGCAACATTTTGTATAATAACATACCCAAAAAAAGATTATCAATCTAATGATGAGTGCTAAATTACAAATGGAATATCCACAAAGTCTTCTCTAGAGAGAGACCAAACACGGAACATTCTTTCTCAAACCACTTTGACCATCCGATAAGGAAGATGGGGATCTCCGGTAATGAAATTCATCTTTCAGCTAAAGGGATTCACAAGCACCCATTGTTGGCAGTGGGATTCGAATCTAGAGTCAATCAGCTCCAAAGCAAAACTGTTATGCACTCAGTATGAGGATTAAACGTACACGTTGATAATTCTGTGGTTTCGCATCTCTGGACCTCCAGAGATCTAATCTGTATTTAATGATTTAGTGGTCTTAAGTATGTTTCATTAGGCTTGATGAATGCAAACTACAGGAGTATGAAACGATTTTGGTGTTTTCAAATGGTAGTTTGTTATGAATATGAAGCTTCGTTTGGCTTTTTCCATTGCTGTATTTGAGGTCCCTTTTATACAAGACGTAGTTCTGATTATTTTGTGGATGGCATTTAATTCGTATGAGTCAAAGTATATGCCAGACTGGTTGGCTGAGTGGTTAGCGTATCCACTCTCCAGCCAAAAGGCTGCGGGTTCGAATCCTGTTGTGGGCATGGATGTTTGTGATTATCTGTTTTAAAAAAAAAAAAAAAAACCACTAGTGGTGGTGGTCGGTAGTATATGGCGTTGGTGTAGATGATGAAGGTAATTGCGGTTGGTGGAGTGGTAGAGACGAAGAGTTGTAGAGTAGGTGCTCTCCCTCGATAAGTCTTTGGACTCCCTGGAGGTTATGTAATAATAGTAATAATATTACGAGGTCTGTTGTTTTAGCCTATGTACAACAAATCTATGTGCCTATCTCTGTACAACAAACATACACACATTGTATGCTTGTTGTACACCAAATATACACGCAGACCAATGTGTGTATATTTGGTGTACAGAGATAGGTACTTAGCAGAGGAGATTAATCTTTTCACTTAAGTGAGAATAGATGATCTGGAGGAATTAGAACAGTTCAGCTAGTGGATAGCTTTCTGAATATTCTTTCGACCATCGGAGCTTAGGTGGAAAGAATTTGTTAGCCATCTGGTGGGTAGTTTAATGTCGCTTGCATGTTTCTTTTCACAATGCTTACGACATTATGGAAGGACGTCCTGACTGTATGGTTTGTGTATTGAAACACTTGCGTCTTGATGATAGCCGGATTAATATCATGCAGATGAAAAATGTTGTCAAGGGGATAGGAAGAATAAGTTCATAATAACCATGAAATCCATGTGAGACAACAGGTTACTGAAAGGAATGTGGACTGATCAACAAATCACAATGTCTGTGATTTGTTGATTTTGTTGGCAAGTTCTAAATCATGAATGCACAAACCCACATATTTAACAAAATCTCAGTGCGTTTTGACGTATGAGTGTGTCAAGTGCTGTACACAGATCAAGGAAGACGATCGTGTCGAATTTGTTTTTATCTAAGGTAGCGTTGATTTTCTGTGTAAAATCATCCAGGGAAAGTGTGGTTCCTTTATTCTTTTGGAAATCATACTACATTTTTTTGTAGAATAATGTGAAATTTGTGTGTGTGTGTATATATATGCATATATATATATATATATATATCGTTAAAAGCTATCAAACTGGTGAACGCAACATTGAGCTCACTGTTACCTCTTCACTAGATGAAGAAACGCAGGTGTATATGGCCGAGGTATTTAGAGCTGTTGCATAAACTGAATAAGAATTCAGCAATAGGGACTGATGGAATATCAGCACGTGTGCTAAAAGAGTGTTCAGCTGAACTGGCTATTCCTTAGACCAGGGTATTTAATATGAGTCTTAGAACAGGGAAGATTCCGCAGGAATGGAAGGAATGTATGGTAATTCCATTGCACAAGGGAGGTGCAAAGACCGATGTATCAAACTATCGACCAATTAGTATCTCAGGAGTGGTGGTGAATATTTTGGAAAAATTGGTTAGGGCCCACATTCAGACATGGGTTGATAGTGAATATCTACTTTGCAATGAACAACATGGGTTTACTAAGGGAAAGTCATGTTTTAGCAACTTGCTCACATTCTATAACAATGTTACCATTGAACTAGACAAGGGGAATGGATACACCATGACACTTTTGGATTTTGCTAAGGCTTTTGACAGAATACAGCATGGCAGACTGCTGCATAAATTGGAGAAAATGGGTTTGGGTTATATACAATATTAGCATGGATAAGAGGATGGCCGACTGACAGCCATCCTCTTATCCATGCTAATATTGTATATAACCTAATACTAATATTGTATATAACCTAATACTGACAGCTATCAAAAAGTGGTATAGGGGAATCTGAGTCTGCAAGGTTTAAGGTAACAAGGTCTAATGATATTGGGAAGGATTTGACAAGTGACACACAGTTATTTGCTGATGATGCAAAGATAGTAGGGTAATCAGGAATACTGCTGATATCCAGTCTTTGCAGAATTATTTGAATAGACTGGAATTGTTGTTATGGGAAAATGGGTTTCAGTTCAATGTCAGTAAATGTAAAGTCATTCACTTCGGCATGATTAGATATCCAATGTTGTATTATATTGGTGGGATTAGGCTAGAAGAAGCTGATGAGGCTAGAGATTTTTGAGTGTTAATAGATAGGAAGTTGAAGTTCATGGGCCATGTGGCAAAGACTCCAAATAAAACTCGAAAGATAATTGCAACTGAAACGAACGTTCGCATGTAGAGATAAGGATGTTATTTTGCCTTTTTTCAAGGCCTTGATAAGACTTCACTTGGACTATTATGCGTAGGTCTTGTCTCCTGGTTTCCGTTGTGATTTCGATATATTGGTTAGAGTACAAAGGGGGAGAGTTAAAAATTATATCAGGATTGCGGAATACTGATTATGAAGACAGATTGAGAATTTGTAGCCTGCAGACTAGCAAACAGGAGAAAGAGGGGTGATATGATTGAGACTTACAAACTTCTGAAAGGTCATACAGGATTTCAATTGATGGATTTTTTCAGTTTATTGAGGGTGGGGAAAAGGACGAGAGGGCATCCTTGGAAGTTGAGAATGAAGACAGCCAAGAAGGTTGTGAGGGCTAGATTTTTCTCTCAGGGGAGGTGGTGCGTGATTGGAATGGACTGGCATTGGATGTTGTGAGTGCAAGCAGTGTGAATGAATTCAAGAATAAGTATCATAGCTGGTGTGTGTAATATGTGGCCTCCCTCGATGAGTCCCTGATTCCCTGGAAGTCTCTTAATAATAATAATAATAATATATATATATATATATATTAAGGTCTCTCTCTCTCTCTCTCTCTCTCTCTCTATATATATATATATATATATATATAGAGAGAGAGAGAGAGGGAGAGGGAGGGGGGGGCATGACTTCGGGTAAGTCTTTAACTTGTCTGGCATATGTCCTGTTTCCAAGATTTTATTTATTAATTTTAGTATGGTAGAATTGGGCACATTGAATATTATATAATGCATTTGGATATGTTGCCATCAATACCTGGACCTGTCTTTGGGTTAATTTGATGAAGCATATAGAAAACAATTCCCTTTCTGTTACGGTTGGGAACTACAGTGTGTGTGCTTTGCATGCGGTCCCAGCCTACGATCATGTTTTGTGCCGAGGAATCTTTCTTCTGAATCTGTAGGAAGGATTCCCCCAAAAGTGCTTTCATTATTTCCTAGATGTTCGTAATCTGTACAAGTGAGTATCTATTTCCGACTCTGTTTTTCCTAGAATATGACATATCGGCAGTATTCGGTTTTAAATGTCGCACAGATGTCATGATTTCAGTTTGTCACCAATTACTGTAAAGCATGATTCTTGGCTTTCACGTGTGATCTTTAATTTAATTTATGTAAAGTTTTAGCCTGTTTAAGGCCTATAAAAAGCATTTAATATCAGGGTTCTGTTCATTTAGCAGCATTACTTATTTCAATAGAAATATATGTTTTTACCATATTCTAATTTTTGTTTAGCAAATATTAGAATTCCAGCATCTGGTTTTGTTTACAACTGCGTTCATGCACGTGGAAGCTTGGAATTTGGTGGCTAGTTGCTTCGTCATAAGCAGCAGATACTTCAGTTAAGACCGACATATTAGCAATGCCAATATGATCCTCCAGATAGACTAGCAAATATCTTAATCCTTTTCGTGTCCGCATGGAGGATAGCAGTTCCCTTCACTAAATCAGTGTGTCGTTTGTTTGGTGAGTTTAATATGACAGCTCTCATATTCAGATGTTATTGAGTCTGATGGTTCGTCTTTATTTTGGTACTATCCGTCTTCTTTTTGATGTTGTGGATTTCGATGTGTGTTAATCGCCTGTTTTAATCTTCTGAGCTTTTTCATTTGCACAGACTTTGAGTTTTATGAATGTTAGATATTTTTGCATTCATTCCATAAAAAATTGGCGATTTCTTTTTCGGTTTATCATTTTCTTGTGTGGTACACCAGGCTCAGGTCTTTCTTTTCGAGATTGTCTCTTGTAGACTTGATTACAACAGGTGCAATCACGCGATCCATTCGTGGAAACTTTTTTTTTTTAATTTTTTGGTAGCCAATAAACTGATCAAGGATTGTGGCTCCGGGATAGGTGTAGGACTTGAAAAACAATCTTTCAAGTTTGAGAAAGGCCATCTAATAATAAGATCTTTAATACTGTTTGTCCATGAATATATCTTAGAATGATGGTATTAAAAATATTTTGAATTAGAACTTTCACTATTGAGAGGATTCGCAAATAATTACATCGGGTTAAAATTATATTTGTTCCATATTCATTTTTTTTATTCGGGTATCCGTACCGCATTCAGTAACAACAATGCCCTTTTAATGCGAAGACCTGGGTTCGAACCCCGTCCAGGTCGCGAAGAATCTTTATAAGAGCTTTTCGCGTGAACTATTAGCTTTCATACGGACGTGGTCAGAGAGGGGGGGGGGGTTCTAATAAACCTTGCCGATGGATTCAGCACCCTGTCACAGTTATAACTGGATTTTGCAAAGCCAGATTACTTTAGCTGTGATAGGCTATTGAGCCTAATACGTACAGATGAAATGAGGATTACATTCATTTTTTTTTACCCTTTGCTCAATGAGATTGCTATTATTATTAAATAATTAATACTAGAAACCTTATAGAAATGCGAGCTCAATACGTTTTATTATTATATTAACATGCATTCTTTACTGTGCCATACCATAAGCACTCACCAAACAAGTCTCTCTGTCTGTCTGTCTGTCTAAAAACTTATTAGTATACCCAGGAATCACACTTATAGTCTTTCTTCTTCTTCAGCTTCCATTTCTAATGAGCAATTCACAAAATGTACTGCCATCGCCTATTTCGGCATCCTAGTAGCGGTCTGTTTTATATAACGGACTAGCTGGAATGTGTTTTTCCAAGTACATTACTTAAATCCCTTGCCTTTGAAATATAAGCAAGCAAACACGGCAAGTAATATCCTCCTACCTCCTTTGCGCATAAAGAAAGACAGAAATAGTCTGCCCGCTCTAAAGATTACAAATGGAGAGATCAGGAAGAGCAGACGACGTAAATGGTCATTTGGGGAACGCTGAGATAAGCAAAAGAAAGGTACAGTTGTTTACTTTTCTCTCTCTCTCTCTCTCGCTCCCCCCCTTGGGGTTTTAGTTTATTGTGGCTGAAGGAAGTTGAGTAAAAGTATGCCGTGAAAATTTTAATGAATTACAATGGTTATTAATTTTTTTCTCCTCGTTCTATTCTACTTCCATCGTTTTTTTTTTTCATTTCTTTCTGGAAAATAGGTTCATAAAATACGACACAATACGTCATGTTGCTTGGCCAGAAAAACAGAATAAGAAACGTGAAGAAATGCTAACTCTATAATCTTACTTAGCAAAAATTATGGCTGCTGCCTCTTCTTAATGAGAAAGTTGCTCTTCACATTTTAAGCATATATGCCATATCGCTGCAGTATATATTTGTCAAACTGTGTAAATGACTTACTTCTTGCTAAGCTCCAAGGAATCATTATGTATGCTTATCATAGTTAAGCTTGTGACGTTTCCCCAATTAATAACGATAAATTGCTTCCACCGTTAAATCTGTAAGCTGTAAGTTATGCAAAACAACAGACGCGCCTACGAATATAACCCACGTTAATTCCAAGGATTATATTGTACTCGCAATGTCTCTTATGTCCATAGTTCATGGTTATTCTAATAGGATAATAAAGTATTCCTTTATTTTGTGGAGTGCGATGCCTTCCTGTATTACAGCATCCAACATAACTTTCTCTTTAATTTGTCGAACAGACTTGCTGTAATTTAAGAACCCATATCGGCCCTCAAGGTCTCACCCCATGTCATAAATCGTGGTGTATTGCAAAATCATCACATTAAAGAAGATGTTGCAGACCACGTGGCCATTAACCTGATTCTGAAACTGGACGGTTTGCAATTAATAAATGGAAATGACTGTAGTTTGCTGTTCACTAAACATATGAATATTTGCCTGCATTGCTACTGTAATGCGTGAAATCGGGACCGTTTGGAAAATATAACTCGAGTCAAATGCTTAAGCTTCGAAATGGTGTGTGTGTACGAGAAGTATCATTTTCCTTAGCTTTATTCAAGTTTTTTTGTTATTGTTCAAACATTTCATATAGATTATAAAGAATTGTTTTTATTAAAGAATCGAGAAACCAAACCGGAATTGATGTATCGATAGTTTATATATTGTTTGTTTGTATGTATGTATGTTGATTGTTTGTATATCGATAGCTAATATTGATGGCATTGAAAAGGCATCGGCTTTTCAGTGTTCCAAGACTAACTCCTTACCTGATGTTAAATTTCCCTCCAAAAAACCATAAATCCACTAGTCATCAACGCTTTTGAATCTCAAATCTAAACCGGTTTAGTAGATAGGTGTTAATAGTGGTTTCAGGTTCGGATGCTAAGATGTAGAATATACTTCGGTTTAAGTGTAGTTTGATAAGCGCTATCTGAATCAAAATAATATTTAACGAATTTCTGTGTAGGTATCTGTGTGCGTCCGTGCAAGGTCTTTGATTTCCACGAGCTTCTGAGTCATTTGTCAATGGAATTCAGCTATCTAATTGCATCACTGGCTTCTTACAAGAAATTGCTTGCATTTTAAATCATATGGTGACGACTCGTTATCTTATTTGAAATACATCGATATTAAAATGAAAATCAACATCAAACAGTACTGGACATTTTTGCAACAGTTTTTTTTTTGGGGGGGGGGGAATAAATGATAAGCACTGATCGATCCTGTCGTTCAGACACAGAAAAATAAAAAGATAGTTTAAATTAAAACGAATCTTGTAAAAACCGTTTTCATTACTACCTAAAAAAAAATCTGTGGGTTTGGACTATAAAGAAGTATCGTGTATTTCTGTATTTTCCTTTAGTCGAATACGTTGCTATTATTTGGTCCAAAAATATTTCAGAGCAAATTGTACACTGAGAGAATAGTTTGATTAAAAAATCGCTATCTAGTTAATCTTACTTTTACAGTTATTTTCAAATTAATGCTAAGCTATTCCTTTTTCGAAATATATCGCTCTTCACAAAATAGATCATACTTTAAAAAACCTAATTTAGACATTACAACATTAGTTGAAATGATTTCTGGAATATTGCATCAATTATCTTTGTGCTGATCTATGAGAACTCATCCCAGATTAACTGATGATAATGAGTATGGTTACCACCACTGCGGATAGATTTCGTTAGTCTAACTCTACATTTGCTTGATCATACTGGTCAATTCTTTGTTGTTTTATATCAGAAAATTGGACATATTTGTGATTAGAACTGTGATGGAGAAAGCGAACAACTGTAAATTAATTATATTGAATAACAGAAATTCGCGAGATATCGTTCATATTAAGAAAACAACACAATGTCAGAATAGCTCTTATACATGTATAAGCATATGTGGCAAGAAACTTCGTTCTTGTTTCCCACATAAATGTTCTTTCATGATTAAAACTATAGCTACTCCCTTATCAGACTGGCTAATTCACCTTTATACAAAGAAAGAAAGTTGCTTTATTTTATTCGCTAATTCTGCAAATGAAAGCTTATGTAATGTCTTAATCTAAAATTCGGATACTCCTATTAAAACCATAAATGAATACTGCACCAAATCAGAATTTTTTTTTTTAACCATTCGTCGCTGTACTCCTATGCAGTAACACCAAGAACGTGGGCCATAGAACCACAATCGCGTTTGACCAATTAGCTAACCGTGTCTGGCGACGGAATGGCTTATTTCTGTCTCCGAGCGCTCGCCACTGTCAACAGATAAAATGTGCAGTCACTAGGGCAGCCAATGCCATCCATGTCAGGGGTGGTTAGAGGCAGAGACACTAGATGACCCACAGCGACGTCGCTGGTGAGTATTTTTGTGAGAATGCGAAGAACAGTAAAAACCGAGAATAACGTTCGAAATGAAATCTCTGTCGATCTTTCTCTCTTCAAAATATACAAATTTCATATCCAGGTCAATAACAGACAGCGAAGATTTTATCATTTTATTACCAAATAAAAGATAAGATTAGATTAAGATAAAATCGTAATCATTCGTAAAGCAAGTTATGAATCACTATCAGAACGAGGTCTATAATTAAAATTATTTCTAAGTATATTTGCCTTTTTTAGATTTTTAAGAGCTATTGAATTAACGCAACTTTAAAAAAATATATAATCTCTGAATAATAACATCCAAGGTACTTAAAGTCCACTACTGCGAAGTATTCTGGTTTTTGTAAGCGTAATCTTAGAATAAAGTGGTTAGTCTCTTGGCTGAATATATATCTTTATTTAAGATGATATTCGACCAGAAATGCTGAAGTATGGTGGTATAAAAGTCTTACAGTGGCTGCACTGCATAGTTCAGAAAGCCTGGACTGAGGGACGAATTCCCGATGATTGGAGTAGAGCTCTCATAGTACCCATATATAAAAAGGGAAATAAAACTGAATGTGAGAATTACAGAGGTATTTCCCTAGTGAGTGTTCCTGGCAAGATCTATGCAAGTATACTTGAGAAACGGTTGAGAAGAATTGTGGAAGAAAAGCTTGGTGAAGAACAAGCTGGATTCAGGCCAAATGGAGGCTGTCAGGATCAGATCTTCACTTTACGACAAATAGTCGAGAAAGCATGGGAATATAACAAAGATCTGTATTTAAGTTGTGTCGATTTGGAAAAGGCATATGACAAGGTGCCAAGAGAGAAGCTATTCAATACGCTGCAGTTATATGGTGTCAATGGGGCATTATATCAAGCATACTTAGTCTTTATTTGAGTTGTAAGTCAGCAGTTAGAATTGAAGGAAGTACAGGAAGATGGTTTAATGTTAAATCTGGTGTGAGACAAGGATGTACATTATCCCCTCTGTTATTCATTATCTATATGGATCACATTATGAAGGAAAGTGGTATTAAACCTGATATCAAAATTGGAGATGTTAATGTCAGCTCTTTGCTTTATGCGGATGATGTTATACTTCTAAATAAATCCGCTACAAGTCTGCAAGATTCTCTGACTAAATTGAATGACTGTTGTAATAGATATGGTATGAAGGTCAGCAATAAAAAGACAAAGACAATGAAAATAGGCAGAATCATTGAAAATGTCAACTGTGTTGTGAATGGAGAACCTGTGGAACAAGCAAAACATTTCAGTTACTTAGGCACGATTTTTACTGAAGATGGTAAATTAAATATAGAAATAGACAACAGAATCAGCAAAGCTGGTATGGTGGGAAGTCAATTGAATAAATTCATATGAAATAAGAGAGAAATTAGTTGGAACACTAAATTAGCTGTATACATGACAGTGTTCAAACCAGTTTTAACTTGTGGATCTGAGAGCTGGGTCAGAAGTAAAACACTTGACCAAAGACTAGAGACCGCAGATATGAGAGTCCTGAGAAAGATTAGAGGCGTGAACAGATGGCATCAATGGCAATATCATATTAAAAACGAAGATATTAGGAAAGAACTTGACATTGTCAGCATCCAGGAATGCGTTAGCAGAGCTAATCTCAGGTGATATGGTCACTTAAATAGAATGGGAGAGGAATGAATAGCAAAACAAGTGTTCTCTGCCAGGTTGGCAGGAAAACGACCCAGAGGAAGACCAAGATATAGGTGGATTGATACGGTACAAAGTGCCTTAGACGATAGAAATATAAGATCTGATAATGTTGGAGTCTTGACAAGTAACAGACTGATTTGGAGGAAAATTGTGGATAGGAAGTTAGTAGTGATGTAAATTTTTCATGTAGTACTGTCATATCCTGTACACCCCTTGAGGGTACATGGCAGGAATTTGATGATGATGATTTAAATTGCGTGTGTTCTTCTAGCTCATCGGTTCCCAACCGGTGGTACGCGTTCCCCCGAGGGTACGTGCTGGGCCGTTCAAGGGTGCACGAAAAATAATCAGTAATGGCAGAAAAACAAGTAAAGAAAATGCAAAACTTTAATTATTGAACAATAAATGGTAAGTTTGAATCACCGCTATTTTAAAAACAAGGGGCACAATTATAGAAATGGGTTTAAAAGGGGTACACAAGTGGAAAAAGATTGGGAACCACTGGTCTAGCCGATTTGCCTGACTGCGGGACTAAAAACCTGTCTCTAAGATGGAACACCCGGCGCTGCATCCGTATGACACTATCTCACCTCCAATGGGAAAAACCCTGGTAAAGATTCTTAGCATTCTATACCAGATTCGAACCCGGTTCCCTCCGAAGGGCTTCGTAGAAACTGATTCAGCTGCGGACGCTCATAATGAAATCTCTTAGAGGTAAACTGGTGGAATCATGTTTGGGAAAATTCCACGAATGAACTGGGAAATAATATTCTTTTCTTTAACAATATGATCTGGCTTTTCTTAAAAGCAAAACAACTCTACAAACAGAAGATCGAGAGAGAGAGAGTGTGTGTGTGTGTGTGTGTGTGTGTGTGTGTGTGTGTGTGTGTGTGTGTGTGTGTGTGTGTGTGTGTGTGTGTGTGTGTATGTTTCAGTAACTTAAATGGTTTTCTCTCCTTGTTTCTGAAATATTTTTATCCATTCACACTCCTATTGAATACTGTGAAAAAAAAAATCCGACATTTTTAGGCTAAGAGGATGGAGTCTTTAGGCATCTGTAAGCTTCATTTGGATTCTGTATACGTCTTATTACAGAAAGAACAGTTTAATGATTGTGTCTAGTAGGGAATTGTTTTCTTCATTTCTTGAGGAGAGTATTTTTAAAAGTTGCAAACTGAATACAACAAACTTTATTAGATTGTTACGCTAGTAAATATTAAGAATCAATGGCATTTACTATTCTGAGATATACACAAATATATCCCTTGTGATCGCTGGTACATGTTTTACTGTTGGGCTTTACTCGTATAGGTGTGTGTGTGTGTGTTCGCGCGCGCTCGTTTCCCATGCGCCTTACCTTCAGTAGCCCCAAGTGGCATTAGAGACATACAGCTCTCTAGAGTATTAACTCGGACACCTGACTCATTTGTTTGTGGATTTACTGGTCGCCAGGGAAACGAAATTCTACAAGAGAAGATTTTAAACGACTCGCGAGAGACTTATTCACACAAATACAGTATTTGGTTTCGTTGTAAACTTCTAGAGAAAATAGACGCGTCTATTTGGTACGAGAAAGACAATAGAGGCAGTTGGAACTTCAGTTGAGATGTACGACAGAATAATTATGTTTCGCTTACTGCTGATGGGATTTAAATTCAGCTGTGAACAAACATCGCAGACATATTCGTGCATCTTGCAGAAGTTAAGATTATAATTTTCTCCATCCGATTTTATTTTTAGGATGTTTGAGGATGATAATGGCGCAGTAGCAGCAATCATCAGCATCTTTTGTCTTCTTTGCAAAGATCGGTTTGTTTTACACATTTCATTAAAAAGAGAACCTTATAAAGTTCGAGAAATGAAGTGATTCAAGCTTACATGAATGTTGAATGATACAGTGAACTTCTTCCGAGCACTTCCTACCATTATTTATGCCAGCGGTTCTTTCGCTTCTAGAAAAGTATTCAGTATTTTTTTCTTGTGTTATACCTTTAAAAATGCCCACATTCATTCAGTCGTTTTCTCTTTTATTTTTAGTTTACAAAAAAGAAAATCATTTTACTAGTTAGGACTCATTAACGTATTGTTATATATCGTAATATAATTTACTTTATTTGTAAGCAATGACGCTAAATGTTTTGCTAGGTGTGAAGATAAGCATAAACTTAGCTTCCATTTTACGTTAAATCTTAGACGTTTCTTTAGAGGTATTCTCACACAAAAAACGTCCACATTTCCTCACATATTTGGCGCAATGTTCTTTTTTTTGACAGAGCTCGAATACCCTCAAGAACACGAGGGGAGGAGAATTGAGTGCTTTTTCAACTAGAACTAAATCACTCGTTCTGGAACAGAGGAGACAGCCGTGTTTTTTCTTCCAAACGATGCTTTTCATCCTTCAAGACAAACAAACCACTCGCAGTTCGATCAGCATTTCTTCCTTGATGAGAGGGATCTATTTACCAAGATGATATCTACGGCAAGACTCTTATAGTTGCTCGCTTTATTTCTGACGAAGTATAGAAACAAACTTGTCTTCCAATAATCTTAATGATTAGATCTTAGCTGCACGGTGGTATTTTCTTTTTTCCTCTTGCGAACGATTCAATTCGCTGTTTTCATAAGATATATGATATCCATATCGTGCATTTAATGTGGTTTCACCTCTTTAATAATTGCTATTTAAATTAGTGTTTCAGTACGTGTATTATGTTTATAATCCTAAATAAACGTGTCTTTAATTATATGATGTGCAATGTTTTACTAATCGAATCCTTCAATGCTTTGTAATTTCGATCTCCTGTCACCATTCTCTTTGTTTTAGGACTTGTATTCACTTGTCATAAAACAATTTGCAAGAATAAATTTAAACGATTACCGCAACATAGTTTCCTTATTTAAGTATGTGCTATTTCTTGATAGGATGATACAAATTGGAAAAAAAATCAGTACGATATCTTTGAAGGTAAAAAAAAAATTAACACCTAATTAAAGAGGTGTGGAATCTGTTGAATAAATAGATTTCCACAAAATGGAAGTTCTTTCAATCGTTCGCATTTTTTTACACACATCTGTCCCTTCTTTCATCTCTTCCGCTATTTTTCTAATTAAGAAGATGCGACTTTGATTAGTTAATGAAATTGAAAAGGTAATTTTTTCGTGTTTTTATCTTCCTTCTATTGAATGAATCGATTGCAATGTATGAAGTTAAGAGGCAGTACTTTTTTTATGTGGATTTTGGATCGATATGCGATCGAAGTTCTTGTTAGATCCAAAGTAATTGGTGTGTACAAAATTTTTGTTGGCAGAGCGTTGCAAAAAAACACTTCAAATTTTTTTTTTCAGCTATAATTTTAAGATCCGATTCGTATTTGGTTCACTGAGTTAAAAAAAAAAAAGCGAAAGAAAATTCGTTATTCAAGAGCGATATCTAGTATTTGCCATTTTCCCTTCATTTTATTCTGTTATTCGGTGAGCATTGTTCTGATGAGTACATTTATTTATCGACACAAAAAAATATTTTTGGAAAAACATGGTATGAAATTATAATTGCTATGACATACGAAATTACAAAGCATATTTCATGTAACCATGATTATAAATTCTAAACCAGTAATATACCTTCTCGATAGCGAAGCCGGTAATGACGACCCTTGATTTAACCGACCTGGATTCGAATTTCATCTCAGAAATCAGAAAAATTTATTGAGGAATTTTAGATACAAAGTATGTTTCATACGGAGGTTTAACGATTCCCTTTTATAAAGTCGAAATTATTTTTTCCCTTCTGTAAAGCAAAATGACCTGAGTACAAATGCATCGGTCAATCAGATTAATTGCCCTATCTTAAACCAATAGCAGCTAGATTACTAAGGCCCTTGGTAAATTCATTCCTGCATGCGTTTCTTTCTTTTTTTTTTTCTTTCCCAGTAACTGCCCCAATGTCATAACGTTCTGATCATGACATCAGTTAGGTTTATGCTTTTTTTTGTATTTTCTGTTCTTCGTATTGCTTATTATTTTTGGTGTGTGTATATATATATATATATATATATATATATATATATATATAATATCAGTTATAACTGTTCGGACGTATCAGTTTAAACTGTTTAGATTCGCCGTTAAACTGATATCCAAAATGTTTTCTAGCATAATTATTATAATAATGTTGGTAATAGGATAGTGAATAATGTAAACATAATCGTTTACTACTATCATCTACATCCCCTGATGATATATTTATCAGAAATTGAAGAAGATGACAGTGGATCAAGTGGAAAATTGCATCCGGTTTAATATACTGGTTCACTTTACTTTCTCTAACGAGGGACTAAGTCATGATATATTATTTACAATTAAAATTTTGCATGCTGAACCTCTGCTTTTACTGTTTATTTCGCACACGACTGTGTCATCTAGATCATGTTCGCGACTCATTTCCATCATATGTCTGTTTGTTCAGTCATACAACTCTATAATGAACCAAAACCGGAGACAACTGAAATGATGCAGTTCAATCATAATGATCGGAACTAACTCCGAATATGCACGGAAATAGCTTAATTTGATATACGTACATTAAGGGATTCCAGCGAACCGCCTGATGAAATGAGAGTACAAGTGTCAACATGGCTTATCATTTGTTAGGCTTTCATCCTGATAGATTGCTAAACAATTCACGGAAAGCTATCAATGTTGCCTCTATTGTCGCTCGATATAACTCTGACATTTGAAGTGGTTTCCTTTCGCCATAAACATTCTTTACAATCTTTTGCTGTTTCTTTAAAAGCCGTCCCTCACTTTTTACGCAATATGATCCCAGATTTCAATTATTAATTCAGATACCGATTCTCAGATGATAATTCGGATTCCAGCTCCATCTATTGGAAGGAAGGTTTAATTTCCATTCTGTAATTCCACTCGTGCTATTCTGAAGTCAACGGACACGCCAGTAAGCCGGTAAGACTAGTACGCATTACAAAGCAGGAACCCATATCTGACTTCACCCAAAGCACTACTGAGCAGAGTTGCCAGGCACAGCAGACCAAGTTATAACATCATCCTTGTGGTGGCAACGTTAATCTGGCTGCGTTAACGTCCTGTTGAAATCGAATGCTGTCATTGAGGTCCTATGTCCTTATTTTATTCGCCCTTATAACGACTTTTGTCACAACTTTTCCTGCTCTCCGTTTCTTAAGAGGAACTCAATCGCTCTATAAAGCGCTCCCAACAGACTCTTAATGAACTATGCAACAACTTCAGACTTGTGGTCAGTGTTCCGCCGTACTTATGTCTCGTCGTAACGAGGGTCGTACTGACCATTTTCACGTTGCTCTAAGTACATTAAACTTCTGCGGACCCCTTGCTAAGCAGCTTAATCGTATCTAAGGTGGAAGTTTATGTTGCTGACGGCACGCTGCAGGAGCAGTTTGTCGAAGGTTAGTCTTGGTTGACTATCTTACTCGTAAACGGCGAATTTCTTAACTGGATCATATTATCTATGTCGTGCACACGCACCTGCATGGATTGTGATTATTTGTTTAGGAGTAGGGGTGAGTTATAATATTTGATAATGCGGTGTTATATTTTGCCATAACATGCTGTTACGTTGTCATGTTGCAGAGATAATTGCATACACTTGCTTATTTTTATAAGAATTCTCATAGAAATAAGCTGCAAGTGTCATTAACTTACTAGATTCTCGGTAGACACAAAAGTATCTGAGCCGTAAAATAAAAAGCAGTTATTAAATTAGGGAGTCATTGCCCAAAATAGCTTTCGAACTATATCGAAGTGCGCAGTTTACAAAACCTGACCCTAGTTTCCGCAAGTATTTCTATATCATAACAGAGGCGTGTGGTGTGTGTATATGAAACACCCTTAAAGTCCTATAAGGATGCAGAGTGTTAGGTCTTAATGCCCAATACATCAAAATACTTTCCCTCAAGTCCTTCAGGGAACATTGGTTGCACGGAGGATGCATCAGCGATGCCCTTCCTACAAAGGGGAAAATAGTTCCACTGCATAAAGGAGGTTCCAAGACTGCTGTTGTAAATTACCGACCGATTAGCATATCAGAAATCGTCTTGGAGAAATTAGTCAAGAGAAGAATACAGGACTGGATAGATGAAAGTAGGATACTGTATGGGGGGACAACATGGTTGGTTTTGTGAAGGGTAGATCATGCCTCAGTAACTTGTTCACGTTTTATAACACAGTGACGGCTGAACTGGATAAGGATAATGGGTTTACAGTGATTCTACTGGACCTTGCTAATGCCTTTGACAGGATACCACATGGAATTCTAATCTGTAAACTGCAGCATATGGGGATGTATATAGGGTTGGTGAGATGGATAGGAGGGTGGTTGATGGAGAGATATCAGAGAGTGGTTTATTCAGGAGTAGAGTCTAAAAGACAGCTTGTGACTAGTGGTGTACCGCAGGGTTCTGTTCTTGGACCATTACTTTTCAATTTGTTCATTAATGATATAGGAAAGGATCTGAGAGGAAGTGTTCACTTTTGCTGATGATGCAAAGTTGGGTAGAACAATAGTGAGTGCACAGGATGTCAAAATTTTGCAAGATGATTTGGATAGTTTGGAGGACTGGGCTAAGGAAAATGGATGTCGATTTAATGTGGCAACGTGTAAGGTTATGCATTTTGGGGTGAAAAGATTAGCAGCAGTATATATCACATTGGTGGAACCGTTCTCCAGGAGATTGAGGCCAGGGATTTGGGAATGTTGGTGGATAGGGAGTTGAAGTTTAGGGGGCACACTGCAAAAATCAGCTCATCAAATCACTTGGTTGCTGAAAAATACTTTAACAAGCAGAGACAAACAAGTTATTGTTCCTCTGTATCGAGCCTTGATAAGACCCCATCTAGACTACTGTGCCCAGATATGGGTGCCAGGGTTTCTTCTTGATGGAGAGAAGGTGGAGAGGATCCAGAGACGAGCGACCAAGATGATAGCTGGTCTGTGGAATGAACCTTATGAGAACAGGTTGAAGATTTGTAGGTTGCAGAAATTGGTTGATAGGCGGAAAAGGAGTGATATGATTGAGACATTCAAATTACTGAAGAGTTTCTATAAGATTAATTCAGAAGATACTTTTCAGAATAGGACTGATGGTGGGAGGACTAGGGGGCCATACATGGAAGCTGGGCAAGAATGTGATTAGCAAGGGTGTTAGAGCTAGCTTTTTTACTTAGAGAGTGATGAATGAGTGGAATAAGCTGCCAGAGTCTGTTGTGGGTGCCATGACTGTGAATAAGTTCAAGGCGCGGTATGATAGATACTGTGTGAATGTCGAATAGTTGTTCTTGACATGATGTTAGGGCCTCCCTCGATGAGTCTGTAGACTCCCTGGAGTTTCCCGTAATAATAATAATCATAGAACTCCCAATGTTTTAAAAACTTCATCAGTGATATCAAACGATCTCTCAGCTCTGCCTGTATTATCATATAGCATTGCTTAGAACTTGGTTTTCTTGTGGAGGACACAGTGCTCCTCTCCACGGTAGGCACCCTTTGGGATGACTTTTATAGCGATCTAATGAGTGGGAGCTAGACTGATTAAGATAATAGGTAACTCGATAGAAGCAATCAGATTTCTCAAATAAAAACCGTAAAATAGTATAATGTAATATACAAGTCAATGTACGCATTCCGTGAAGCGTTCTCTTTTTTTTTATGGAGCTGTTTAAGGCAAATCATAGCAAAATAAACAGTTCGGATTGTGCAAATAGTCTCTCGTCACGATACTTCACGTACCAGTTGTCTTTTTCGTTGTTTTGCATTAAGATAAAATATGGATGAAAATCAAAACATAATTTCCTTTCTTTATAACCCCTTTGATTCAACGAGAATTAACAAACACACTACGTTGGACCTTGATAATGGAATGCATGTTGTTTTTAACTCTCTTGAAAGGAAGAGATGGGAAAGACTTAATATCTTAGTCTATACGAACCCCTTCAGTGGCTCGCAGAGGGTTCCGTCTCAATATCTTTGGGTCCGTGAAGGAACAAGAATGTTGCCAGTATATAGATCTGATGAGGGCTAGGATGAATGCCCTTCCTACCAAGATTCGTGTAGCCGGCGGTAGGCATAATATGGATACTGCGTGTAGGGCTGGATGTTGGTTCAGAGAGAGAGTACGATACATATATCTCAATGTTGTTTTAGAATCTACAACATTAGTTAAAAGACATGATGCAATATGTGCTATCATAAAGAACCGACTAGAACAGAAAGGATGATTAGTCAGAAAGTAGCCAAATATCAGGGGTGAGGTAAGCATAAGAAAGCCTGATATTTTGGCATCAAGAGAGAGATGACAGTGTTGTCGCCCTGGATATTCAAGTCTGTCCAACCGAGACCTTGATCGGGCAAATGAAGATATTATAGATTATTCTGCTTCTAATCCGGTTATCAAAAGACATTATTTAGAAGAATATGACTCTCTAATGGCTTTTTTGCTACAACCATCTCTAACAGAGGCGTGTGGTGTGTGTGTATATGAAACCCCCTTAAAATCCTATAAGGATGCACAGTGTTAGGTCTTAATGCCCAATACATCATACGTGTGTTAAGGCTTAAGTGCTGTAAAGAATTCATGTTAGAGATTTAATGGAATATTAACAGTACTGAGAAAAGGTTAAAACTAATTTTAATACTTCCAATATTTCGTCTCCGTCTTTAGTTTCACTTTGTATTTGTGTGTGTTGTTACAAAAAGTTTTTGTAATCCCCGAAGATGTCTCTGTGACGGATACGAAATATTGGAAATATTAAAATTATTTTTAATCCTTTCTCAGTGCTGTTAATATTCCATTAAACCTCTATCATGAGCCCAATACATTAAAATACTTTCCCTCAAGTCCTTCAGGGAACATTGGTTGCACGGAGGATGCATCAGCGAATGACGAACAAGATACCTAGGGAAGGTATTGGTCAGGCTTCGACGTATATTTGTAAAGCATGCATCAATGGTATACACACTGTGTGCGTGTGTGCAGTTGATGTGTGTTAGTTATTGCCTTAGCATTAGAGTATTGTAATGCGAAGAATTAAAAGTAAGAATAAAAGGCGTTCAGAGGATTTGTGCCAAATATAGTAAATTAAAGGTTGTGTTTTGATAGTTCTGAGTTTTGCACTTGGTGATATTTGGATTTCTCTCTGAAGAGTACTCAAATCTCTAAACATAATGCATTTATTTATTTGTTCCTATACTAATATAAATCATCAATGTAATCAATAAATCTGAAAAAAAGAAAGAAAAAAAAGCAGGACAGTCCTGATTATAGAAATAAAATTAATTCTATGAATAATCAGTAGTCATTTAAAATCCACATACTTATTTGGGTGTTTAGAATGATTTCCAAAATAGGCTTTACTAAATTAAGATCGTGCGAGAAACCTCTTTGAGATATTTTTTGTCAAACCTTCATCGCGAAATATTGAAATTATCGCATTCACAACATGACTTTTGTCATCTCAATTTCAGCAAACGAATAATGTTTCAGGAGAAGCAAACAATACGAAAACAAATGTCATAAAAATTACAAGTTTCGCGCACTTGGAATAAATGAGCCAAATTTGTTGTCTTATTACATTCCTAGGCACAGAAAGAAAAAAAAGTCACTAAGAGCAAAGCCGAACAGATTGGGGTTGATTTATCGCAGATGGCCACCCCTGACCAAGCACTCGCGGCAGCACTAAGTGATAAAAATGTAGTAATCAATAACCTCGGTAGCAGTGCGCCATTTGGCTGATATTAAACATTATTTCCATTACAGTCGAGTTCTTTCCTTTGCGCTCCTTTTAACCGCATCTCCACGCCGTGTTCTGCATAGAAACACCTTCGACTTTCTTAAATGAAGACGCATCCATCACAGCATTATTTGTGGCACGCATAATTTACATGTGCGTGCACCTCTGCGAGTATTCATTGGGGAAACTGTGTTTATTTTGGTGCCTCTATTGATCCCACCTGTCAGGATAATCATGGCGGTTGATCTTAGGTCATTTATTTGAGACAGATTACAACCCCCAGTTACAGGTGCGAAGAACTGTTTTTTGTTTCTTGCACCTTTTTTTTTTACTAGCCAGTAGTAGACACACGATTTTTGTCTTAATTAAGATTTCTTTCAGCTACTTTTTGTTGAGATAAAGTATTTTATGTACTGTTTGTATGTGTGAGGCAAGGATTTCTATAACCATGATTTTTGCAATGAACATTTATTTAAATTAAATTAAATCGAATTAGAAAAGATGCATTTTTGATGCATCTTTGCTTCCTTAGCTAAAGGGATTCATGATTTTTGTGAATATCCTACTCTTTCTTCTTAATAAAGAGTGATCAACATCGTAGAATAAGGTTGAATGTTATTTATTATTCATAACTATTCTTTGCACGTTTTCCGTTTTAAGATACTTCACACTGTTGCTACATTTCCAGCATTAAATTTTTAAGTCTTTCCTGCACTTATGGATTATGTTATCATGCACAAACTGGTCGCTTTCTGCACAAATTCGTCTGGAAGAACACCACGAATACCTCTCACTTAAGGGATCCAACAAATCCTGTTTAGCAAGCCACGCATTATTTACAAGACACAGGATTTGGTAGAACAAAACCAAAATGTTTAATTCTTCTGGAAAGACATGACAAAGAAGCACACATTCCCAACCCAAACCTGAGCAAAAGCGATTGCCAAAAACTTTCTCAATTTTGGGAAGTTACGAATATATTGACTAATACTCACTCTTCATGTATCCCTTAATTTGTAATTAAATTTCATATTTATATTTAAAAGTAGTTTATTAAATAAATTATTTATTGTAATTTATTTTGAATATCTATTAATGCAGGTGGAGCTATTCTCCTGCAGCCAGTAGTGCACATAATATCACGTGCTTTCAATTGAATCGTTGTTGCTGTTGTTCTTTATGTTTTCCTATAATTGTAATGACAATTACTATGAAACGTAGCCTAAAATTTTACAAATAAAGAAATTAAATGTAAGTGATTCTGGTAATAATATTTTATGATGAATTCTTCCTCTTACGTCTCGAGGTTTAGACGAATAGATTTCATCAGTAATCTTGAAACCTGTTTGTAAGTACTTTCAGTGACATTCAAGTTATGCACTTTTTTATTTATTTTTACGTCATCAAGTTGTGTTAAAGTGAATTATTTTACGAATCCACGGTAATTTTTGATATGAAAATGTAAGCAAAATATCCAAGAAATGATAAAGAAAACTAGAATGCTGCCGAACATGAACAATATTAAGTGTTATGTGGGATATACTGTAACGTAAATATTCAACATATCAGAAAACAATGCTTAACTTCTAAGGACAGATAAATACATTCTTCTTTCTATCTTTGTTTCTTGAGTCTCCTCCGATGTGAACTAAATTCTCCCCAGGCGTTTAACTTCACTGTGCCTCAATCGATTTCCTTTCTTTCCTCCCCATACAAGTCCACAATATTCACATCGTTATTCCAAGTTTTTTTTCGTAATTCTCCTATATTCCTCATGAGTGATATTCTGCCTTCGACTACTAGTTTGGCTTGTCTTTCCAGAACATCCGGAGGGTTCTTATCCATTGCTTCCCCTTGTGTAACGCTTAATTGCATTTTATTCTTTTGAAATGACCATTTCTGAAAGAAAAATAAAACTGAAGATAAGCTTACGATTAATGTTTTACTGTTTTCCTGTTTTGTTTGTTTTGGATCTCAGGAGAACGAAGCCAGTGCAACAGCATAATGGATATTTCATCGCGTCTGAAAGCTAAGTGGTTAGTATTTTTCGTTGGATACAGCATTTCAAAGAAACGTTCAAAGAAAAACTGTACTATGAAGCACTTACAGTGGTCATGAAGTGTGAAATAACTCTCTTCCCCCCCTCGAATCACTCTCAAACCACAAATAATATTCAGCACTACTTGCAATGAAAAGTAAATATCTGTTTCAATGACCACCTAACATTGCCGTTTTTTTTTAAATTTATAATTTGGTAGGTAAATGTTAATGAAAGGGGTTGTTATCCGTTTCTTGGTGATTGTACGAGTATATTGCAATTAATGGTTGCGTGTGTTGCAATTAACCTTACTCAGCAAGATGTTTTTTCACCTTCTTGCAGTGTTATAAAAGTTTTGAGGATTTTCTTCGAAATTGCTGCAAGTAGCGTTCACCCGATCTTAAGAAAACATGTCATTATATTTCTTCCTTCATTAAAAAGCGGTTCCTTGTATATAATTATCCTAAAAATAGCTGATAAATAATTTGATCCTCTCCCAGATGCTCATCTTGTTTTTGAAACTGCAAACAAGCTCAGTTTTTACGCTATTTTTCTGATAAAGTTTTCCTTAATTTTGATAAATCAGGGTGTTAGCAAACACACACAGTTCGGGAAAATGGAACATTCTGTCGGTAATTCTTTTTATTTTTTCATAAATCTGAGATTTCGAAGGAAGAAAGAATTAAAAACTACAAGTATTTTATATAGAAACCCGTGCACAAATTTAAATACAACGAACGATTTTTGTTTTAAAATTTCAGTCATTTGTATACTGTATTGGTAATCGCAAAATCTTCAGCTTGGCTCATTTAACCAAATAAGTTTAAATTAAATTGTATAATTGACATTCTTAATACGCATAAAGCAAAACTGAAGGTGTACAGATTAACTCTTGTGTAAAAAACTGTTATTGTCTTTTACTTTAGCTTTTGAATATGGTTTCTATTCAGTTTCATTGCAAAGATATTTTTGCATTTACTGCAGTTTAAATTAATTATTGATTATGAATTCTAAAAATCATCATCCTCTCTCTCTCTCTCTCTCTCTCTCTCTCACACACACACACACACACATCGAGAATATGTCCTGGCAAAATAAATCAAACCACATTTAAATACACAGTTACAATAATATTAACTTTTGCTTACGCAGAAAGTTTGAATGTGTCTTGCATAGCAGCCATTGTTTGCTAAACGTTTATTACTGGACTCAGTTGACCTCTAAATCCTTCTAAAACAGAGCCTTCCTCGCACAGTCTGGAACATGAGCCATTGATGGAAAGACCCGAGTTCGAAACCCATCTCAGAATATGAAGAACAACGTTCTAAACCGATTAGACTTGTGATAATTGACATCTTAAGAAATGACTCTCTCTCTGTGTCAAGTCAAAGGAGAAACCTTGGTTTTAAGGAAGAATAGGAGGATATCTTGAAGTTCGAAGGGATGGATGAGAGGAGTATCATTGTTCTGATATTGGATGTAGAAGATAATCTTTTGAGTGGGAAGAAGAGGACCTCTTTCAGCCACTCCCATCTTTCCGTTTTAATTCAAGAACTATCATTTCTATTTCATGTCTGGACGTATACTTAAACAGCGAGCTCATCTCTTAACACAATAAATAAATAAAAAATAAGCGGGAAAAAATCCTGACCATTTAAGATCTTTGTTTAACGATAGCTGTACTGTAAGAAAAATTACCATAAGTTGTGGAAGTAGTAAAATTAAATGAAAAGACTTATTTTTAGGACACATTTCAGAATAATTTATATGAACTTATTATTTCAATATAATTATTCGAAAAGTTCAAATTCTGTTGTGAAATATAAGTAATTTATTAACTTTATAGAATAATTCTATTCATTAATTTATCCATTGATTTTACAGCTGTCACGTCCTTCTGTGCTTCGAAAAAAGTCTATTAAGCACGCTGACGTTATAACATCCAACTCATTCCAAAAGCGTCATCCGGATTTCGTGTCGATTTGAAAGTTCCATTAAAACGCACTCGTCAAGATGGCTGCTTTTGTAGCAAAACAAATGATGGGAAGCAAGCTCAATGCTGTCAAAGGTAAGATGCTTCTATTCTTGTATATTTTGAATGTTTTCGCAAATATATTTGTTTCCGAAGACATTCAGTCCTAACCCTTCGTTGAAGACCGAAATTAAGAATGTTTCTAATGGTTCAGATTATCATCCAAAGGTGTGGTTTTTTCTTTCTTTCCAGGATGTATCGTTATTGTTTAATCACAATCCAATTACTACAAACGGGATGCTTGGGAAAATAAGGCTAAGATAAATAAACAGTTTGAATTACACACCTTATTGCAATCGGTGCTATTTGAGGACCTCAAGAAATGAGCGAATGTATTAAGGATCGAAAGAGAAATTAAATACTGTGATTGAATTTTACATAATCGTTTTATTCAATCATTTCATTTGTGGATTCAAGTAAAGGGGAAATCATATAATAAATCTGGATACATTAACCAGCATTCGCATTTATTTTCAGGAATGATTTGTACCTCTTTGTCCAGAGTAAACATTTCAGTTAACTAATCAAGATATTTAGATTTGTTTTAGGTCTCTGGCTTGCATTATTTGTTAATAATCAATTACTGTTGGATGAAATAAAAACAGATAAAATGTGTCAATAATTGGTATGCTAATCGCCAAAAACAGTGACGCTGATTTATTTTTATAAATCATAAAATTATTTATTATTTTATTCTTAATTTCATACTGCATTACATTTTTAAATCGTGTGTAATTTACGAGAACAAATCATCCGGGTTATTACAGAACGCATAAACGTACAAACAGCAATGTAATACACCATATCATCATTATCGTTATGGCTTGTTTTGAGAGCAGTAGCCTATAGAGGTATAAATATCAACAGGTAATATTTTTACTGTTTATATATTGCACATCGCACTATTACTATTCAGGTCCTTGACTGTTTCCGAATTTCTTTCCTTTGAGAGCTTTTTTAATACTGGCTTTCACTCAGACCTGCACAGTAAAATATTTTTTTTTTTTGCATTTATCTGCACACTTTATAACAGATCTGATGTCAATATATATCTCTTCAAATGCTTTGCAATAGATCCCCATTTCGCTAAATAATTTAGGAGCTAAAGTTAATCCTCTCTTTTTCTAGATGCCCACCTTGTATACTAATCAATGACAATCGCGTAGGGACAGCAAGTTGGAGAAAATATTTTCATCGCTTGCCAAGGTTTATGTTCACAGAGCTGTGCATTATATCCATTGTAGAGAGCTTGACATGCTCTCCATTTTAAAATATAATTCAGATAAATATAAAACATTTTCTAAAGAACAGAACTATTTTAAAAAATTGTATAATTCGGGACGCTGTTTCTCGTTAGTATTAGGCGCTGTCCCATCAAGCGGTGATCATCCAGTGATTGATTTCCTACCTTAATAAGTGTTCTTAGCGTGTTTTTATACCAAATCATTGCGAGTGTGTATAGTGTTTCAAGTATCATATGAAATGGAAAACCTGTTGACATCGTAATTGAGCGAGTAGTCTTGAACTCCTTAGCTAGGTTGACTGGTCTCTTCAAGTTCCTTATGGCGTAAGGCTGTGATACCTATATGACCTTTTTTTTTTCATTTATTCTTAATATTTACTGTCCAGAAATGCATCTTTTTCCAGTCTTAAAGAAGAATCCCGTGAGCATTTTGAATCGAAACAATAAAACGAATGATTCTGCACAATTTGATTAAAGGTGTTCTCTTTCTTAACTTCATTCGATGACAATCAAAGCCTTTGAACACAATTGAAGACCATTACGACAAATAGCAATAGTTCGTAAGAGATTAACCCTGACCCTTTTATACGATGGAATTCAATAGTGCGTGAAGTATGAATAGAAATGGAAATGAAATTCAGCGTCAAAAGCAAATGATTGATAATGGCAAACGATGAAAACTTGCTGAGCTTGAGGAGTCATGCAACGTTACTAATATGTCTTGGAAGGTAAAATCGATGGAATTTCTAAGGTTACTTCAATGCGTGGTTTTTTTTCCTATAATAAATGGCTGGCTGTTCTCTTCAAGTTACCTCGCATTGCCGCTTTTCTATCTTAACCCTGCGATTCATTTCCTATCGAAAGCTTTGTTTCGGGTGTGTGCAATTCTCTTCAATGACAAAGATTTCTTTGAAGAAGAGAGAAAAAAAATCCGCTTGTAAACATGGAATGTGAGAATATCACATCGACAACTTCCGTTGTACGCTGATCACGTCGCTAAATCTCGGTTACCTAAATCACCGTCGGTTGTCTACGATGTCCCATCGTTAAGCTGACATCCGCATATTTCTTTCTGTTTGATGAAGATCTCGTTTTCTACGGTTCCCCTACAACCTGCTTCGTTCCGAAATTACTTCCTTCCTCCTTACGCACTCTTCTCCCCCCCCCCTTCCCTACGGACAGTCTTTTTCCTTCTGTTCTCTTACCTATATTGTGTAAGCTTCACCCCCTCCCCTCCTCGTTCGTTCCTTCTTTCGATCGTCAAGCCGAACTCGCGAAGCGTGAAGAGACTTTATTATCATCTAGCCGTCAGTAGAGACTTGTAAAGTCCTCCTCTTAGACACACTGCGTGGCATCCTGCGATGCTGATCATGCTGAGCGTCATACGTTGCACTTTTCTCATGAGAATCGACTCCTCCTTTGTTGTCACAAGCACTTGGTGAAGATTACGGAGCTAGACAGACCCATGCTACAATCCGGATATTACCAATGGAAGTCAGGTGACCTCCACAGGAAAACGTTGAACGCGAGTAAAGGGCGGAGGTGATGCAACAGCATTTAATGCAAAGTGCGGCGTGAGTTCAGATTTCACCATCCCAAATGTAGATGTAATCGAAGAATGGCTTTGTCGAGTCGTTGTGAAATCGCATTTGCAGCGATCTTTTCTTTTTAAAATACAAAGTTTGCCTCGTTGTTTCTTAATACGTATTTTCGATAATCTGAATTCGCTCCAAACAATGTATCTTTCCGTTTCTAAATATAAATGTACATTTATATTCGCTTTTTATTATCAATCTACGTTCTCACCAAATATTATATTTCAATGGAATGGTGAATATTTGAAATGATTACTAATTCCCAGAATAGCAATTTATTTTTGATAACTATCGAAAGTTAAAGTCTTGGAAGATATATCGAGGAGATAAGAATATTGTTAACGCTATTTTAAGTACTTCAAGAAAGTTGTGATTGATTAATAGAAACACTTAAAATAGAAATTATGTGCGGTCAAAGTTCTGTCCCAATCCGATAATTTCAAAGATGTATAATCTTTGAAAATCAGTTCGATGACTGTTTTTCCTCTTGGTTTTCTTGATGTAGGTAATACTGATAGAGGGATGTTTTATTTGAATTTTTTATTACCAATTCTTTCCTTTGATTAAATAAGTCATTCAAATGTTTTCAGCTATCCGACACCGTTGTTCTTCTTTATCCTGGATACTTGCCGTCCTACGGCATTCATACCGCAGTGATGTTTAATACACGAAACTTCCTTTTCGAAAGGTTGTACACACTTCTGTAATGTGATACTCGGGGTGCATTTCAGTCTGTGTCATTAAATCGAAATCGTGCATTTAAGGGATGAGAAATCGACTAATTTCGAAAGTGGGTGTTTTTCTTTTTCTCATAATATTGTGCTACTAGTGAATTATTCCGGATTTTCTAAGTAGTCGGTTTATAATTTTATCTTAAGTAGTTCCGCATCTACGCAATTATTCTTGCATGCTTAGCATTAGGTTTAATCAATAAACAACTAGCATTTCTTCCTTGAGCTCTCTAAGTAAGTTTAGTTGGTTTTTCACTTATGAAAAGAGTGTGCAACAATCTCCTACGGATTCATAAAATGGTATCTTTACGTTCGCCTATTTTACGAGAATAAACAATTCAATGAGGTCAGCATTGGGAGTCAGTGTGTTCCGTTTTTCGACTTCCCCCTACAGACGAGAACGGATCGTTATCCTGCAATTCATGCCATTATAAAATAATCATACGATTGTTTTATAGTAGAAATGGTAACTGCTGGACAATAATTGAAGTTTCCTTAGCCAGCGTTTATCTATCCTAAATATCAATGAACATATATTGATCAGTGCTTCCTGGTCTGCAGTCTCTTGTTATAATTTTTAGCCATTAGCATCGCATGGGAATGACAGACTTTTTAATTACCGTAATAGAGACGAAACAGGCTGAAGAACCTGCTCTTCCCCTCATGGCCTTTGCTGTCTCAGTGTTATGCTAAATGATAAACACCTTGCAGTATTTTAAAATCACTAACTTTACCTTGAATGTCAGAACCCTATACCAAGCAGGTAAGCTAAGAAATGCTATCCAGGAAATGAAAAGACTTGAAATTGGGATTTTAGGAATGAGTGAAGTTAGGTGGCCAGGATCGGGCAAAACTCAAGTTAATGACATGACAATGTATCACACTTCCAGGGTGATATTGTCATGTATCACTCTGGAAGTAGTGAAAACAGCCATCAGAATGGAGTTGGAATAATATTAAACAAAGATGTCAGTAAGTCACTGTTGAGATTCATCCCCTACTCAGATAGGATGATGTTATTAAAACTTAAAGGTCAATCACTGGATGTTAATCTTATACAGGTCTATGCCCCTACTGCTGACAAGATTGATACCGAGATCGAAGAATTTTATGATCAATTAAAAGAACTAATGAAAACCACAAGAAAACATGATATTAACATCGTCATGGGTGATTTCAGTGCTAAGGTTCGGAAAGGTAGAAGTGGGGATGTAGTTGGCGAACATGGACTGGGAACAAGAAATGAGAGAGGTGACCGTCTTTTTCAATTCTGCCAGGAAGAGGAGCTAATAATCACAAACACATGGTTTAAGCTACCATCTCGAAGATTGTATACTTGGCGATCACCACAGGATAAAAATGGGAATATAATCAGAAACCAAATTGATTACTTGCTAATTAATCAACGATTTCGAAGTTCTATAAAGAGTACAAAAACCTATCCTAGTGCAGATATTGCTTCTGATCATAATCTACTGGTGGCAGAGTTAAAACTTAGACTAAAAGCTATACTTAAGAAACATCAATAAAAAAGATTTGATTTAGGAAAATTAAAAAAACACAGAGAAACAAATTGGGTCGAGATCTGAATCAAGAACTAGCGCTTATCAAGAATGATGACATCATGAGGGTTGACGAATCATGGGACAAATTAAAATCTGTCTTCATAACGAAATGTACCAGTACCTTGTGTCCTGACAGAACAGTGAAAAAAGAAAGACTGGATCACTGAAGAAATTCTTTCTCTCATGGATTAACGCATATCATATAAAAATTATAGTCCAACAAATATAAAGAGGTGTAGAAAATTAGTAAACGCAAGATCAAAGAAGCAAAAGAAATCTGGAAGAATTAAAAATGTAAAGAAATAAAAATTCTACAGGAAAAGCATGACAATTTTAATCTACACAAAACGGTGAAAGAGACCTCAGGTATATTTAAGAACAAACAACTATGTATCCTTCGAAACAAAAAGGGAGAAATAATATCTGAAAAGGATGACAAAATACAAGAATGGGTGAAATATATAGAAGAACTCTTTACTAATAACAGACAGAACCCAGAAAATACTTATCAACAGATGGAGGGTCCATGCATTCTAAGATCAGAGGCAGAATGTGTACTGAACTCAATTAAAAATGGTAAAGCATTAGGCCCGGATAGAATACCAGCAGAAATAGTAAAGATATTAGAAGGTGACAACATTAATATATTAGTAAAGCTATTTAATAAGATCTACGATACTGGTATAATCCCTCAAGACTAGTTCAGTCGACCTTCATCATGCTACCTAAAAAAGTAAATGCGAAAACTTGTAATGACTATAGAATGATCAGCCTAATGAGTCATGTTCTCAAAATGTTTCTGAAAATAATTAAAAAAAAAGGAATATACAGAAAATGTGAAGACACCATCAGTGATACCCATTTCGGCTTTAGAAATGGTTTGGGAACAAGAGAGGTTCTTTTCTGTTCTGAAATCTTATTCCAAAAATGTATTGATCAAAACAAGGAAGTATTCATTTTCTTCATCGATTTTGAGCAAGCATTTGACAAAGTCCAACATGCTAAAATGATTGCACTATTAAAAAGAATTGGATTAGATGGTAAAGACATCAGGATCATTGAAAACTCATATTGGATCCAAAAGGCATCTGTTCAAGTTGATGACATTATTACAGACTCCATTAACATCAAACGAGGAGTAAGGCAAGGATGTGTGCTGTCACCTCTAAATGGTGAAATCATCAGTAACATCCGATATGCTGATGACATTGCTCCATGGCTGACAATATTCAGTATCTTCAAAATCTTCTGGAACTAGTGAATGAAGAGAGTGAAAAAATGGGATTAAAAATAAATATCACCAAAACTAAATTCATGGTCATAAGCAAGAAACCAATTCTTAATTTAGCACTTTCTTTAAATGGGAAACAAATAGAAAGAGTGGCAAAGTTTAAATATCTCGGATGCTGGTTAAATGAAGATTGCAATCCAGAAATGGAAATAAAAGAATTGAAATGGCAAGAAAAACGTTTCTCTTGATGAAGTCAACACTGTGTAACCGCAGTTTAAATTTAGAGCATAGACGGTTAAATGCTAATGTATGGTCTATACTGCTGTATAGACCATACATTAGCATTACGGTGCAGAAACTTGGACTTTGAAGACATCAATAAAAAAGACTTGAAGCCTTTGAGATGTGGTTATACAGACGAATGTTAAAAATCCCATGGACAGCAAAATCGTCCAATCAGGAAGTACTGGAACAAATGGGGAAATCACGTTAACTTTTAGATATCATAAAAAGAAGGCAAACTGCATATCTCAGTCACCTACTTCGTAATTAAAAATATAAGATACTTCAATTGATTATAAAAGGGAAGATAAATGGAAGAAGAGGACAAGGAAGACGGAGAAAATCTTGGCTGGAAGACATCAGACAGTGAACTGGCATGAACTCTGAGAGACTGCTCAGAGTAGCTGAAGATCGCTCAAAATTTGCCAAGGTGGTCGTCGACCTCCGATAGGAGATGGCACTCAAAGAAGAAGAAAAACTTTACATTGAGCACAAAATAATTTTGTCTTGAATGTAATGACTGAGTAGATATTACGGTTATTATGGACCTGAGTTCAAATTCCGTTTAAGAAAACAGGGACTTTTCAAAGACTTTATTACCGAAGACGAGCTAGCTGATCCCATAAGATCACTGATGACAAGTTATGAATTATGTGCATGGCATTAAACACTCTGTCATTACTAAATCACTGATGACAAGTTATGAATTATGTGCATGGCATTAAACACTCTGTCATTACTAAAATGTTTACCCCCCCCTTTACCGGCCAAGACGTCTATAGACGTCCAGCCAGCTAAATCTGGATACGATTCTGTAACACCTATTGTATAACATGGATAAGAAGTGCAAGTTGGTCTCACTATTTCATCCACCTCGGCCGATGGGGGAGGGTGTTAAAAGCTATTTACTTGAAAGTGACAGGCTATTTGGCTTAATTCAATAACGAAAGAAGGTGGAATGAAATAGAAGAAATGAATACTGTATAGAAATAAAATCGTTATCATGTAAAAGGATTTGCCGACTTTACTTCATTTCCAAAATAAGGTAATAAGATCTTGCAAATTGATATCAGGTAATAATTCAATTGTCAAGTTTTTTATTAAAATTAGTTTGTAATTGTGTATGGTGAACTCGTAATCAGTATAAAAGAAAAAGATAAATCTGCTAACACCTTTTATTCTCCTAGTGGAGCAGGCGAAGCGGTTTAGTCCTAGCTAACTTTAAAAAAAAAAAAAAAACTGGTAGTTAGCCAAACTACATACCTTTGCCAAATACAAATGGCTGGCCAAATGCTATCGGTGATTTTAATTGGCATCCAAGGATGAGAATGCCGACGGCAATTACCACCATCTCGTATTATCTAATCATAACTTTACATGTTTAGTCTGAAAGAACTTTTTATTGAGTTATTGTATTAAGAACCCGAGTTGCTGGGAGAAAAGTCCTCTTTACCTATTCCAGGAATCTAACTTCAAGGACCGGCCGAAGAAAGGCTTAAAAAAAGTTCCTCTATTCGACGATTAGAATTGAACTTAGAATGGTCTTTCTTCGGTTAGCGTAGCACTTGGATGCAAAATTTACTAATTCCAGAGCTATACATGCTTTGCTTTAGTATTTTGTATATAAAAATAATGAGAATAAATTAGAATCTCTTTTGCTAGATTCTAATAATTTTCGATTCGAGGACTTATTAAAGTAAGCTGAAATCTAGTTGACGCCCCATTGGACCAACATTTTAAGGCTTTAAAATATAAAATTTTAATCTTACGTTTAAATTTCAAATATAAAAATTAATACTGTAATTATACAATAACTGATAATGAACAAACAATTAAAACAAGAAGAAAAAAATTCTCTTATTACATTCTGTAATTAAAATGATTGGTGTTCAATGACGTAATTTTAAGGTTTATAATGCCGTGTAGCCTCGTTAAATGGCTCATTAAAAACTAGCTAGCAAAGAGACTTTCATATTCTTCGGAATCCATCCTCTGCTTAAAGGGTGATAGCGAAGAGAATTATTTCTGTTGCCGTGAATAGCGACACAATATCCTCCAACTGCAGTTGGGGCCAATTAGAGGATGTCATGAAGGGGGAATTCCTCAATAAAAAAGTGAATACCTCTGCTAGTATTCTTTTAGAGATAGTAGAGGCAGGCTTACACGAGACTGTGACCTCGTAGTCTGGCTCCCGTGCTGTTAATTATTAAAACGGGCATCTGGATGTTTCAGAAGACGTGACGTAGTGTAAAATGATGTTGATAGCTTTATATAACGGCATATTGAACGAACATGAGAACCATACCATTGCAAGAACTCAATTAAACATCGCATGGGAGTGGGGAGATGGGTAGTTTCAAACTTTTACAGTTCTTCAAGATGCATTTATAAGACATGCTGAGAAAAATAGTCTTAAATGCAACATAATTGCTACTTAAGAAATAAACAGGTACTTTTTATGCACCGTGGTTAATACTCTCATTTTTAAAAAGAGCTTTTAGTTTAGTTCTTGCATGGTTAGATACAGTTAAGAAGTTTCTGTTAATAACTTATTAGAAACTTTTTGTGTGAATTTGTATGATTGCAAAGATTTCGCTGACTCGATTGTGTTCTTGATAAACTTTGCTCACTTTGGGTATTTAAAAAGCTAGACCAGTGTATCAAATTCGGTGGTGTTTGTTTATGCTCAGCATTGCTCATTACCAGTCGGCTTGGTACTTTAAGGGGTGTCACGTGTGTGGTTTTTGATTACAGTGTCTGGCGATTTTTTGTGTCGCTATAATAGAAGGGGAAAAAAAAACATTTCACGCGCTTGGGAAAATGTAGAGAAGATTCGCATAGAACAGAAAAATGCTTCGAACATATTAAAACAAAAAAGGCCCTCTCAGCAGATTCCCAATCCGCGCGGAAGGCTTGAAAAATGCTGTTGTCAGCGTGAAAACCAAGAGATACAGAGCGTGACATACGCAGCATCCGTTGTCATTTTCTTTAGCCTCCGCATCTTCTCCGAACTCTAAATCGTGCCGAGAACGCCAATATTATTTCATAAATTCAGGAGGTTATGACAACGAGTGGCCATTGGGATTCGCAAATGTTCAATACATGCAGTACGGGTTCTGATTTAGTGCGTCACGTGAGCGATATTTAAGCCGAGTTTGCGCTTGTCGAGTGGCAAATGCCTGTTTGGTGCCTGCAGCACACGATAACAGCGAACCTATTGGGGTGGATTACTCAACTAGATCGGGTCAAGCTAGGACTCGGCGATGTAACGAGTGCTTGTTTTTGCATTTGGATGAGATATCGCCGTAATTGCATCGAATAGACACACGAATCATTTTGGATGATCAAAAGAATGCGTGATGTTATTAGCATTTGGTCGATTCCACAGTAATTAGAACGAACTACAACAATGGTGTTATCGAAAAGAAAAAAGCTTGCTTTATGGAATAACTTTTTTGAAAAACTTTTCAAGCCTTGTAAATTCAGGAGTAGAAAATATGTCCATTTTGATCACCTGTTGTATGAAAATTTCCAGTGTTCATGTGGAATGATATTGTTGGTCATTTAGAGAAGAGTTCATTTGAATAATTGTTGAAGTACGACTTCACATGATTACATTAGTAAAATGAGATATCTCCAATATTTGGTCTCTTGGTACGATATTATACACATGGTAAGAATATCCTAATGAGACAAAAAATAAATGCTAATAAGTCAGAATTAATATTTCGGGGTAATATTGTTATAAAAACAAAGCAAAAACGTTATATATGGCTTAATATAAATCTGCAAATATCGGTGAGGTGTTTAGGTATATTAAAACATTAAAAATACAGAAATAACCTATAAATTAATCGAGAAATGTAACTTCTAATCAGCTCATAGTAAGCTTGTAAACTTGCGGTATATTACTACCTCGGGTGGGCTAAGGATTCGTTTTATTTATTTTCATTTTTTGTATGATTTTTTGTATTTTTTTTACCTGGTCTTGGAAACCCTGCTCTAACCAAGCATGATTCCAACCGCAGCTTGTTGGTTGGAGTGCGAGTACGCTAACTACTCGACGAACCAGGTCGGCATATTTGTACCAACCATATGCAAATCAGCTTCATTAGTTACGCAAATATTTGCTTTCGATTTCAGTTTCTAATAAATATTAGAATAATTTAATTCGATTTATTTATTTATTTTCAATAAAACCAAAGTCGAACATTTTGTTATTATGTAATCCTTCTTACCACAGCATGCAACCTGGTATGAAACGATAAATTGCTCTACTAGTTCAGCAGGGTCGTAACCGCAACATAATAGTGGCGACCCTTCAACAAATTAGCACTGGGCACAGAACAGTAGCTCAGCAACCTCTGACATTTGAACAAAGCAATTAAATTATAGATTTATTGATTGCTGTTCTAGTGGTTGATGGTTTATCCATTAGCGCTGCACGTCGTTCTTATTCTGTTACTGCATAAGCCACGGGCCAATAACACCCTCACCGCCGCAAATGTGTCATTAGATAAACAGTTTATAAACAACTTTCTTTATTTGCATGCTTAACTGACAACAGTGAAGCCTACTTCTACAGTTTCTTGTCAGCAATTTGACCTTGTGTGAATATTGCAGCGTGTTATTAAAATACAACGTGAAATGCATTTTCTCAATGGACTTGTTGTCAATACTTATTCTAGTAAAGACACGTTAAACACAAGAATGGATTCGATAATTGCTAAAGAAGTTCATTTGTCTCCTAATAATTCAGCAAAACTATTCAAAAATGGACGATTGAACTAAATTACAGTATATTTTTATGATACATTTTATTGTTAACATGACAAACACGTTTGTAAAAATTGATTCATTAACTACTAGGAACAAAGCATTGCTAAGATGTTTATGGTGATTACAAACACCAGAGTTTGTTGAATCTACATTGCATTCATTAGTAGCGTACAGCGTAGAATTTAAGAAATTAAAAGACGAAACTAGGAAACATATTTGGGACTAATAGATTATACTTGGGTAGACATGTATTTGCTGCATGTACATTAACAGATTCGGAGGAGAGTGGAGCATTTACCAATGTATTTCTGTGAACACAGACCACGAAAATATTAATAGAAAATTCTGCAGAAGAAACTGGACACATGGGAGAACATTTGCTTATTTGTGATTTGTTTAAAGTTAGTAGTTGTTCAGAAATGAAGTGAAACCCTGAAGCGAAAGAAATCTAACTTCTTGGTTAGGTCTCTTTGTGCCTTATCTAGATATGCTGTTAGGTGTTGATTTAATCTTAGTTTAAAATGTTGTTGCATCGTAACTTGGATGTTGGCTCCTCCGCTACTGTTGATATGTTAGCAGCCTCACAGACGATCCTGTATAACCGATGTTTGACTATACATTAAAGATATTCATTTTTTATTAATAAAGTTAGCTCACGTGCGTGCTTATCGCTGGTGTAACGTTTTCCTCGTTAGAAATTATATAAAATGGAAGATGCATCGTCAATCTTTTAGATAACGAGGTGTCTAGACATCAATTCGGACGACGGCTTTCTTCTGAACGCAGTTTCTTAATAAAACCAAATCACAGTAGGAAGTTCCAATTAACATTAAATCGGTTTATTCTTAAAATTGGCTTTTATTTTTCAAGGTTTTACGTGATAATTTTCTATTGAATAATTGTTACGGTATCACAGGATAAATGGTATTTTTCCTTTGGGTGTTTATACATGGTTGAGCGTAAAGAGAAGCTAACAACAGGAAGAATAGGAAAATAAGAGTGGAATATAAAACGAGACCTTTCGAGTGAGAAAAACGAATATGACACGCCGAATTTTTACCGTTTTCTTTAATCAGATAACGAGATTCTTCGTGAGTGCGCACTTTTTTTCTAACTTCATAAACAGAAGAGACTACTTTTCTTTTAGCTGAAGTGACCAAATGTACTAAATCTGATCAAAAACGTGGGCAAGGGCTATTCTGTACGTGTGGATGCAGCCTTAAAACCGCACTTCCAACCACCGTCTCCAAAATGGCTTAGCGCTTCTTGCAAGAAAGTCCATTAATGAAATGAAATGGGGTTAACCGCCGTGACATTTTCACTTAACGTAAGGGGAAGAGTATTACAACCACAGGCTTTCAGCAAAATTGTCGTTAAAGGGAAGCGCTGAAAATATCTCCAAGTCCTCTAAAATTTTACCGACTCGATCGTCGAAATCCAAATGGCACCACACTCGCTTTGTTGTTTACTTTTACACTTCGTTTCGTATGAAATTCGAAACGGTAATCGTGCATTTTTTAAAATATTTTAATAAATTAGTTTATTGAAGTAAGAAGTCTTTAAATTAATACGAGGTTTAAAGTGGTGAACGGCACTCCTTTGGAAGCAACTTACACACGCCCAGATTTGGGTCGATTTGCTATGAGCCAAACTGATCACTAGTTGTTCTTATTAAAAGAGGCTTCACTGGTAGGAGGAAAGAAATTATGGTGCCCTTTATAAGATATCCAAAACAAACATTCCAAATTTTGTGTTCGTATTCCTTAAAATAGCGACTTTAAGCAGAAAACAAATTATGTTAACACGTTCGGCTTCTAACTAGTATGGGAATACAGTACTTTTATCAAAGAACTAGAATACCATGTTAAACATGTTATATCACAGAATTAGAAGATACAAATGCTTTAATATAATCTTAATACTCATAAAAATAGTTACTAAATCGACTGTTTTAAGAGATTAACATAAAACACCTCATAAAACAGTTGTTCCAAAAGTCTGTTCTCTACATTGGTTCACATTTCCACTCGTCTTAATAACAGCTGCATCGGTATTTAATAGTTTTTTTGGCAGTTCATCTGCAAAAATAAAAACAATACATAAATTATATGCATTAAGATATTTCTTACTGAGACGATTGATGAACAGGTATGGCCCAGTTTATTTTACTCGTCGAAAACTAGTTAACTGGTTTTCGACGAGTAAAACCGCACATTTGCAGAAGAAAAAAGACCCTAGAAATTCGTTTCAATCGTTGCATGAGTATTTTCACAGCCCATAAACGCATTATCAATATTGACTCTTCTAGATGGAGGAAATGACAACTAGACCGCAAGGTGGTAGATGACCTTCATCTCCCGGTTAAACACCACCACCCTCCTGCTTATTATATAGCACCTGCAGTAGCAAATGCTATATTCGTCCTCCAGAGCAGAGTTCCCGGCCCCCCCCCCCTCTCTTCTCCGTGCAGTGTGAGTGATACCCTTAAAGGGCATGATTAACATACTTACAGATCCCCCCCTCCATTTCGAGGGTACAGTAGTTAAAACTGTGGTAACGCAGGCCGGTCGCTAGAAAGTATACCGGCCTGAATCAGTTAGTAACGAGTCAGGAGGCCTCTCGGTTAACTGGCGCATAATCTGCCAGGTTGTTCCTAGTAGTGGGAAGCACTGTCGAGGCCACAAAACGGCAAGGAGACTGGTCGCTCTCTGTATGGGTCACATGCATGAGTCTGTCTCCCCTAATGCATTCCCCCTGTGAACATAATCAATCTCCTTCAACCAGTTCATCCAAACAATGCAAATTGAACACAACATTTTAAATTACCAGAATCCCTAACCAAAAAAAAAAAAAAAAAAAAAAAAAAAAATCCAACTTAACAAACATCCCCGGCATAAATGATGGTCATCGCCACTTACAGACATCTAAATTAGACCTCTTTCTCTTAACAGAAACCCAAATTACAGCTATCTCAACCGCGGTTTACCTTCAGCGCCCAAATTGTACTCTTCATGATTCTTTTTGCCATAAAGGTGACTCATGTGCCTTTGAACGCTCTAATATTGCCTGCCAGAGACTCAGCCTACGATGTCTCTGGAGACATAAGAAATTTGTGGGTATAAAGAAAAGTCGGAAGTAATATTGGCAGTTTGTTTTACGGTTAGTTGGAGAACGCGTGTTCAGTAATTGACTGTGAAATGCAAGCATTTAGGTAATCTTAATAATGAATTAGATTAATGTTCTGGGTGGAGAGTTCGTTAAACAATATCAATTAACGTTTAAATGATTAATACAGAGGAATTAGATTAAGGCGATATTGATGTATTAGCATAATCATAATTAGTATAAACATAGACTAAGGTTAGTTAATATAAGTAAGGAAGAAACATGCTGTTGATCATGTGGTGATGTTATTAATTAATGTAGTTGATTTTTGTAATGTTAAGTAACATATAATATAGTAATAAGCGACTAACTATGTGATCTGTGTAAGCAGTTAGCATCGTACATGTTGCCACTGTTGTTAATTTTTATTTTTATTCACTTTAGTGACGGTTCAGTTAATGGAAAGGGCCTGAGTTAAAGGTGAACACGCAACAAGCACTGTTGAAATAGTTTTAGCGCCGTTATTGGTAGGGTTCATATCATTGATTATTGTTAATTTACCAACAGTCAATATTATGATTGATTGATTGCGAAGTTAGTTTGTTAAATATTTAGCAAGTTGCTGTTTTGTGATAAAGAAAGAAGCAGGAGAAAAGAGAGGATAGTAGAAGTGAAAGAGAGAGGGAAGAATGAGAATAGTTTGTGAACGATTAGTTAGTCCCTGGTCTTTCTCTGATTTTTGGTTTGGTTTCCTCTGAGTCCTCCGGATTTTTTCCTCAGAAACAATACTTACCATTAACATTTTAAATAACATAGGTTTATTTAGCGTCCCCGTGCACACTTACAAGGAATTCGATTAAGTTGTGAAATTCAGGCACCGTCTTTCGTAGTTGGACTCTCTCCTGGAAGGCCGAATTGCGCCATAAAAATAATTGTGGCGCGATTCTTCTGTGTGTCTCAGAACATATCTAGATTTATTTGCAATGTTTTCCGAATCAGATTGAGGATGCTATTTGATTGGGGAAAACTGGAAAAAAGCGCGCAGTACTTTTATAAGGGCTTTACAACCGAAGTGAGTTACCTCTTCTAACGGGAGCGATAGTGCAGAAACCCGTTTGTTTTAGGTATAAAGAGATAACAAAGCTTTTATTATGGAGCACCCTTGAATCTGAATGTGGTTTTTGACTGCAGCTTTTTTTAATTAAAAATTAATGAAATAATCATATGTAGGTGTAATTGTCTACTTTTACAGTCTTTGAAACCTGAAGTTGGAATTGTAGATGGTGATGAATGAATATAATAAGTAAAATAGTGAGATAGAACTCCATTGATTCTGAAAGATTTCAAACCGGAGATATAAATGAAGTCTAAAAGTGTCCAAAAGCGTTATCACTATAAAATTTGTAAAGATTAAAAGTTAATGCATCCGAAATATTAAAAACATTGATGGCTCTTCGATATTCTGGTTTGACGCCAAAATATGTACTTTTCGTTAACACTAGAAAAAAAAAAACGACATCAAGACTTGGAAACTGTGATTAAGACCTCTCCTTAGGATATTTTACAAGGATTCTCTTCCTATTTTCTCATACTTCAGGAAAGACACGAATAAATGTCAGTAAGTGCATTTTTTTCGTTGCATTGTTACACAATCAGAACTGGTTCACCCGCAATGGCATATTAAAGCGAACATTCAGTAAAGTGTGCAATAGTTTTCAAATATTAGAAATACTTCAAAACGCATTTGAAAAATGCGAGTACAACTTTAAAAACGCGAAGTGTGTCCGTGATTATGTAATCGCCTCGCTGAAACGTGCGTCGACGAGTATTCAAGAGTGCTTAGAAGTGAACGCATCGGTGAATTGATATCCAGCACGTTTGATAAAAGCAAATGCACTTTAAATACTGTTTCTGTCACGTTCCTTCCCTCTTCTGTTATCTCCTTCGCTTAATTATTGGTAAATCATTTGGAAAGGTCTGACGTACTAAGTATTACAGGTTTATACCTCCCAACGATGTTGTCAATGTATAATTCAATTAGTTTTCTCTCGTTACAACGGAGCCGATTGATTTCCGTAAGTCAGTCAGCTGTATCGCATTCAGGGCAGAATCTTTAAATTATCTCGGGCTTTCGTATCTTCTTTATTGAAACTTTGAGGACACTAATCACTTACTTGCTCTTAATCTCCGTAAATTGGTGTCAAACGACGTGAAAACGGTCGAAAAACAAAATTGTAAAAAAAAAAAATAGTTATAACGAAATAAGGATGGACTTATCACAATCCTCTGTTTTTATTATAGTTAAAACGATTTTTATTTACTTTGTTAGTCGCCATTATTTTTGAAATGTATGAAATTCTTCGAACAGACTTTTCATGTCTTATTGACGTCCGTCCAACGTAATCTTGTAAAATGTTTCCTGTTTAAATGAAGGAATAAAAACAGGTTTAAACCATCATCGGAAATAATCTGTTGAAGGATTGGGTTACGAGTAGGTTAGTTTATTTTTGAGAACTTGTTGATCACAAATTCTAATTTCGTTTGTCACTAAGAATCCGAGAAGCAAAGTGTTCCACCTCCGTATAGGACCATCTAGCTAACCTTCAGTTGAGGACCCGCAAGTAATATTTCTCTCGTCATGAACAGGGTTCGAATCCTGTCTAAATAATTCGAATCCTCTTCACTTGGCAAACCTTTCAGTGCAGAATAATTCCAAGCTTTATGATCTTAACTAATGTCGTAAACAGTGTTTGTCTGGCATTCTTCAGCGGGGCAAAAACAACTTTGTCGACTGCAGTTTTATCAAAACGCATACCTGCCTTGTTTGTCGCACGCGAGAGAGATCTCACGTCATTTCCAAACCTCTGAGAAAGATGATATTTCTTTTCTTTGACCTACATGCACCTGCAACCTTCTTTGGCACTCATTTCATCTCAGTCATCGCTTATTCAGCATCCAAGAAGCTTTCTGCTCAATACGCTAATTCTCACCTGCGCAACCTACAAATCACAGAACTGTTCCGACCTATGTACTGCTCACAGATTCCGGGTGATGCACCTGAAACCAATTTAAGAGTGCTTGATGATATCGTATGAAGAAACCTATTAATTGATGTCACACAGTTTTGCTGTAGCCCCTTTCTCATAGACATTTGTTTGTCTTATGCCTCTTCTACAGGTACTGTGCTGTTCTACAGGTACTGTGCTACCATCAACAGTATTCCTGCTCCCTTTCTTCCCTGTCTGTCTCTTCACGAAAAGCATCATATCCGTTCATCTCTATTCCTGCAGCATTACATCCTCATTTAACCATGTATTGCTTAATACCAACAATTTTGTGGGGAATAAACTCAATCAATGCAACAATTTCGAATGCTTCTGCCATTAGTAAACAAACATACAACATTTTTGGTTCCACAAGTTCTACGGAGTTGCATCGCTTCCCCAAAGTGACTCCTCAGTCCCTTCCTCTATATGACCACCGATTCTACAACTTTCCTCATACCCAAACTCTTCTCCCGCCATCTCGATCCTTTTTTGCCACTCACACTTCTGAATCCAGCATCCACACAATTACAATCAAATTATAATTGAAATGTGTGCTTGAAATTTCCGTTACAAATAAAATTACAATTATTCTGTTTCATAAAATGAAATCAAAATATTTTTGAGAAGTAAAATTGTGGATTTTTGAATTGTGATTAAAATTAGGCGTAATTTAAAAAGTGAATTTCAGACGTTCCATTTTCTTCATTCTGTTTTAAAGTAATATTAGAAATATCGTGCGTGTACAATAACACAGTTTATTGAATTTTATTAATAAGACGTTTGCTTCTTTACGATTTTATTGCGTTTTTTTTAATTTAACATTTAGCTGAAATACACTCGCTAATATACATCTTGTATAAACATGTGGAATGAACCCACTGTTTGCAATCTAATCTTAACATACCTGACTCGAGAGTAAACGGGAAGAAGAGAAGAAAAAAAACGAAACAAGTTTTTCTGTTAAAAGATCGGAAATCATCTGTCCCAAAATTTACATAATAGGTCAAGTTATCTAACTTGACCCCAACTTTACTTTCGTGTGACTTATGTTACAAAACTTGCCTTAAACACACGCATGCGTGTATGTGTGTGTTTACACACATACACGCGCGCACACACAAAATAAATAAATAAATAATAAATTAAAGCATGTCGGCTATATTTTTTCTTTGGAAAACACGAAAGAAAAAATTGGCCTATTGGTTATCCAGCTCAAATGACCGAGAAGTAGACAGATTTCCTGACGTTCGGTTTTTACCATTTTAATTTGATTTCTCTGAATCATGACGTTTCATTTGATGGAGAGGTTTCCCCACTCCCCTCTCCTGGCAATTTCATTCTACGATCAAGCTCCTGACCGGTCTTTATAGGTACAGGACCCGCCACATTATCCTGGAGTTACGGTTACGAAATCGGAGGACACTTCGAAGGTCGTGTGCGCTTAAGAACTTCTTAAAACCATTGATGATGGTGAATTTAACAGGAAGATGGTTTCGTAACGGGGACTACTTTCCTTCTGAATAATCCATTCGGTATACACTACAGAGAAGTGACCAACAGCAACGATATGTGTAGGAAAAGGAGCACGCAAGTGACGTGTGCTAATCCTATCATTGAAAGATCTCTCTCTCTCTCAGAAGATAGCCAGTATACCGAAATTGGAAATGGTTTCCATTGTCGAAAACTGAGTTCAGAGCAATCAATGATTTTGATACTCCATGGTGAAAGTACGGCAGATATGTGCTGCCATCTCGTGACCTCAAACCGTAATATGTGCTGTTGTTTGAAATAGTGTGATTTTCTATGGTCTGTTTTCCTGAGTTAGTATTAAAAACTTTTTTTTTCTTCAGGAAAACCTTAACATGCTGACTGGAATTACTGGAACTGGCTGAAAAAAAAAGTGAAGGGAAAAACTTTTTTCTAGTCGGAGACTAGATTTAAATCTATAAATAAATGTTTACTGTAACCAAGTGTAGTAAATGCATTCATGTTAGGAAACTATTCGAAGTTTGAACTTGCTGATAAATATTGCAGACCATCATTACAAATATTATAAACATTTTGTGGGTGGGCGATACATAAAAAAAAAAAAAAAAAAACTCACTTCGCGAAACAAAGAATATTAAATTAAAATTGGAAAAACAAAGTTTGATGTCGTGGTGGCGAAGCCACATATTTAAACTCGCTTTTTCAATACAATTTACGTTGCTTTTGTTTGTTCTTTACTCGGATTCATTTTGTGTGAAAGTTTTTGTCGAATTTAAAACGCATAGTATAATTTTTCTTCCAATTCTTCTTTTACTGATTTTTAACATATTACAGATTCACCCTAGAGAATTTCATATACTTTTCTTAAAATAGTATTCAAAATGAAAATTTCCTCCATTTCGAAGTAGCAGATTTTGTGGAAGTTTGCGTAATTCACAAAAGAAATGTAAAAAAAAAAAAAAAAATTGAATTGTAATAACGCTTGTGACTATAACACCTAAGGGCAATTTATTTCGCTTTCTGTAATTATACACTTTGTTTTGCATCACATCGCTAAATATAAAAGATATTTTCCATTATAAAAACAAGTTGTCCAATTATACAGTCGTTAATGTTTACTCATGCCAAACTGAATACGAAGGCTTTAGTAACCACTGCTTCTTTCTCCCCGAAAAAAGCACGTGCTTGGTAATTTACCCAAAACCATGCGGTGACGGTTTTAACAAACTGTGTTCTTCTCAACGAATACCGTTATTCATATTAATCCTCATACAGATTCCTTACGCTATTAAAAATACAATTATTAAGGTGCCAGATGTGGAGAATGAACGCGCCAACCACCCTTGCCCAGCCCGTTGAATTGTGACAATGAGCCATTTTATTCATAACGTGACAGAAGAAAAGAGGATAGCGAAGAAGTTTAATTAATGCTTGATCTTTCTGCTGGATGACATTTCTGAGTCGTTCCAAATGTTACTTCGCTTTTCATTTTCCCATTACGGCAGCCATAAATAAGAACGTAATTACCCAAATTAAACCGCTTGATGGTTTAAAAATTGTCCGATAACGATGTAATATTGCTCTTTTGTTTTCCTAGTATTTCGGAATTGTTTCATAGTTCCAAGAATTCTCACTTTATTTTTCTGCACAACAAATTACCTTCTGTTTTTTTTTTAAAAGTTGTAACTGACATTTGAGTTCTCTCTCTTTGGATTTTATTTCCTTCCAAAGTTTGAGTGGAAATAAAGCAAAAATAAAGACACGGAGCTTTTGCACCATACATACGCAGTTCTAAATTAAACTAGTTCATCACATACCTCATGTACACTTCAGTAATGAGTGTGATTCCGTAAAAGTCATTTTCCTTCTCTGCAGCACAGAATTGCAAAGGACTTTGATGTAGGCCATTCCAAGTCTTTCAGTTTTCTACAAGAGATCTACAACATACATTTTAACAGTAATTTTTTATCTTCTACTTTAAAGACATAGTTTACAGTTTGAGTACAGATTTTCTTTAATATTCTTTTAAGTAAGTTTTAAAGATGACTAAAAATGCAAACTATTTCTTTTATTTATCTTTCAGAGACAATGTTTTTTATACAGACAATGATTAAAAAAAGCATGTATGTATGATTGGCGCATTAATTCTAAAGTTACCTGTTTATTGCTTCTACTAACTTCCGTAAGGCATTGGATGAAACACAGCCCGATTCTACTCCTCTACTAAATTTTATCATGCAGGTTATATATTTTGATATGGGGCCAAGTAGACCACACTTTGTTCAAAAGAAAATATATTTATCCTTTCCTGTATTTCTTTAGTGTTTATTCCAATATCTTTTTAGAATTACAACATGGGTTGAATTCTGCATTCTCGCAGTCTTTCGTGTAATTTGCAGCAGAAATGTTCTCAGTTGCCACGATGGTGAAGACCGGTCAGCTCGGCGATTTTCTAAGTTAGGAAATGAAAAGATGTTGAAATATTTCTTTTTTTTTTTTATTTCGTTCTTTAGTTTATACTGTTTCACCTACTAGTGGTTCACCTTAATGCAAGACAGATAATTCTGGAATTTTCGCTAGAGTTGGAATCCGGAAAAATGTACTGTCACTTCTCAGTTTTTTTAATTTTAATAATTTCTAATGATGTTGCGTGCAAACAGTCATCACACCAGGATGCCAACCCCAATAATAATTTTGCATAATGGAACAGAGCACACAAGATAATGATTTAATTTTTCCAAAAAAATCATAATTGCTATTCTACATTCAAGACGGTTTCATGGAGATTTTTTTTAACCTTTGTAATTTCATTTTTTATTAGCAAAAAAATTAGAAGTGATCACAACAATTCTTGTCTGGTTGAAAATTTGTATTTGGGAACACTCTGGACAACACTGGCGTGGATTCAACTGAACTCTTTTTAATGCAAAGAGGGAACTTTTTCTTTCTAGTACGTAGGTCACAAACTGCTCTGAGTCATCAATTATTGAGATAATGAATGACGTTACTATTCAATAAATGTGATTACGAGAATTTCAATTTCCGTACTTCATTTATCAGCAAGGATTGGACTGTTCTTATTCTACGCATCAAACTAGAATTGAAATACAAAATAATCACGCTTTAAACCTATTTAAATTACTTATATTCAGGATTATGCCCATTTTTGTTTCACCATCGGTTCACTAAATTCCCATATTTGTCTTTTAAATAGCTTTCGAATTTTAATCCACGGGTGCACACGTAGCAATGCCACAGAAGAGTTGCGAGGACATCTCGACAGCTTTTTTTTTTTAAAATATGTCTGGAATCCGAGAAACTTTCATAGTTTTTCAGCTGAATTTGAGTTCGGCAGGTAGGTCTCATACGTTAGGGCGCGGTTTTCCCTTCCCAGGAAAAATTTAGAAGTTTCGTCCCGCAATATATAATTTTTGTATTTAAACAATTTACGTTATCCTGGGCTATTCAAAAGAGTTACCTTTTGTGAAAAAAAAAAAAAATTACTAAGAAAGATGGCGTCATTCTCAGAAACTGACTTCAACTGAAAACTTCCAGAACATGTTCGCCCACTGACTTCTACAAACGGGAAATTATCTGAGAAAGGGCGTCTATTAACTATTTGAACTTGCGTCATCTTTTGAACAGCGTAATTAATGACTCGATAACAATTCTTTCAACCAGGGAACATCTCTGTATTATTTACGTCATCGATTGCTTCTTGTTTAAAAAAAATAAAATAAATACAGCCCAGGGTCATTCTCTCTACAGAGCACAGAGACTAAAACTCGTATCGTTTAGGATATTATAATTTATTAACGCACATTTTTAGAAGCCTTCTGTTTAGAGAAGGGGCCTTGTTGCTTCGTCCATATTCGCCTAATCTACAAACTTTCTTTAATTTGCGAAAATCAGATTTTCTCGTTTTTATCGCGAACATCGTTCACCAATAAAAAACAGTTCTTTGGCAACCCTGGCGGTCGGTTATCCCATTCGTTCATCACTCAGTAGCTCGTCTATGATAGACTTGCTCGATGTAAAATAAAGATAAGCAAGGTCAATGCGCTTTGTTCCGTAAAGTTCACTAAAATTTGCCGTCTTGCTAATGTGTTAATCTTTCTGCCACATCGCCTCCGATCTCTTGTTCATTTGAGCACGTCCAGCAGCTGGCACGTAATTTTAGCTCCTCTCTTTATTAACGCTCGAACAATGACTGTCATTATGCAGAGCTGACGTTTCCGATTTACGGAGCACGTAGGTCCTTTTGTGGAAAGTCCACCTGCTGTTCGATTTGGTCGCGGGTAGGTTATCGATTCCTTACAAATAGATCGCCTCGGTCTTCTCGTCGAACTGTGATTATCCTTCCGGCAGACAATAGAACAAGCGGAAGTACAACGAAGAGGTAAGCAGGTGTTGGATATAAGATAGGTCAATACTGTCAGAACGAGAAGTTTGGTCTTAAAATAGATCGTTCAAGCTACGTGGAAAAGCAAGCTCTTTAATCGGTTAAAAGATTTCCACTGAATTTGGGGGAATGAACGGAAATGAAAACTCAGTAATATAATATTGAACCGCTGATGAGATATTCAGATTGCCTTCTGGGTATACACGCAGCGCCGTAAGGCATGTGCAAAAGTTTGATGAACTAAATATACGACAGTCATCGATTTTAGGATGACAAACCTCTTGAATAAATGTAACAATCGCCCATTCTCGAGAATTCGATGTCTGTTTGTAAATTGTTTAATTATATACGGCTGAACACAGATATCATTAGATGGTCATTGTAATTTGGCTCTACTAAAAAATAATAAATCATTGCTGACGCCAGATATTTATACCAGTAAGGTAGTTTCCATCTTGGTTCTCCTTTTCATTATGATGAAAAAGGTAACCAAGGCATCGATTTGTTTGTTGCTAATAGCAAACGATCTTCACTTTTTTAAATTGCTATCCCAATCTGTCCTCTCATAAATGCATTTGGAATTTGTAGTGCACCGCCGATGGGTAAAATGGTTAGGCAAAGAAAAAGATGATTAACATTATTTTGAATGGCAGTTTCTTCAAAATGCTGCTGAAGAGTGTTTATTGCACTTGGATCGGGTTTCTAAAAGATGAATGAAGAGGATAGCTTTTTCTTTTTCTGTAAGAGAACGTACGTGATTGATTACTACTGGGATTTTAATGGTTTTGAAGGAAATGGTGGAATTACAAATGCAAGTTTGAATGAATACTGTCTGGGGAAGTCGCTAAAAGTGGATGTTGTTGCGAACAATGAATGAAGGATGGAAAAGAAAGAGAGAGAGATAGACGGGAAGGGAATGCATCGGTTTGGATCGGAAATTTTATATAAATATTTTGAGTTTTAAAGGATGAAGTCAAAATCAGATTATATTCGTTTTTAAAAGGTGGAATCAGATTATCTTCATAGATGATTTGCAAAATGAAATCTTGGACAATTCCACTGAAATACGGTAACAAGATTAATTTATCCAAAATTTTGTTCCACACTTTGATATTGTTTAACGTTTTCGCTTAGTGCGTAACTTTCTTCAGATCATCAGAGAGCCTTGGGCTTATTTTCTCATCAAAAATAATGAATGAAGTTGTTACATTACTAAATAAATGTCTTTCACAAGACAGGAATCCCCAAGGCGCGTATTGCACAAGTCCGATATTGTATGTCAACTATGTAATTAAGAAATTCTTTTGTGGTTCACTGAAGAATTCCAATTCTTAGCTGATTAGAATCTGTTTATCGCCGAAGTCATTACTTATCGGCTGCTGTTTTGCTAGAATCCTCTTTTGAAAATCGCACCCCGTGGGCCATCTTTAAAAGAATGGTTTATAACAACGTAGAGTTTTAAATTATTAAATTGATTTCAGATATGATCTCATTAATGAAGAGAATTCATATATGAAAGGCTTAATTATATTACGAACAAAGTTCAGCTGATACATCACAGCGCGAATGTACGTAATGGTAGTTAAGGATGAAATAAAATGGATGCGTAAGTAGTTGTGGTCATTAAAATTGTAACATAGACTACGCTGTAGCTAATTGTCGCAAGTTATTCTCCTTACAAATTAAACTTAAAAATTCAAATGCGTAATATTAAGACATGCTGCATAATATACAAACAGCAAAATATTTAGTTGCGAAATGACATTCACTGGACTCGATATTTCCTAAAGATTCGAATCCCGCATTCAGCGCGGATGTAATTTAATTGATGACGCGGTCGACTTTCGATGCAGCTTGAAGAATGATGCAAATCTCATTTAGGATGTAAGAAACGATTATAGCAAACTGAAAACGAGGTAGCTTGTCTTATACCAGACAACAGGATATTCCCCACCAATTAAACACACAAAACTGCCGCGGGATGCACACAGATTGCATATACTCACGTCATGATTCTAAACAATAATAACGGTCGATTTTAAAGTAAACATGAGGAAAAATCAAAATTAATATTTTACAACTGTAAATGCAATTAAAAAGTATTCGATTGGATATCTTCGAATTCTGAACGATAAATAAATTGTTTCTTTTCTTTCTCTTTATTGAGAAATTACTATTAATACAATTGTATGTAGATATAACACTCAATTAACCCTTCTGTTAGTTTTCTTAATTGTCCATTTGCTAATTTTTAAAACGCTTACAAATGCCGTAATGTGATTCTTGTTCGCAAACATTGAATTCCTATTTATTCCTAGATGGCGCCGTAATTCTTATGACTTCATTTGCATTAAACAGTATGTAGGCCACATACCTATTGAGAATGTGTACAAAGATTTATTCTACGTTAAGAATACGTGCATTGTTAATTATTTGAAGCAAAGTTTACTCGTGGGATTATCCCCAGTGAAAATCACAACAATTTAATTGGCTGCACCAAATTAATTTCTTAATATTAAAGTACCTCGTTATTTAATTTTACTCGAGATTTACAGAAAGACATCAATTATTTATACCATATACATACTCACTTTCCATTCTTCTTTAGTTTGAAAACGTCCTGTTTATGCAAGGCTTTGCATAAATCTTGCGTAAGTTCCGAACTCAATTAATTCAAGGAACTTTAATTAATCAGATAACATACTGAATCATTTTCATTAATATAACACAGTGGCCACCTTATTCACAAAATTCAAATCAGCACAGCATGCTCACTCCGTTGAACAACGCGCAGTGCTACAGTCCTATTATCTACAGTCTTATTATGGCACTTCTCTAAAATTTCCACTTCAGTTAAACCGATTATAGTCTGAATAATATTGGAAGTAGAATGCGGTACTTATCAATCTTATAGGGGATTTCTGCATTATAAGAGATAGCAGTTTATGAACGTTTATTGGTCACAGCCCAAACTCTTTCATTATATCTTTGTGACATGCTTCCGTAATATTCTCCAACTCTTTTCCCAGAGTTGGAATGAATTACCCCTTGCAAAATATCTATGCAAACTCCTAAAAGATGAAATCTATCAAAGAGCCAATTGTAGTTATTTGGATTCATTAATGGTGACCTTCAAATTCGCGAAATGTGCCGCTTAAAATGTCAGTAAAATAAAGTGTCGGCTGGGTTCTGTAAGCAATGCAATAATTTCCCTTGGTAGCACTGTAGAAAAAGCTAACAGAATCAAATGAGTATATTCGCAGCATAACTTCAAAAACACCGCCTTCCTGCCTGGACGCCAGCGAAGAGGAAGCATGTTTCTCCAGAGGAAGCAAAGAAGAAACAAAATATATTTTAACTTGCTAAATGTGAAGTTTTCTACCATCGTACAGGTTCTTCTATCTGTTTACTTACATCCATTTGGGTTTTCTTTTGGCATGTGTTTGAAGTTTAGTTTTAAAACTCGTTAGGATTATTAAAGTATCTTTCTTTCTATAATCCTGCTTAACAATATCTTTTGCCATAAAAATAACTTATTTTAAAAAAATCTCTTGACACCATTCGAAGCATGCATACTGTCTGTTGCAATACCTGATTTTTCGTTAGGAGCCACTTAGAAAGTGTTAGCCAATTGCTGTTTGTTTCCAACCTATTTCAAGAATATTAACAATAATAATGGCCTAAGTACTTCAATCCGTTTCTTTAATCTTGCTGTGTAGTCAGAATTATCACTCCGGGAGGACAGGGTATTTTCCTCCAGGACCACTCCCCATGGTCCTCCGCGGTCATTTGCTTCGTCGACATGACATCTACAACGCCACTTTCATATGATCGATGAGAGATTGATCCAAACGCAATGAAATACCTATTTTTTTATCTGTATCTAATGGACAATAAAAACAACAGATCCGCTAGGTTTTTGTTGTAGTTCTCCCGCTGTCAAATACTGTAGCCATATATGTTTCCTATCTGATATTTTCAGCATGCTGCAGTAGGCCTGAGGCAACCACCGTTACCACAATCTCATTTTCTCTTTTCCCTATATTTTCTCGAGTTATGTGATTTTTTTTCATTCCTTCCCACATTAATCCTGTGAGTTTAAAAGTAATCATTTAGTTTGCTATGGTTAGCGGGCAAGTTCATCGGACTCCCCTTTTTTTGTTAGCGGGCTTTATCCAGCATCAGTTTCTCGAGAGAATGATCGTACAGCATCGTTAGGATCATTTTCTTTCTTTTTTTTTATTTACCGAAATGTCATCTACGTGAGTTGAGTTAAATTCACAAAATTACATACAACCACAACTATTGTTTACTTCTTTCCAAAATGATTTTATTCCTTATTTATGTTAATGTTTGCTGAGAAACAAAAAATACCAAAATGATATTTATGTTTGTTAGTTTGTAAGAAGTAGGTTGATCGTCCCAGATTTGCATACTTTTTTCGTGTTTTAGGAAATGAATTTGATGACGCCACCAATTATTTTTTTTTTCAAAAGACGACTGCACTAATTGATTATTTTGCTGGATATCAAGACTAAATTTTGGTGTAAAAAATTGAAGATAACCAATATCATTAGTGTTTGTAATGCATACCATTATTTCAAAGTCGGTAATTTAACTAGTGAAACACCAATAAGATCCTGAATCTAATAATTTATTCTCTTGGACATTGGCTCTGTTTGACATACGAGTCAAGTATCCCATTCAGATTTCAGACAAATAGAAGTACTTTTTCTCTTTTGAGAGGTTACTTCCATCCCTCATCAAACGATCAAGCAGCACGGAACACTGACTTCTCATAATTTACTGTCATATTTGCAATTCAAAGTCACCAATCCAATCACTCTTGGTTCATTTTCAGCAAGTGAATATTGCCGAGTGTGAGTGGGAAAGAAACAGCCATCACTCTTAGTCAGCTGGAAGAACTCTTTCCTGGTAGTTTAATTCAAAATTGCACCTGAGACCTGCTCTTCGAACCAGTGTTCTTTACTTTCCTACCTTGGTCGTTCTCCTAACCTTTTGCATATATTTTTGCCACTCATTATCATAAGGTTTTAAATGGATTCCTGTGTTTCAGAATTTTACAGTGACTGTCAGCGTAGTTTATTCTTCCAGAATCGAGAAAAGTACAATATTTATGTACCTGGTAACTATGGAAACCTGACTCTACAACCGTTTTGATTATATAACAGTGTAATATAAACCCTCCTTATTCAAAGAAATCATCTTGCAGCACGTGATGCTAGAGAGTAGGACGTTTCAGGAGATTAAAAATAAACACTAACACCCACGACGTCACTCGAGAACATAAACCGTTTTGTCGGTAAACCAAGCATTATGTTAGAGTGAATTAAAGCAGGTAATTTTCCGGCGATCCTTCTCGGTAAGTTGGATAATTGCCACAAGTCGGGTTTATCGTAGAATGATAGCGAGTTGTCGCAAATAAATGGAGGTTGACTTGTATCAAACTAGTGCACGTTATCTGCCACCAAAACAAATAGCTAATTTAGCTCACGTAAGAGCCCTGCATGGCACGTAGCCACTTTATCATTTGATGGAGACAGAAATTCGGTATAGATGAAGCATGGGAAATAGAACAACAGATTTTTTTTCTAAAAAAAAATTAAAATATTATATGGAATCTAAGCACATCCGTTTGGTTGGAACATTGTACTTGTAAGACTACGTGAATCTCCAAATTCGACGATTGGTTGTAGCATTTTTATGCGATTCCTCCCAAGAAAGGTTTCGATAAATTGGAAGTACTGTACTTTAATACCGTTGGTGAGTTCAAGATTTTTTTATTTATTTTTTCTTTATTTTTTACCTTGTCCGGAAACCGTTCTCTAGAGACCAAAAATGGAATTTTTTCAAACCACTTAAGTCTCCAATAAGCGAGAACGGTAGTCCTTTAACACCGTCTTTATTTCAACCCCTTCAAACCCTCAATAAGAAAGTAATGGCTTAAATCAATCAGGCCAAGTAAAAAAGGAGGCCGAAGCAACTGAATCGTTTATACCTTGCTTTAAGGTATTTATTTGATTTAATAGTTGATGATTATGCTTTGAACTCATTTATTTGAATTTACTGGTTTATAATTCTTATAATCCATTAGGATAGATTTGCTTTATGTGTTTCTTATCTCTAAACCTTACTGTAACATTATTTTCCGACTCTTTTGATAACAGTTTAAATTAATAGCCCGTGATTTGATAACGTGCCCTATTTTATGCCTTCTCTAAATATATCTGATGTTTTAAATCCATGCGAAAGAAAAAAATAATAATAAACGAATAACTTAATGTAGTGCCATCTACCTTAAATGTTCCGTAAACAAAGAGCCATTTCCCATCAAAACCTACAGAATGACAAGAGAGAGATAACTGGTGGTTATATCAGACATTCTAATCTGTTCTCTCCAAGTAATGAGTCGCGACAAATTGATTTTAGTGTTTTTCAAACGGGGAGAATCGCAACGGAAGAGAGTGATAAATGACTCGGAGGTCCACCGAAACAGTCCAATGTTTCATATCTGTAACCAAATTTCAATGCCGACGCTAATGAATAAAGTTATCGTGGAGACGGAATATTTCTATATTACTCTTCGAGTCATGTTGAAATTTTTTTTGATGTTCCAGTCTTAAAAACGTCGTCATAATAAAGGGCATAAAATAAGAATAAGGAAGTTACATGAAACCTTTATTTTACCTTGATTGTTTGAGGATGTTTGGCTGATTTGTTTATGCAATACTTCCAGGCTTGTGCATAACTAATCACACCACTTAGTGTTCGATTTTTCATTCATGGCTAGTAAGAAGCTACATAAGATACAGAAATCGTTAAACCTACTAATCTGGTATGTATATGATGCTCTGGTTACACTGGTCTCAGTGATCTTCTCATTACCGAAATTGAAGATCTCTCAGCATCGAATGGAGGTATCACGAGAGCGATATTCGGTATGTTTATCAGGACATCTCGAACTCATGCAATGTTTAATGGTTAGAATTGAAGAGTAATCAATCCAGAAATTACTAACAGAAAAATGCAAACTTGAATATAAACGACATTTGGCGAACGATTCCTGAATCTAACACATCACGACCCACTGCAGATGCCAACGTATTTTTTAGGTTCTTTTTAGTTTTGCTTTTTTTCATTTTCAATAGTTAATCGTTTGCAGTTATTCCTGATGAAGCCACATGTAACCTCTCATGGGATTAACTCGCCCTAAAACCCTTACAAATGTTCCTTGCGTTTCAAATTGGATTCGAACCAGGATAATCTTTTTATTTCTAGAGCAAATGTTCATCTACTGACGCTTTGGAGGAGCCTGGGTTTTGCAGCATTGTTCACACTTTATCAGTTGAGAAAGAGGGCTACTAAAATAATGTTATCATAATTTTCTTACCTTACATAAACGCGTCTTCATCCAGCAAAGTCTTGTATAACCTCTTAAAGGCTTAAGTAGTCAGTTGACACGATATAAAATTAGTGGTAATGCTTTGTTATGATAACACATTATTATATGAATCGGATCGCGTATTACATTTCTAGTTTTTCCTAATAAACTTAACTTCTTTCTCATTGATACAAACAAAATTTTATCATTTTGTAAGTTTAATTTCTTGCAATATGACGATTAACACACAAAGTTGGTCAGTTTTCAATATTAATGGCTTATAGCCTTGAGCAAATGTCATGAAGTTCTAATTTGGCTGGTGTTTCCCCAGCCTTGGTAAGTGAAAAATAGAAGCGCCTTTCTGAACTTCGAAAAATACGAGTAGTCTTAATATAGTTCCGAAAGGCTTTTCTGTCACAAATTTACCACCTCCCCTTCACGTTACTTAACAAATTTGTAACCTATCATATGAACTACAAGTGTTACAAAAAAGCGATTATTTTAGCATTTCTTTTTTTTTAATGAAATATATATAATTTAGTAAGAAAATCATTAGGTTATTTTTCAGTAATATTAATAATTATCTCTTCTTGCAGCAGCTATGTATGGCCTTAATTTTGGAGGGGTTGATTTTAGAAAACTGAACACATGTGCAGTACAATTTTCCGTTTATTGGCTTCCGAAGTATGTAAATTGTAAGCCACTTGTTACACTTTCTGGTTAACATTAAATATATGTGTTTTGTTCACTTACGTTCTAAATGCTTTTTCGGTGTAGTTTTAGGTTAGGAATGTGCTAAAGATCCTTACCTGATAATCGTTAGTCGATCGTACAAGGATCGACTTGTAAACCTGGACTTGAAATTTACGATAAATTAAACTCCGATCGATATCATCAAGGATCAAACTGATGTTTAATTAACAAACTATAAAGCAATTCAAAGAGAAGAATGCCTTCCGTAATAAAAAGGGAATGGAACTAGAAATAATACAATTAGAGAGATTACTGGTTTAGAGGATATTGCGTATTGTAAAGTATGTAGATAGAGATAGTGACCCATTTTAGCAGTTTAACAGATGAAAAATGAATAAAATTAAGATCACTGAGTGGATACCAAGAGAAGGAAAGGTCTTCAGAGAAACGAGATAGAGATCACTCACGAAGGTAAATTAGCCAAAGATGGAAAGTTAATGGAAGGCCTATATCCCGAAGTGGATAGAAAGAAGCTAAATTAGAAAAAAGAAAAGAAATTCATCTTATAATGATATTTTAATTAAACGTCATTCGTGGATCCTTTTGTAGACTAAACACTAGTTATTGCTCCCTTGTCATATCCCGCATGCATAGAATGCATTAGGTAAAAATAGTGAGAAATATATTTTTAAAAATTGAAACGAAATGTTTTCTACGTACTTAGAAACCGCTCCCGCAATTTATATGCAATCTCTAATTTCAAAAACACCGAATGAAATTTATTTTTCAGCTTCAGATGCGATTACCAAGATGCAAACTGTGGTCAACATCCAGGGATCGCTATTTGCTTCGTTTCCACTTTCAACAAGTGCTTGCTCTTTCCACTAAATACGCCAGAGTATTTAAAAACTTTGTACTAAATTAATTTATTTGATTTAGTTATTAAATAGTAACTAGGTATTACAATCTTCTGCTGCTTTAAATAGGATGTTTTCCTCTTGTCGCAAGGAAGTTAATCTCCTAAAAAGTAGCTTTTCATGTTCTGTGATGCATTTCTGTAAAGTGGCATGATCTTCCTTTCAAGATTAATTGGAGGCTAAAAGACCATCTCAGGCATTTAATGAGGTCAGAAGTGTTGAGCAATTACTCTTCACTCTAAAACGTCATTGCACGTAGGAACTCAGAAATTTATTAAATCATTGCGTGTACGAAGATCGCACATAGGAATAATAGCACACGCAGCACCTTGCCAGTTGATTTCGAGTTAAAATAGATCGTTTACTAAGAGCCTCCAGTCATTAAATAGAATATTAAAACAATTCGTTAACAGATGTATAAATAAAGACAGAAGCAGAAAGAATATGCCTTAAAAGATTTTTCTGTCAAAATGCATTTCCCAAGAAAGGGGGGAAAAAATCACTGGCACATGCATTTGTCATTACAGAATCTGAAAGATTGGAAGGCTTATTCGTTGTGTGAAAACATGCGCTGAAAGCACGTTGAAATCCATATTAAGCATTACATTCTTAATTAATGGTTTATGTTGTAAAATATCTTTGTTTCCATTATTAAAAACTTTTAAATTATCTTCTGATGTAGTCTTTACTATAGACATCAAACTCTTCCCCATCATAGTGTTCTTATTCTGACAGAAATGTCATAGTTCTAGCACAAATACCGACATTGCTGTGAACTCACTGTAATGATAATAGGTTACTTTTACTTTCTCTATAGACGCATGTGGTCACATTTTACATCTCGCAAATTACCTTCGCTTCCAATTATTTCAAGACACCTCTGCCTATATCCAACAGTTCCATAACAGGCCGTTGTGATGCTTATTCTGTATCCTCCCTTCGAACAACAGATCAAAAGACCCAAATCCAGAAACTACAGATATTACTGTTTTCTTTATGGTATTTACTGATAACGTAGTTCTTTTTAGACAGTCTGCGCATATACTCCAATAAATTCTTCGTGGAAGTCATTACGTGGAAGTCGCTATTGTTCTCCTTGCCATACGAAATGTAACATTTCTTATTCTCTATCATATTGCTTTTATGGACTTTATACTTTTTTCGGTTATTTACATCTCAAGAAGTTTTCTCTGTATTTCGTTCTTGAAGTAATATACATCTTGAAGAAAGACAGCATTAGTAAATGCAAGACTAGAATACCCTACGTGTTCCACGTTCTGCTCATTTGTAGCACCGGCTGTTGCATCTCTAGGTGTCCGAATTGGTCAGCGCATTAATGCTTATGCGCATTAATGTTAGCGCTGATCTGAAATCTTATACTTCAACATGTAAGCTTCTAATTCCTTTTAAGAGTGTCTAGCGGAATCCTCTCCAATGGTGTTCGGATCCATCCAAATGAAAACATGAAACTTATGTTTTTGTCATTTTGTTTAGAAGTTAATAGCTTTCCATATATTCTGTTGTTTGGCTAAATATCTTTAGTTGTTTGCAGGGAATTGAACAGTTTACATCCTACAGGCCTAACTTTAAAAACCTCTTTACAAAACGTCTCATGATTTCATAAAAATGAAAGACCCTTCAGAAGTTCAGCAAATACTACCTTTGTGGCTTTACCTTCACGAAAATAGACTGATCAGCGAAGCATAAAATGATAAACAGAACCTAATTCGAAACTTGCGTAACATTCCAAGCAAACACACCTTTCCCCGACGACTCTCGTTCGGCTCTTTGCAAATTCTTTCGACAACAGCAAAGTTGCCATGGAAACGTTCGCCTTTATTTCGAAGCAAATGCAATTAACCGTTTAATTATTATGAACCATTATTAGGTGCCCTTTATCCGCTGAACTAGTAAGTGACGCTTAACAAACTTTGAGATTTTTAAATAGTTCAACTTTCAACACCAAATGATTCTGACAAGCCTTTGTCCTCTTCTTATTAAAAGCGCTCTTAATTAGGGAGTGACGTTTTTAATATTGATTCCCTTAATTCCGACGATGTAAGCATAGCAGCTAAAGATTATTTGAAGAAAAGAATAAAGACTTGAATATCGGAAAATAGCCTGCCATGATTTCTTACAAAGTATTTATCAACAGTCGTTTTGTGTTTTGCTTGTGTATATACCTCTAGCAATATTCTTATAAGAAGTATCCACAAGAGGATGCTTATTGTTTGGGAGATTTTGTTAAATAGGTTGCTTATATTTGCTAGCTCTCTGAGTGTACTGCAGCTAGCTGAGCGTGTTCTAATTAACAGTAGCCAAGTGCATTAAGCATGTCTAATAATAGATGCGGGAATTAACCAAATGTTGGCGTCTCTCTTAAGTAAACGATAACATGCAGCAAAATTCGCGTCGGTGTTTCTTGTTTATTTTCGTTTTCCACGTGTTCCTTTTTAGAACCCAGAGGCGAGCAGGAAACTGCGAGAAGACAGGAAATTAGTAGTGTTTCAATTATCTATCAGGTTGCTCCATGACCGCTTTCGCCACCGCAACTAATGAAGGAAGTGCAACTGTTACGACCGCCGCAGGAGTGGTCAATATTTGTCCACTGTTGTACTCGCTAATTAGGACTTTTGCCGATGATTACGCTGCGGTGGAATTTACATAATGGAATTGAAGTTTTAGGCATTTCTTTCTTTTCTTTTGTAATTAGCGATGCGTTCCTGATGACACCTACCCTTCCGTAGTCGAAGTTTATAGAGTCGCGTGCGGTATTTTGTTGCCTCTTTATTTGTGAGTGGCTTGTTCTGCGAATTGAAATGCCAATTAATGTAACCTTTCGACTTCGGCGGAGTCGATCGAAAGAAGGAAATTGTAAAATGTCTTATCTCATCTGATTAATGCGCGCTGTTGATCGTAACATGGGTTTCGAAATTGTTCTTCCACACTAATTAAAGACACAAGAAATCCAAACAGAAAGAAACACTTCTCGTGAACGAATTTCCAGACCTTCTTACTCGGGACCAGATTAATCATTATGCAAAACAGGTAAGCGCATGGGACTCAGTCAATATGGGAACCCACACACACACACACAAACAGGACGATTCTGCTTCGTATTGCCCAACTCTTTCCCCAGATTAACACTCAATTCATAGAGCGAAGAAAAGATGAAACGGACAGAAAGAGGTCCTTGGACTAATCAGAATTCATTCTCGTGGAGAACATAAGCTTCTCTAGTTGAGCTGGGTATGATTTATGAGAAAACATTGGCCGAACGTGTTATATATATATATATATATATATATATATATATATATATATATATATATATGTGTGTGTGTGTGTGTGTGTGTGTGTGTGTGTAAAAAAACGTTTCGCAACTTAACGTCATTGCTTCAAAACACATTTGTTTTTTCACTTCGCTTTCCGTCCCTTTTACTTTTGATAGTACTCGCATCTCTAACGAAGATCAGACATCGTCATGCGCTAACTTACACCTCCAGCCTTTTTTGGCAGAAATACATCACATCCGTACCGTCTACAGAGAAGTTGATGTCCATTTCCCTCTGAATGCGCTGCTTCTCACGTGCATAGCTGTTAACTCTGTCAAATCCCAAATCAGCCCAACAGAGAATATCGTTCTCGCATTTGGAGTGATGCACCAAAAAATAGCAATGCAGTTTATTGGTGCCATCCAGAAGAAAGCCCTCTGGTTAACTCATGAATCTCTTCATTGTAACACAGAGAGAGAGAGAGAGATTCCATTCCCACACAGGCATTCTATTTCTGCTTTATGTCTTTTATATTTATATAGACGTTTTATGACTACTGCTTTACTCATTGCTTCTCCACTTTCTACTAAGTTAGGTCTGTTCAGCTGAAGGTGAATTTCTAGACTCATAGTAGAGACTAGTTTTTCATATCGAAAAGCCGGGTTTTACATCCCACAAAACATTCATACCGACAAGAAGAATATACGCAAAATACACTGGACTCATACTCCATGTCTCGCTCAAAATAATACCGAGCCAACTTCTCGTACTCCTCTTTCATTCCATTTACTTTTGTTTTCCTTGGAACATCCTCTCTCGCATTTTTACTCCATCTTTTCAAAGAATATTAAGATATTTTTTGTTTCTTCTTAACATTACATCGTTTGGCAACAAGCCGTTGCCAAACGTCTCTAACTGCCATTGGCAATATTGACTTCCCATTATTCGTATCATCGTAATTTTGCGTCCATTGATGTCACTGAATGTCATCTCCACACAAACACGGCAACAAAATATTCCTATAATGAACAAAATGATAAACAGATAATAATGAAACCATAATTATTCTCGTTATGACAGCTTCCATTATTGTAGTCTCTCGAGTACACGGTCCCTGCAAATATACCGAAAAATCTCCATTTTAAAAGTAACAAAAATTATATATAAATATATATCATAAATGATGATATATATTTATGATAGGTTTCATTATTATCTGAAACCTAACATCTATTATATTAGTTAGATTAAGGGATGTTACATTCCATATTGTTTCACAGCCGAATAAGAAACTCAAAGAGTTTCATGCCGAATATAGAAACTATATAAAGTTCGGCGAGTCCAAGCGTAAGCAAATACCTGTATAGTGCAACACCAGGGCAACTCATAGTAAGGGTGGAGCAAGCTCCGATCACTGTTCTTGGTATTTTCCCATAATGTGAAACCCAGCTCCTAGGAGCTGTATGACTGTTCTACATTATGAGAGAAGGTCACTACCCAGACCGGTTTCAGCCTTTATCGAGGTCTCATCAGTGAGTAGCTAGACCTAGATAATACCAAGTTTGTAGCGAACAGAACTACTATAACCCTACTTATATATAGAAATACAGAACCCTACTATAAGAATTGCCAAGGAGGTGTCCTAATAAATTACTAAATATATCAGGTTTCATAATAATGAAATAGGTTTCATTAATAATGAAACCTATTTATGATTGGGGACATTATTATATAATGTCCCCAAAGACATGTATAATGTCTTTGGGAACATTATATATGTCCCCAAAGCACATCTCCTTGGGGATATGTATAATGCTATGCATTATGGGAAGGGTCACTACCCAAACCGATTTCGACCTTTATTGAGGTCTCATCAGTGGGAGTCAGACCCGGAGGTGAGATACACTTCAATAATGGATTAAACCAAGTATATAATTTCTTGGTATCTTCAATGTATAATATAACCAAGTGAAAAACTTTCAATAACTATCTATCTTTACTAATCCCGAGTATTTTAATAATAAGGTGTGACACCTTTTGGCAACTCATATAGGAAAATATGACTTCTGCATTACTTCTACCTTGGTATCTCGAGATATATGATGAATCAATCGACCGTGCGATGCGGTGACTGATTCATTCAATCCAATACCCTTGGAGGGTAATGGATGGCAATGCTGTAGCCAGTGAAGCTCTCACTGAGGCTCGGCTATTGCTGTTACCCTCCTGCCATGATCAGAGCTTTAATTGCTCAATAACACCTTATCCCTACACTGTCCTCTACAGATAACGGGGAAGATGAAAAGCATTCTTGCTTCGCCCCTTTAAGCCAGTCCTTATAAGGACTACAAGGACCTTGGTATCTCACCTCTGGGTCCAGCTGAAGTGCTTTTGTGTGGAAGTGGTTGTGGCAATGCTGTAGCCAATGAAGTTTTAACTGAGGCCCGGTTATTACTGTTTCCGGGTTTGGCTCTCGCGGAAGGGGCGGTCCTTTCCCTGAGATATGAGCGGCTCTGCTTGGAAAGTATGGATTTTGCCTGTCTCTGAGTAGGGTAACCGCTGAGATTATGGCTTTGTTGGTGGTGGGGTGAGCTGCCACGGGGGGGGGGGGGGGTAATGATCACTCAGGTCGCTCATTGTTGAGAGATCTGGCTGATCGCACGAGTTTTTGGTGAAGTAAACCAGTCTGGGTAGTGACCCTTCCCATAATGCATAGCATTATACATATCCACAAGGAAATGTGGTGTGCATTATGAGATACTAAGGCAAGTGATGAGAAGTTATATCACCTTTGCCACGAGTAAGTTTGCTTACACTTGGATAAACGATTAAACCAAGTATATAATTTCTCGGTATCTTTAATTTATAAAATAACCAAGTGAAAAACTTCAATGAAAATTATATCGCTTCAGTAGCGTATTAAGTTTATGTTATGTATGCAGTAAGTATAATTAAGTATATTAAGTACACATACATTATGCAAAGTTTTTTGTGTTGTTAATTGCATTTTTGATATCGTAATTTCTGCTGTTAACGCGATTTCCAGTCGCTGTTACCTTCACTTTTTCACAAACGATCTAGAATTGTAAACGTGTGCATCCTCTTAACAGATCGAGTGAGCAGATCCTGGCACGAAAACCTCCAACTAATGTTCTTTTGCAACACTACGGTTGTGCGTAGAGTAAACCTCAAAAATACTACGCAAAACCGTAGTATTTAAACGTCACAAATGAATCCCGTGCCCTATATTTTGACCACACACACACACACACACACACATATATATAAACAACGTATGATATAGTCGAGAAAATACGGGGTAATAAAATTTCACTTGTTCAAAAAAAAAAACTTAGATCTTCAGTACTCCCGTTAAACTGATGTGACGTCATGAATATAATAACGCTACATCTATCTCAAACAACATATACTTTTTGCTGGTTTTGATTTTTACTGTACGCTCGCTAAACGGATGTGACGTCATAAATACCGCACCGCTACATCCACCTCGAACAAAACATACTCTTCCAAATTTTGATTTTTATGTAAATGAGTAATTTATCCTTTAAAAAAAAATCCAATTTGCTTACTATAATAAAGATAAAAGGATACCAGAGATTTTTTTCTTTCCATTGATATCGCTGTACCGTGGAATCCTCGGAGAATTCCATTTAATGTATCATTTCACACACAAGTGTAAGTGGTCTCTCTCGGTTACTGATCATTGAGCGATGGAAAACGAAGAACGAGATTAAAGTGATCATTCTTGAAATCATCCTGTTGACCGCGAACGTTCTCCTTTTAAAGACGGCGTAGCATTTCCAATGAGGATTTTTTTTTTCTCTCGCAATCTTCTAGCTCGTTACCGTCATTTCGATGATATTCCCCTGCTCATCGATGTATGCTAAACTTCTGAAGTGAACCTCCTCGGTCAACTTTCGCACAATGCAGAGCAGTAGCCCAATCCTAGACGAGGATAGCTTAATGAGCATATTTGTGCTACATTAACGACAGACTCGCGGCAATGATGTCTAAATGAAAAATCCATCATGGAGGCACTTCATTACCTCCTCCATTAGAATACATTACTAAGTTTGGCAGCACCGCTCAAGTCGGGGAAATTCAATTTCTCAAAGCGGAACGGCTACAAATTTGGTCTTACGACAGTCGCCTGCCTCTCGAGAGTTGTTTAAGGCCTCGGAGACTTTGGAATTTAATTGTGGTGTGCGTAGGAGTGGAAAAAAATATCGTAGAAAAGCATTTCACGGTCGAGAGATGTGAGAAACTTTGAAACCCCCCCCCCTTCCCCGTTTGCTCTGCGAGCTGACTAGGAACGACAGAAAGAATTTGCCACTCCTCGCATGACTTAAGGTTACACTGACGAGATTCCGCATCGGTAGTCACTGTTCGATTCTTTTTCCTAACTACAGCATTTGGTTGATTCCTTCTCTGATGGGGTCCTCCTCTGAGGAGCATACGGATCTCCTTAGCGGCAGAAGAATAGTTCTTGTGTCGTCAAATCAACATGATTTGACGACATTTGATTGGATTTCTGAAAAGTTCTCTTTTTACTTTTGAAATCGAAACGAATTGGCTCTCAGTCAGTTCTCTTTCTGTAATTCAACGTGCGCGAGCTGGCTTCCTAAATCAAGTTGAGTATTGGCAGAATATTCGACTTTCTGAATCTAGTATCGTAAACCATGTTAGCGTGTCCGCTTTACAATCATCAGGCTGCGGGTTCGAATCCCACTGTGTACATGAATGTTGTCTTTGAATGTGTGTAAGTGGGAGATGGATTGTATCGACCGATGTGAGACTACTGTCCCGCTTGATGAAGGCCTGAAGTGGCTTGAAAAGTCCCATTTTTTGGCCTCTAGAGAAGGGTTTCAGGACTATTTAAAAACAAATAAGAATATATACAATTATATTAAAAAACATTCTTAGTTCACTCATGGTACTAAGGTTCTATGTATTTACAGCCTGTCAAGGACAGGGTCATATAAGTATGGAAATAATTCAAGACATTCATAAAAGCTACGATTGGTAATCACATTCTTGTATAATATTATTCATTATCATTTCGATTGGGCCAAGAATTTGTTTTGGCTTATGTGCTTAAACAAGTTTTGTTGTCGTTTGTGAAATAATCATATTTCTCCTTTAACTAATTTTACGATTAAAATAATCTTATTTAAATCCGAAGGGCTCAACATATTAGGAGAAAGATGTCACATTTTAATAAAATTAATTTAAACCTGATTATATGAGCATATACGGATCCCAAATGAATTCAATAGATACAAAGCATTTTGCGAACTCATCTAACATCTTAACGTCAATTAAATGAAGGAGCGAGTGCTGTATGGGGATTCGCTATTAAGAGGTGTGATAGTCGAGAGTTTGACGAAGTCGTACCAGCCGGGTGCGAACATAAAGGACGTCAGCGAATCTATTCGAGTGCAAAAACAGAGGGTGAAAGAGTTGATAATTGTGGTAGGAACAAATGATTTGAAAGAGGACAAAATGGAAATGATAGAGGATGTGAAGGAATTACTTGAGGTAGCAAAAGAGAAGAGTGAGAGAGTTAGGACAGTGAGTATTTTACCGCGGTATGACAGCGAAGTGTTTAGAAGGAGGGCCATAATTGCCAATGACTTTATGCGTGGAGAGTGGTGTGGAATTTGTGGATGTGTGGAATGAGTTCGATGGGCGAAAGGACTTATATAAGGTGGATGGGTTACACTTGAATGGAGTTGGTGTACGGAGGCTTGAAAAAGTGTTGTTGAATGATGTGGAAGTGGATGTACAGACTCAGGGAAACTAGATTTATTAAGAGGGAGCGGGGAGTGGATATGCAGACTTTAGGGAGGCAGTTGAGTGTATAAATGAGTATATTATGCCCGAGCGAGTACGAAGGATAACAAATCAGAATGGGATAGTTAGTATAAGGCATCAAAGTAGGGATGGGACAAATGGGCTTCTGCAATTCATGTACACTAATGCCAGGAGTATTAGGAACAAGAAGGAAGAGTTTTTGGCCTTGGTTGGCCCTTCCAGACCATTGTTGGTATTAGTGAAACATGGCTAACAGAAGATGATAAAGCTAGTGGGATTGAATGCGACGGGTATAGCGTGTTCAGGAGTGACAGGGTGAATAAAAAGGGGGGGAGGAGTGTTATTGATGATAGCTGATGAGTTGCAGCCAAGGAGTATAGAAGTTGAACTGCAGGATAGAGAAAAGAGCACATTTGAGGCTGTTTGGTGAGATAGAATCTAGGAGAACAAAATATACAATTGGGTGCTGCTATAAACCTGGTGATGGAATCGATGGTGGGGATAGTATGCATAGGCAAATAGAAGAAATGAGTGGAAGAAGGGTAATTATTATGGGTGATTTCAATTATGGTAACATTGACCGCAAAGAGGAGAGAGCACATGGGAGGAAGGGATTGGATTTTATGCAGTTATTAAGGGACAACTATCTGCGGCAGCATGATAATACCAGGGGGCAGAGAGTGCTTGACCTAGTAATTGCAACGGAGAATGTGGCTGTAACGAACATGACCATGTTGCCACCAATTGGTGAGAGTGACCATAAGGTCATGACTTGGGAGGTGGCTAAAGGAGTGGAATTTACAATTAAGACAGGGTACATGTGGAATTACAAGGCTGGTAAGTATGACAAGCTTAGGTGTGTGCTTGGTTCAGTGCAATGGCATGTAAAACTGCAAGGGCTGGATGTTGATAGTGCATGGGAGGTGGCTAAGAAGTGTTTGCAAGAGGCAATGGTTGACTGTATAAAAAGAGTCCGAATAATAAATCAAGTAGGGATTAAATGGATGAATAACACTATTAAGCTCGAGCTGCAAAAAAAGAAACAATTGTGGAAGGAACTTAAGGAGAAAGGTGACCAGCAGGCGCAGGAACAGTATAAAGCTCTAACAAGGGTAGTAAGAAAAGCAAAAGCGGATTACGAAAGAAAATTGGCCATACAGGCTAAAGAGAATCCCAAACAGTTTTTTCAATATGTTGCAAGTAAAAAGGAAAATGTTCATGGTAGAATGATCTTAAAAAATCCTGAGGGTAGGGAGGTAACCGAATCAGTCGATATTGTGGAATTACTGAGCGAGCACTTTGCAAGAGTATATCATCCAGGTGGTGACATTGCAGGAATGGAAGAACCAACAGCTTATACTGGAATTGTGATGAAAGAAGTAGAGGTAACTAGTCTATTAAAGAACCTCAATGTCAATACATCTGTGGGATTGGATGGTATACCAGCTCGTGTCGTACGTGAAGCGGCTAAAGAGTTGTCAGTGCCCTTGACCATTTTGTTTAATTTGAGCCTCGGGTCTGGGTCAGTCCAAGGGGGTGGAAAGAGGGGAAAATAGTTCCGCTGCATAAAGGTGGTTCCAAGGCTGCTGTAGAAAATTACCGGCCAATCAGCATAACAGGAATCATTATCAATGTCTTGGATAAAATAGTCAAGAGGAAAATACAAGATTGGATAGAAGAAAATGGGATACTTTATCGGGGACAGCATGGTTTTGTGAAGGGTAGGTCATGCCTCAGTAATTTGCTCACATATTATAACACAGTGACGGCTGAACTGGATAAGGGTAATGGGTTTACAGTGATTCTACTGGACCTTGCTAAGGCCTTTGATAGGATACCCCATGGAATTCTAATCAGTAAATTGCAGCATGTGGGGATGGATATAGGGTTGGTGAGATGGATAGGAAGGTGGTTGACAGAGAGATATCAGAGAGTGGTTTATTCAGGAGTAGAATCCAGAAGACGACCTGTGACTAGTGGTGTGCCACAAGGATCTGTTCTTGGACCGCTGCTGTTTAATTTGTTCATTAATGATATAGGAAAGGATCTGAGAGGAACAGTTCATTTGTTTGCGGATGATGCAAAGTTGGGTAGGGCAATAGTGAATGCAGATGACGTCAAAATTTTGCACGATGATTTGGATAGATTGGAGGTCTGGGCTAAGGTGAATGGATGTCAATTTAATGTGGCAAAATGCAAGGTTATGCATTTTGGGGTGAAAAGATTAGCAGCAGATTACTACATTGGTGGAACTGTACTCCAGAAAATTGATGAGGCACGAGATTTAGGAGTGTTGGTGGATAAGGAGTTGAAGTTTAGGGGGCACATTGCAAAAGTGGCCAAATCAGCTCATCAAATCACTTGGTTGCTGAAGAATACGTTGACAAGCAGGTTATTGTTCCTCTGTATCGAGCCTTGATAAGACCTCATCTCGACTACTGTGCCCAGATTTGGTCACCTAGGTTTCTTCTTGATGGGGAGGAGGTGGAGAGGATCCAGAGGCGAGTGACCAAGATGATAGCAGGTCTGTGGAATGAACCTTACGAGAACAGGTTGAGGATTTGTGGGTTGCAAAAATTGGTTGATAGGCGGAGGAGAGGAGATATGATTGAGACATTCAAATTACTGAAGGGTTTCTATAAAATTAATTCAGAAGATATTTTTGAGAACAGGGCTGGTTGTGGGAGGACTTGGGGACATCCATGGAAACTGGGCAAAAGTGTGGTTAGTAAAGGTGTTAGAGCTGGGTTCTTTACTTGTAGAGTGGTGAATGAGTGGAATGCGCTCCCAGAGTCTGTGGTGGATGCTGTGACAGTGAATGAGTTTAAGGCGAGGTATGATAGATACTGTATGAATGTAGAATAGCTGTGATGAATATGATTTGGGGCCTCCCTCGATGAGTCTAATGACTCCCTGGAGTTGCCCGTAATAATAATAATAACATCAACCTGAACTGCTGGTGAAAGTGTGTGAGCTGGATTGACTTTATGTTCATAGTATATATTGTGATTTCGAAAATATTTAAGTTCAAATAATAAAGTTAGCTGAGGCAACATGTTTAAGTTCTTGAATTATGTGTTAATCCGCATTCAACAGAGCCATTACACTCCCTCACTAAACTACGAGTAAAAGGAAGATATATCGAGTATGCATTTTAAAGTCTTTTTGGGGTTAGGGATGGAGAAAAGATGTCCTTGACGATAAATTTAAAATTAAAAACCACACTTGGATGAATCACAAAGTTCTTCAGTTTTATTCGATCAACTAAAACGATGTTCAAATAAATCTTCCTGGAATTATCTTCTCTGAGAAATCTTTACCACTTAAATACTATGATTCATGTCTTTGAAGTTTTGTTTACTAATCAACTGTTTTTATCTTACGCTGTCAAATTCCCACCATATCTGCCAACAGGTTTTCTGAGATTCTCTTTCTTTTACTAATGTTTCAGATATCTTAAAATTGTACTGATATCATCATAGATTTAGTATTTGTTATGAGTTGTATCGCATGACTATAGAGAGTATTATGACCTGTGGATGTGAGTGTTGGACCTTTACTAACATCCAAAGGAAACAAGTAGAGTTATAGAGATGGATTGCTTTATCGTCCATACTCAAAGCACCTGCTTTGAGATTGTATGGACATGTCCGTCCAGAGAAGAACGATGATCATTAAGAATTATGAACTGGTCACCCCCCCCGGAAGAAAAAGAGGAAGACCAAGGGTTAGAGGGTTAGGCAGAGATACCATTGTGAGAGCTACGGAGAAAATACACTTGCTGGAAGAGGACTACAAAAATCGTAGAGAAAGGAATTTGAGAACAGGCAGCTGCGGCCAAGTTGGAAACAAAAAAAAGCAAGCAAATGCTAAGAATTGTATTCCTGATATTATTTCTGTTTGTTTTGTATTTTTCTTTCTCTTGCAGCTATATTTGAACCTATGCACAGAAGAAACCCAATAGCGAGGCTGTCGTTGATTGTACCCTGCGTGGACAAGACACAATCATTGTGTCTTCAGAGGACAAGTAGTTAAGGAGAAAGAAGGAGCCTGTTGTGTTTTAACAGCTATATGTTATATTCCTTGAGAAAAATAGTGTGAGAAAGATTGTTCCAAGAAACATAGATGAAATGAAATGAAAAGAAGGTAGAAGGTGATTCAGTAAGTTTGAAGCCGAAGAGGTTTGTAAAAACGTCTGATAAATGTCCACACAGAGCAAAAAGAAAACATTGTGAAAAAAAGTGTGTGTGTGAGTATCTGCCAATTGTCTTTTGCTTATTTAGTTATCTAAGGTTCTTATGAAAAAGGCGCTTTTTAAACACGAAAACACCATCTTACTAAGACTCATCTTAAGTTCATAAAAGGTGATCTTTGATCTATCCGAAAGAAGAATAATGCATATGTTCATGATCGTACTGTTTCAGTAAACGTTTGTTCACAAAAATCAGAATGCTTCATGGTAATTGACATCTCGCATCTAAAAAATAATATAAATTGGATCAAAGAACAATAACAATTACATTATATGAAGTACTCGTCTAAATTTAAAAAAAAAATGGGAAAAGGAATCTAATTGGTCTCAGCACCAGCCGTCCAAAATGCAACCACAGTAATTAGGACCCTCTGTACGTGTGGGTGTGTGCGCCGCTTGCGTTGCTTTTGTTCCAGGAAGGAAAATCTTGAGTTTTTGGGAAGAAATTCTCTTCCACTTCGTTATGAGAATGATTAACTTTCGGTTCAAGGTGAAATCCCAACTTTAGTCTTCCCAACCATATGAAATATGTTGTTCAGATTACTATGAAAAGCATTTAAAATAAATAGAAATAAAATTTGATAAAATATGAACTGCTTATTTTGATCGCACATTTTTCTTGACTTAGACAATTATGTTTTGTTTGAAATGAAATACACAAAATACGTCTGTGTTTTCCTTGCTTATTCGCAATAAATCCAATTTTCTTGTGGGAACATTAATGTTATTAATTGATAGCCACCGTTTATTGTGATCAAAAAACAAAACACTTCTTAATGTAACACTGAATATTTGTTGGAAACATACCACCAATCGATAAGTCTGACATTAAATAGTATAAGGAAAAAGAAAACCAGGACGTCCTCTTAAACGATTCAACGATGACTTCCAAGGCCGGAACAAGCCATGCTAGGCCTAAATCCTTGATACGCATGATGATGGTGAAATATCAAGAAACGTCAAAAAGTTTTCAGGCACATATTTTTTAGATAAGATACCGTCTTAACACTTTCATGAATTTGTTAATGTGTTCTTTCCACTCTACAATTCTGTTTTAAAATAAATAAATCGGTGTGCTCTTTCAACATCGATACATCTCTAGTTTTATATTGCAGCTTTTATTTGAGACTGAAGAGAGAGAAGCAACTTAAACCAAAACTAAGCACCCTCATATGCGAACACATGCATGCAAACCAACGTATCCGCAGTAGAAAGAAACTACCTGACAGAGATTGGTTTTAGTTTAATGTTTTTTTTTATTTCTTTTTAAATTTAATTTAATTATTGTTTAACTTTTGTCACATAATCCTGTATCATATCACGACAATGAGTTCAGAGTTTAATGAAAAACTTCATATGCCAATGATTACATCTTGGAATGTTCAATTACATTGTCTAATCAGACTAATTATCCAGCATGAACAATCTACTAAAAGTAAAGTAACACACAGTACAAATTCTATTTACAATTACTAAACGCCACGACAATACGAGAATGGTAGCCGGTTTAATCCCACCCGCCCAACTCGATCCACGACAAACAATGATAAAGAAAGGGGAAATATAACATCTTTAACGTCACCGGCCTGCTAATCGGTTGATAATATATAGTCCTAAATTTCCTGTCAGTCACCTAATTACAGGAAAACTCATCGTTTTTGACATTGATCGACAATATTAGTAATAGCGAACCTACTCGCTACTTAACGCTTTGATGCTCAAGCAACCACAACTTCCAAAAGCACTAGAAGTAGTTGAGTCTTCACGCACATTACGAATACCTGCTCTAACCTACTTGATCTGTGCACTACAGAAACTTCAGTAAAGCCATGAAAGTCGTCCTGCAATCCAAAAACTTCCTACTTTATGAACGCAAAGAAAATACGTTACTTGCTGTCTTTCAAACAGTCTTCCAGCATTACGTGGTTTTGCGTGATTTTAATGCTGTCTCCTTACGGAATAATTACTCAAAAAAAGTGATATCTTTCTCTATACTGCCATTTTCTGCAAGCACTCTTAGATATAATTGTACTGACTTAGCCTTTGATCCAAAAAAAACAGACCAAAAATCTTCATATAGTGGAATATCGTGTGGTTGCTGCTTCAGGACTTATAAACTAGTTTGGTTTTTCCTAAATAAAGATAACAGACAACACTATTTGAAAATATTTGAACTATTTTTATTGTTAATTTATCCTTCAATTAATTTAATTCATCATAGAAAATACTTGGTCAGTGCATTTTCCTTATTTGTTCTGAAACATTTCAAAATTGTACATGTGTAGGTTTTCGGATCTCTCTACTTTGGGATTTAAGTTTTCGCGCTTCATCTACACCTCTGAATTACAAAGTACTCGCCTTAATTGAGTGCACATAAATATTTACAGGAATATTATTCTCAATTGAGTTCAACTGTTTTGTTGAAAAAATTTTTCTTAAATAGAAAAGTAAAAAAGGAGAAATATAACTATTACATCTCCTGAAGACCAGTTAATTTAGTGCTGACTGAGTCAATAGTGGAACAAAAAGTCATCTAATCAGTAACAATATCAGCAGTGTCTTGTTATACCCTTGCAGAAACCAAACGCAAAAGTTGGTAAACAGAATTCAAGACAAAAGTTTCGAAAAGTGAAAAATGTGGAGAAGCGAAAGCAAAAATAAGTCCAGACGTATACAACAGAGTGCAGTAAACAAAGCGAGAGGAGGTAAAGTGAAAGTGGAGGTGTTCCGGCTGAATTAATGAAATGCGTTTTGACACACAAATAGACGGAGAAAGAAATACTCGCAATATTCTTGGCGATTCTCTAGCTCTTATCGGTTCCTGTCATGTATCGCGTCTTGTTCAGGAATTCGATACCCACGCGTCAAACTTAAGCGGTTTTCCAGACATTGTGTTCGCAATTCGATTCCGCGAAATAGATTCGAATGCGTTAGGGATGCCATATCCGAAAAGGAAAGCGGCTTTAGTTTAACATATGTCCGCCTAAGCTGCACTTAGAAGTGGGATTGGTATATTATATTAAAAAAAAAACATGGGGCGATAAGAGAACTGATTTTTCAATTCTTCTGCATCCAAGAAATTGAAAGATGTCTCTCAAACCAACTGTCATTATTATCTTTACAATCAGCAGAATGGAAAAGATCACCGTCTGTTAGATTTCAATCTTGATTATTCTTTCTCACGTTCCGAAAACTGTTGTGTTGGTGGAGATTGCGATAAGTGGAAAGGACAAAGTGAAGATATATCCAGCAGCTTGATAGCGTCCATTACTCCTGCAGAAAAATTCCACCATGGTTTCTTGAGAAATTGCCAGAAGAAGATGAAAAATGTTTCGCTTGTGTTTGTGATACACGATCATTGCGAACGAGATATTCTCATTCCAAATAAAACTGATTTATTACTGTGCATGATTAGCAGTGGTGTAATATTTTTCAAATGTGGAAGTATTTCTTTGTGCATAAATATCTTCACTTTTGGTGAAAGAGGTGGTTTTCATCCTGGTCTTTTTGAAAATTCATTACTCTGGTGTGCAAATCTTAATCTGAAAGAACAGAAAAGGAAACGGAGCTTGGTGAGCCAGGACTACCTCATCACTCAGAGTAGGCACATTTCTTTATCTTACATTATATCTTACATTCATGCATTGTATATATGCCTGCGAGACAATGTAAGATTCTAGCTTCTGCTCACAAAGAGCGCTGAAATACGACATATTGTTTTAGTCCTTACTTTTTAATTCATAAGAAATGAAATGGAAAACGAAAAATCCACTCTTATAAACACTAGCTAGTTGAAAACGTAGTTTTGTGGAACCAGAATGTAGTTTGGAAGTAGTGGGGAGCATCAACTGCCGATCCTACCCCAAGCATGTGAACTAAGCAGAACTTATCGTTGAGATAAATAATAATGCAAAATAAACTCTACAATTACACGTCGTGTGTGTGTGTGGAAGGGAACATAATGAACTATGTACCATTATTTATGTATTGTATGTCTTTTACTCTTAAGTGGTTTCCAAAAGACAGGTTTCTAGAAACGATGGTAAGAATATATATATATATATATTATACTATTATTATATCTTATAATAGTATTAATATATATAATTATATAATTCATACTTAAAATCGAAAGAGTTTAATTTTCAGGCTCATATTTTTAACTATAGTGGTTGATCTTTTGGTATTTTCCACAATTGATGTTGGCGTTAGCAGCGTTGAGTTAATTGATATTAACTCAACGTGTGGGAAACTTCTTTTTTTTTTTTTTGAAATCGGGGACGAACTTGTTGACTTCTTCCACTTTGGACAGGACGTTGATATCGTTCGAAAATGTTTAGGGATAAGTAAGGCGTGGGGATACACGGCGCTTTCTTGGCCTGAGACAACCAACTTGGGAACTAGTACTTTGTCTTTTCACAACACGGGCTACAAATTCGCTTTGTAGCAAATTAAAAGTGGTTTTTGATTGAGAGAGAAAAACAGAGGGGGGGGGGGTAAACTGAAGCTTATTACTCAAGGTTTTCAGTTCAGTTATAAGCCCTTTCTCTTTTACCAAAACGGAAAGTTTACAATACAGTACTTTCAAAACACTTTTAACCTAAAAATGCTCACAAAGAGACAAAACAATATTATCAGACAACTTGAAACATTCCAAGATCTCCCGAACTGATTTGACAGGTCGTTCACGTGACGATTACTCATTCAGTCAACGAGCAAGTTTAATACAAGTTTTCCTCAAACTAATGCCGTGCAAATGCATATCTAGCAAAAGCCGATAACTAAAATCTTGCCATATGAATCCCCAACGTTTCTGGAGTTACTATCGTCACTGGAGCTGTCTCTAATTTTGTCTTTTTATTCTTGTAGAAATCTGTTGTTGCTGCAGTAAATTACACACTAGCAAAGGCCAAGCTTACGTTACACACAATTAATTGGAATCCAAAGCAATTTGTGTGTCATCTTTCCATTCAGTGGATATATCGTGTAAAGAGATGGTAAAAAAAGTAAATTATTTGATAGTTCATATAATTAGAAATTATTTGGTACTGTGATAAACTTTATCAGTGGACATAATGTTGAAATTGTTAAAAAGGACAAATATTCTGTTACGGAGATTCAAGTTCTTGTGTTTATTAAAGGAAGTGTATTCTGAAAGCTTTGTTTGGGATTAGGCCACCATACTAGTCTAATAGTATGGTGGTCTAATTATATAGACCACCATATAATTATGTTGTTCTAACTTTAAAGATGTTTCATAAATTTAAAAAAAAAAAGTATGTCCAAGGAGAAACAAATCTCATACCCACTCACACTTGCGCTGTTATTTCCTCGTGTGATCTTATTACTAAAATAATTTATTGTAAAATATCGTTTTAAACTAAGCGACTCAGTAAATACGCTAGAATTTAATTTCAGCCGAATAATAAGGCTGAGTTTATTCTTTTCCGTCATTTTAATCACAAGTGGGCATCATTCTGCTCTCTATCCAACGGGCTGTAGGTTCGTGTAAGGTAGTGATAAACATTCTCATCCCTTTATAATAAGAAGGAAGCTTATTTTTAAACATTAAAAATTCTAAAAAAAAAAAAAAATTAAATTTTCTATGAATCATTTTAAAAATAATTTTATAAAAATAATTAAAATGTCTTATTCTTTTTAAAATTATCATTGAGTGTTGCTAGCCCTTAATTATCTTAGAGCAGTTCAATTAGTTTAATAGCAATTAAAATTGTTAAACCACTAATTAAAGAAAGTTAGTAGTAAAGTGTTAATTAGCAGCACTTTGTTGGTTAATCACCGACGGCGAGTCGAATCAGATTTCATTGAACTTTTTGACGTACATATTGATATGATTTTAATTAGACAACAGATTAAAGCACCTCATAAAAGTGAGGAAAATTTTAATTCATTTGCAAAGATAAATGTCGATTTAATCTCTCATTAGGGAGGGGATAAATACTGAGGTTATTTGTCACTGCGTATTTAAGGGTGAAGAAGGATCTTCCTTAACTTCGATGTGTGTGTGCGCGCGCTATCGCAATTGATTCTCAGAATTGACCAGGCAGTGTGAGAATACAGCTGTCAGTATTGCATCTGTTCGTGAGAATCAACAGTTCGAAACAGCTGTCAGGCCAATGAAACCTTAATTAAAAGCAATAATGATAGCCAATATATAAGCTCCTGTACAGCTCCGTCTTTTAAGTAGTGAAATAGCAAAGTTACTTCGATAAGAAAGGCTGTATTTCTTTTAAGTTCTAGGCAATTAAAAAACTTAGGGTTAAAATTCGATTGCATTCAATATATAATTTTAACACATCAAACCAAAGCCTTAGAGGCCATTTCTTAAATTAGTACGAATTCAAATTTATTTACCCGATGTCTTGACATGAATCGGATTGGTTGGTTGGAACTACAGCCGAAGCAACTAAGACTAAAGCAAGTATATAATGTTTTTCCAATGAGTGTATTTTCCGACTTTTTTTGTCTATTTTTTCCCCAGAACGATAAACCATGTCACCTATGAAATAGGATAAGCTGCTCTGAAATGATGAAAAGAGTTTAGTTCAGCACGTTCTCAATGCTTTTATAACCGCAATCTTTCGAACTGGTAAGACGCCCTTGCGAGTTCACTATTTGAAGTGCTACTTTAGTTTACAGACTTTGATATTGCAATGAAGCATTTTTTTTTAAATTGTTTTCTTGTCCCTGATGCTATTAAATTCATCCCACTTGTAGGAGTTTGCATGCCACTCGACAGAAGCATTTTAGTGCGCACTTTCTAGCTTCAAGTCGTTTATATTCAAATATATCCTAAAATGTAGAAATAAAGTACAGAGCTTCAAACTGCGAATATTTTAATATTTTTCTATCGTACAGCCTGCGCTATTTCAATGTCGTGGAGATTAATATTAAATAATGTTTAGCAGCTTGGCTGGAAAAGTCCAAAGATTAAAAAAAAAAGTAGAATAAATTGAATAAAAAAACGAATATGTGAAGACTTGAAAACGCGAATGTATAAGAGACCGTATTGAAATGCAGCACGCCTACCAAGATTGTTGGCAGCGGCGAATGTATATCTATTCCCTTTAGAGTGATATTCAACGGACTTGCAACGCGGTATTTATCCCTTGAGATCAGCTACCAGGGTTAGTCGACATGTCCGTAACACGAGAGATATAAAAGGACGCAAACCGCGAACAGTGTCTCTCTGCTGTGCCATGTGTAGCAATATCAACCACACCCGTCAGACGGCTGCAGATATATCACATCACGTGTTTGTACGGTTGCATATCACCACGCTGGCCTTATCAGCACCTGTCTCCCTTCCCGTCAGAAACTCCACTCAAAAGGAAAAAAGAGAAACGTAAAAAAAAAAAAAAAAATCGATGATTGTGTTCTGCCATCTGAGACAAGTTATCAGCTATCGCGTGTAAACACTTCGCATTGAAATGTCGACTGTGTTTCTCCTTGAATAAGCCGTCTTACAAGTAAATGATTCAAGACAAAACTATACAGGTATTGTATCTGCATACATGTACTTCCCCCTTGCTAAACGATAGCTTGAAAAGGAGTATTGCCCGTATGGGATCCACAGCCGTGGATTCCGTACGGGAAATACGGTACCATCTTATGAAGCCAATATGAAGTTATTAGTTATAATGTATTTTTGTCCGTCCGTTGCATGTATTCTCTTGTCCTGGCAAAGCAAAGAAGCCAATCTGAGAACACACATAAATATGCAAACCTGACGAGTTTGGCTGATCATCTAATCTCAGTCAAGATATTTTTCCTTTTATTTACGCATGACATTTCTGCGAATTCTTATCCGATACTAAATGGATTTGTCAATCATCCTTCTTACTTTCTTGATAGGTGCCGAGATGGAAATCAAAGAACGCGATAAATCCCTACATTGTGAAGGGAACGTTGGGAATTTGAAGGGCGGCTGTAAATACTCGCTGAAACGAAAGAAAACGGAACACATAAAAAGTCCACACAATGCAATAAATGGAAAATCGAAGCTGTTACAACTTCCTTAGGTATGCCCATTGTCGTAAACGCTTGTGCTGTCACATGATCGGCGTCATTATGATCTATCGATTGGAGTATCTCTAACGATAAAGCACAGATGAAGCGAATCCTGTGTTTTGTTGTCTTGGTTTAGTTGGTATGTTACGAAAAGTGCAGAAGTGTCTTATGGGAGGAATCTGTGCGAAACCACGCGTTTTATCTCTTCCGGTAATGCGCCGATTCAACAACTACTTCGTCCAATAGTCATTTGGGAAATTAGTTTTCTTTGGATGCAAAAATGATTTGCTGCATTGCAAACGAAGTCGTTTCGAGTGTAATTTATTTAATGTATGCCACGACCTAATATTTTTCTATTAATTTTAGATTTACTAACAACAACATATTCACAACGTTTCTACAGCTAGTAAATGCATTTTTGAATTTTAAGTTTAAAACCTATTTCATATCAAATTGTTGATGCTTACCGAACTGAGATAACTGAGTTCTGGCAAAGAACTCAAAGAAGCTTAGTTTTATAGTGCACAAAATTTAAATATAGGTGTTTTGACGAATCTGTAATCCTAATCCTTCCTAGAATAAATGTATTGGGGAATTAACGATGTTGAGAAACATATCTCTGCAGAATCCCGAAAGCGTCTATTTCTAGAACGGGTGGCGGAGAACCCTTTATAATCCCCGATTTAATATCCTGGATTTTTTATGGTTTTACGTAAGTATTTCTGTTAAACAGCCATCCAACATCCTTGTACAACTGAGTTGCTGACTCACCGAATCTGCTACTCCTAGTCATCTTTCATTTCATGTACTTCAGTTCTGTGGACAGCCTTCCCGTAAAATATTCCCCAAGGACTACAATCTCCTACCTTTCAAGAGGAATACGAACAAATTATTTTGCTCTCATCCCAACCCACACACGGAATTTATTCGCATTTGCTTATAGGATTTGCACTTTCCCATGTGTAGGAGTGACTTAAAAAGACGAAATATACAAACGTCAGAAGTGACGTCACTGCAAGAGTTAAATGTCGAAATTAGAGATGTAACTGTCACTCCACGTGTTTTGTTGTGCATGGAAAGAACCGAGTTACAAGTTGGATTTATATTAAAGAGACGATCATAAACAAACTATTTGTTTATGATCGTCTTTTTTTCAGTAAAAATATTTGTATTTAAATTTATGGCATTCCTTTTCGAAACTGTCTATGGAATACCACCGTCGCCAATGTCCATATCCTTTTGTAGTTGGAAAATCTCTTGGATTCTAATCCTGCCTACGACTTGACGAATATTTTTAAAAGAGCTTTTCAGCTGAAGTTAAGTTAGTTGCTCTCGCACGAGAAGTTTTCTCTCCTGCAAGAAAAGCAAGCTGGTGAATAGAAGACTTGACAGATATAACAGATTAACTATCTCCATAGTCCATGCGATAACAAGTTTAAAACCCAGAAGATAATGTGATATATGCTAGTTCTCAATGTCATCATTACAGGTCATGTATATTGACGATCAAAATAACTTTTCTCAAAGCAATGTATCTACTAAGAAAGATGAAGTTGAATTTCTTTTTATTCACTGTTTATACCACAGATTCCTTGCTAATGGATTGAAAGAGAAAAAATATCATTGAAAGGTTAATGCTCTCTCAGTCCAAGAAGACTGTAATTATCTGAATACACTGACAGAAGAACATTCTCTGAGTTTCATTTCATGACTATTGTACGTTTGATGCACAATTACTAATCATCTCCCCTTTGGTACTAAATGAAATGATTTTCGGTGTACGTAATGCCTGCTCCAAACAGACTCAAACCTACAAAAGAGGCACATCCGGTGTTGTGTTCTGTTGTTGAAGTGGTCATAAGTATGACTTTAAAAGTGTAAAGAATAATTCTTGGCATCGATATTTTATTGAGATAAATTATAATAGTAATAATTTTAAAAGGAATAAAAGTATCTCCTCGCAAAAGAAACCTTCAAATACTTCGAACTGATCACGAGTCAAATCAAATGCTGCAGCAACGTATCAAGATCGGAAAAGTGCAGTTGTGTGGATTATCATGAATTGACAGGGACATTCGGCAATCTTTATAGCTGCACAAATAATAATAGAAAGTAATTAGTTTGATAAATTACTTCAATGTCATTTAAAACCATATGCCTAAATTATCTAGCCAATTGCTTCATGTCACTTCACTTTGCTCACGAGATGACAGAAATGGCCAGAGATAGAACCAGATGGCAAAGATTTGTTGATAGGGGACTCAACCCGTCATCTGACGAATGAGGAAGAAGAATTAGGTCGACATGCGCATTAATGTCTATTTAATTAAAAAAATTGTAACTATTATTCCTACTAAATCATCCACACGAGTGCCATCAAATGTGAAAAATATGCTATTTCAAATGCTTGTTAACTATAACAACTTCCTGTACTTTACGTTTTTGGAACTAAGTATCTAATTTGAGTTGCCTAAGCAAATGCTTTAATAAACAGCACATTGAAATTATATCTTCGTTTAATTCATAATTTGCTGCTTCATTTGAGGCCTACACCACCCCACGGATTCGAAATTAGCATTGGATGTTGTCAAAATGACCGTTCAGTTTCGAAGAACACATCCATCTAGTGCCACCTACTTGATAGAAGGGTCCGTTCTCTCGTGGTCCCCCTTTCGTGATCGACGAATTACTGAAATCTTCGAGAATGTCTTGTTTATTAAGCTCTGTTTGTATGTCGTAAATTTCCATTTGGGCATGAACAATCAACATTAGCAAACTCTTTAGAGGAAAATCGTATTAAATTAGCTGAAAGTGTAGATTTTAATCATAATTCCAAACTGCAAATATATTTACTTCTCCTCTTCCCTTGAACATTTGAGATTTATTTTCAGAATCCAGTAACTAAAAATTAATTCTGATCCCCGGAGTAGACGATATTCGTTGTGTATAAAGATTCGATTGGATAGAGTAGTAGTCCAATTAAATAAAGGACAGTTTTTTTATTTCTTAAAACTGATAATGAAATATATATAAAGATCAAAATAAATAAATTTATCTTTTTTGAGCTTGTTCAAAATTAGGTCTCAGGCGGAGATGGTAGAGTTTTTCCAAACAGAAAAACTGCATTGCAACTAACAGATACACTACGATAACCGCAACGACTCGCCTGTTTGCCATAAAGCCTGGATAGCTCATAGCGGGAAGTGTGCTCTATAAGTAATCCTTTCAGTTGAAGGTAGAATCCATTTAAGTTTTTTCTGTTAACTTTCTCAATTGTCGCATTGATAAGTGTGATACAAACACGGAATAAAACCATTATAAATGCTTGCACTAATGTAGACGCACACAAAAGAACTTCCCTTTTGTAAGGAGTATTGTAAATTGCTGAGAAGAGGTTTCAGGAACTGAAGACCACTGCGTATTTTTCACTCGAGCATTCTTATATGTATTGCTTAAATTTCTTCGGTAGCCGTTACGGCTTTACTCATAAATTTCCTGTTAATAGCGCTTTGTGGGTGAACTCTACCCTTTACCACACCTTAAGAGACTTAGCAAACTCTCTATCGAAAGCGATCCTAATAGGACATGGTGGTATTTGTATGAATTGTAGAATTATTCTCAAGAGAAGCTGTTTTAGTAAAAATATTTCTCCATAAATTCTGATTAGAGAATGTCGCGAATTCAGTAAAGTAATCAGCAATCCCCACTTATCATGCCACAGTATGTAATAAAATGATGCTCGAGGCCGTATGCATTGCACAAGAATAAAGTACGATATGTACCAAATATATCGTTTTCAGATAGGTAATCCTGTCCTTTGCTGCTATAACAAATAATTTACTGTTGGGTGTTTCGAATAATAATAATAAAATATAAAACATCTCAACATTAAAACTGGAAGCAAATAAACTAATATTCTTTTGTTTGAAATGAATGTCTTTTTTTTTAACTTTTGGTTTTCTCCTCGTTCTGCATAAATATCTTGATGTTAATACCACTAAAAATATAAGAAATGTCCTCAGAATCCATACGTATTCCCTATTTAATCTTTTAATTTTAGCTGGTGCTCCAACGTGTATATATTTCAAAAGAAATAAATGAAAATAAAAATAGACGACTGTCGCAATATGTGTTGGTGCTTCTTCGAGGGTTACCGCTGTTTCTGCTAGCAGTTTTATCTATTCCTTCGTTTCCATTATGGCAATCTTAACTGGTATATTATATTGAGGATTAGGGCTGCTGTAAAATAATAATAAAATAAATTAATCGAAAGCAAAAATTGTTGCCAGACACTAAAAAAAAACAATCAGAACAATCAGAGTATTCATTACCTTTGGGAATAAAAAGATTAGATTTTAGCAGCCACAGACGATAAAAAGAGAACATATTAGCATCGAAGAGGTTGTGAACGCCTTTTAATAGCATTACTCATTGCATCATTCTTTGGGGGGGGGGGGGAGGATAACATAAGGAATCTTTCCGAATTACCTTTCCTGCAAATTAGTAAATAAACAGATAAATATAAAATAAATATAAAAATAAACGGAATTAGCAAAAGCATATGTTCCTTTCTGGCTGCTGCTATGAAATCATGGACAACAACTTTAATAGTCAATAATATCTCCCAATAATGAATGATTGGGAGATATTAGCATTAAGCGTGGAATTTTCCAAGGTGATTCCTTGTCACCATTGCTCTTCAACATTTCTTTGATACTTTTGTCTATGATTCTGAAGAAAATAAAACTTGGATACGAAATTCCTAAATATAATATTAAAATTTTCCATCTCTAGTATATGGATGACTTGAGGATATATGGAAAATCGGCCCAGCAAATAGACTCTTTACTGAACACAGTTCGTATTTTCATTCAGAGCATCAAAATGGAATTTGGTTTAGATAATGTGCAGTTTTATCCATTAAACAAGGAAAAAATTAATGACACTAGCAATTTTAATACTGATCAAGAGAAATATATAAAAGCAATTTCAGCTGACGAACACTATAAATACCTAGGAATATTAGAAGCCAGTGATATTCTCGACTCGAAAGTTAAACAACAGGAAGCATACACCAAAAGAGTTAGAAATTCTGAAAACAAAACTAAAAACGAATTAAATACAATTAGAGCAACGAATTCTTGGGCTATACCAGTGATCCGATACACAGTTGACATAACAGATTGGGAATAAGAAGACCTTGACAAATTGGACCGCAAAACTAGAAAATTAATCACTAAAAAACACGCGTGCTAATCACAGTGATAAGTTTTAATACGTAAATATTTCACGTATCTTGGGACATCCTCAGTACAGTAATTCAAACAATATTAGGAATAACATACAGTTAATAATAACATACAGTTAGGGCGCATGATTACAATGGAATCTCAATATGCGTGCAGTTGCTTGTTATAGAATTAAATAAAAATATAACTGGAAAAAAAAAGAGAGAACATATATAAAGAGATTATTTTACACAATGTTGTATAAACTTTAGGAATAGCATTGTGGTTTAAATATTTACGTATTAAAATTTATCACTGTAGTCAGTACGTGCACAGGTTTCATTGTATGAAATAGAAAATTAATGACTATGCATCCTGCATTTCATCCACGAAGTGATGTTGACCGGCTGTACCTACCAAGAAGTATAGGTGGGCGAGGTGTGCTGCTAGTGAGACAGACTGTGGAAGAAGAGGAAATTAGTTTAGAAAATTACATCGACAATAGCACTGAGCAAATGCTTCAATCCATTTCACAGGAAGGCCTTCTAAAAGCAATAGGACACAAATTCGATTTAAAAAAATAGCAGCAAAATAACCGATATGTGCGCTATAAAAATAAGCCCTTGCATGGTCAATTTCTTCGAGACGCTGAGAACAAAACTGACGCGGCAATGCTTACAATATGGATATATAAAAAAAAGAAACAGAAGGATTTATTCTAGACGCTGAAGAACAGTCGTTACAAACTATTGCAATCTAAACAAAAATTGAGAACAGTGCTTGCAACAAGATAGCCCAAATTTACAAATATCACCGTGATCAAGTGTCCAAATAATTCATTGGCATGCATACAAAAATATGATTTTCGTACTTCTGATAATTGGTGGCATCATAAAATAGAGACAGTACTGAACAACGAAAATGCTAAACTCCTCTGGGACTTCAGAATACAAAGTAATTGGCATTTAGACTATTGATTATTGGCACCCAGCGATAATATCAACAACAAAGAATTGGAAAAAATCACTAAATATTGTGATCTGCAATCGAAGTTGGCCGGCTGTGGTTTAAACGCACTAAAGTCATCCCAGTGGTTATCTGTGCACTTGGTGCAATTTCAAAGAAAGCTATCTAACTATTTACAAGAATTAAACATCGACTAAGTGACCAAGCACGATATAAAAAAGACAGACTATTCTTGAGTAGAATCTAAACTGTTCTTTATTACCAGCCAAATTGTTGTTTGAATATCTTGTTTTTGACTGTGTATCGATTGTGTGAATAAAATAATCACCACAATAATAATCAAGTTGATCATTTAAGAAAGCCAGCGTTGATATTTAATCTGAAACAAAATTAGTAAGAAGGTACTGCCTTTTCTTTTAAGTTCCAATGTTTATTAAGCGAGATGTTTAATCATGGGAATAGTTAGTTGAGTTTTCAAAGTTTATTCATCGTAACTGTGGAAGAGAGTTTAGTTGACTGTCCCTTTGATTGAATTACTTTATGATTTTATGTCATGTATTTTGTGCTGTTGTCTATCAAAACCCGGACGTGATTGTCGTTACTTTTGAACCTCGTCAGAAGCTGACGTTTTGAAGTTAGAACACACTATAATTTGGACAACGTTAGCGAAACGAACTCTCATATCTGAAGGCATATTGACAGTACTGAAGTCTGTTGGTAACCTTGAGTTGTATGTCTTGACCGTCACAAAATGTGAAGGAAAAAATGCTGTAAGTTCAATAATAAATTTTCACGACTTATTATCTCTCAAATCAATAACATTGATATACTGTAAAATACAGTTGACAATACCACATTTTCTAACAAGCACTTCGGTAGGGATTACTTAATATAATTGCATGATTAATGCAACTGATATAAAAGTAGAATTAAAGTAGTATTGTTATTAATATTAATCAAAATTTATATTTATAATTCTCGCTTACACAAGGTTAATAATATTATTACATGTTGCAACTTGCATAATATAATAAAAATATATCTTCGTTAGATGAGTTTACAATTTTTTCGCGAAAAGAAATTCTGTTCCAATTTTTGTGAAAAATATACAGGATGGTCGTAATTAAATGTCCCCTATTCAGAGCCTTATGTGGCTCGATATAACAACTGGAATGTCACCAAATTTAGTAGGGAGACTAACTAAGACATGGAAAGATGAATTCCGGAAAAAAAAGAACAAAATGTTCGAAAAGTTGCCGATAGGGGGGAATATGGCGCTGTAAAAGAAGCGTTAAAATGAATAACAAAGACTAAAGTGAAATGAGAGATTACCTGTATGTGTTGCACTTATGGTAACACAGCAACAAAGCATCTAATGTCAATTTCATTTATGACGATAATTACGCATTACAGTTACTAAATGTTGTCACAAGTTTGTTGCACAACTGAGTTCACCCATGCAAAGCGGACCTGGTTAAATATGGTCAGTGTTCTCTTGGACCACAAATTGCATCCTGGACACGGCGTTTTTCTCAGCAGTAGAACGTAGCATGTCTGAAGGAATGTTCGTCACAGTCTGTGTGATACGTTGTCCTTTAAGGCAGCCAAGTTCGAGACACTCCCCACGATAGACGTTGGCCTTCAGGTAATCCCACAACCAAAAATCGCATGGAGTAATATCGGGTGGGGGGGGGGGTAAGATGGCCATGCAACTGGAAAGAAGCGACCACTCACTCACTCTCGTAGAAGCTGCTGTGCCCGACAGGCACAGCAGCTTCTACGACAATGAGAGGAGGTGCTCTCATCCAGACATCATCGTTGCTGAATTTGCGGAATGACAAAACTATTAAGCATATCGCGATATTTCCGTGCGGCAATGGGATGAGTTACTGGTTGTCGTTTTGTGGTTGTTTTGATGTTCTCAAAAAAGAATTACCTTGTTATAAAATCTGCTGTGAAACCACACCAGACGGTAATTTTCGGTGAACGTAATGGGAGTTCCTAGACCACATGGCGTGATTCGGAATCCCAAATTCGACAATTTTGGGTGTTTACAGTCCCGTTCAGCTAAAAATGCGCCTCATCTTCCCACAGAATTTTCCAAGCATCATCGACTTCCGATCTCACCTGAAACGTTATAACAAATGTCAGTCGCTTATCATAACATCGTGTGGCATCTGTTGTCCGTGGCTGATCTTGTACTGTAATGTAATGATTTTGTACAAGGCTTATCATAGCGTGGAATAAAGCATATCCAACTGTCACGCTACTCCACGGGCGCTGTTACTCTACCAGCAACATTTTCGTGTGATCTGGCGACAATCGCAGTGGCAACTTCTTCCGCTCCCCATGGTGGCAAAGATTTCCCACCTCTGCCAGGTCGAACTTCCAAAGAACCTGTTTCTTTAAACTTCCGAATCTTCGATTGAACTGCTTTATCTGACAGAGGACCTTTACGCAAGTTCTGGCGGGTTCTCAACTCACGAAGAGCAGCTGATGCATTGCACTCGTTAAGGAAAAATAAACTTGCAAGTAACGCGGGATAAGGTAAAGGGAGGCGAATGTTGAACACGACTATCAACAGGAATGCATTTGTGCAGTTTCTCCATAGCTCTTATTATGCCAGAAGAAGAGGTGTTCAACTACGTTTTATGCAAATTTTCGGTTTCCTGGGCTACAACACGCCATATTACTCCTATTGTCGACTTTTCGAACTAATTTTATTTTCCGCGGAATCCTTCTGCCTATGTCTTGATTAGTCTCCTTACCAAATTTGGCGGCATTCCAGTTCTGAGATCAAGCTACATATGGCTCTGAATAGGGAAAGTTTAATTATGGCCACCCTGTATAAAATACTAATGATCATTATTGTCATAATGCTTAGAGCATGTATGTATATATATATTTTTTTTTTATTAATATTAACGTAAGATGATTCAGATGTCATTAACATATATAATTAATTTGAATCGAAATCAGATAAATCTGATTTAGAAAGTTTTTTAACTTGGGTATGTTATGTATTCAAGATACCAAGTAATTTATATAAACTTGGTTTTTAATCCTATTTCCCAAGTAAGCAAACAGACAAGTAAGTCAAGTTTGCCCCTGCACGTAGTGCAAATCTGAGTCAACTCGTGGTAGTGCCAGTCAGTGATCAGAGCTTAATCCACCTTTACCTCGAGTTGCCTCAGAGTCAACGTGCAGGCGCAAACTTGACTTACTTGTCTGTTTGCTTACTTGGGAAATAGGATTAAAAACCAAGTTTATATAAAATTACTTGGTATCTTGAATAAATCTGATTTATTAAATAAATGAATGAGTGCGATAAGATTGGGTAGTGAAAAAAATTCAATCATAATAAAGGATAATGCTAAATGTGGGGTAAGACAAGAAAAAACTATTATATATGCAAAGAGAGTGAAATGTATGTAATCAGAGATAAAATTCATTGTTGTAAGACAAAATATATTATCTTTAAGAATTATGTAAGTACAAGGGCGATGTTCTATAGATAATATCAGTTAAGGTAAGGTAATAGGACCTGGATGTTAACTGTGGCAACAGGATTATGCTTAGTGTGATATTATAATCCCGAAGCGAAATTCATCGTAAGAAAAGAGTGGGTTTATTGTTTGTGCTTTGGTGTGTATGTGCATGTGGGGTTTTCTCTTTAATCTCACATGGACTGAGCGTGTTTTTAGTCTTTCGGTTCTATGGATGTGCTAATTGTGTTAGCACTACTTCCACAGTTCTTGTTTTAGCGTTCGGTAACTGGTCAGGTGTTTTTTGCGGAAGATTATTGAACAGATTAGGTATGAGATGCTCTCACATATCTGCACCGGACTTATTCACCTCCGAATCAAAAAAAATTAGAATAATCAAAGGAAATATTTTGGATCATTTGCACTTCTAATTTATTGCATAGAAAATTATTATTACCAAATATGAATTAGCATCATCTAAATCTACGTACTTTGTTGATTTTCATAACCATGTAAACACATAAAAATATAATATAAATTATGAGAAAACTTATTTGAAAACATTCACAAAATTAGAATAAGTTTTAAAATATGGTTCAAAACATTAGAATAATGCGAAATTAAATGCACGAAAATTATAGTCAAAAGGGAAACAACTTGATAATTAGCACTTCGTTGCATCCTCTTCAGCTTTTATGATCGTTCGTAAACGGTTGAGAATATTATTTACTAGCTGTCTACAATTGTTTTTTTTTTTTTTAATCAAGACATGTCCATGTGGTCTACAAACGAGAAACAAGTTCATTTTTGTCTCTTGTGGCAACTTCTTGATGACGTTTCTTCATAATTCCACACAAATTCTCAATGGGGTTCAAATCTAGTGAGTTTTCTGGCTAAGGAATTACATTGATTTGCCCTTCTTTGAGCCATCCAGTAGTGGTCTTGGAAGTATGACAAGAAGCTGAATCTCTCTGAAAAAGGAAATCACCATCACATAAATCTTCCGATGCCGGTAACAAAGTGCTCAAGAATTTCTTGGTACACTTTGGAATTGACTCCTTCGTACACAATACACATCCCCTACCTGGACCCTCTCCGGTCATGAAAGCCCATACCATGACAGAGGTCGCAAATGTCACCGAACGTTTCATGCATTCTTTATCAAATGCTTCTTGCTTAAGACGCCTAACAGGTATCTCTTGATGACCATGGGACACACAAAACATACTGCCATCGTTAAAAAGTACCTTTTTACAGTCCACTTGACCCCGCAACAGCCTTTGCTTACACCGTCTCATTCTAGCTGCCTTTTCCTCAGAAGTTAAGCTGCTTCGTCTTAATCACACGTGATTTAAACCCAATTTGTGAAATGGTCCTAACGTCGTAGATTTAGACACATTCACACCTAGTTCTTTCCATCTCCTGTGAAAATACCTTACACTTCGGAAGCAGTTTTTCTTCGCGATAATCTTCAATCTTCTCTCATCTCTTGATGAAGTTATTACCTTCCGACTGCTATTGCGATTATTTTGAATACTCCGGTTATTAGAATACTGTCTCAAGACTCTACTCACACTTGCTGGAGAACATTTCAATTCCTTAGTTAAAAATTGTTCAGTTTGGCCATCTTTGCGTACAGATACCTTACGAAACTTCTTAGGTTCCAACATGTCACTCATTCGGCCCATGTTTAGCAAATGATTAACTGAAATCCACGTGCAAAAATTCCTCACACATGAGTTAGTCCCGCAGCTACTGAAATATATTTTATTTGTATGCTCTCCTCGAAACCAATCGGAAAAATGTGTAATATTCTCATGTTTTGAACCTCGTTAAAAATTATTCAAATTTTGTGAATGTTTTCAATAAGTTTTCTTTTAATTTATATTAGTCTTTTGTGTTTACGTGGTTATATAATCTACAAAGTACGTAGATTTAGATGATGCTAATTCATGTTTGGTAATAATTATTTTTTATGCAATAAATTAGAATTGCAAATCATTCTACACATTTTCTTTGATTATTCTAATTTGTTGATTCGGCGGTGTATAACACTTTGTACATAATATAAAGAGTAAGGGTAGGACCTGTTATGCAGTATGTCTCCCTATGGCTATTGTAATTATTATTAATCGTTTACTATGATTACGTGACATTTCAGGTTTGAGATATACTTAAAATATGTGTGGCCATTCTCATCCAGAGCAGACATTTGCAAATATCCATCGAAGAGTTGCTCATTGTTTTTCTCGGCTATTGCGTCTCCAAAGCACGGCAGTTATGTTTTTTTGCTTTCGATTAATGTTAAACATAGATTGCATCAAACGTACTTATCTAACATGTCACACTTTGTGACAAATTAATCCGTAATAATCGGATAAGTAGTAATAATCGGATAAAGTAATACCTCACAAAGTGAGGTATTAATGTATCCTATTAGCGTATCCCAGAGCAATCTTTCTTCTCACTTACTGTGCTAATAATAAGAAATGTCGCCAAATTCTTCCCAATTCATCACTCAAGGAAAAACACGGCTCTGACTTGTAATTGGTATTCGTAACTTAATCGTTTAAGTTCAATTGATACATTTCATGTGGATCCTACTCACGAAAGATTGTGAACTCATGATTAGATAATCGTAGTCCATCCACGTAACTCAGATTCAATGGCTTTCCAAACCAGTAGAATACTAATTTTTATTCTCCGCATTACTTACGTAATGAAGTCGACTTCACAAAAACGTCTAAAATTTTTCAAAATATGGGATATTATGAAGTTGGCTTCTGCATTATACTGCATTATGAACCCACGAGCGTATGTTTAACTTTTCATTAAGTATAGTCTGATTTTTCTTCTACGAAATGTTTTCTTATTAAGCCATTCAAGACTTTAGAGAAAGAAATGTAAAACTTCCAGAAAATCTCTGTTACTAGAACTTTCTTTATTTAAAGATGAAATAATTATTAAGAAAACCATGACAATGAAATCCATTTCCTCATGCATTTTAAACATGGCCTCCAAAAGAAAGTCTGCATGCATTGAGCTTTGGTTGAAGTTTGTTTTGGAAATGCTTCAAAAATTGTCTGTTAATTGTGTGTGTTCGTCGCCGTTTTGACTGTCCTTTTTTTTTAAGAAATAAAAAAACCTGCTATCTCCGAGATCGGCTAACTCACCTTCAGTTGAAAAACCTACATGCAAGTTCTTCATTTCGTTAACTGGATTCGAACCCATGTCTCTCCAACTGAAGGGCACCGTCGTTACTGCCTGACATATCCTCTCGAGAAGAGAACGAAAATAGATGAAGTAAATCTTGACAAAAAAAAAAAATTATATTGAAATATCAGATAGACCACATAATGAAGAAAGTAGATGATCGATATATTGTACTATCAAAGATAATAAACACAAAAGATTATGTGCGCTACTTCTCGATGAAGATGACTTGGAAATCTGGAATTATGCGTTGTGGAGGCGCAAAGATCGCTGCTGACTCTACTTAAGTCTTCCAAGAAACGAAACTCTCCAAGATAAACATATTCGTTTTTTTAAAAAAAAATTATATTTTACTTCATGATAAAACAAATAGTTGACATTGAAGAGAACACTGTATTTAAATTAAAATACAAAATGAAATAAATCTCAAATGAAACGTATATAAATAAATGTATATATATTGATATACTATGTATATTATTATTAAGTGAAAGAGCTATTACATAATATTTATATAAGTTATAATATGACGCACGCCTGATTGCTTAATGCAATTTATGTATGACAACTTATATTTTGGTTACCACAACATCATAACATTCTATGACAATGTTTTAATTTTGTGGCGAATTTAAAACATTTCGCAAACAAATTAATTTACAAAAAAAAAGGCATAACTATTCACGCGGATAGTTCTTAGAATTCTACACGTTCAGTAAAAATTCAGCATGACCGAAACAGCAAGAAAATTATTTCTTGTTTTTTCGGTGTTTCCATGAATATTGTATTTATAATTTTCTTTTTATTGTTGACACACGAATGAATCTCCATCCCTCGCTCTTTAAACCTCCGTGCATTTCACGAACATCGCATTAAAGTCACGTGCTACAAATGATTAATTATCGCATTTCGATCAAGGAAGTTCCTGTTTGTAGGCGGCAGCACTTTCCAATCAACAACACAGCGAACGAGGTTTCCGCTAGCTGAAGCAAAGAAATACGGGAAAGTTCTCGCTCATTGTGTTCCATTCTTATAAACTATCGTTATGTTTCCGAGCTCTGTTATCGAAGAAATCATCGTAAACGGTCGTAGGATTCGGTCGGGGTTTTTTTAAAGTGAAATCGCAATGAAATAAAACGCACTAGTTCCGAAATCGTACATGGGGAAACACCAACAATTATACGCGACCTCCAAATCTTCATTATGATTTGAAGACACGCACAAACACCTATTGTTGTTAAGCCATCAAAATCGAACTTTGTACACCTGCTGCGGCAGTCATCTGTTGATAGGCGCTGTCAGCCTAATTGAAAAGACTGGAGCAGGAATTGAAGCGCGGCTTTGCAGAAGCCAAACTCGAATATTTGAAAACACATCTTCAAATCGTTTTATGTAAACAAGAGAGAGTGAAAGAGAAAGAGCAGTGATCTAGAAATTAACGGGATTTTGGTTGCGCTAATACATGTTTTCCGCTATGATATTAAGGATGTTTGAATGGTTTAGTAAATGTTGAATGTAAACAATGGAAAACAACTTTGCAGAGCGTCCTCTATATGCCAGTGTTTGGTAAAGAGCCTCGCGAGCTCATTTTCTCCTCGGGATTTAGTTGTAACTATCAACTTTGATTATACGGGCTCAGAAATTCACAAGGAGCATAGGTTGATGAGAAGATTGTGCCACAAGTGCACATGTTATCTTAAGAAAATAAATATGGCGGCATTTTTACAACGGCGCTGATTAGATGAAGCTGCGTCTCCCGTTCTCTCTCTCTCTGATTCATGAACAGACTCTAATGACTGGTGTGAAAACACACGTGGAGGAAATGTGAAGTGCTTACAGAACAAGCTCGCTGATATGTGCTAACCAGGCACTTTAAAAACCTCGAGGATTGATTATCTTCCTATTTCGTCAACAGAATTCTGTATAATAGAAAGAGATGCAAATAACAGGCAATTATAAAAATACATGCGATGATGTGTTCGGAAAAGGTCACACCACAAAACTTCAATAACATATTATCCTTATTCTCTTTAACTGGATGTTTATTAATTTTGAAACATCTGCAGTATTTCTACTACGATAACAGAAATAGATGTTTCACATTACAGCCTCCGTACATTTCTTTGCAAACATATGGAAAAACACAAGTGGAATGCTTTGGAATTTTTTACGGGGAAATAAAAAACAATGTGCCCGAACTTAACGTACAATCAAATTTCGAGTACATTTTGCATAAATTCAAATGCATTGCCTTATAACTTGCGAAAAGAAAAATCCATCTATGTTCATTTATTTCGTTTCAGCGATTTTAAAATTTACTACCAACTCTAAATCCAAATCAGATGGAAATAATCTGTATTTAAATTAGTTTTTAGGTTTTTTTTTCTTCTTTTTCACTGCCCTCTTTGTATTAAGCACGTTACCGCAATGCAGTTAGCAACACAAGCGAAATGAAGACTGATCCCAAAGGTACTCTAAATAATTACATTTCGATCCACATAACAGGAGTTGTTCCCGGAAGCTGAAGATTAAACTTAAACTGTAATACATTACGCTTTACAAATAGCATTTAGCAAGGAACTTCCTGCAGAATAGAAGCTTTCACTAACAAGTATAAATTATCCTCCTCTCTACTATCTCTCTGTTAAGGCTTGAAGTGTACAAGTGCAATGAGGGATGCCTGAAATTATTCAGTTATCTTAATTGATTGCAGTAATTAACAACAGGAGCAATCCCGAAATCTTTTATTGGTAAATCTCTTTAATGAATGACATAAATAAAATATTGCCTTTAATGGTTATATGGAAACGAGAAATGTGTTTTATTTATTTTAGGAATATTTATTTAATTTTTCCAAAACTTATCGATCTATAAATTCAGATAGAATTTAAAACCTCTCCTCGGAATGCAAGGTGAGCATCAGCTGCCATTATTGTTAGACCAAAAAATGCAGGGTGGGGAGAAGGGTTTGTTTTGAACACTGCCGCCTTTTGCCTTCTTCATTTTATTTTCCGGTAGATCCACATCCGATTACCCAAGCTTTCGAAACCAGATTCGACAGAATAGGGTGGTAATCCTTATGCTCATCCTCTTCTATGTCTGTATATCGCTTGTGTTCCTCTGGACAATTTGTTTATTTTGCTGGATGAACAACTCGAGTTTCCAAGAGGGGAAAAAACTGGACTACTGGCGTCTGAGACCGGGTAACTCACCTATCTTCAGTTGAAAAGCTCTAATGAAGGCTTTTCGCGTTGCAGACAGGATTAAAACACCTGCCATTTTAAACAAAGGACATCGTCATATTCACTGAGTTACCGAAGCTCTGGAAACACTACCTACGGTATTTTAGTAGTAAAATTGGAAGCAGTGCAATAATTGGCGGTTGTAGGTTCTCATTGTATAACCGAAAAATCGTATTAAGACTAGATATGAAGATAATGTACCCCAAAGGGGGGGGGGGGTAATCAAAAGTTTCTAAACTTTTGATTTCTTCAAAATGGTCTGCATAGCCATGTAAAAATCGGGGATCGATTCAACTTGCAGATTTGTTTATCAGTAAAACAAACATATAATTATCTTTATTAGGTTTTCAGAAATATTTTGGATATCGCTAATTTTGATGTGATATCCAAATATATCTCATGTGATTTATGTGATGGCAAAGAAAGCATTCTAGGATAAAGGAAATATGGTGTCAGTAAACAAGTTACACAGTAAATAATCTTACGTCTAGCATGGATTTGAATGGATGGATCTGTAGGCTTAAATAAATTAACATTTGGAGTACACATTCAGTTCTTGCTTTTCTAGTAATACAGATTGTTATTAAGGAGTAAGAAGAAATCAAATTATTTCTTGCATCTTTCTTGTGAAGACTAATAAACACACTGGATCAAAATTTTAATTATTACACTGTCCAACACAATTTTTGCTGACTTTTATATGAGACGTGTTTTTTTATTATTATTAATTTGGGTGCGCTGATTTCAAATATCAAACCCATTTGTCTCTATCACGTCAGGTTTTTCCTCTATGGCATTTTCTTTTTGCTAATTTGTAAGTTTTTGATATTTTTAAGGAGGCAGTACTATTTAGAGGATCGAAAAAATCGATTTTTTAATATTATTTTCTGAAAGTATGTACTTTTAAAAATCTGTTCCTAACTTTTTATCAAGAAATTCGAAAATTCCCGAAGACATAACCTATTATTCAAAGCGGTGCGCAGATCAGAATCGGAGCGCTCACCGCTCTCGCTTGTTAGTAAACGAATAAATGCGTAAGAACCTGCAACGGTACGTACTGGCGCTTTGAATGCGAGAGAGGCCGATAATTAGATACATAACTACTTAACAATATTCATTAAAAATTACAAGAATATTTATAAAAAAATAACAATTTTACTTACACATGAGTTTCAGGGAATACATTTTTGTTTGTAGCAATTTCTGCTGTGTGTGTGTTCTGTTTTTGCAATCCCTTTGAATACTCCAACAGTAGTCGGCCATCATGTGAGAATCCCGTCTTCCTTGGTACCGATCTTCCATAGTTTTTAAGTCTTGATGAAATCTGTCGCCTTGTTCATCGCTTACAGCACCTAAATTCTCGGGAAATCTATCAAGATGACTGTATAGGAAATGAAGCTTTAGGCTCACGTTGCAACCTAGGCGCTGGAAATTTTCAAGCATTGTTTCCACTAGATCTTTGTAATTGCACGCTTTTTTTGTTTCCAAGAAAATTATTCGCAACCATCGTAAATGAAGTCCAGGCCTCTTTCTCAATTTCATTCATAGAGTTGATGAAATTTGGGTCTCTCATTAAAGTTCTAATTTGCGGTCCATCAAATACACCGGCTTTAATTTTTTCATAACTAAGTCGTGGAAATTTTTCACATATGTATTGGAAACAGTCACCTTGTAAATCTAAATCTTTAACAGGTGGAAAAATTATTTTTTCTCTGTCGATTAAAAGTTGATTTATAACATTCTGTTCTCCAACATTTAAGGATATTCTAAGAGGCCAATGTTTCTGACTCCAGTGTTGGTTTCTAGCTCGACTATCCCAGAAGCATAGAAAACACGGAAACTTTGTATATCCTCTTTGAAAGCCTAGTAAAAAGTTCACCATTTTAAGATCCACACAGATGATCCATTTATGGTCTGTATATTTTAATAACTTCAGAACCTTTTTAATGTCCTCATATGTTTCCTTTAAGTGGACTGAATAGCCAATAGGAATTGAGCCATATACATTCCCATTGTGTAGTAAGACACACTTGAGACTTCTGCTTGAACTGTCGATAAATAAACGCCACTTGTTTGGGTGATATTGTACAACACTCATTTCAGTTAGTAAACCTGACACATTGTTACAGTAAACAAACCCACATCCGTGTTTAAAATATTGTACAAGATTACTTTCCATGCTACGATAAAAAGTTATCTTCGTATCTTGCTCCAGTAAGTTTTTTTCATTTAATCTTGAAGTTAACAATTCCGATGATTCCTTTGATAGGCCCAAATCTCTTACTAAGTCATTCAATTCCGCTTGAGTAAAACGTTGCGGTCCAGAACTAGAAATTAAATTTTCATTGTCTAAATCAACATCCAAGTCTTGCTCCTCAAGAACATCTGGCATATCCCGATCATGCTCGTTCTCAAGTAAAGGAAGTCCTTTATAAATTGGCACGGCTATTTCATTGGAATGAGCAACTGGCCGAATTTCTGAGTCGAGATTTGGATACACGATTTTTTTCTTGTTCTTCTTATTATAACCAGAAGTCTGAACTAAACCAAAATAGCAATCATCTACGTGATTTTTAGGTTCACGCCAAATCATTGGAATGCCAAAAGCTAATTTTTGGCGTTATTCCTTGCTCCACTGTCGTAAATTTTCTACACATGACTTACACACTTTATTTGGAGCCACACGACTTGTCCTGATCTGCAAAGTTTACGTCACAGTATGCAAAGTACACTTTCTTAACGAAATCAGTGATAATTGTCCTTTGACTGGGAACACTAAAGCTGCCACAAATGTAGCAGAAGGAATCTACACTACTGACACAATTTCGAGTAGTAGACATGATGTATTTTCTTCCCTGCCGACTAACATGCAATTAACAAGACAAAAAAAAAACAGAGACTTTATTGAAACGTTATAAGCGCTCATCATACTTTCACGATCGATTAACGATTGACTGATTTCGATGTTCTTTGTCCGCATATAGCATTCATTTGTTTTAGGCAGTTGTCATCGCATACTTTTCATCACCTAAATGTATTAGGTCGGTTATCGGCCTCTCTCGCATTCAAAGCACCAGTACGTACCGTTGCAGGTTCTTACGCATTTATTCGTTTACAAACAAGCGAGAGCGGTGAGCGCTCCGATTTTGATCTGCGCACCGCTTTGAATAATAGGCTATATCTTCGGGAATTTTTCGAATTTCTTGATAAAAAGTTAGGAACAGATTTTTAAAAGTACATACTTTCAGAAAATAATATTAAAAATCGATTTTTTGATCCTGTAAATAGTACTGCCTCCTTAAAACTATCAAAAACTTACAAATTAGCAAAAAGAAAATGCCATAGAGGAAAAACCTGACTTGATAGAGAAAAATAGGTTTGATATTTGAAATCAGCGCACCCAAATTAGTAAAAAAAAAACAAGTGTCAGATCATAATCAGCAGAAAAAAAAAAATTTTTTTTGTTGGCCAGTGTTATTAATGATTGAATTCACTAGCATTTGTTCTATGATGGTAACATTTTGTTCCAGTCCCACGTTATTCAATTCATTTTTTTTTTTGAAATTCTATAAGTACAAACAGTTGAAAAATATTTTCGCCTTGTTAAGCTTTCTAAATTACGGACATTTACATTCATGCTTTGAAAGACCTTTTATTCTAATTCGAAGGAAAGGAAGAACGCACGAGAGTCAGTCGAGTAAAAGAATTGTAGCTGAGCAACATATGCATATATATGCATCAGTGAAAAGAACGGAAACGGGCTGGAAGAATAAAAGTAAGTAGATGAGGGCATAAAATCAATGATTAATCACTAAGCAGACAAGGATGTGCACAGACATGCGCAGGGAAGGAAGAGGCACAACAAAAGAACTGCGAATATTAAGCAGGAAAAGAAAGAACGCAATTCGAGTAAAGTCGATGAAAGGAGATTTAAAAAAGCAGCCAAAACATCTCCGAAATTGAAAATTGAGGTAGTAAACGGAAGATGAAAACGCGGAAAATTCTTAGGTGGCATTCTAAGAATTTTGTAATTTGAGCTCTCAGAATATTCTTAAAGAAGCTGAGAAAAATTGTGTTTATAGTTGATAAGAAATAGGTTAGAAAAATAGAGAAATCAATAAATGTTAACTAAAACTTACAATATTTTTCATTTTAAAATATGTAGCTAATTTTAATTATCTAATTTAAATGTAGCTAATTTTAATAATCGCAAAATAATATGTCACATGACGGCATTCGAACATTAAGACACCAGTATTGTAAACACATCGCTGTCCAGCATCCATTGTACTCTGCTAAAAAATTCATGGAAATAATAATGCTTCAGGACCGCCTAAAATAAGTTCCGTCTACGCCCCTGTTTACTGATCTCGACTTAGTTTTAGCTAATTACATCTCTTCTATACAGTGGAACGATGTGATGCAGGAGGAGGATTTCGCGCAAAGGCCTAGTGAAATTTGAAATATTGTGACTGTCGATAGATGTAACTGACGTCATATACATTGGGGACTGTCACCAATACAAAATCGAAATGTATGATATTAGCATACAACAAATATGCAACAGAAATTCAGCGATTCGTTATCACAGTTGAATCCAGAGCCTTTCGGCTTGCGCTCTGTAACATTGCATCCTTTTGCCTACCTACTAAAAGAAATTCATTTTAAAATTGAGAGGAATCGATACATTTTATTATTAACTAATATTTAATATAATTAAAAATCTGTTGATTTGGATCTTACTGGAACTATAATGCGAATTGAATAAAAGAATCTGGTAAGTGCTCATCACGTATTTTCTTAAATGCACTTAGAACTGGCACGAGAAAATTTTAAAATATTATTTTATTTGAATTTTCTTGGGAGCCTGCACTGCATTCGTTAAACTAACAGTTCGGTGTTCTTTTTCTAGCACAATTATCATTAAGCTTACCTTCGATTAGGTATTCTTAAGTTGTTCAGTTGCAAAGTTTGCGTGTTTGGAGTCGATAAATAGTAACTTAAGTTTGCCATCAACAAATAAAATCCATCCAACCACTACAAGACTGGTTGAATCCCCCTGATTCAATCCCCTGCATCCCTCCAAGAATGAATATTTTATTTCTGTAGATATATGTGTTCACGGGGCCTGTTTAGGAGATGAAAAACTCGAGTTTATGAGAGGAAAAACTCTATCTCTGCCGTATAAGACCGGCTAACTCACTTGCAGTTGAAAAGTCCCGATGAAGTTTCTTCGCGTCCTAGATAGAATTTAAAACTAGGTCTTTCCAACCAAAGGGGGTATATAACGATCGAGTTATGGAGGATCCAACAAATAAAATACTTGGTGATAATTCAGCCATGTCGAGGTTTTCGGGAAAAATAATACCAGACCGATGTTCTGTTTTCGTATTTTTAAAAGGAATTCTGTCTGAGAACTAGTTTGACTACGAATAGGCCTATAATTTCATATTTCGTGTTTTACGTTATAAACTATTAATTTATTAATTTAATTTACAAATAGAAATAAATCGTCTGCCTTCCCTATAGCCAACGCTCTTTTAATGCTATCTGTTTTGGGAAAAACAGTATGAAGCCATTATTCATCCCTTGCCATCGTCCAGATCGAATGCATTCTCTAAATAAGACGTAGTGGTCTTATCTGAAGTGATATTTATTTCATCGTATACTGGCATATGTTATGGTGAAGTGTAGGATTAACCCCCCCCCGACGTTTTCCTAAATAAAAAAATAAATGAATAAACTATAATTGATTACGCCAAAGAATGACAAACTCTGGAACCGCGAGAAAAGAAAGAACCTAGTCCTCCCAGTCTGTGATTAGAATTGAAATTTGATGTTTTTTTGTAAGGTTAGTGCTGTAGAAATTACTACGAAACAATGCAGTCATCTGAATTTAATATTTATTTATTTAAATATTAATTCCAGAGCATATCGTATGAGTAGGCATGCAGAAAAGCATTACGTCAGAAAGAGAAGCTTGCCACGCATGTGAGGAAGAATTCTTCGAAGCCTTGCTTTAAATATGAACATCGCTTTTCCAACGCAGCACTCGCAAATATGTTGATGTTGGGGACATTAATTCTAACTGAACGCCAACACTCATAACCTAGAAAGCAGCGAGCATGCTAATACTAAATGAGGGATACTTTTGAAGATCTGTGGTGCTGACAAACCACTGTGACAGTATTTTATAGACTATATCCTCTTGCTGACAGACTCGCTAGAAAGTCGAGGTTAACGTTTTCTGTAGTAGATGGCTCAGTCACACCGCATCCGTCCTGATATAATTCAGCGATCTCGTTGTCAGGATTATGCAAATTCTCATCAAAATGCCGGAATAATCTAATGAAACGAGTGACTGTTATTGTCTTCACGTCGATACGTCGTATACTGGAGACTCGATGAGGTAAAATTCCCGAAACCGAAAGTTCAGAATATAGGGTGTAATGGTAAAACTTCTCATCTCCCTGTAATCTGCGTGATGACGTAAATGAGTCGATTAAAGTTAATTTTATTATCTTGTAAATCCTTTCCAAATTACGATATTCCACGGAACAGCAATAAGTATCAATCTTTTATACAGTGGATTCTGTCCATATAAATGATTTTTGAGGTTGAAAATCAGTTTAAAATAATTCATATACAAACTTGGCATATGGCATTTGTTCCAGCTTCAAATGTTTCTTTCTCCCACTATTCATAGATTTGCTTGTCAAAAAAAAGTATTTGTAGCACATCATGAGTATTAAAACTCATTTTACTTCGCTTGAGAAGTCGAACATAAGTTTTATATTAGCATAGATTCACTCGCATATTTTGAACTCGGAACTCCTACGTCCAGATACTCTCCGAATTTCCTGCAGTTTAGAAAACCCTCATTCTTAATGATATGATGATAAATATAGCTGCTTTCGTAATAATGTAGCAGGATATTAAATTCATATACAGTTGTAAGCTGCGATAGACTGTTTTTTTTTTTTTTTGGAAATTTTACACCGTTCTCAATTTCAACCAAAATAAAATGATAAATTTTCTTGTCTAAAACCGAAATGCTGAAATTCTTCCTCTACTAGTAGCTGCTATTTTATAACATTCGCTCATTAAAAATCATGACTTGTTTCCCAAGTTGGGATCTATTCATTTTATCATCTAAAACATCAGCGATCAGTGGCATTTTCGTCATCTGGTCTTCTCCACTGATAAATGTGAAGCTATTTTGCATTAGATAACCATCCCCGGGTGATCTCAATGCGGAATTTATTTGAATTATTTATTAAAATTTTTAAATGACTGCTTCCTAAGAGGAGAGAAAACAGTACTCTAATTAAGACCTCATTATTTAATTAATCTTAATTAAATAAATTAGATTTCATCTTTTCTCGAAAACTTCATAAAAATAAGGACTTAGTGAGCCAGTGAAATTTATGTGCCTTAATGAGTGGGCCTTTCCATTCTTGCGTCATTAGTAATAGCTTTAATACGAACTGAAGCAACGCAAAGGGGAGTGATCTCATTTTGCCAAAGGTGCACACAATTTACTTTGCCTTTATGGGTGACACAAAATGAAATATGCTTAGAATATTTTTAACAAATTTAGATGAGTTAATTTCTAACGGTTGATTACTAAAAACTGCATGTTTTGACATACTGTTTAATAATTGTTCTGGCTTTTGTGGAATTACGACCGAAGCTTTCAAGGCTGTGAGGCCAGTGGATTATGTCTCTAAATTGCGAATGTTCTTTTGACTGTTTGTTTGTTTTTTGAGGATGAAAAATCAGAGTTTTATGAAAGAAGGAAACCGGTGCTATTGTACTTTCATATGAGACCTGTTCATTTGCCTTCAGATGAAAAAATAAATGACGGCTCTTCGTGTCCTTGACAGGATTTGAACCCAGATCTTTCTAATCAAAGGGCATTGTCAATATCGACTGAATCACGGATGTTCCTCCTTGACTAGGCATATCAAACTTTAAATATACAGTACTTGAGCCGTTTTCGTGAATTTGGTCTGAAAATGCGAAATAGGCATGTTAAAGCACGTGATAACGCTACAGATGTATAAACCGAATCGGTTCTTGCTTCCTCTTGTTTCTTGGCGCACACTCTTCTTACTGATGCTTTAACATTTTCCTTGTCTCTGGATATTTATATTGTAGCCAGAGTAGTTTCTCCTTTTGCCCTTGTGATTAGATTAGACGTAGTGAAACATGCCTGAACATTTCCATTGTTTAGCTGTGTTCCAACTCCTCCTCATACCTGCATCTCTACTTCCCTAGTGTTGAATTACCTTCATTACCGAAATTTTTATAAAATAAATATTTTACGATACAGATATAAATGAAGAACAAATTCGTTCGTTTTTGTATTTAAAATAGATTGATTTATATTGGTAGAATTCTGGATGCAAACTGTCTCAAAACACGGGTACCTACGAAATCTCCAAATCTTTGTTAAAAGATTTGTAAGTTGAGCTCTGTTCATGTAAAATATTTAAACAGAGAAATAAATTCAACTGAAGAATATCGCTTTTCCGTTTTCTTGGCACAAATTCAACATCAGATGATTGACTACCATATGGAAGATAATTCAAACATATACTAGAAAAGCAATGAGGGTAATGTAATAACTTTCTTTTTCGGCATTATGCTTTAGATAAAAGAAAAAAACTATGGCAGTGTGCCAGTGAGCCTTAAATCCTGGACGATCGCCAAAATCTCAGCAACTGGTTGAATACTTGTAGCATTTTTCATGTGTTGAATATGTTGCGAAAGCGAGAACCATTTGCCAGTATGAAGTAGTTTTTCTATTATTACTGTTACAGATCTTCAGTTTTTTTAATATCACATCGAATACTCATTTGTGATAAAAGAGGCTAATTAAATGTCGGGAAACCATAAATCTTTTAAATTAGTAAAGTTTTAGTATTCGGACGCGGTACTAAACTTCTTGATAACAAACCATAACAGGAACAAAATGGGAAGAGCAATGCTTGCTCTTAAATTTTTGGAATTGCCTATTCAGAGAACAAAGGGGAGAGTGTATGCACGTACAAGAGCTGCGTAAAGAATAATCGCAGAGCACGCGGTGGTTAGTTTGAGTTGTGTCCGTTAGAGGGCCTTGAAAGCATGGGAATTCCGAGAAAGGAAAGTGACAGAGTTTAGATATCACAAGGTTGGGCTGTTGTGTGCTTGTGAAGCTTCGTTCTCTGTATGACACCCAGGCTTTACAGGGTTGCCGTTACACAGGGAGTAAGAGCTGCACTGGTAGGCAGCTGACCTTCATAACAATGGATCTGATAGGTAAGCTTTAAGAATCTTTTCTCTTCCTTTGCAGACGTTCGATAAACCGCCAGCCATCTCGGAAATCGTGGATGCAGTAGTGCTAGCGTTATGTTCCCTGTAATGTCTAGAAGCGCTTCGAATCTGCACTCATATCAATATTAGCGTGCACAGTATTTTAAAAACTTGCTAATTTCGGTAACGCGAATGCCTGCATGATGCGAAGCTCCACCTAGCGTATGAAGAAACAGATTAGACAAGCTACATACTAATATAATATGTTACTTCTCTCGCAGCCGGATATGTCTGACCGCAAAAATACCGAAATATATCACCAAAAAGAGGATAACTACAATCATATCTGAATTAAATTATATAAATATAAAAATAATGAAAATAAGCTAAAATTGTGGCATATGTGTGGCGTAAATTTCTTTTGGAATATAGCGTGCGTTATTTAGTATGAATAAACAGTGCAGAAGCCTCACGCTAGAAGTTTAGCAGATTTATTTAGAAATATATTAAGATATTCTATACGGAGGACAGAGAAAAATCATTATATATATATATATATATATATAGAGAGAGAGAGAGAGAGAGAGAGAGAGAGAGAGATTTACTCTATACGTTTTGTTGTATAAGTCAGTATTAGTTCAAATGTCGACTTATAATTGACACGATTTGCTTTATTATGTCCAAATACATTTTATTATGATATAACAGAATGTACTAATTATTATTGTTTGGTATTTGGTCCCTTAACATTAAAGCTGAGTTTTTTTTTTTCTTTTGGTTTATTAGTTGACCATAATTAATAAAATAATTAGCCCATCACTTCTCGATCTCTAACCACAACATCGATTGGGATAACAGCTCCATGCCTTATGTAGAAGATTTTCGATATAGAAACTTCAAAGAAGCCTCAGTTGTACTCTTTTCGGGAGAAAATCTAAATAGAAATCAAGCAGTGATTCTGAAAGACATCTGGAAAGGCCTAATAAATTCACTTAGCTTACCAGAATTTCATTTCGCTAAAAACTATACAACGCGCTCAATAAACAATGGCTGAGTCACCACGCTCCATGCTTATGATGTTACGCGTCAGTTTTAATTTTCATTGCTTTCACCGTGTTACTCCATTCTTCTTATTTTTTAGTAGCAAACGTTATTGTACCGTCATACTTGTCCTGAAGAAGCCAGACAGAATAGCTGGTGAAACTTGTTGACAATTTGTGTATATCTTTTATTAATTATGGTCAACTAATAAACCAAAAGAAAAAACTCAGAATGTACTTATAATAAATGCATATAATTTACGAAAGATTAATTGAAGCTGAAGAGCAGAGACGTCCAACGTATTAATCTACAAGTCTGCATAATTTCATTTTCTGATAACCATTAAAAAATAAAGAACTAAAATATTTTGTGCGATTTAAAAAATATCACGGAACTCGTATTCTTGCAGCCATTAATTAACATTTTACACATTGGGATTCACGTGCATCAACGTCCCGTTATTAATACATCTTCTTGATAATGCCTATCTGTATGAAAGTACGATGTTTTTTCATACCGGAGGAAAACAAAATCTGTTCTTTAAATTGCTAATACCATAAAGCTCTTGTTTTAGATAATATTTAAGATTAAAAAATGGCATGCATCAAAGACTACAACATCAGTGATACCATTATGAAGCCAATTAATTCATCTTTAGGTTCCTTCTTTGATGATATCTCTTTTTAAATGTACATTTCCCAGTACAGCAGATTAAAATATCCAACGGAAAACTTGTTACACGTTCATTGTTAGTGAATTGCAATCTATCATGTTTTGTTAATATCTAGGATTTTCACTTAAATAAACATCATTATGTTTATGAAATATTCACGCAGTTTGCTCCTTCATAAATAAAAGAGCACTCTTCCTCAGCTTACGTTTTCTTTAATACATTTAGCTCGTGGCATTTGGCTCTGTTCTTGATTGATTATCACTACTTCATAAAATTTCACGCTGACAATTTTTGAGGTCTCTTTCACACACACACACACACACCGTGGTCAATGCAATTCAAACATGCCTAGTAAACTGTCTTTCAGGCTTTTCTTAGTTTTATGCTATTGCGTCTGCAGCTACGCGAGTTTCTTTCAGATAGCGACTCTATTTTCTTTTGTATTTTGACATTTTTATTATTTTTATTTACTGTGCGATGTAGGATTAGCCGAATACCCATATAATGTATCTGTAAGAGTTTTTATAAAAACCAGTGATGTAGCTAAAAACACACAAAATAAATTCTTACAACATTCCTGCATCATACATACTTCGAAAACTCCCACTTGGTTCTCTTTATAATATTTTCAAATAAAGCGTTCGCGAAATAATTTTCATTCCAAGATTCGAAGTTAGATTTCTTTGGAAAAGTAGATATAACAAGGCTTCTTTAGAAATTAGGTACAAAATTAATAAGATTTTAACAAGACGGAATTTTTTAAAATATACTGTCTTAGGCTTTTATTTTATAGTACATTCTATTAAAAATTCAACAGATAATCACAATCAATTATATTAAAATTAATGAATTTCTGAAGATGTTTTGTACTTACTGATAGTCGCGGCATCAAAATAATTTGACTCATGCTATTGAGGGGTTGAGTGGATAGCACCTTAGCCCACCCAACAGACTAAGTCTTCGAATCATACCGTAACATGGCTGTTTACAGATGATTGTTATCGTGTCTGGTACAATCACACTACTCATTGGAGGCCTGAAACTTATCTTACTGGATTAAGATTAAGAAAGTAAGATTATCTTGTTGTTAGTCAACCCTTGGTAATAATAATGATGTTCGTTGGCTTACAACCTTCAGTGCATGTAGTATATTTAAAATGTTTTATTTTAACTGCTAAAAGCCCACTGTCTTCTTACAATAAAGAAACTTTTTATAATCTCAATTTATACTATGACAAACGGTCAAGTATTGTGTAGTTCAGTATATTAGTAGTGCCTGTAGACCAAGGGTTTAAAAAATCCAGGAATCTTGGTCGAAAGACTAAACATGATGAGTTGTGAAGTCACTTGAGGCCACAATAAACAGACCATGTTCGGTCTCTCATCTGGAAACGAAAATTATGTACCGTCTAGAGCAGGAGTTCTCAAACTTTTTAAATTTTGTACCACTTAAATAAGAATCAAAAAATATATGTACCACCATAAAATACTGTTTCAAAATAAATATTAAATATGAAAACCCTTATGACACGTTAATGAGACTGCGCATCCGAAAATTAACATAAAACTGCAATAAAATTTATTTGTTCGTTTTATTCGTTACAATACTAAAATACTACTCGTTACAATATTAAAGTACGTTTTTCTGAACATTTATTTAAATATTTTGTGTAAAAATTGTACCACCAAAAATAACGTAATGTACCATTAGTGGTACATGTACCATAGTTTGAGAAACGATGGTCTAGAGCATAGGTGGCTGGCCAACAGCAGGCCCGCGGGCCGCATGCGGCCCGTAACGTGATTCTGTGCGGCCCGCTGCAGGATAAAAACTACATTAATGTATTATCAATTTAGCTATTAGTTTCGACCGCGGATTTTCTGATTGATATGCTAGTTATATTCATTATTTCTGATGATGAAAACAATTTATATTCTCAACACGGAATCAAAATTGCTTTAAAAAGATTACTCAATTTATAAAATCTACTGCTTCTCTGTGCGAGTTGTAGTAGTGGGAGTGGTAGATTTCTATGCGCTCCAGAGTAACGCATCATTGAAAGTCACTTGCTCTGCTCTGGTTACAGTAATCAGTTTCAAGTATTTTATTTATATTGTTCTCCCAGTAGTAAAATGATTTAAACAATACAGTTATTCAATACATATAACTATTGCCTTGGAAAAATGCAGAGTTTATTTTTATTTAAGTTCTGTCTAAAAGTGTGCGGCCCGTGACGCTCCCATTCATCATATATTGGCCCTCGTATAGAATGAAGTTGGCCACGCCTGCTATAGAGCATTCACAAACACTCTGCAACGGGATTAAAACTCGCTGTCTATTAGCTGGATGGCAGAGATGGTAATCCCTCTTGGCTACCAAGGCCTGCCATAGCGTGCGATATATGGCAATGCGTTGTTCTACTGGAAAAACCTTCATATGAGACGATATAACTCAACTTCGGTTAAAATATCCTTATAGATTTTCGCTCTATGTGGAATTGTAACTCAGGTATTTCCAACCCAGAGGACACAAACAAATGTTATTCTTTCGACTGGTTACCACTTTTAAAAGTTCATTAGTATTGTGGATGGGTTATGGGTGGTAATCCATGCTCTAGGTACCAAATGTGGAATTTTTTTTCAACCCACTTCAGGACATCCAAAAAGCAGTTATGACTTCATACCCAGAAATGAAATTCATTTACCACCTTTACAGACATTTTCATTGCACGTACCCATAACGGAAATCGATTTCACAAGTTGTTGGTTGGAGATCGAAGGAAACTCTACCTGTAGTGTTATGTGATCTTTGATGAGAGCTAATTAACGAAAAGTGAATTCATTTTGCCACATATTAATTCTAATATTTATAGAAGACCTTTGAGGATCTAAAGCATAACAGGAAATTCTTTTGAGAGAACGGAAAATATCTATAAAAATATTTTATCACGTCCTCAGGGCAGACTGAGTCACTTGCATGAGTGAATCGAGATATTTTAAGGATACTTGTGCCATAAAGATTGAATAATATAAGCACGTAAACACAAGAAAGATATTTAATTAGCCAAATATTTCAGTCTGAAAATTGCAGACCATCTTCAGTGGCACTACAAGAACAGTTTTAAAAAATACAAGGTGGAATACTAACAATAGATCATTTATAAATAGAACAAGCCGCGTGATGTTATATCACTAAGTGTTAAAAGGAATATTATTAAGCAGAGACATGATTGAAATAAAGATATTAATTACTAATATTAAATAACATAAAATTAATATGAATTAATGAGTTATCCTGATTAGACTTTCCCAGATTTTTGATATAGATATACAGTCATTCCGATTCAGGTTAGGACGATGAAGTAAGGCCTCTGCGCTTTCTTTGAATAAACGTTCAAATTTATAGTGGGATCGATGTAAGAGGCGAGTTTTTGACCAAAGGATTTTGTGGTTAGTTTCAATCCCGTGCTGAGCCAATCCAGACTTTTCAGGTTTGTTGTGAAGAATGGAGGATTGATGTTCTTGGAGTCTTTTTTCAAGAGAGCGTCCAGTTTGTCCAAAATAGGAGAGATCACAGTTCAGGGAATTTAATGAAATTTCTATTTTTATAAAATTTAATAAAAATAGAGTTCTATTTTTAAATGATCTATTGTTAGTATTCCACCTTGTATTTTTTAAAACTGTTCTTGTAGTGCCACTGAAGATGATCTGCATTTGTCAGACTGAAATATTTGGCTAATTAAATATCTTTCTTGTGTTTACGTGCTTATATTATTCAATGAGTAAATCGAAATATATCTAGATTTTACATAAACAAAAAAAAAAACCTGCCATTAAATCTGTCTCGTGTGTGTCACACTTAGTTTCTGATTTTTAAATATACTCTTCTGTTTCTCACATTATGAAAGAAATCCAAACCAGAGGGGAAAAGTTGTCAGTAAAATAATGAGCGCATTGAAGTTCCCTCCCGATATTTACATCGGTTGCGTATAGAAAACAAAATATTTATTTCTTCAAACGATTCTTTGAAAACTTTACATGTTTGATAAATGTTTACTGCTTACTTGAATAAGTATGAAAATTATAAATGTCCTGTCTAAAATGTATTACGCATTCCGTGCTTGTTATAAGACACAAAACAGGCCTCAGAAAACAAGTGAGAAAGATGGCGTTGTTTTCTGTTATTTGTTAGAGATAACCAGTGGCCATCAACGTTATTCATATATGAAGTATCGATAAAATATGAGTAGCAATGCGGCAGGCGGGGCCAACCCTGGAAAAAGAACGGTTGTTTATAGATGACTCTGTCGTTATTTTAGACGCACTTCATAACGCAAGATTTATCTGTAATAGCTACAAGCTTAGTCCCTAGTATAACACAATTTAGAATCTTCTTCCAAACTACTAATTTTTTTTCGTTGTAATTGACTAAGCTTCTAAAGTAAAATATTTAATGTTTTTAATAATACTGGATTTCTGTACATTTTGATTTATATGGCATTTTACTCTTTGCACCGATTTTATTCGTAACCCAAAAACTGAATCGAAAATTTACAAGCCTATAATGCAAAATGGGTGTAATAGTTTTTTTTGATTCATTATTTACAGCCATTAAAATGTTAATTTTGTGCTTATTTCTGTCTCCCCCTTGTCTATCTCTACATTTTGTGTATTGTGAAAACTAATTGATCCTTATTTTTGTCTACTAGTTATCCAGAATACGTACATGACGAACTTATGTAAATACTTATTCAATACTAGTTGTTAGAAAATGTTTGAAAAATATATTTGGTGGCGCTGCAATACATGGTTTTCCACCCATCATAATAAGTGATTCGAATTGATTTAATGATTTCGATCAAAGTCATCAGGGTTATCCTCCTAATATAACAATGACTTCTTAAGGGAATCTAAACAAATCTATATACAGAAAAACAGTTTCCAAAGACTACTTTGATTTGATTTTTTTCTTCATCTTTCTATCTTTTCTTGTGAGTTATTTGTAGCCTGTTAATTTTAATAATTTACTTCCTTGCTAGCAGGCAAGTTCGGTAATAGTATACATCCACTTGTTCCCCAATTTCTGTAATTGGATAGCTAAATCTAAAATATTTTTTAAGGTATGGAATTGAAAATGATTGCAGTAAAAAATAAATATGAACTGCAGTAGATATATCGGATGGAGAGAGCGAAACCTAGATGCATTGGGTCTTCTTAGATTGACTTTTAATGATGTATTAATAGCCATAGGGGAAGAAGAAGAGATGAGATGTTATCTGTTTTTCATTTGTCCAACTCTTTGATAGTATATAAAGTGCAATTGTCTCTCTTTTGTTTCTGTTCTTTGTGTGTCTAGTTGTCTGCGTGTCAGAAGCTCTTGAAAGTTCAACTCTCTCTCAGAAAAAAATCAACTGTTGAGTAACCTTTTACTTCAAGTGACTCAATATTTCTATCATTAGCATTAACACTCGGAGGTCGCATATGATCTGACAGATAAATGCTAATTGTTAACATAAATATTCTTTTAACTTATCTATTGTATAGGTTGACGGTCATGAGTAGCTGTGGCTACTCATGACCGTGATAGCAACAAAAAGTGCAGTCAGTTTGGTTTAACACATTTTATGTAAAGGTTTATGATGTTTTGACAGTAAATGTTATCCGAGAGATACCGCGACCTCCGATGTCAGTATAGTATAGTTTAGTTTTTTTTTTTTATTCTTTGTTCAATCATTTCTAGATTGTAACTGAAAATAAATAAACCATCATGTATTACTGAAATAGAGAGCCAAAGGCTTATTTATCATACATGTCCTCTAAGAGATGTGCTTTACATTATGGAAAATACTAAGGAAAGTGATCTGGAGCTTACTCCACCTTTACTACGAGTTACCCATAATAAGACACTACTTATGCTTGCATCCGCCGAAACTTTTAGTTTCTATATATATATATATATATATATATATATATATTCGGCTTGCAGTTTCTATATTCGGCTATGAAATAATGTTGGATTCAATATTAATTTAATTTGTACCATCATGAATTATATTTGCAATGTTTGTTCTTTATTTTTTTTTGCATTTTATACTAGTAATGAATGTTATCTCTCAGATATAGCGCGTCCTAACCTGCAAAATTACCACCGCGACCTCCCGAGTGTTAAAATCATGACTCTAATACAGAAATATGAATGCGCAAGAGAATATAAATAAACGTTAAGTTCGCTGGCATATAATCAACATAATTTCGTAACTAAAAATTTACGGTTATTAAATATTTCAGTAACTTATCCGTTAAAACAGATAAGTTACTGAATGTAAATGCTATTTATAATGAAACTAATTTACATATTGAATTCGTCACTGAATATTTAGAGAAATTTCTTTCTCTAAATATTTTAATATGATTGGGGATCGAATGTTCCCTATGTACAAGACCTTTCTATCTTGACTAATGATTAGCTACTTAAACAAAGAAATAAAATAGAAATTAAGTGCGTTGAACGAAAACTTTGCATGATATTTATCATGCGGGATATAAAAAAGTCAAGTAAAAGTAAAACATTTTAAAAGCGTCACTATAAAAAATGAATGAAATGAATAAACAGATAAATGGGTAAACGTCTGGATTAAAACAAAACAGAAGACAGGAAAGTTAATGACTAAGCTTTTGAACCTGCATTAATTCCATAAAAAAATAGTTGTCAAGAAATAAAAATACGAGGATTAAATGCGATTGTATATTTTTAAAATCTTCAGTAGCCGAGATAGAAACATTACTGGAACACAAAGCTGATCCGAAAGGGATCAGCATGAAAAGGGATAAAAAAAAAATTAACTGTAATTGCATGTAACGATCGATGGATAGAAATGCAAGATAGCCGAAGGGAGAAATATAAATAAATTTTCTGAATGAAAAAGGTATAGAAACGGAAAGATGATTTCGTAAAATGCACTATAAAATAGAGAAAAATGCAAGATAAAAGAGAAGATATATTATTGTTGGAAGCAGCGAATCGTCCACGACTCCATAAAAGCTATTTATTTTTCTTTTCATCTAATGCACTAGAAACTTGGAGTTGTTCTTCTTCCATATAAGGTGTACATGGCAGACCTTACACAGCCGAAATAGTCCTGGACGATTTTGCTGAACAGAAGACAGTTCTTTCTCGGTGATGATTCATACAGCAATAACTCTTGCGTGTGCGGTCCTTCCAATGTGGAAATTTTATGACTCGGTTCCTTTTTGAAACACATGGACCCCACCTGGATAAAACGAGTGTCAATTTTGGAGGCATTTTCAATGTTCAAAAAATATTATCCTAAGGAGATACTGCAAAAGGAGGTTTGATCTCATTTTCAGTGGATTGTTAAAATATGTCACTGCAAGTTTTGTACTTCCTATTAAAAAGAAAAGTAAATTATGATGGATTTAGTCTGTTAATATAACGCTAAAGGTATGAGGTTCATAGTAACATCGTCAATATTTCCTTGTTACTATTAACAGCGTTAATTGACTATTGCATAATTTAAAGAATGCATGTAATTTTTTTTAAAAGTACAAATTATCGCACTATTTTCAAGAGGAATCGTAAGTACATTATTAAATTTTAAATAAAATATCGAGAAAATACAGTGTTATTTGACTCTTGAAGTTTTGCTCGTTAGCAATCCAAGTATTTTCACTCAGCTGCTTACTCAGGATGATAGCAAATGAGCACAAAAGGATGGGCGCCTGCATTTATAATTTATTGCAAAAAGTAATTTTGAATTGTAAATAAATAACATCGAATTGGTTTATTATTGCGATCACTTCAGTCAGTTAGGGATTTCTTTTTCTAGTCTTTCTTTCACTTTTTTTCTTATATTGTTTTCGTTAGAGAAAGCAAAACATATGTTCATTTTTTCTCTATAAACAAAAATGCCAGAACAAGAGCAAAACAAACATTCGTGTTAAGTGTATTTTACTTGAATCTTATCCACGAATTGTAATCGTATAGTGCATTGAAAGGTGGGTCATATGACGGTTAGATAATAAGGATTGTATATGGATAATATAGATTTGAACATCCTCCTAAGATTGAACATTTTTCAAGTCACTTTAGGATTCCAACATGCAAAGTAGTGAAAATTCCAACCATTTAAAGACGATTAGAAAACCGGATTCTACCGTTTGCATAGAATTCGGTAACCACTCTGTCAGCCATGCTGGTAGGTGAAAAACAAGCGAAATCTATGAGAAGAACTGAAAATATTTAATTATTGCTGAAATAATATAATTATATAAATTATTAATTCAGCAATAATGAAAAATCTATGTGTTTTTCAGGTTGCGTTCTTCTAGTTTATGATAGTTTAAAAAAAATCCCAGTTCATGATACAGATGGTAACCTACAGCGGTCTTTCAGTAATATATTATCTTTTTACTTAGTGCGAGGATATCTTCTTTTAGCTTATGTTTGTTGGCTTTCACTGATGAATTTTTGAAAATTCCTTTTCTCTAAGGAATTCTCACTTTTAATGAGAAAACATAACTAGTGTTATTGGTTAGCTGTGAGTGCATTTTTGTTTTAGAATTACTAATAATGGATAGCAACTCGGATCCAATTTTTGCTGTCAGCGATCACTCATTGATCAGGTTATTTTCCATTTTTTACCCATTTGCTCTGGTATGGTATCTCTCCAATATTCTCTCTCTCATCCACAAAATTAATAGCACAGGAAAGGGAGAAACTGAAGAGACGCGGCAATAAATAACCGGTCGCATTTTCTACTAAAACCCCAAGAATCCAGACCATTTCGAAGTATTTCAATTTAAAAAAAAAAACATATCTGCTTATTGTTTACAATTTGCGAATCTAGAAGATAGCTAAAATATCCTTAACTTCAGTTTTTCTCTGAAAAATTAAGTATGGTTTGTTGTTAACAAATGAACATTACATAAATGAATTATCTTCCTCTACGAAAAATAAGTTTTACTTTCACTTTCTTAAAAACTATTTGTAGAACAAATTATTTGTATGGATTTCTAAATTTGTTAAGATAATTTAGAAGTCCATATCAATGGGTAATAGATTCGTGTGTTGTCGAAGTATTTCAGTGTAAATCGCAAACATTCCTGGAAATATGATCTCATGTTGCAAACTATTTTCTGGAATGAGTATTGGGATTTTAAAAGTTGAAAATCAAATTTTTTAGCATTCAGAATAGCTTCGTTAATGGTTTGTATCTTTTCCTCAATAATAAACCGAATTTTCGATAAAGGTGGAACTCGTCCACTGATGATACTTGATGATTCTGGTGAAGATGATAAAGAGTGTCATCTTCTGGTGAAGAACATTTATATCTGTTCCTCACTTCCTACACGATAAACTGGATTTCGTTTTCATCCAAAAGACATTATCGTTCATTCAAATACGATAAAACTTAACTGAATGGAATATGATGATCCATAGTGAGCCCTTTGATATTTGTCCATATTTACATCAGCATTAACACTTCGCCAAAGAAGAGCCTCCTACGAGAGAAAATACTCATTTCAAGGGCTGTCAGCGACGGAAATCGTATGATTGATTTTTGAGCGAATAGGTTCCCATTTAAAAGCGCACCTGTTTTCAGTAGATATATTAGACTCTAGTCTTGGAAGAAAGTTCAAATGGCACAGTACACAAGAAAATATCTAACATTCCGTCGTGTATTACCTGCTAGTTACATAGCGCCGACCGTAGTAATGCAAAGATACAAAAATCGGAAACTCGCTCGTTTAGCTGTTTTGTTATCGGTGAAGCTTAAATTCCTATCCAGCAATTCTTCTGAGGCTTTTTCGTTTTAGGACAGCAAAAATTCCAAGTATCGTTTGACTTGCCCATATTTCTTGAAAGTTGAATTAAATTATGAAATTTTAGAATTTTTTCGAGTGTATATCCCCACGATAATACATTTATATGTTATCTATGCTCTCTCTCTCCCATATACACGTTCTTTCGCTGAATAAAATAAGTTCCTGAAAATATGGTCGACAAGCTAATGTCGTCGGTGTTTATATCGCATATTTAAATAATTCTCTCCTTTCTTATTTCTTTATATTCTTCCTTAGCACTCTTACAGATTCGCGTCGAGACGAACCAAAAATCCCATAAAAAGCATCCTGCTCATTGACGTCTCCACTCATGCCTCGTTATCGATCTTACAATGGTCGTTGGAGCTCCTTCCATGCAGCTCCAACAACAAAACACGCCCAGCTGTGGCTAGTTTCGAGAAAAATTGCACGAACTCCACGGTCATCTGATAACACGTGTTTCATTTCAATGTGGAGTAAAAATGCAGTTTAACAATCTATTCAACCTAGATTTAACACGGAAAAGTCAATCGTTCCTAAATTTATTCTTACAATTAAAACGAAACGTAATTAACAGTTATTTATAGCAAACTGTAATATTACTATCGCCCCCCCCAGCTTTTATATTGCCTGAGATAAACTTACGTTAACAATCACCACTATTTAAAACACACCATTTCGCAAGCTTTGTTCGTTAACCTTTAGCGGAAAATAAATAGATTTGAAATGAATACGATGGTGGAATTAAAAAACGAAATACCGTGAATAACAATTGGATTCGTTTTTGTTTTTTTTTTTAATTTTGCAGTGCCTATAATTTTTTTTTCTCATTTACAACTATGTACATGACTATACAATTGATACTCGAATACTTATTTATGGATTTTATTGATTAAGAAAACAGCGGGCGAATCTATTTTACCCAAATTACATGAAGAAGCCACAAAATACAGAGGAAACTGAAATAATTTAATTAAATTAGTTATTTCAAAATTGAAAAATTGATGGAATTTATAATGAAGTACTAAAATATGAAGAATGGAGAAAATATGCTAAAATAACTAAGGGAAAAAAATTAGAAAAACAAATCCCAAAGGAAAGGAGGACGAATTATAATATCATTATTGAAAACGGGGAATAAAATCTAAGCCCAAAAAATTATCGAGAAATAATTCAGTTACTGCCTTAAAATATGCTCAAACATTATTAACGAATATTAGAATCATGACTAAGTTATAAGACAGATGGCGAAAGGGGAGATCGAAATGATCAAATAATGAATAATGTGTAATAAAATAAGTTTTACTCCGAACAATTATGGAAGAAATAATAAAATAATAAATAATAAACAATAAATAATTATTGCAAAAAAAAGTAATAAAAAATAATGAACGAAATGGAAACATATTAGAATAGTTCATGGAATTTAAATGTCTCCAGTGAAAATATACTACAGATAGAAGTAAAGGAACCACCTCTAAAAGCTAATAAAATATCAGGTATGTTTAAATTCGGCAATATGGTAAAATATTCGTTTAAGTCAGCAAGAATAGAAACATAAAGATATAACAAATAAAAGTAAAGCGTTAATAAAAATAGTTATTAAAACTAATTTAAAAGATTATTAGATATATGAAGAGCCAAAGGCTTCCATTTAATTTAAAAGAGTTAAAAATGAAAAGATTTATGAAGAATGTCAATGAAAACAAACGAATGGAATAAAATTGCACATTAAAAGTCTGGACTTAAAAAAGTAAAGATAATTAGTAAGAAAATTAATACAAAAATGGAGGAAATATCAATACATTGTTATATTGAAATGTTATAAGCTAGCGAGCTTAATATTTCATAAAAGGTAATGCTTCATTTGCCTCTTATGAGATACAAGATCTGGCTTGTGAGGTTTGATCGCTATGGAGTGCATTATTTCATCATTAGCAAAATGATGATTTGTGGCTTTGTACTCACAGATGTTCAGAATTCCATTCTGCAACTGTGGCTACTGCCTGCCGAAAAAATTCAGGTCTTCCTGTTGATTTCAGCCAAGTTAATCAAATACCGTACTACGTTAATTATCCAAAAATTAAAGACTTATAGAATAGCTTTATTCTATAGGTTTTAATTATTGAATGATCATACCATGATGCATAATTTAATCGATTATGCTATGATACCTACTTGAAGATGTGACTTCCAGTAGGGTCTTTTGTATTCATATTACATCTGCCAACAGAGAGAAACTTCATTAACAGCATAAAAGGTAACTTTATTCATTGTATTTTCTGTTAACAGCGAAGTTTCTTCAGCGTTCGCATTAACCCGTATAGTTAGGACTAAGAGAATGGTGTTGGTACGACCCTTTTATAGGAGTCTTTTTCCTCGGGCAAAGTTTAGTTTAGTTTGGAAATATTCTTTAGGTGTAATGGTTCTGTCCCAGTTTACCATAAAGAGATGATGAAAGGTCGTAATATTTTTATGTTATTCCCACCCACGAAAGGTTATACGCAAACCTGTAGAACATTCATATACCGAGAGCGGGTGTGGATTTTTTTTTTAAATTAATTTTATATTATTTTTTTGTATTTTATTTATTTTTACATTATCCGGAAACTCTACTGTAGAAACCTAGCATGGAACGTTTTTTTTTTCAAGCCACTTTAGGCTTCAAAATAAGCGAGGCGGTGATTTCACACCCGCCTCGCTGCGAGATGAATTTCGCTAAAGATGCGAAATTCATCTCGCACCTTAAAGACAATCGCAAACATGCAGTCTTAGTGATTTTAGATTGAAAGATCATGAGAGCTGTGGTCCATTCTGCATCAAGATCGAATCATTTGGAATGATGTGATCATTCTCAGTAAAATGTATTCCATGAAAGAGACATCAGAATCAATTAGTCTTACTTTAGCTGATGATTGAAACTTTACTTTCAAGTAGAAATTATAATCAAGTGAATTTTGAAATACCGGAACTCAACAGTTCGCCAGATTCAATCATTATAAGTTATCTTTCCACTATATCATGATTGCTTAGCTGTATGTTGTTGTGAATCTGGAGTGAGTTGGACTTGGTACGAATTCTCGTATCTTTCAATCTTATTTAAATTCATCTCGACTAATTTCCGAAATTAAATTACTGTAAGATCATGAACATATCTAGTACCGGTCTAGTGATAATAAGTAATCGGAAACATAATATATGTAGTAATAAAAACACACTCATATGATGGAGCTGAAAATCTGTAAATATTTAATACTGCTGTTTGAAACGTTGTACATTTATTTTTAGAGAACCCCTGGACCTATTACGTAATTCGTTTGTTTTACGCTACAGTTCAAATGGTATCCCTAAAATTAGAAACATTCCTAATAGCATTTTTTGGAATTCATAAGAGACGTTTATAGTATATTAATGTATTTTCGCTTTTTTAGAAACTTAACTGGTCGAAGTTCCTGTTGTATAATTTGTAGGCGGTAACATAGCAAATTTATAATGATTTGTAAATAACAAGATGTAAATATACCATTCAGACATTTAATCTAAATTCCGATCCTTCTGTATATTAGTTTAGGGAATGAAAATATTGGATGTAAAGAGGTTACCGATTAGATGTGTATATTCGTAGTTCCAGTTTCTGAAGCAAAAGAATACAAAACACGAAATAGTTTCTGTTCATTTAGGAAAAATATCGGGCTTTTTTTTGTGAACGATAAATACTGAATAAATACAGAATAATTTAATTTTAAATGAATAATGCGAATTTAAACAATTATACCCAATAAACATTCGACGCAGTCGGTAAGTTGAAAAATGAGTCATTGAAAGAATGTCTGCTAACAAGAGATGAAATCCAAACCAAGGTAAAGCAAATGGATAAATTTAAAAAACTTTTCTTTGAGAAGGTATAACTTCAGGAGAATGAGTAATTCTCAAGTTCATAAATTCATTCGGTGACCAATATTGAAAATCACCTTTTCAAGCATTATAATATGCCCAAACACGTTACTCACTAATTTCAATAATAAGATAGTATAATTAATTCTCTATCAGTCGCCTTTCAAGCAGATTTTTATCGCTTAATAGGCATTTTTTTCCTCCTCGCAGCCTTCTAAATGACAATACAACAGAATGCTTAATGGCATCTGACTTAAAATTACAACTTATAACAAGCGATTATCAAGCGGAACCGTAGCATTGGGTTATAAGTGCGAAGCTACGCACAGAAATAATAGATCTCGCCCCTTTCACTTGTTAGTGAGACTGCGCACTAGTGTGCCTTTATTTATTGAGATTCTCTGAAGAATATAACTTCGACTTGTTTGTTGACAACTTCTTAGGAAAGTGTTCAAAGTCCCGATACAATGTCAGCGGACGAACTGAAGAATCACTTTTGTCATACAATAAAAACAGCTTTTGTCCCCATTATTTATCTACGGAGCTATCATTTATCAACGTCTGGAAGCAAAGAACGGAATTCTGTAAGAAATCAGCAGCCATACGCAGTCTCCTTTCTTCGTCATCCTCATAGTTGGCGTTAATCGGAAAGATAAATCTTTGGAAACATGAACGGATACTAGGCGTTGAACGTTCATTTTGAAATAAGTATGTGTGTTATCATTCATTATCGTTTAAAGCCAAGTAACTTTCAGTATTAGGCTCGACTGTCGCCTATACGACAAACACGCACATTCACATGGTAAAGTCATAAAGTAACTGTATATTCATTATTAATATCACGAACACTTGCATAGCGCAGTCGGAAAAAACTACCATTTTGGTTGAAAAGACCTGAAGTCGTGTCCAATTCTCTGATGCAAATTATCATTTCTATGGGATTTCAGATGAATGCGAGTAAACCATTTTGATGCAAATATGGCCGGGTTTTTCCTCCAGCAACACAGAGAAACTTGATGAGAAACACAGCTAATATGCCTGAATAATTAATTGATTAGCACATAATATTAACTTAGAGGTATTTTAGAAATAGATTTCTGAATTACAACAGTTCTTTTTTAATTCATTCAACACGTCACAGGCGTTGAATAGAAATGAGATGCATCATATGCAGTTCATTGTTACAAGATATAGTATAAATGGTCTTATAGAATAATGAGACAAGGTATGCTATATATGTGTAGATCATTTATGTATGCTGACCAGAGTTGATTCAAGATAGGGCCTTGGTTTTTATTACATTGAATTGGACAGCGTATAATCTCTCTTTCTTCTTTAAATTTACTTACATAATTGTTGAATTACATGTACGGTATTTTAGTGAGTTACCAATGTTTTGTTTTGATGGATTTATCCAGATCGCCTCGTCTGACCAATGTAATAAACACCGAAATTAAAATAGATTGTATATCCCCCCTGGTCTCTTCATAGACTATTGAAGTTGTTTTGGTGATTTTAACATCGCGGATTTTTGTAGAGGTCGAAAGGCAACTTTAAAATCATGTTGCTGTAGCACTTCTACTATTTTGTGTGTAACATTTTTGATGTCAAGCACGGAAACTGGCTTTGTAGTTGTTAGGTTGGTTTTGGCATTTTCGATAAACGTATCAAAAATAAAATCAAATGAAACGTGAGCACGTTTTAAAATGTAAATAACGCAGAATTTTAGGAGTTAGTCTAAATTATATTAGTACTATTACTTATTTTAATTATCGTTCTATTATCAGAATTATATACGACTTCGGGATGGTGATAGCTGTTCTGCGATCTCAAGTTCTCTCCTTTCCCAATACTGTATTCAATTTCGATATCGGCTGATTTACTGAAAAGCAATCTCAGCCCGTTCTTTTCATCTTCACCCCGTACTTTGAATACCCTGCTGTAATGATTTTCTCCTCTAATGACACGATCAATTATTTTCATTATATGAGCAGTGCATTCAGATGTGGTATGACCTTTACAACAGCAATGAGTAACTTTTTTTAACGCTCGGTCTTCTTTCACCTTTGAAATTCAAATAAAAGAACCGCAAAATGCCAAGCGACATTAAAGAGAGACATAATAATGATGATCGGATTGCTAATTGATGTTCAGACGTCTTCTTTCATTAAATATTTGTAGATGAGTTTTGTGAGGCTCGAATTCTGCTTCTATCCATACTAATTGATCATTAAGAGGATCGTCATTTCTTGTCCAGTATAATTAAAACTAAATTTATGGTACTTAGTAACATGACATGCTTATTTAATTGCGTGAGTAAATTGATTTTAAAAAGCTATTTTTTTCTTCTTTTAATCAGCTACTTTCTTCTCGGGATTCTTTTATATTGGTCATTCATTTTGCATACGCAAAAATTAACAGTGTCAATGAGTTTAATTAATAGAAATTTTAGTTAGCAAAAAATACCTAAATATCATATGAAACATTCACAAGCTGTCTTCCACAACCGAACTAAAATGTCACAGAATTGATGCTGTTGCTTCAAAATAAGATGCAAAATAAATCAATAAATATATGGTGCTGTTTTATACGCTTTGTATAATGCAGACTCATTCCTTAAATGAATGAATATTGTTCTTTAAATCAGTTATTTTCATTATGAAGAATTACTACTTAAAATAGTTTAAATCGAAAATCTCTTTTTATAGATAGTATTTGTTGTTGTTAAAGAAAAGCTTTGGTTGAATCCTGCCCGTATACGCGCTGGTAAGACGGACATAAACTTTTCCATTCATTCAGAAATGAGTCTTTTTCACCTAATGTAAAAAAAGCAATTGCATACCAGAGGAGGAAATAAGAATTGTGACAAATGTGTTATTTGAAGAGAGGGATATTGATGACTTGGTATTAGGAAAGTGCTTCGAGATGGCAAACAGAATCATTGAGCTAATTACCTCCGACACACTGGGGAGCAGAAAATGATGATCAGCTGGTTTATGATTGACGATAAGAAGACAGGCTGCATCGCAAAGTCTTCGTGTCGCGATCAAGACAGAGATGGCTGCAGAGAAGCTTAGAGGGATCCGGACAAAGAAAAAAGAAACAGATAAGTTAGATAACGTTATGAAATATGATCTCAGAAAACAGAAGAGAGGCAGTAGTGGTAAAAACTAACACAGTACTTATATAATGCCAATAAATAGAAAGTCATATAGAAAGTATTACGATGGCTTTGTATGATTCTCAATCACTTTTATTTGTATTTCTGCATCTGAAACACGAAGAAAGATCAAGAACTTGGTCCATTCTCGCAGATACATTACAAAGTCTACCTTGATCAGATATTTATAGTTTTCAATTGACAGAAAAGTTGACTTCATGTAGATTATTCTACTTCCATCCTTTAAGGACAACACGAAAATCGAATGGATAAAAGGAGGAGAGAAATGCATAAGATAAAATAGATATGTCATCTCCAACTCGTACTTTCTTTCGTGCGATTTTCCGCTGACTTATCTCCCGGCATACAACGCTGAATTATTTATGTCTGTGATCTCTTTCACTCTCGCGTAGTCGGTCGTATGGGTCACCCCCAAACGGAAGCTGAAAGTACTGACGGCCAGGGAGAGGTGATGAGTCATTCCTATCGCGGCAGGAATAAATTCCCTTCAATTCCCTAAGCTCACAACTTCCCTTATCGTTGCACATTGACCGAAGGGAAGATTATCATAAAATAAAAATATATTTGCTGATTAAGGTAAGAAATAGTTTACATCGTTATTATTCTCCTATGAAGAAGATAATAATAATAATAATAATAATAATAATATCCAACTGTACTTCTGATATACGTCTTACATTGGAAAATGCATTCTATTGCTATTTACCGCCTGACTATTGAAACTAGGTTTATCCTTTCTTCTTCTGTGAATAGAAACTCGCAGTTAATTTTGTCATCTCTTCTTTCATCGACGGCTAGCATAATTTAAACGAATAAAAAAATTGAATATAAATCTCATTTCCGATCAGCAATAGCTAAGTTGTAATGTTAATCATAGTGGCTGTTGTACAAATATCTCGTGTCTTCCGAAATTATTCAAATAGTTCTTCAGGCGACCACATGAAAACAAATCAACGTTATTGAAGTCCACTCTTAATATTTTCTGACATCACCGCTTTATTAACTTGTGATGATTTAAATTTCCTTGGTAGCTAGATTAGTGAATTCTCTTCTTGAAAATACTTAAGTGTTTGTTATAGTACAATCTTAGATATCAAAGCAACTTCACGACTTCAGTTAATTTTCCTTTCTCTCAACTTGGGTCGGTTCTTCATTTGTTTGATTTATTTGCTCTTAATAATGAAACTCTGATACTGTTCGTAGCGATCGTTAATTAAGTCCGGAAAAGTAGGTAAGATAAATGAATGCGAGAGAAATACTTAAGTATACTGATACAAACTAAAAATATAGACTCATGCAATTGGGTAGTGATTACCGGTGACTCAAAGAAATATGAATTGCCGACAATCAAATAGGGGTATAGAAAAAGAAGAGGCCATTATTTATTTTACATTGTTTTATATTATATAAATCCTAGTAAATATGCAGACAAATTCTTCTATATTTAGTGCTTCCGGTTAATCCTCATCCGATTATTTAGGATAAGTCAGATGCAGCTTATTCGTTAAATCAGCTATTTTTTCATGTGCGATCACATAAAATTATATGCGATTAGTTTGATTAAAGTACGTAATAGTATTTGATAGAACTAAATTTCATTTTGGTTTATATTACTACCATTTCATTTTTCAAAAGGTTTTACGACATCGAATAACGTGATATCCCGATCACCAACACGTTTCTCCGTTTTGCTAGCTTTTTGTACTATTTTTAGCGACTTTCCATTTACAAATGAAATTGTCCAGTAGGTAATTTCAGTTCTTGTGGCAATGCTCATTAATATTTCAATTCCTCCGACTAATGCGTCAGTTTTATTAGACTGTATAATTTATTCGGGAGGCATTTAACGTCAGCTATAACATTCTGTTATATTAGTTTATTACCATTTTGTTCGATAAACATGTCAAAAATAATTATTTATAACGTCATTTCCAGTATGACTTTATATATTACTGCTGCCACCTACTGACCTTTATTCTCAACTGTATCGACAAATCAATTTAACGATAATTAATTATCATTTTAAAATGAAAAAGATATGAATGTGCTTAGGTGGCAAAGAGCAAACAACGGTTTCCATTAGAAAAGATGTCTAATTGACAAAGATAATAAATAATGTTTTCAACGCAATGGCTTCTTCTAATTTATTTACATGCTTTTGGAGCTTCTTGATATCAGCTAAAGTTTGAATCCATTAGACCAGCGGTAGAAGGATAATTAAGAACATTGAAAATCTTAATTATTTGGAAGATTTCTACTGATTAAGAAATGTTGTCACTTCCTTCCTCTATCAGCTACTGAGCAAGTTTGCTTGTTTAGATTTATTTACGTAAAAAAAAGTTCTTTTGACAACTAAGTTCCACCTTACGCGAGTCGATTTTGAGGATTAATAAACAAATATAACAAATTGTTATGTTGCATAAAAAATAGTAAAAATATTTTCAAGATGTATTATTGTGTTTAATAGTGGCGGCACGATTTGTATGCTTATATATCACTCAAGTACTTCCGTAATAGAGCACTCATGGTGATGAACAGTATCTCTCGAGTGTCGCGACATGCCAATACCTATCATTCATTTGAGCTGAAAGTAAATTTGCCAATCTTATAGAGAAGTGACAGCATTTTACTTCAGAAAACTGTATTACTCTCAAAACGGGCAAATGAACAAGCGAGTTAACTGACATAACTACAATGGTGTCACGGCGTTAGTTACTTTAGCTGTAATCGCAACCATCAACAGTACCTGTCGTTATTTTGTACAGGGATTACGGGTAGTTTGACTAGTACTTTATCCTGGTATAAAATAGTAGCATTGTTTCCTACTGTTTAAAGATCTACGATTTTTTGCAGACTTGGACATGTAAAAACTGCAGAATTCTACAGTTCTAGCGCAGAGTACCGCAAACTGAACATTCCAGCTTGGCCCATGGAAATCGGCCGCTAACGTACAGAGTTTATTTCAAGTTACTGGTAAATTATTAAAATGTTAGTAAAGTTCAAACAGCAAATGTATTCGTACCTATTGGACCTGATTGGATAGTGCAGGTTAGTGGAATATTTAAAACGCCACAAATGACAACAATCTCTCTCTACTATGGAAAATTGCAGGACCTTTAGGTTAAAAGCGCAAACGGTAAGCTACTTTTGTCACCTCTATTAAGTTGTTAGGCTGTCTTTATTTTTATATCCCGCACAATGTCACGGTAGGATGAGAACTGCGCGTCAAGAGAGAAATTCGAGGTAACTGGCGGTGACAACCAGAAAGGCACGTATCGAGCTGTAAAACGAAATACGAACAATAAAGACGAATTCAGCACATAAAATTCCATTTTTTTTTTCTTTTGGTCTTGAAGTGACAGCCATAGAGCTGAACAAAATGATTCACGGATCTGTCATAACCTCTTCCTGGTATACAAAATACAAGCGCAGTAAAATGTCAGATGGAAGATTCAACTGCTTGCTAACTTCAATTTATACAAATGTCTTGTTCGGTCTGCAGTAGGAGCGAAACCTTCCAGCTCCGTAACGTCAGAGATTGAAAAGACAAAATAAAAAGACGATCCCCCAATAGAAAATAAAGTAGCAAATTCATGGAAGGGTGACGATCCTGCAGTGCAGATGGAATTTTTTCGATAACGGATAGAACTGTGTACCTGGTTCCATTGATTTTCTCTTCCCATAATGCTAAAGGAAATGGAAAATTCAAAGCACAGAATTAAAATTAAATAGTCATGGACCTTGAATACATCCAAGACAATTCTTAATTTCGTTAATCCTTATTTTTAATTCACAGTTACCGAAAATAATTGCTTCATTAATTCCATTCTAAGTTCCTTTTGTTGTTCTTTTCATTTCGATGTGTTTTGCTTTTTGCTTGTAGTGCTTAATAACACAATCATTGGTTTGTTACTTTTGCTTTTCATTTTTATATTTAGTGCTTTATAATATATTTACGTCATTTCCCTTCAACTGTAAATCCATTTCATTACTGTTGCCAAATTTTAAATGTCGTTCGATGAAATAATTTGTAGCGGAGATATTTTCTGTAGTGAAGATATAATGCCTTTCGTTATTCTGAAATTATCTTAGCTGACTTGAGTGAGATTTAATATACAGCAAACCTTCGATTTAACGGATTAATAGGGACTAAGGGGGTGTCATTTAAATCACGAATTTTTTTAAAATTTTTAAAATATTTGTAACATTATACTGCAATTTTGTCAATATTAGCACTGTAATAACAAAAACATTTGTTTTAAACACACTTCTAGATAAGTTAATGTTCGATGTTGAGGCGCTTGCTTTAGGTAATCCTGCTTTGAAAAAAACTATCAAGTTTGTTTTTTTTTTAACTTTTGAATTCTGCTTTTTTTTATATAATTAACTCCCTAAAATTACGAAAATGTGTGTAATAAAACTGCCGCAGAAAGTCACGCCACGCGACAAAAGAACCAATTACAGTGCGATTGGTGTGATCACGTTCTAATCATTCGCCGAACATGTTTTCTGAGCGGTGACTCATTTATGTAGGCTAAAGTACTGCGGTGTTTTTCCAACATATGATGGCCTATTCGCCAAAATTTGTTAAAAATAATAGGAAGTTAATTTTAAAAAAATAATCTGTTAATTTAATTATAAGCACATCTTGGTTAAAAGCATTTTAAAATTAACAGGGTGTTAATTTTAAAATGTGACATACGGACCGGAAAGTTTGTCCGTTAAATCGAGGGTTTACTGTATGTATTAAAATATTTAATGAAAAACTTGAGTGCATCATTATCCTGGAAAATTCAGGGAATTGATGACACAAACAGGTACATTTAAAAATATAAACGGAATGACGTAGCACTAATATTCGTGAAAACCTGAAGAAGAACGAAGATCAGGCAGATTAGAGACGCGATATTTCTTTTGCAGAACACATACTGCGGTCATCTGAGATTGACTGCCTGGAAGGATCACTTCTATAAAAATGACATTAAATCATTAGCCATATAAAATGTCAAAAATATTCGGCACTATTTCAAATCTTGTTAATTTTACAGTAAATCATTTAGTAACGAACTAATAGAAAATCCTACATAAATCAATAGGAGCACCTACCTACAAAACGAAAAAGACCTAGTTTACTTAACTCTTGTACAGTCGGGAATTTGAGGGAGGTTACGCTGTCGTTTCGCAGCATAAGGGGTTCTCTTTTTTTTGTCCGCAGGATTTAAATTACCTTCCTGAGCTATTAATTATTATTTACTCCATTTTCCCGGAGTATCAAGAAAAAATTTCTTGGCTTTACATGGTTCATTACTATTACCTTCTGTAGGCATTCATATTAAGGAACTTACCTTACAACTAAAGCAAGTATTTGGTGTCAGGGGGTAAAAAGATTCAAGTAGGTTATCGAAGGCATGAACAGTGCTACTTCTCCCATAAACACACACACAATTAAATCCAACTAACTGAATAATAGCACATCTCTGTTTTGCTACAAGGAAGCCGTGAATTTGAATCTCGCGGAATATGGATGCTTTGAAACGTCTTCATAAAAGTGTTGGATTATTTTCATCGGTCACACTGCTGGTCACAGCGCTGGTCTCTAGTAAGAGACCAGCGCTCTCTTACTAGAGGCATAACCCCGGGGTCGCCGAGAGGAGGTGACATCTGAGACTTTTGTCACGGGCCCGGCAACGAGAAGGACCCTACTCTCGGTCCCCGACGTGTCACATATTTTTATAAGCTACACTCTTTAGCTCGCCGTGAGTGTCCGGAAGACACTGATTTTCCCGGCGCAGATCGCTGTAGTTTCAGCGGGTGATGACGTCAATAGGCGTTCATGCAAGGTTGTTGTAGTCGGCTGAGCTAGCGCTAGCTAGTAATTGCATTCACAGTAATGTTCCCTGCCAGAACGCTTCGTTCTTGTTATTGTCTTGATAGACGAAGGTTTTGTGATTGTTTGCTATCAATAGAACATGACCTGGCAATGAAAATTGATTATGACGAGGTGATTAAAGATTTCCCTAACCATAAAGTGAGGAAGTGGATGAGGCAATAAAAATGTAAAAATTATCTTTTTATTTGATGTTTGTATTTTGTATGGTATATAATGTATCGAATTTTGAATTTATTGTACACTTTTTTTTAAATAAATGTTTAATGTTTTATATGACTTTTAAACAAAAGTGATGCACTTTTTTAAGTGGGGCCCAGACCACAGACTTGTCACGGGCCCGAAATTTCTCTCGGCGGCCCTGCATGACCCAGTCTGTTTGGTTACTAGAGCAAGGTTTATCTTCATCTTTCTTCATCCTCACCTTCATCTAACCTACCTTCATCTACCCAACAACCACTGGATTGAGGGAAAACACGCACATGAATATATCATACGTTTGTGTTATTCTTTTAGTTTGTTATTGCGTTAAATGAACCAAATCATGGTCAAATTATATTTGTTGATTTTAATTAGAGATCGTTCAATAAATGCTTCTAAAATTGCACTCTGCCTTGCCTTTTGATAGCTGCTGAAGAATTAGACATTTTTCCTTTTAAATTATATTATGAAAAGCAGCATCTTTTTTTATAATTTGGTCTGGCGAAAATAATATACCTGATTTTGAGTAGTTCAGATCTTTTTGATCATGAAAATTTGATATAAACTAATTAGAATTAAATGGAAAGACAGATAGAGAGATTAGAAACACCAACTGCTACGTAAATGATTGTGGTTGACTGAGACTTCAAATTTTGTTCTGAGAAACCGTTTTTCAGTTTAAATCCTGAAAGATATTTTCCTAGACATAAAGTACTACGAATAGCTTTTTATTATTTCGATAATTACGTTCAGTTTATAACTGAAGCACGGATTGTAAGTACGTTACTCCAAGAAATTGATTCTCAAAAGGGCACTCGGTCTGATAGACTGATACAGGGGATATTAGCTAGTTAATTTTCAAAACTCAAAACGTAACATTACAGTTCGGAACGAAAACATGTCTATCAGTCTTATCTTGGAATCAAGATGAAAAATTATCAAAGACGTACAAAACACAACAATGTTATGAAGGGTGGGATTTTTTGTAATAGTCCTATAAATATAAGATCGTGCTCAGACATGCTGGCTCTAAGATGAAACGTGATTTTTTGACACTTCATATTTTTATAGGCCATTTAGCCGTGTTTCACCGAGCGATGAAAACTCGTCCAAGGTCTAAAATTTTGATTATCTCCACGGAATATACGACGGTACATGATTTAGCAAGAGTATATCCAGCATCTCCCTCCGTGTACATCAAGCACACACTCCTTGGTGTATTGCAAATATCTACGATTAAATCACGGAGTTGTAAAAAAAAAAAAAAAAAAAAAAAAAAAGTTTTAAAGTTAACAGTTTAATGTTTAAAAATGTTATTGTTGATTTCATAATGTTTTGTACATTTTGTAAATAAGTAAAAGTAATTAAAAATGATAAATGATTCCAAAAGTTAAAAACAAAAGGTTGCGAAGTACATTGATTATCTTTAGCTTACGAATGTTTTTCCCTCTGAATATTTTGTGATATCTTTCTTTTCTTTCTTTCTTTTTTTTTTTTTTTGAATAAAAAAGTTGCGATATTAAAGTTTGGCAAATTCTAAGTTAACAGAAAAATGTATTCATTAAAAGAATAATCGAGTGAATAATTATTATTGGTTAAAGGGAAATTAGGGCTGTTTCTTTATTAATAATAATAAGATCTAATTTCCCCAAAATTAACACATTGCATTGTGCTAGATTGCCAGCCGATGGAATGCATCAATAATAATAACAAACAAAGAGAACTGGGAATGAAATTAAATAACATTCTAGATTTACGCAAAAATATTTTTTAATTAATTTTTGAGCAACACATACGAGGATATTAAATATCATATGCTAAGTCCTGTTTATTTTTAGTTATTTGCATTTGCTTTGGAAGACGTGGTTTGCCAATTTCAAAACTAGAAGTTAAAAAGCTAAAGGTTTTTTTTTTTTAATTTTGAATAAAAAGTTACAAATTGTTGTATTCTTTGATCGCCAATATTCGTCCACAACAACTCTGCACAACAGCTGGTTCCTTCGTGGTTTGGAACGCTGCCAAATCAAAAGACTAAAGATAGCTAATTCTTTTTGTTTTGTTTTTTTTGTCTTCCTTTACCACCTCCTCCTGTATTGCGAGGGAGGAAAAAAAATGTTCTACGTCAAGAAATATTGATTTAGCTGTAGTCACGTGAATCACTCATTCGTCGAGTCTTTACCGCTTGATCAGCAACTTTTTTTTTTTTTTTGAACATCAGCGTGGACGTTTTTTTGTATGTAATTAAGCCCGAATAAAATTTCTTCTGATTGTCTTCCATTAATAAAATGTCCCATTAGTTGTATATCCGCAAAGCGACCGCTAAAGAATTAAAAGATTATTGCACAAAAATAATTTTTCTACGCGTTTATATTAAACACCAAAGTACAAAACGTAACAAAAACTTATGTTTCAAACTTAAAAGTATGAAATTGAGTATAAACTCTACTTAAAGGCCATTCTGTCATTTGGATTAAGGAGTGTTGTCACGAAATCCATTTTTCCCCTAAAGATAACTTAAACAATTAGCTTTTTTTTTTCACAAAGATTTTCAAGACATACTGAAATGCGTATGTATTTAATAGGAGCATGCACGATAAGAATATAAAATGCAAAAAAAGAATAAGACATTGTTATTTTGAATGTCAAATAGTGCAATACAAAACCTTCATCAGTTTATCTACACTTTTGACGAAGTGGCACGGTCTATAAAATATAAAGCAGCATTTTGAAGGCTTTCTCTAAGTTGGATCATCGACGATGGTCACAAATAGCAGCAGCAGCGAAGTGTTTTTCATAAATGCACAAATTTACTGCGATAACCCGATGGCTGAATGGTGGTAACATCCTTACTGTAACTTTCATTACAATTGCGGCAGTGACATCAAAATTCATCGCTACGCTTAGTTTCCTCCAAAATCAAGTTCCGCTTTCTAAAAATCGAAGTAATCGTGTGAAGATGCTGTAAACATTTTTTTTTTAAGTTGGTTTAGTTATACAGCAAGTCTAATATTATCTGGATCATGTCGCACTTGCTTTCTAGTCTATCCTTGCACTGAGCATATTAGTAGGAAATTCCTTCGCGGTCTAATTACTTAAAACCATCGGTGATTTTATTTATATCTGACAGATATAATTTAAGTCCAATTTAATTGCAAAGTCAATAAAAAAAATAAAAATAGCCCTGGCATACTAATAGATTTGCAATTTTTATTAAACCCCATGACGAATGAATTGTAAAACTCTCCTCTGTGTGGTGGAGAACCACATAAAAATATCTAACATTCATCATCATTATCATGATAGTCTTCAGTTGCTGATGTGTACTTTCAAGATGTGCAGGAATACTATGCAAATACAGCATTTTATTACTATTTACTTTATTACTTATTACTATATTTTATCCATTTTCCTCCAGATTAGTGGATTATTTTTCAAGAAGCCAATATTGTCACATCTTATATTTCGATCTTCTAAAGCACATTCACGGTGTTAGCCCACCTAGATTTGTGTTTTCTGTTGTAAGTCTACTGTCACCAGACACCTGCTTTCCTAACCTTTCCTCTCCCATTCTGTTTAAGTGACCATACTACCAGCTTCTTTTCTGATGTCTTCATTTTTAATATGAGTCGACCATTGTTCCATCTGTTCACTGTTCCAATTTGTCTCATAACTCTCCTATCTGTGGTCTTTAGTCTTTGATCAAATGCTGTATCTGTAACCCTTTCTAACCCAACTCTTAGATCCATAACTTAAAACTGGTCTGAACACTGTCTTCTTAACAGGTAGTTTAGTTTGTATAATTGATCTCTTCTTCGGCATCAAATTTATTCAACTGGCTCCCCACCATACCAACTTTGCTAATCTGGTGTCTATTTCCAAATTTAATTTTTGTTATTTTCGCTAAAACTGTGCCTAAATATCTGAAATATTTCCTTGTTCTATAGTTTATACGCTGAGAATGCAGTAGATGTTTCCGTGGTCCTGCCTAATCTCATAAGTTTTGCCTTTTTATTTTATACCAAATTTTGTCACAGCAGTTACTCGATTTGACTGAAAGTCCTAAAGCTTGTAGTGGATTTATTTAGGAGCATAAGGTCATTTACATAAACTAAGAGACGAGTTTAATAGCTCTGATATTGAAATCAAGTTTAATATCGCTTTCCTTCATAATATGATTCACATCTTTGATAAATTACAGTGGAGATAGAGTGTATCCTTGTCTTAGATCTGATTTCAGGAAACTATCTCCCTCAATTCTATCTGCAGACATAAAATTGCTTCAATGTAGTCTATATTTTGTTATCTATTATGTCCCATTTATAAAATATATGAATGTATTGTTAGATCAGAAGCAATTTAGTTTTTCCCACGTTATTTTTAGCCTCTTCTCTGGTATGCTTGTATGAATCTTACTTTGAGGAATACTCAAAAGTAAATTTTTCTGTAATTCTAACAGTTTTATTTCCCTTTTTATACATAAAGTGTACTATGAGTGCTCTACTCCAGTCATCTGAAATTCGACCTTCTGGTCAGGCCTGAATTTTGAAGAGTAGCTACCGTAAAACTTTTGTATACTTTTATGTAACTCCATATTTGAGCATTTCTGTCTATTTTGCTGTCTTTCCACATATCAGGTTGCCGATAATATTTTAATTATCGGCAACCTGATATTAATACAGATATCCAGAATATTCTTGAGTCTTTATCTCGCTTTTATAATTTCTGATTCTTTTGTAGTACTTTCTTTTCTATTGCTGAAGGTTTTTAATAGTCTTCCGTACAGTTTACCACTGTTGTGATATTTCTCTTCTCCATTCTTCCTAGTACTCCCATGACTTTTGTTTAGCTCTCTTTTACACACGCTTTCTTGCTCTGTATAAGGTCATATTTCAGGCACTTTTCAATATGATTTCTTTTTTTCTTGGACTACCTTTGATCCCCTGAGTGCCCTATTATGATTTTCCTGTCGTTGCGGACAACTTCACTACTGGCTGATTCACTCAACGATTCCTTCAGAATTTTCCATTTGATCTCTAAGGTTTTGTTCTTGTTTTTAACTCACATTTTTTCTTTGTTAATTTTATATTTGAATCCACGTGTCGCTAATAAAAGTCGTTTAACTTTGATTCATTTTAAAACGTTTGTTCTTTTTTTTATCCTTTTCAGTGCAATACGCTTCATCGTCATCAAAACTTAACCTCTTTCAGATTCTCTGTATACTCGTGTGTCTTGAATCAATCCGAATTATCTGTGTCCACCGTTTTCTTATTTCTTGTTTATCCCTGCACTTTTGCACATCATTATGTTAGACCTTGGTATTAATGACTAGTGTATGCTCTAAACCAATCCAAGTATTCATCATTATTGTTAGTCTTGCTGTTTTCTTCATATTTTCTAGAAACTTATCTATATGTCTGGAGTTCATTTCTTTCTCTGCTGACTTAATGCAGTAATAGAATTATTCTTCGTATTGAGGATTCATTTTGCTGAGACGTTATTATTTGCAATTTATTTTGAAACAACCTTTGATGATGTACTTAAGTTATATCTCTTTCCAACATTTGGGAGTAATGAAATTTTCATAAAAACTTAGATTCTTGCCTTTTTTAAGTAGCCATCTTAGGCCTCCTGCTATAAAACTAGCACACCATTAATTAAAGACGTAAAAGACCAATGAAAAGTTCCCTGTTTGGAACTATGGGAGAGGATTACGATCATTTACTTCTTAGACTCCGCCCCTTCCCCCTCCGATATATTGAAAATGTGCTATTGGTTTCGGAACCGTTCTTGGGTGTGATTGACAAAGGGTTGAAGGCTTCAGAAACATTCATTGGGAAAGAGAAAAAAGCTTTTACTAATAGGAATAATGATTTGCAATTCCCATAAGAGATAAAAGTTCACATTACGTCCAGGACAAGAACATTTAAAGGATTACCGCAACAAAACCAACTTTGCTACATAAGCGCAGAATCTGCAGGAAAAGATATAATTCCAATTCTAGACTGGTACTTAAAGATTCGATGAGTTGGATCTGATGATTTTCCTCTTATCCGCGTAAAATTTCAACTTTTCCTGTAATTGCGATTTCAGTCCGGTTATTGTGTAAAAGTTTTTGCCTCGTTCACTTATGTTCGAATTTATTTATTTTGTTCGCAAGATGATGAAAGCAAACTTCCAGGCGTCTACGAGAACAAGTGACAATGACACATTCCTTGAGGTCATTCTATCTTCGTTTAGATAAGACCGGAAGACACAGTGTAATCGAAAAGACGACTAGTTTATTAGCACGTGCAACTGAAAAGAGATATTACACAATGCCTGGAAGTCACCGATCGGGGCATTCTCTTCGTAATTAATTTCGAACACGACGAGGATCTCCTCAAAGAGATCTGAAAAAAGACACTATCCCTGCTTGAATAGCAACAATACGCTTCCGATTAACAACATTAAACAAGAAAGACACGCTTAACGAACTGCATATCTGATTTGGTTTAATCGACAAAATTTCGACACAGGCATCAATTATTCGCCTCTCTTAATGAAGATCTTCTTATATTATAGAATATAAGAATAAGATGTGTAGATTAGGTACGAGTTATAGACATCACGGCTGTTTTTTCTTGGTATTTTATTCGTAGCAATCACGTTTTGAAAACCATGTTAGAGGCAGTGTTTATGTTGGTCAGAAGAGACAGACGGAGAACTCAGCCAGGAAATGGAGCTTTTCTGCGATCTGGTCCTATTCTTGTATTGAAGTTAACCAATTATCTTTTAATTATTCCAAATTAATTAGTAAACTAAAATATCAGTGTCGGCAGCATTTTCTCTGCGAGTACAAATGAAGCTTTGGGTGATGGTTAAAAGCAATTATTCAATTTTATAAACAACTAGTTAATGACACGCACTGTTTTAACTTCACGCAGCATTCTACTACTGAATACGTGAATTCCTTGAACTTCCTCTAAGTGTTTTCTTCCTTCTGGATGGTAGACGAATTTCTTCCCCCGTGTGAGACTGCCTTGTTTCAAATTTCAAACCACTTACTGCAGTGGTTTGCAATTCAGTTGAAAACAGACTGATGCGTGTCACTTAGACAAACACAATACTGAAAATTTGCCAAATTATTCTTGGTTTTCTCCTATAGTTTTCAGATATTTACAATAATGTTGTCAAAAGGAGTGCAATATTTTCTACAACTGTTTGCAGAAAATATTTTTATAAATATTTATTGTACAAATTACTTGTACGAATATTTTTCATAGCGAAGCAATAAACATTAGCATAAAACTGATTAATTTACTCAAGACTTGCAATCACTAAATAGCAAATATTTGTTACTATACTGTACATTACCGTATCTTGAGTTCTTTCTTATGTAAGGCCTGAATCAATGTTAGGAGCATTTTGGCGAAGAATAAGTCGTTGGAATGTTGCATTTAGATTCGCTGTCAGTCTTCATTTTTTAAGACGAAGTATGAAAAGATGTAAATGGACGTGCATAAAAAGATCTACAATTTCACTTACGGATATGAAACTTACTAGACGTGGAAATTGATGCTTGGTTTGAAACCGGATATCCCTAAAGATATTGAAAAAAACTTCACTTCCAGCAAAGCGGCAGAAAATCGTGGCAATCGGAGACTTCAGTTGGGTTTCGCTTCACAAAGAACGATTTTCACTTCCGTCATCCAAACAAAAAAAATTCTTTGAAACAATTCCGCGTAAGTAACAGAAGATCTCAAAAAAAAAAAAAAAAAAAAGTAATTCTGTGTGCAGTCAGTTTTTTCTTCCGGAAAGGGGAATTTTAAAAAAGCGAAGCTGAAAAGTTACAGTGGGATGAACATGACGATTTCAAGGAAATAATCGTGTGAGTATCAGATTATTAGCACCTTCTTCAGTTAAATAATTACGTAAGAAGACGGCCTTGAAGACTTAGCTGAAATACAGGGCTAGAGCTATGATGTCTCGAAATTGTGTAATATGTCGGGACCTGAAAACCCAAGCGGGTTCGTTTGAATGTCGAAGTGACCCAAATTTAAAACAAACGAGGGTGTACTGAGAAGTTGTGATAATCACCATGGAGGAATTGAGGCCAAACCGTGTAACTTACACGTTATTCTACTTATCCCCCACGAAGTGTGATACGCTGTTTCAGCATCATTTGCAACAGAGGGTTGCAAATGATGCAGCTGTCTGAGAAAAGTCTTTCCCTTGTTGCACAAACCAGTCATTTTTTGTTCTAGGTGTTATGAGAACTTTTCGGTTCCCTTCTCCTCGTACAGCCCTATTTTAGATTCATTTAGTTTCTGTACATCTGTTCCACATTGTTTGGACTTATTTATTTTTGGGTACTTGGGATCTGCAGTTTTGCTTAAATGAGAATGATATAAAGGGGTAATCATTACAAACCACTTAATGATTTTTAGCGTAGTCCTTTGTCTTACGTATTATTTATTCATTATTAAATAAATAAATAAAAGATTTCGGAACGACACAAAGTAACTCACTTTAGTTGAACGGGATTTCACGAAATCTTATTTACAAGTTCTACTATCCTATTCCCTCAGCCATACTGCTGGTGGGGGTAAATATATGCTACCCTACTAGGGAGATGAGCAAGGTGGTTTTCGGTATTGAATCTTGCAATACTATCCTGAGGCTAAAACATTTAACGCTTGTGCCAGATGGTTTCAGAAATACAAAGACTGTCATGGCTTCCGTAGTGTAAACACTGACCGCAATAGTTGCCGAAATCTCACAAGAATTCTGAAGGCCCTAATTGATGAACTCAGGCAAGGGTTGAACTTAGACGAAACGCATGCCAAGCAGAACGTTGTTTCCATTAAACAAAGGAGAGCGAAATTTCAAGCTTGATAAAGGATGCAAACGCGTATTATAAAGAGGTTTAGAAGGAGAAATAACATTGCACACAACAACGTCAGATGTCTTCAAACAGAATGTTTTAGAAACGATTCTTGTACGAAACAGATGACAGATAAGAACGATCCCAATTCATGTCAAACACGAAGCGAAAATAAAACATCGGCGAGTGTCTGATGTCACTAATATATATTTTTATTGTTTGCAATTTAGGTAAGAAAGAGGTGGAAGCACAGATGATTGGAAATTGGGGCTCAACGGCTTTTGCAAGCGACTAGAAAACACAACTGCCATCGGTACAATATATTAACGTGACATTAGACACCCACTGATATTTTATTTTGAATTGTTTCGAAAAGCTTTACAAGGCGTTGGAATTTAAGCAAACTACAGAAATGGGTTTTCTTGTATCACGTGGATCTAGGCACCGAATTCTATAAAAGGTCATTGAAATCTGAACATTATTGATATCGCTCGCAAAATTAGGAAGAGCTGTAAGATTCCTTACAATTAAACAATAAAACACAGCGAAATAAATTTGTGTAAAATGCAAATGATTGAAGTAATTTCTTTAACAGCTAAGCAATAAATGAAATCAGTAAGATTCAATTTAAAATTACTAAACAGTTTTGTCAGGCACATGATGGAAATTAAATTAGAATTAATTATAATGCAAAGTGAAACTGTGAGCTGACAATGTTTCAGCGCAGTTTATCAAAATCGACCTTACTGAAAAAAATTCGCGTCTGCTGATTGGCATACCTGAAAAATAAGATCGGCCACTCCCTTGAAAGTACTTCGTCTGTTTTCTTTTAACTTCCAAATCACGTATATGTGCTGCCATCTAGGAACAAACTAAAAATAATAAATAATTGTTATAGCTGCAGCCTTCGTTGTTTTTTATTTTAGTAATCTTCCGTAAAATTTCATTTAAAATAAGAGCTTTCTGCAATGACTTAATTTTACTGAGTGCTTGTTTTTAATCATGCAACTCAGCAAAGCGAACTATTGAACACACGATAGATACACTGGCTACCATTACAAATATGAAATGGAGGCAGTTGTCGTGGTTTGGGGATTTTTAAGCTTTCTAGCAGCAGAAATGCATTGAACTGCCACGATTACGAACTGTGGAAACGAGCAGCCTACCGATTTCCGAAAATAAAAAGTAGGGTTAGAATGAATTGTCTTCTCCTTTCGGGAAAATGAGAAAGCACGACAAGGTTTTTTTAATAGTTTTATTATCATTTAAAGTTTATATATCGCCCATCTAAGTGTGTTTTTATGCGTCCGAACAGTAGTAATGTGTTTACAATTCTTCTAATTTACATAATTTACATATTATTGCTTGGGAATTAATGTTTACAATTCTTCAAAGCCCGCGGGCCACCTGTGGCCCGCGGAGCTCTTTGCCATGGCCCGCCGGCCATTTTGAAAAAATAACTACTTAACAAATAAAAATTTGTTAAGTAGTTTAATTAAATTAAATAAAAAATAATTTCAATGAAGCCCGCGGGCCACTAAGCTATACTGAGGTATTTAAAATTGTAAGATGCTTTCCAGATTCACAAGGAACGCTGTGCATTTGATACTTTACATAACATCCTATAAATAATAAATAGACATGCTTCTTCGGCCATCTACCAGCGCCAAGCGGTACTTAAGTACTAGTACTAACGTCGCAGACTGAAGCAGTAGTTCGTTCGAGTGCACTGTCTAGTGCCTTCCAGATACATCTCGAAGGTTCTCGATATTTCGTTATTTTCATATAAATACAAGAGGATCTCATCCACAGTCAGTCAGTCGTGATCAGTGTGATATTCGTGTATAAGCGCGCGCAGGTTCGTCCAATAGGCTATGTCAGCCATAGCCTATTGTGGTTTTATATTGCCAGACTTTTTTCATTAGTGCGAGACATATTCAGTGGATAATAACCGTTAAACGGCCATTTTGGATCATTCACCTTCCATCACTATGGCGTTTACTCGTAGACGCCATCACTATGGCGTCTACGAGTAAAAAGCGTAAATCAAGTGATTCTTGTCGCGTTTTTAATGAAAAGTGGACCAATTTGTACTTTTTTGCGCAGATCGACGGTAAGCCAGTGTGTTTAATTTGTCGTGAGTCAGTGTCAGTATCAAAAGAATACAATATAAATCGACACTATGAGACAAAGCATGCGTCCAATTTCGATCGCCTTCAAGGACTGCTTCGTGTGGACAGTGAACCGTCTCCAAATTGATTTAAAATGCCAGCAGGTACGTTTTAAAAGGCAGAGGGAAGAAAACGAAGCGTGCGTCAAAGTAAGTTATGTAATAGCTGAAAAAATTGCTAAAAAATCAAAAGCCTTTTTGGGCGGCGAGTTTGTGAAAGCGTGTCTCATCGCTGCTGGAGAAATTCTGTGCCCAAGTAATAAGGAAGTGTTTAAAAAAAAAAACCGAGATTGTCTGGGGTAACTGTAGCACGACATGTCGAAGAACTTGCCAATGACATTGAAGGAACTTTAAAAAACGGTCGCCCGAATTTACGTCATATTCACTTGCTCTAGACGAGAGCACAGATGTGAAGGATACAGCACAATTGGCTATCTTTGTGCTTGGCATTGGTCAACAATTCACTGTGACAGAAGAACTGCTAGCGCTCGTACCTATGAAGGGAACGACGAAAGGCACTGATATTCTTGAAGCCGCCAAGAAAACGCTCCAACGTTTCTACCTCAGCTTAACCAACTTCGAGGGTGTAGTAACTGATGGTGCCGCTGCTATGGTGGGAAAGAACCGGAACTACAAGGAAAAGATTTCGCCCATTACCACTGTTTAATCCACCAGGAGAATGTCATGAAAATTATTGTGACTGTCATCAGCATTATATATGGCAAGAGGATTGAACCATCGTCAATTTCAAGAGTTTTTGACCCAAGAGTGCGAAGCGGATCATGGCGATGTGGTTTATTATAGTGATATGCGTTGGTTGAGCAGAGGAAAGGTCCTTAAAAGAGTCTTTGATTTAAGGAGCGAAATACAGCAGTTCATGCAAACTGAGGGGAAGCCGACTGCGGAATTCAATGATCCGAAGTGGATGACAGACTTTGCCTTTGTGACCAACATCTCGTTGCATATGAATGACCTAAATGCGCGGCTACACTCCAAAGATCAACTGGTGCACACTCTGTTTGATCATATCAAAGCTTTTGTGACCAAGCTCAAACTTTGGGAGGCACAGCTCGCAAAAAAAGACTTAACTCATTTTCAGCTTTTCGCTGAGTCACAAACTGTTCATTTCTTGATGAATACGCTACAAAATTAGCCGTGTTGCGAAGTGAGTTCGAAGAGAGATTTAATGATTTTCGTAACCAACAGTCTTTAGATATATTTTCAATGTCATTCAGTGTCAATGCTGCCGAAATGCCAGGCTCAGTACAAATGGAGCTGCTTGAACTCCAAAACAACTCTTCTTTGAGAGAAAAATTATTCAATGTGCCCTTGCTTACATTTTACAAAGACCACATTTCTGAGGACGCATTCCTTAATCTTCGCCGGCATTGTTTGAAGATGTGCACTTTGTTAGGAAGCACATACTTATGTGAGCAGTTCTTCTCCAGAATGAAGCATGTGAAGTCCAAGACAAGAACTCAGATTACGGACCAACATCTCGAGAATATTCTACGCATAGCGACTTCCAACATTGATGCCAACATCGACAAGCTGCTCAAAGAAAAACATTGCCAAGTTTCTCATTGACATTGTAAAAAATGAATGTTTTCTTCATTAAATTATCTTTATGAAGCTATTGATTGTATTTACTTATCATGAACCCGACTCCTACCTACGCTCTTAAAGCTGAGTTTGTTTATTTTTATAGGATTCTATGTAAAGTATCAAATGCACTGCGTTCCGTGTGAATCTGGAAAGCATCTTTCAATTCTAAATACCGCAGTATAACTTAGTGGCCCACGGGCCTCATTGAAATTTTTAATGCGGCCCGCACCGTCTGAAAGGTTGAAGACCCCTGCCCTTGGTCATTCACCGTTATAACCACTGAAACAGTGGAAGAATTTAATTCGAATTCTTAAAAACCACAGAATTACCTCACTGGTGTATCAGTTAAAAGGTCGTTTTAAATAAAGTACGCGGTACACACACAAATGCTGGAATGTGGAAATTCTGTATTAATCATTGCCAAAGTTGGAAGAACACGTTGATAGAATGGAAGTATATTTATTTATTTCGAAATGGTATTTTTTTTTTAATTTTAGAAAGAGATTTACTGCGACTGTTTGCAAATTTTACCATTTAACAGTAAGATGATGCTGACATCCGTTCATTTTACACTCCAGATTTAATACAAAATAAATGACCTTTACTTTTCTGTTTATTTATCATTCTATTTTCGAGTGGCCTCTGTATTTATTCTCAACCTGTTTAGGACTATCTTACCGAGGAAATGTTTTTCTTTTTCTGTCTTTCTTTTGGTGAAGCTTACGGAGTCATTAGCTGCACATAACGATCCCGAAGTGCTGTTAACGATAAAATTGTGTCCTTAATCATCCTTAGAGAAATGAAAATTACTAATGACCCCAATATCTCAAGGCACAAAATATCCCTGGAGAAACTCGGTAATTAGCGTCATTGTCAATTTTCTGTTCTTCCCACAACAGCGATTTTGAAACGTCGTTGGTTTTTCTTTCATTCATTGTCCAAGTATTATTTTTGATATTTTCTCTGAGAAATTATTGGCTTTTCTTGTGTGGTAATCGTCTTCTTTGGGAAGCAAAGATGCTGATAGCAAATTTTTATTTCATTTCTGTCGATTGCACAGCACGTGGTTCAATTTTTGTTTCTTCCAGCCAGCGTAATTCCATCCCAAATCATATTCGACTTCTTGATACTTAAAGTGATACCAAGTCTGTTATTAAACGAGGCGACTTTATTGTGCACTAGAAAATATTATTAATGGTCTCTACAAACACGATATTTTCTTTCAAAAAATCCATTGCTCGTGGACATCAATAAGCGAACACTTTTCCATTCAGAAAACGTCTTTTAACGTCGGACGACTTCTTTTCTCTTCTGAGCTGTTCTGCAATTAAACGAGTAGTAGAAAACACAAAAAGGGGGATCATATTCACGAAAATTCCTAAAAACGAATTACTGTAAAATCTTCTGTTCCGTTCTATGTGTTAGGCCTACTGTCCTGTTATGGAGCTAGCTTAAGCCCTACGAAGTCGTAACCGTCTCGAGGATAAGGTGACTAGCCCTATGCCTCCCGATGTATTCTATGGCTGCAGCTGCGTGTGTTCACGGGGCCGGTTTGCCTGCTTTAGGGAGGAAAAATCCCACATAAACTGGGGAGAAAAATCCTGCTGTCCACGCCCAAGACCGGCTAACTTGGCTATGGCTGAGGAAGATCCTTGAGCTCCTCACGTCGACGACGGGAGTCGCACCCAGGAACCTCCTGGGTGCGACTCCTTTATTTATAAAATAAAGCTTTTATTAACGTAGAACTAAATTCGAAGTCTTTAAACATTCTTGAGGATGGGATGAATATTTCGATGTCAAACATGCCCTCGTTATTCTGCTATTAAATTATAATAAAAATAATATCTGTTCAAGCTTAGGCATGTTAAACTGTAGGTTGTTATCCATTGTGTATCGTCAGTCATCGGAAGGGAAGTAAATAACAATAAACATGCTTTACCTCCGAACAACTTTTACGACGTCGGAAAGTATGGTGCACCGTATTTGTATTTTTTTTTTTTATTTGTTAAATAGCTGGTGGAATACGATTTACCGATAAACAAAAAAAACTCAACTGAAAGCGTTCCCCACAAACCTGTAGATTTTTCATTTGCTGTCGGGATACTCGATTTTAATCGAACTGAACTTTGAGTACTGTTATAAGAAGAGGATCGCGAAATTCGTTCGTTGGCGTGTGGGTTTTGACTTTAATGGGCATGCGTCTAATAGTGAAAAACTTTTTTTTGTTTTAATATTCTTTTTTTTTTTATTCTCTAGGTTCAACAAAACTTTGAACTACCACACGACGTTAAAATCACCTGGTAGGTTCATGGAAATTTCGTATTCTTTGTGTTTTCACGAACTTCAACACCGTTTTGAGCAGACCTCATATCCGTGTGGTTTAACGTTTAGGGGGGGGGGCATATAAAGGGAGTTTACCGAAGGATAGAAGTCGAAACTGAGTAAAAAGAAAGACAAAAAGAAAAGTTAATCAGAAGGAGTGGGATTGCAAATAATTTATCAATGTTTGTATTAAGCGTGTTCTCACTGGGATAGAAGGTAGTGAGAAAGCTTTCGTTGCATGACTTGACATTGATTAAATGTTGCTGTTGGAGATTTCAACTCCCTTGGCAACAACATCAAGTAATTCGGAAAGGGAGCTGCCATAGCCTGGTACGCGTTATAGAATAGTGCGATGATTAATTATTAGAAATTAGAATTCAAATGAAATCCGGAATGTCTGTAGAATAATCAGTTAAAGGTCATTCCAAGTGTTCGATAGTTCTCTATCATACTTGGGAAGGAAATTTGCTTTTCAGTTTAGCGCTGGGGCTGTTCTTTCGCGTAAATCGTATTTGGGAATCTTCTAAATCCCCGATCAACAAGGAATAAAAAGCAACATCTGTGTCGTTTTTCAAAAACAATTTCATTTAATGAAGAAGGGATGTTCAGTGTCATTAATGGAGCACTTATAATTATTGGTTTGATCAAAATAAAGAAGATCACATAATTAAAATTATAAACGATCAAAGGAATTCAACATATTACTTTTGGCGTTTCAAGAAAACGAGATTAGAGAGTATTCTTTAATTCCTTAAATATCAAGTTTGCTAAGTGGGATCGTCCATTACCTACAGAATGGTAAATCATTATCGTTTAGGTGATTGATTCTTTGAGATGGCTGGATGTTGGACGACTCGAAGATAGGTAGGCAAAGGTGACACTTTGACTTGAAGTGTCACGAAGTGTCGTCTCGGCACTGTGGACAATTTCAGGAGATAAGAATCATTACAAGAAGAGCTACCACGACCGGAACAGACTGCTACCGGCTATAACGCCAAGACGGATGCCCACGATCTTCTGTCGCCGACTGTCTCTTGAAGCTGTTGCGGCTACAGATGAAAACATTTCCATCCGGATTATCTTAAGATGGCCCAGTTCAAGTAGACTCCACTCAAGTAAAGCCAGTGATTTGTGTCCCATTAACCATAAACCACCGCAGAATTCGTCGAAACTGGTGTCATTAACATGTGACTTGGAGTCTCATTTCAGCCTACAAGCAGATTTTGCAATTGCTCTGGGGAGATAGGAATCATTACTAGAGAAAAAAAAAAAAAAAAAACGAGGAATACCATCTCTCTCTCTCTCTCTCTCTCTCTCTCTCTAACATCAGAGTAAGGAAGACTTACTGTGGAGGTAGTATTCTCGTGTTGTACGGAAGTGATCAATCCCACTCCTCTTCATGTTTTGATAGGGATACCCTAACTGCTCAGTGATACTGGGAAGAGATCCGCGAACCCTATGTGCAACTTTGTAGGAGTGCAGTTGACCCAGATTTTCATGTACGACAATACCGCTGCCCATAAATCGCAAGTGATGGAGGAATATCTTGGCACTGAAAATATCGAACATTTCCCGTGGCCAGCACGATCATCAGACCTAAACCCGATCGAGCATGGGTTTGAACGCCTTGGCCTTCGCATTGCATGCCGACGTCCACCTCCTCGGTTACTTGATGAGTTAAAGTCTGGTAGGTGGATTTATTGGCACAGAATCTCATAGACACCCTTATATCGAACATGGTTCACCACTCTCAGGCCTCTTTAGCTATTCGAGGAGATAATGCGTTGTACTAATGTTATGTGACCATATTTTCGAGCATTGATGTGAAATTCTGTAATGTGATCTTTTTTGGTGATTCTTATGCTGCTGCTACTACTTCTTCCTATGGTGGCTCTACAGCCCAAATCGAGCCCTGGCCTCCTGCCTCTCTAAGATCTTATTTCTCCAGTTTGGATATTGTAATATGATGTTGCTATCTTGACTAATGGTATCCATCCATGTTGTTATTGGTTTTCCTCTTGGTCTTTTACCAAGAATTTTACTGTTTATAGTGTTCTTAGGAATACTGTCATTTTCCATACGAAAAACATGCCCTGCCCTCATTTTTAAATTTGATCCTACTAGATGTTCTGAGTTCTTTAACTCATAGTTGTCTGATCCTACAGAGACCATTGCCATGAGGTATAAGGTACATTACATAGAGGTGTTCTGATACACCTGTATGTAAAGTACTTGATACTTTTCTGACATTTCTCGCTGTACACCTTCATACCAAAATTGTCCTGCTTCATCGCAAACTGCACGAATTACACATTTTCTAAGTGTTTTATTAAGTTGTCGGGCAAACTAGCAGTTATAATAATGTTGTTAATCACTCCTGTGATTTGACTTACTACCAAATGAACATTGTTATTATTTTACCACTAAGTTGCTTCTCTTTTAGGATGAAAAACCCGATGTTTCCTGAAGGAAAAACTCTGCACCTCAGTAATACACCTTCTGTGTCTGTGTGACCATTGGCAGAGAGTAAGACCGATTAGTATTTGTGTATTTATTCGATATTTCATCCGATGTTGGTTAAATATACCACCTACTTGGCAAAAATCAATGAAATGGAATTTTGCTTTGATGTAAGCGTGTCTTACTGTATATAGCCCTACTTCTTTCAAGCATATGAATCATTCGTGTTTAAATATACAAGCAGTTTTGTGTCAGTTGCAACACACACAAAGGCACCTGCGGTGCCACTTGAATTCTAAACTGTGGCGTTCTTTGAGTACGAGTGCAAATATATTTGAAATCCAGTTCATGTTCTCAATGCGCATGATAATACTGGGCTCATTGTTCTGCAAAAGGTCCATGTACAGTTAGTGGCTGCTGGATATATTCGGATTTATCTGATAAAGCAATTCGATAGTGTTACTTTGAAGTAAGTGGCTAAAGTGTACGCTGTTCCTTATTTGAATATGTTTATAATTAAACTGTTTCAGTCTGGAGAAAACTGCTTATGTCAAGATTAAAATAAAATATCCAAATTATTTAAGAAGCCAAATTGTCATTTAATTTCAGATATCCTCTTCTCATTCTCGTAAATCGCGAAAATTCTTCAAAATAATCATATTATGTCTTACGTATATAATAATATTACCTAATTAATTTAATAAAACAGTTAGGGCGAGAGTATCCAATGATAATTCCAGATAAACGAGCAATCGTAAATAAGCATAAGTACAACAGAGACATAAGTACGCAAGTGCAAAAGTATAGTCACTTTTTTTGTGATTTTTGATTCAGATATTTTTCAGATATTCATTAGGCTTTTGACCTTGCGTCTCGTCTGAAGTAGTTGGTAAACATGCAGTCTCCAGATTCACATATTCAGAGTTTTATACTTGTTAGCAGTTTGCAATGCCTAACAATTTTTTATGGAAAAAATTGCATATTTCGGAAATCAGATTGCAATGCTTAATTCTGATTGGCAAAACCAAATATATATGCTGTAGATTGAGGGTGCATCATGAAGCACTTAAATTATATACAACGAACATAAATGAAATAACTTAAAAACACAGACTACGTGATTGATGCTAAAAATGTGACCGCCATAATTTCCTGTGGAATTATGAGGATCTTCTTTCATTATTACCTTTGGGAATGCGCCAAAATTAATTTAAAATTAAACATCAGTTCTCTTGTAATTAAAAGAATTTTGTAGGACTTGAGCTATTTCCAAGGAGCAGTCTTTGTAATTTAACTCTACTTGGTGCGATAAATTTGCTTGCTTCCATCTGATGCGATTAAGCTTTATAAGAGAAATCGAAGTCAATCTTCGATTGTGTGAGCTCCGAATTTTTATGTTATTTCTGTTATTTTTTGTTATTCCGCTATGACCATAGAAATCCATCTTCTCTGGCAAATTTATGTACGTTAAGCGAGGATGCTATAAACTGATGAGAAGATTGGAGGATCGTGGCAATAGTTAAGTTACCTTATGTTGGAAAAAAAAAATTATCGAGCGGTTTTTAGGCTGTGCGTGCGTGTGTGTGTGTGTGTGTGTGTGTGTGTGTGTGTGTGTGTGTGTGTGTGTGTGTGTGTGTGTGTGTGTGTGTGTGTGTGTGCGCGCGCGTGCGCGCGCAGTATGGTGAAAAACAAACAATACTGAATAACTACAAATTTGTTTGTTATGGAGTAAACGGGTTTATTAACAAAGAAATATGTTTACACATGATAATATGCACATTCACAACTATCGGGTGGAATCTTGGTGAAAAAAAATTTTCACCAATTTTCGAGCACGTAATCACGACGGTAGATTATGTGCTCGAAATGGGCACCTTGTTTTTCAAGACAGGTTTCGAAGCGTATGCGAAGGTTCTCTGTCACCTTGGAGAACAAGGATTGGGACATCAGATATATCGTGTGATTTTATCCCTTAGTTCATCAAGGTTTGAAGGCGGGTCATGGTGGAATACCCATTTTTTCAACATATCCGAAACGATGTTATCAAGCGATGCGAGATCAGGAGAACGTGAAGTGCATGGGAATTCTGTGAACCTGGAAATGAGCCTCCCGGGAAGTGTTCTTATAAATAGACTAGAACCACGTAATGTGTGACAGGTTGCTCCGTCTTGTTGAAATACCTGTACAGGAAATGGAATATGTTTTGCACGAGACATCCTATGCAAATTCTGGATGAACAGAACCAACACATTCTCGATGTAGCGTTCGCTATTCAAGGTGATGGTTGTATCACCCTCTTCAATGAAGTAGGGCGCAATTATGCCATGGTCGGAAACCCACACCATGCGATGAACTTCTCGCTGTGAAGAGGTTTCTCTTGGACAAATTCAGGTTTCGAGAAATCAAGAAACCTGTAGGTTCGTCTGTTTACCGCTTGAATGGAAATGTGCTTCGTCCGAGAATCAGACATTATGGAGGAAGGACAGATCTTCGTAGACATTAGTCAGCAAGCATGCCCCCCCGTGTAGCGTAGTCTGTTTGCTGTTAAACACTGACCCGTTTGAATGACGTACGAAAAGGCACTCAGTTCCTTGAGGATTTTCTGTAGTGGCCCCCTCAGTATCCCAAGTATTACCGCTGTACGGCGTTGACTGCGTTTCGGAGACTGTAACATTCGCTCCATCACACGTCCGTGATTCTCATTTGGGTTAACAGTTCGTAGTCGTCCCAAGTACCCTTTACATTGCGGTAGACTGCTCCCAGTACGTCGGAACCTCTCAATTAAGGCAATGATGATACTATTGCTTGCGGCACGCTTACCGAAACGACGAACAAACTGCTCACAAACGTGTCGTACGCTTGGACCATTTGCTCTACCAACTCCATATGAACGAAAATAATGCTCAGCAGTAAAAGTCAACAACGTCAACATCATTGCTAAAGCTAAATGTAATGACGTAAACTCTCCACGTGCTCTTCTATTAATGTGTATGCAGTCGAACGGCATAACTCGTGTACTTAAAGGGACTTCGAAGTTCAGTACTTTTTTTTTTTTTTGCGCCATACCATATAATCAGATTTAAGAAACGATATCAAAAGGTGTCGCTAAATCTCCCATAAAAGTAAAAACGATTTTATGTAGGATTTAGTAACTTTTTTTTTTCTGTAACACGTTCGAAAATTTCCAAGAGTGCCTGTCTGGTTCTTTGCTATTCCTGACTATAGAATTCGCATTCAGAAATCGCCTAACTTTTGGGAATGCTACTGATGTGGACAAATATCTGCTAGTATGTGTGGATTTAAATAAGCCGAACTTGCGATTAATATTCTTGGATGCCCTCTTTGCAGTAGTTAGAAGGAAGAGTCCCTTTCTTGTTGCCAAGATAAAACCGATTCCAGGACAAATTATATAAACATCGTCTGCATATCTAAACCGCGCTTTGGGTTTGAGAGGACCGCTTCTGAATCAAAAGTTCAAAGAATACCATACCAAGTCAGTAAGGAAAAATCCATTGCCCATCTTCAGTTTGTTTTCAGAACCAGTTACTCCAGATAAAATAGCCTAAATTAAGGCAGGTTATTAATAAATAGAGGGAAGGCGCATAAAATCCAACTAAACGATCCTTCTGAATTAAAGGCACGGTAATTATTGTTTTTAAAGGGATTGTTTAAAATAAGTTTTATGTGGCGTCCTATTTGAATGAGAAGATCGTGTACTATGTATAAATCCGAACTTAAGAAAGAGTAAAAAAAAAAAAAAGATTAAATATTTCAAAAACTGTCAGATTTGGAAAACTTCTGAAAAATGGAGTTCAGGACTCGAATGCTGTTGTTAGTAAGAAATAAAAGGAAGTTACCATATTTCCTGTTTAACTGCCATTAAATTATAAAAATTTTAGAAAAGTGCAAAATATTTGTTGCTCAAAATCGTTTTTGATGTAATTTCCGTTTGATTAATATCGGGTGTATCTAGGGAAAACTTTCTCGCCAATGTTTATTTTTTGATAGCTGTTTATTATGACGAAAGAGTTGAGAAATTCTGATGAGATACTTTTAGCCTGCTCAGCACTCCCTTTGCAGCTTCGTTGTGTTTTCAAACGAAGCCGAATTAGCTGACCCGCGACGGGAGAGAGTTTACCCTCTCGGGAACACACAGGCCTTCCTGTGAAAAGGCAAGTAACACACTTTCGTTCACGACTTAGCCACGGTCTTTGTCGCTCACTCTAAATAACCCTTTCTCTCAGAAGATTGGCTTTTAATTTCAGCTATGTTTCTTGTCGACTGCGTTCGCACTTTCAGCTTTCCATTCTCACTTACTTCTGTAAGTCGCAATGGATTCAACAATTTTAGCTCAAGGATATTCGTAAGTTAAATGCAGTTAAATTATAACTAAAGTTTAACTTCTGTTGTAACTCATAAACTTCGATTTTTCAAGATAAAAAAAAAAAGAAATAGCGTTTTTCTCAATATTTTTAGAAAACACATTTTTATACTGTGTCATATCTAAATTTAGAATTAAGACCTTAAAACACTTCGCTGTAAGTCATCTATTTATTCTTTCTGCATGTTTACTGAAAAGGTCTTTTGTTTCAAATATGTGGATGTCCTATATATGGATGTTTCCCAACTTTTAGTTAGATTCAAAGCGACAATCACAATACATTTATTACTTATAAGTGCAGATTTTATATGTTCATGTATATTTTATATTCATGGAAAGAAAATAAGTAATCCTTTTCACTATAAACTGCATAACAGATCACTCTTGGAAGGGTACATTCTGATTAAGCAAAAAAATTCTTAAAGTTTGCACTCCTCTCGGTTATAACGAGTTTCGGATATAAAGGAATTTTTTTTCACATTCCCCAGCGGGTTTTTTTCCCTACTCATAGTAATGACCTGAGTTATATCAACTTTGGCTATAATGGATCTTCAGTTTTATCGGATTTCTTTGCAGTTCTCAAAAAGAAAATATAATTGAGTAATTTGAATTTGAGGTTCATCACTCACAGAGTCCTTTGAATCCTGCTTTGTTCTTGATAGAAACGATCATTGAGTGTTGCAACTTGTTCGTAACGAAACAGATGAAGTTAATAAGCGGAATGATTTTGCAGTTTCGTAGTATTTTACCCCGAAGAATATGTTCCCGATACACTTCTATTGATGATAATACGGCAGTTATGGAGATTTCCAGAGATCATGTGATCATTGCTATTCTATGTAACCCTATCTAATCATGGTGTGTAACTAATGAAAGTAATGATGAAAGTTAAACGACTCTTTGAACGTGCGAAGTGATGCACTGAACACTGCAAACGCTAAATATTGAAAGATGATCTGTAACAGTATATATTGCAATTCAGTAACGAATACGCCCAAGTGATTTTTCCCAAAATGATCAGAGCTCTCCCTTTGTTTAATTGTATGATTTATTTCAATAGCTGCAATAAAAATATTATTTATCCACTTTGTGATCTGATTAATTCTTAAAACTAATATAAATGGCAAAAAATATATTTTTAAAAAGTTAAATGGAAACTTTCAAAAGAAAACAGGAGTACTGATGCTACGACAGTTTCAATACTTCCTGACTATCTCGATTAAAGTTTGCAGCTGTGGGAGAAATGCGTTTACAGCACACATTTTAGTTCCAGCGTATTACCCTAGGCCACAGCTTGTTCCTGAAAAAGAGAGGTTGCAAGGGTTTTTTTTTTTTTTGCTTTGTTTTTATTGTCCGGATTTAATATCCTGGTAAGAGCATCTTCAGACTCTTTGCTGGACAGCACGAAAACTTTAACGAACAGATGTTTCTATGGACTGTGATCTCCCTGCCTTCCTATCTCCCGCAATATAAGTTTTTGCTAAGAAACAGTCGGAAGAAAAATAGCTGTTGGCAGAGAAAGAAATACGATAAACTTTCCAGGCAAGTTTAGATAATTTACTTTTTTTTTTCTAGTGGAGAATTAATAAAAGTGAGACATGTGACGCCAGAAAAAAGAAATAAAAAATGTCCAATTTACCCTGAAGATCTCTGGAATAAAAATATCTGATAAAATTTCCTCGAAAGAAATCGATAAACCGGAAAGAAAACAGAGCAGCCACAGTGATATCTCGACTACACTTGCGCCTTCTCTTTTCCTTGCTTCCATCTAATCCGCGCTTTACGCGACAAAGAAAATAGAGCGAAAGAAAGAGACAGAATTGAAGCGTGGTGTATACGAAAACCAACATATTGTCTAATCCAACTCTGCTAATCAAAGAGAGTTTCGATGCTTGTTGTATATCTTTATTATGCAATACATATTTGTAAAGTGTTCGTGGAACTCAACGGTTCATACACACCAAATGTGTTCGTCTGCTTAGGATTATTTCTAAGGTGGACGACGTAAGGTCACAGCATGGAGTAAAATCATCCACCTTATGCCAAGTCCAACTAACTCTAACAAGAAAATGTTCCTATCCTCTTTTGAGTCTGTTTATCTAAGTGTGGAGGGATGGGATCGTTCTTCCCACTGCATGGTCACGTATATACAAGGCTAGCTGATTATTATGGATATGATAAGCATACAAAGAAGCTTGCTACTTTGACATTCGGTAGTGAAACTGTACGATACGCAACGTCGTTGAAATTGTTTTAACAAATAATATCAGGTCTGCCCTGACTTTTGGTGAGATTATAATTTCACCAGAAGATGCTCTAGTAGACGTTACTGACAGCTTAATTTACCTTCCTTCTTGCAAAATAGTGTCGTATAACGAGAAAATACGTTATATTTTTTTCTCTTTTAGTTTTAACTAAGATTGTTTTAAATAGCTTTTTTTTTTTGCTAAAACTAAAATGACTTACTACTTTTCATGGCTGTCCCCCTAAATGAAAAACGCATTGCAAACAAATCCTTTAATATTGCGTTGATCGTGGTCCATTAAAATTGCTTTCAATGTTTTAAAATCATTGTTTGGCACAGATACGGTTTTATACGCTTCACCTTAGGAAGCTTTTTCTCTGCATCGGTAAACAGCAGCCGCTGTAGCAGACATCCGCTTTCTCCTCTGCTGCCGCAGGTGTCTGCAAGATTTTTCTGTTTGGACTGAGGTTTTGACGCTTGAAGAAAAAAAAAACTTTTCTTTCTTGTAATAATAATAAACACTAAAAACTTTGACATCATTGTGAAGAAAAACTCTTCAGAAAGAGTTTTTCTTCACAATGATGTCAAAGTTTTTAGTGTAGAACTAATTTATAAATTAACTTCGTGGATGCCATTTACTCACCGTGTTTTTGTACCGAAATGACAAAGCTGGAAGAACTGAATTTTCTGATCATTTACAAGTAAAAATGGCATTCATCTGAAGAAGTCAGCATAGAACTGTTACGTTAGTGAAACACGTTAATTTAAACATAAGATGGAGAATATGGAAAGAGTATAAATATTGATAGGTATTTAGTTTTATTAACAAAGTTTTTAAAATGTTTTAGATTAAAATATAGACCTTAAAAATACTTCAAAATGCAGTGCCATCAATATCTAAAGATTTTATAAACAGTTGAATTGGTAACAAATTATTATTAGTAGTAATAGTGTAAAAGACTTTGAAGCTAGTGGTAAACTTGGTTATCTCAAAACTATGTTGAATAAACTGTTGGCCGAGTGTACAGCCCTTTATTCTCCAACCAATAGGCTGTAGTTATTGTTATTTGAGAATTGTGACCAAAGTTGCACAGAGCAATGAGGCCAACATATTATACCTCTTAATGACTTGTGACTCCCGTATGGACATCTAACTCACCTTCAGATGAAAATACCTATAAATGCTCTTCGCATTCTAGATTCGAACCCAGGTTTTTCCAACCAAGAGCCATTGCGAATATCAACAGAGCAAAGGAGCCCCCCCCCCCCAAATAGCCAATGGATTCGAATTCCGTTGGGGGCACTAATGTTTGCGAATATCTTTAAAAGGTGATTAACGATTTTCGATGCCAATTTTCAAAATGGCATGAAAAAGTGTGTTGGTCTTTAAAGCAGGATTCTCCAGGATTATCTTAATGCTTAAACCATTTACTGTATTAATGTACAATAGATTTATAACATTTTGTTGGCGGGATTTGCATTAAAAAACAGTACAAATCGGTAAATTACCACGACTCTCTCTCTCTCTCTCTCTCTCTCTCTCCCCCCCTCCCTCCGTCTTTCTGTCACTTTATCCTAGCGCGTAAAGTGACAGAAGGAAGTTTTGGTACTTCTGTGTGCTGTGCTCAAAGGATTCAAATAACAAACACGTTAGCAGTTCATCTCTAGAGAGACCCGAGTTCGAATCCTGTATAGGAAGCTGCGAACTTGATATACGGGTCAACTTGAAGATGAGTTTAGAGATTCAACTTGATGAATTTCAACTTGAAGATGATATAATATTCATATGCCTACCGAGGAACGTCTTTTACTTCAAGTAGGCCAGAAGAACAACGCAATTACCAGACTGGACCTAATAAACAGCTTTAACAGTAATTCTAAGCAATCCAACCCATTTCTGTTCATCTACAACTTTATACTTCATAGCTTTGTTTATAATATTTTAATATCATCTCTCTGTATATGAAAATTTTGAAGCACATTAGAAGGGATTGTAGCGGGAAATCTTCTATAGAGATAAAAGTTTTTTTTTGGTTTTTGACAAGTACCAGAGACCTTCAATCAACATGATTGTTTTGGTATTAGGTGGCAAATGATTTGCCACCTAATGATTTCACAAACACAAATGTTGAAATTGGGCACTGCCTGGAATATACTGATGGGTATGTTCCGTATGGAAATGCATACAGAAATGGGAATGCATTTCCATTCCGTAAAACAGCACATCAGAGCGCATTTTAACTTGGTTAAAATTTCCAACCCCTACACTACCTTGAAGGTATCCACCTAATAAACGACCGCCAGTATGGATTCCGTCGCTGCTGATCAACAGGAGATCTGCTCACATATGTCACCCATCTCTGGACAAGTGCAGTGGAAAAGTTTGGCAAATCTCAAGAGGTTGCACTTGATATCTCCAAAGCCTTTGACCTATCTGGCACAAAGGCTTACTAAGCAAACTCCCATCGTTGGGTCTGTCTCAGGACTTCTGTAGTTGGAATGCCTATGTTTCTGTCTGGACACACACACAATGTGTGATGGTAGATGGTTCCTTATCCTGTCACCATTCAACTAATACTGGGATTCCATAAGGTCTGTTCTCTCACCAACTCTCTTCTGTATATCAATGACCTACTTCAACTGACTTCCAACCGAATACACAGTTTTGCAGATGACAGCACATTGCACTCCTTCCTTTCATTTGACAAACCCTACTCTACACAACTCACTTCAACCCACAGAACATCAACCACCACTGACCTCAATTCTGATCTCCAATGGGATTCAGATAACCTCGTCAATTTAAATGCTAATAAAACCCGATTCTGTCTTATTTCTTATAAAAAAAGAACCATTTTTTCTCCCAGTATTTTCTCCCAGGCAACACTCAAATTCCCAGACAATTTGAGATTTCTCTTCTTGGAATTGCCCTGACATCAAGCCTCTCCTGGCATAAACACGTCACAACCATTGCATCCTCAGCTTTCACAACCACAAACTGTTCTCACATATGGTGTGGCACCCACCAAAAGCTCCCTCAAAATTCTTGACTCAATATAGAGGAGGGCAATTAGATTGATTAATGATCCATCTCTTGCCAACTCGCTCCTCTCACCTTCACACAGACGTTTTTGGTTTCTGCAACCTGTGAATTCTACAAATATTTCCATGGAAAATGTTAATCTGAAATGACATCAATAAATCCCACATTTAGTACTAAGCTCGTTGGAACACGTGCAGCTGCTGCTCAACATCCCTTCACTGTGCACCTTGAAACCCATAGAACAAGTTTCCTTTCCTCCTCCTTCATCCCTGCTATTGATGTATTGTGGAACAATCTTCCCCAGATGTGTTCCCAAGGAATACAATTTACAGTCATTTAAATCAAATGTGAATAAGTTTCTTCTTTCCCAACCCACTACCCATATACGGTACTAATGTACTATAGGTTGACCAACCAACCGCCTGTTTATGGGCTCAACATAAAAAAAAAAAAAATTGAACAGCTTTCAAAACGAACTGGAACCTGTGCCTTTGAGAAGAATACATAGATTACTTGTCATGTTAAAGAGAAGATGGTCCAAAACATCTTATTCGTATCGCATACTCCGGTAGAGAATAAGGGAGGAAAATGTGATCAGGATCGAAGTACCCCCAAACGCCATTGAGGCGAGTGCAATTTCGAATCCACCACACTCCCAACTTATCTTCTTCGTGGAATACGCTACTAGTGTGTTTGTCAACAAATACAACCTAAAATCATTCAAGAATGCCATTAAGTAATTTTGTTTTCTTAATATTTCTTGCTCATTCACTGTACCAGAGTACACTACACATCAAGGAAACTAAAAATTGGGTTCATGATAGTTGGATATGCATGAGGGAACACGATTATCCTATTACCGTAAAATATTGATAGAATTCCAATTGAATGATGAGGATTTCTTCTTCTGTATTAGTACTACTGGTGCATTTCCATATATATATATATATATATATATATATATATATATATATATATCAGTAATATTAATAATATTGTGCGTATAAATGAAGCTAGCTCTTCTCTACACAGCGATCAAATTGATTAGATCCATGTTTTAACTAAAACCACCGGTCTGTCACCATCGCCATTTTGAAGCCACGTGTATTAACATTCTCGTTTGATTCCCAACAGACATTAACATGGTTGCCTGTGCACACCATTTCATTCTACATTGGAGAAGCTCTTTGCTAGTTTGCGACAAAAAAAAAAAAAAATATATATATATATATATTTATTTATTTATTTATTTATTTATTCTCCTAACATCCTCTTCTCGTGATATGATAACAGTGAATTCATTTGCATAAAGTTTCCTAATTTTATATAAAAAATGGGGGTGGGGAACGTACATCACAGTGGAATGTATTACCACTCGTATGTATGTCACCACACAGGTTAAGTTGACGGCAATACTTTCTCTAAATATGATGATAATGATGCACCCTGTCCTCCCTCAAATATTTTTTGCACCTTTCAAACATAAACTTATTTAGAATGCAAATAGATTTCTTTAGAATGCATGACGTTAGACCTATTGAAAGTATTTATTTTTCGACAAAATTCTAAAGATAATTTGATCACTATAAGATCTCCTAAAGGAACTTGTATAAGAACTCACGCTGGCAGAAAAATTAACGGCCAACATTTCCACCTTACACGAGTAAAAATTCAATGACAGTGTTGTCGTAAATTCTCCAGCCTTTTTTTTTGTCCTTGCTTTGCTTAGGTAGCACGCAGCGAAATGCGTGCCCACGAGTTTCATCAGGCAAGGCCTTTGTTGCATTTCACGAGCAACCGCATGCAGAATGGGCTTTTGCTGTATTTGTTATGACGTCCAGCAAATTTATGAGGTTTTTCTCAGCATCTATGTCTGCCTTGGCAACACAGTCATTTATACTTTACCGCCTTAATTTATTACAGAACTTCTTTTGTAATGGATCCCAAATGGTCTTAGATGATGGGCACCTTTTTTAATACTTTAGCATGTTATGTAATTTTTTTCCAGTATACTTTTTTCACGCTCTGCCCGGTTAGTAGCTAATAATACCAAAAGTAATTAATAAATGTGTAATTTAACTCAATAATAATGGCTTTCACATGAAAGAATAAGGTATTCTGAAAAGCAAGAAGTGTTGTATTACGGTTTGTATAATATGCTCATAACTAAAGAGGGCGTTGCTCAAACGATGGTATTTAGATAGCAATGTGAATTCTAAGTTTGCGTCAGCAAGCTTTCAATTAAGATTGTTTAAATGCTAGCAAGTGTTATTTTTTTATTTATTTCTTACCAGCCTTTATCCCCTTTAGTAAAACTAGTGTAAGGGAGATGTTTTAAAACTCATTCTTAAACAAAGAGATGATGATCATGAATGAGAGATGTTGGAACCTCATTCCAACAAACGTGTCACTTTCAATCCTTTCCCAAGCAACTAAAAACTGACTGAAACAGAACTGGTTACATTTTATATCAACAAAATACGTACTACTGTGTGTGTTATAAGTGCTATAACCCAGTAAGCAAAATTTCGTGGTTGATCATGAATGTTCGATAACAACAATTGGAGGAAACGTGATCCGTTTGATAACCTAGTGGCATTGGACCAGTTCGTTAGCTGAAATTTTGCTTAAGTCAGTCTGTTGCAGAATAAACCAAAATAACTCTGCATGGTATGATTCACCCCGTTCAACAGTTCAGAAAACTCCTCGCGACTGTTTTTTTTTTTTTTGCTGAGTGCTTTGTTCAAACATTGAAGGAAAGTAATAATTTTCCTGTACTTTATATTTCAAGTTTCACATTTAGAAATGACTGAATTAATATCATACGACCATGGAGTTCATTTCACGCTCTCACGAACTGTAAACACGCTTTCCTGAACTCTCATAGTTGCCATTTTTTCAGAATTCCTCATCAAAAGAGAGTTGAGAGGAAACTGGAGTGAAGGATTAGTCCATACATTATATCGGACGTGCACTCTAGCAACGCTGCTTGAAATATACTGGGAGTAATGACTTTATAGGCAGGTGAAAATTAGAGCATCATTTGGCAGAATTCGGCATTGCTTCGATGCTCAGAGGGAGAATGTATGTATGCGCGCAGTCGTGACTCCGGTTATTCATATAGAAATGGATTGCGCACATCGGATATGTAGGCAGTTTGTGCAATGCAACATTGAGATGTACTATATTCGTGTATGGTGGTTCTCCTTCTCAGCGAATAAAGGTTCCCTTCACTAATCTTACAGGTCCCCCATGGAACCCTCATGCACCTTCTGACTGAAGGATATCTGGCAGTAATCACGACTTGCATACTGCTGCTGTTGTACTATTTTTGCACTGTGTTTTGGATAATAAAGTGCTTATACTCGAGACATAATTACAAATACGTCACACCAGTTCCAGATATTCAGAAACTTCAATTTTATCTCCACTCAGAGAAACAAAAATATTTTAAGCTCATGCATTTTTTAAACGATTTATAAGTTTCTCTTCGCGTATTCAACAGGTTTTCTGTTACAACAGGAGAATACCTCATCTTAACACTAATTACGGGTATAGACCATATTGGTCTGTTCCAGTCTCATTATCCATCCAATATCCTTTTTTGAGGTCTACTCTGCCTTCTCTTTCCAATTGGCTTATATTTTAGTATTTGTTTAGGATGTCGGGTGTTGGCCATTCGGTTTACATGTTCAATCCATTTTTGTTTATTATTGTTTAGTTTTTCTTCTATTGATTTTGTTTTTAGAATTTCTTTTAAAATATCTTCGTTCCTTTTTTTTTTTTTTTGATCTAATCTGGAGATGGAGGTTTTTCGTTCCTCAAAACAAGCACTTTCGCCATGTGATACTCATATGTAGAGAGAAAATACTATCTTACAAGGAAGACGGCGGGAGAGTACTTTGTTCTATAATAACTCCCTAGTAAAGTAGCATTGCTACCCCCACCAAGCAGTGGAATGAGGAAACGCCCACTCATATACATGTTACGGGGCAACTTGTTAGAGCGTTAGATCTCCTCGGTTCAAGAATGCTGCACATATCAGATTAAAAATTTAAACATTACACTTTTAGATGCTACTGTTAATATTCATTTCCACATGCTAATATTAATACTAAAGTTGAACTAAACCCCAGATCTGTCATTTCAAACCATTTTTATGTTTTATTCTCATTTTAAATAAGGCACCTTTTGTCTATCTTTAATATTAATGTTAATATGTTCAATCACATAAACACTTTTCCTAGATGGTGTGGCTTTTTCAACAAACTTGTATCTCATGATGGAGCTAGAATAATTCTTAAAATGTTTTTGTTGTTGAACCTTGTGCCACGTTAAAGTTTTCTTTACTAACTTACGAAAAAAATTGCTTGTTTTAGTGAAAAGCAGAATGGGATGTATAATAACATCCGCATGCTATTGAATGGCTAATAATTTAGTTGCTTTCTCCTTACTGTCATTAGCTTGCTCTCCAGCAGTTTCCGAGAAGACATAAAGCTAGGCGTATCTCTTAAATGGCCCCGTGCATTCATGAGATACTTAACTCACCTGTAAAGTAGATAGTTTTCCCAAACTTAAAAGGCACGTGCATGTTTATGGAGGAGCTTCTCATAGTCGACCGACCTCCTCTCTTTTATTCATTTCCATTGAATAGTCTTAGATACTGATGGAATAAACGCACAACTACTGTGAAAACACGAGTTTGTGAAGAGAACTCAGCAAGTGGTGTGTTGATATTGAACGAAATAAATCACCTGGGAGAGTGTGGAGCGTGCGGTGTTAATGAATATCTGCTGGAGAGGTTACTTCTTTCTGTTTAACAAAAGAAAGTTGAAATATTTACATGCGTTGAGAAATCTTTGAGTTATAAAGACTGGGGTTGTGTGTCAGACAATAAATATTTATAAAGTTTTTAAAAAAGTTTGACTGTTGTGTTCGCTGAATAGGAAGATTGAAAGTAATTTTGATTACATTTGGTCAATTTTAAAATTAAAATTTTAAATTAACTGACAAGTAATCATTGAATTCATCTCCACCTTTGTGTCTTTTGGTGGAGATGAATTATATGATTACTTGTCGAAAACTTCAACGTAACTCGAAATTAATATCGCTAAGACAACATTGACCAATATGTGTTCTTGTGATAGTAGCGAATGTGGGTCGAAAACCCTATAAATGAAACCTCCGCGCGGAACATATAATGTATTTCAACTGGAAGTGAGCTGGTGGAGCTAATTTGAACAGAGCAGGAGATTTAGTTTTTCATTAGTAAAGTCGGTTTCCCTTCCAAGCAGACTTAGACTCAAGTATACACTCAACTAAAAGACATAGCAAGAACCTCCGTAGTTTAGTGGGTGTCCGTCAGTTGGAGATACCTGAGGTTGAATCTTATCTATGACGTGAAGAATCTTTAACGGAGCTTTTCAATTCAAGATGAGTTACCTCGACTCATACGAAGGTAGTAAGGTTTTCCCTCGTTGAAAAACAAACCTTCCGAGAATAAGCAATTTTTCATACAAAATGTACTATAGGCATAGGACTGACCATCCTTTCCTTGTAATATATTCTCCTTCTCACATTAGAATTAACTGCTGGATAATAATGGATAATTTGATGGTAGGTGAATTTCATCGCACGGTGTTGAGACCACCTCATTATTGGAGGCTGAAAAAAGAATCTATATTTGGTCACCAGAGTAGAGTTTCCGGATTATTTAACCCTCACCCCAAGTGCAGAACTAATTCATTGTACGAATACAACTATGCTTGTGTTATCGTTTAAAAAATGCAATGTTATGTGCAGAATTTCTACTGGCACGCTGCCAATAGAATTGCACTCAACTAAATGACAACTAAAACCCTTAGAAATATCATAAACATTCTCAAGCGGGCTAGGAAGCAGTAACGAGATGAAAGGACCAGCATTCCTTTTGAAAATAACAAAACGTAAAGTTTGTAAAGATAATAAAGACAGCGTCCCAATGCTTTTTTTTAACGAAGGCGTTCTTGAAGTTTTCATAAACGAAAAACAAAATTGTCCTTTACATGCGTTTCTTTATCAAGAATTGTATCGTAAGTCCCTAATATGAACGAAAGAGCTTCTTCCACTAACGGTTTCTACATTACTGCTTCCATAAAGCTGATGGGTGCCCTGTTTCCACTGTTATTTTCCAAGAAGTGCACTTGCATGTTGAGAAAAGTTAAAGTGTAATAGTCCTTTTCTTCCATCCATATGCCATTTATCCGTCAATAACAAGTGTAAAAATATCGAAGGGGAGTGTATGTCAGGCATGCTTCCATTTTAAACTTTCCTAATAACTTCGGTGAACCAGTGTGTTAATGTAGTCCTCGATACCACAACCAAGATTACTTTATTGAACTTGTCTGCCACAAACGACGTCAGTTCTAGTGGAAATCGATATATCCTCTTTCTTATATGTGATTAATGTGCACAAAAATGATTAGTTCGATGTGAAACTGAAATTTTAACAATGATATTTATTTGGATTGCCATGGAGACCACGCGCCTAGACCAATATCGAAAAACGTAATAGCTGCCTTGTTGCATTTCTGACAGAGTGTTTTTCCACTGATGGAATACGCATACAAACATCCATGCTCAGTAAAACTTCTGGTTCTCTTCATAAGTATACAACGATACATGACAGCATGCTGAAAGGGATGATAGAATATTTAAAAAGCTTTTGTTAGTAAAAAATATTAAACCATTAAGTTTTTTAAATTTCCTAGATATGATGTATAAGGCGTGACCCAAAAGATCTCGAAGTTTTTTTTTTTTTTTATTATTATTTGACTCAGAAGAAAAAGTTCGCAAGGCCAATAGCACATCTTAAAGTAGTTTTATTTTTTGAATGCTAAAGGTCATAGTCAGTGGAGAAGACAGACTGATGGTGTTCAAAGAACAGAAGCAGATGGAATGAAGGACAAGTAGTGTTGGTCGGAGGCGGATTATAAATGGCTGTTGATTGACCAACAGTGCTCTTCGTCTTACAGTTTTGAAAGGAGAGTGGAGAATGACAGCGCCCAGTTCATAAAGTCTGTTTAAAAGGCGAAAAGGTCAGAAAGCTGTCTTTTAAACAGAGAGAATAAATGGAGTGATCCTCTGTGAGAGGAGGCCATCGATTAATTTTAGCGAGGATGTGCTACCACCACCACCAATGTATAAACACTATTCCAGGGTACGGTGGATTTGGCATTTGGATATCTGGGTGCTATAAAAAGTATTGAGAAATGAGATCTTTCTTTCCAGAAATTAGGTAGGATTGTGTGCGAGCAGGTCATTGACATACAGGAGAAAAACACTCCTGCAGTGGTGGAGAAATGGGAACCATCTACCATGATACTAATGCGCAACCAGAGATGAATCTGGCGACCTAGATGCAAAAAGTAAAAGGCAGACCATAGAATGGTACACATACCGGCCACTGAATTAAAAAAATTATTTAATACCGTGTTGGAACTCATTTAGCCCGAATTACAGCACATATGCGGTTTGGCATAGATTCCACAAGGTGTTGGATGCATCTACGTCTACAACATACCAGGCCTTCACCAGACCAGACAGTCCTTTAACTGGCTCAGATTTGGTGGAAGAGGACTGTCTTCCCGGATCTGTTTTTCTGACGTATCCCATTGGTAGAAAAATTACATTCACAGTGGAGTTCAGATCCGGGCTTTGTGCGTGTGGTCATGCACTTACTTCCGTTTCTACTCTATCTGTACAGAGCAAGATGAATCGTAACTCGTTAGACCACATGACAGTCTTCCAGTGTCCAGTCACGGTATTCTTGACACCATTATAGGCGAACTTTCAGATTCTTGACAGAAATCAGTGGTTTCCTTATAGACATGCCAATCCTATTTTACCTATCCTCTTCATTTCTTTGCGTTCGGTGAGAGATGAGTTGGGAACAGTCTTCATTAAATACTTTGGTCAGTTGCTACATACAGGAAGTTCTTTTTGTTCGCATAAGCATTCTCAGTCGATGGTATTCTCTTTCCTGACAGACCTTCTTAGGACCACAGTTACGTCTCTTAGACAAGCCATGTAGGTTATTATTTTTTCACTGATAAAACACCTATTTTCAAAAATCGTCGCTCCAGCCATACAGGCACTTACAATAAACCCTTTATCGAACTCTGAAAGATCCTTTGTTTCTCCCATTGCGATCAACACTATTGAGATTACTGAAACACGTGTTCTAGTATTCTAGTATCTCTCACCAAGTATTTTGCATATACGCTGCATACGTGACGTTTACTTACATCTACATAGAGATTTCTAATTCAGTGGCCAATATGTGCAGTTTGCTGAAGAGACCTCTGTAGATATAATCAAATGTCTTAGAAATCTTGAATGCAGTCACTTCAGTTTCTACCCTAGCTTCTGTTCAGCTGTGGGTAGTAAAGGTTAGGAAATCAGCTGTGGATCAGGAGTGGTGGATCCGTGTGGTGAAGTGCGCTATTATGGAGTCAGTAGTTCGTTCTTAGTTGCGGGTAGGGAAGAACACTTTGCTTAGTCATCATTGCAGAAGTTGAGAGAAGAATGGTGCCAATGATACAACAGTATGAGAGCAGTGGAAACGGAGGTGGATAAAAGCCGCATCCAGTGACCTTTAGCTAGAAACCAGAAAGCTCGCCTTTGGAACAGGAAGCTCGCCTTTAGCAGAATTCGAATTTCCTTTAAGAAGCAAAGAACCTTTAAGAATCTTTCAAGTGAAGATGAGTTAGCCCATCTTATACAGTGACGGAAGAGTTTCTCCTCCCAGCAACTGGTCTTTTACAACAGACAAACCTACCAGAAGAACAGACACACTCTATATTTCCACTCTGCCAAACACACAGGAGAGCCATCGGCCAAACCGATGTCTTAGACTGAGACAGAAGTTTCCCTCTGCGCAAAACTGCAATTTTAGATTTTTAAATTAATAAAATTGCGTGCGTTCTCCAGAAAACTTCAATTAAGAGACATACTACGGTAGCCTCATAACCTGAGTTGCTTCGGCCTCAATTTCCACCAAGCCAAGCCAAATCGAAATGTGTAACAAATTATTCCTCTCCGCTGATTTACGTATATTAACCTCAGCATGACTCTCCTCCATGCTCAATTTTCTCACGATGTTTTATGTATTTTTACTTTATATATATATTTTTAATTTTCGCATGCATATATGTGTGACCTTGTGGCAGTGTTTAGATTCTAAAATAGCAAAAGAAAACTGGTTATAGGGTTGATTCTACTCGCCAGCCAGAACTTTGTAAGGCCTTTTTTTTTCAGTACTTTTTTTTTTTTGCTGAACTTTCACTGCTCTGATAAAAATGACGCAGAATTCCCTCGTAAAGCGCTCTGTTCGGTCGTCATCTACTAGAGTTTCTGGCCTCTGGCTACATGGAATAGGATCGACTGAGTTGCCAGTCCACAAAGACACTAATCTTCGAGGCGGGTGGGGATGTCGTCATGAAGTTCTCGAATAAGACGAATTTGGTTCAGCTAATATTTAATAAATCAAATGGCGCAGTCAGTTAGCCTATTTTAATTTAATACGTATTGCATCTTAATTAGAAGATTTCCCTTTATTTTTAATTTCCCTATCCTGTTCTACCACAATCGAACAGTCACTATCACGTAAAAGATGAAGTAATTAATAATTTCCCCATGATTAATTCCCTTGTTTTTGTTAAATCCACGATACTATCCCCTATCGTGACTTCGTGTGTCATTTCAGAGAACGATCATCTGGTTGGTTTTATCCTACGGGTCAATATCGTCCATATTAAATCCCACTAATAATAATTTGCGATTTCCTGTATCATTAAGTGACGGCGCATAATAATGTCATAATCTCCCTCTCAACTGCATGAACTCGATATTATTAATTAAGTAGTTCCACTGTCGCCTCCTGTCCTGATTGGGAATTCAGTGCATCGTTGATCTCGTGCTTCAAATTTTCCCTGCTAAACAAAAAGATCTCCTCTTCGTGTCTCCATTCGATCTTTTCTGACAGCATTATAATTACCGTTACAAGAACGCCATCAGTTAAGCTAATATTCTGAAATTACGACAAGATCCACCTTCATTCCTTCAGTTAATAATGTAAACTACTGAAAGCTTAATTTAAGCTAATCCTTTAAACTTCGTGACTTAAAATACTACTCATTCACTTATCTTTTAAAAGTACAGATTTTATGGCCTACTCGACTGGAGGGGATTCATGGGCATTAAAATGGATACCCTGGCTAGAAAACTCTGTCCGATTCTTGACAAACTGATCCCATAAATCAGTAAAACCCAAGCCACGTTTAGCATGCAGTTCTTAGAATCCAACTGGCTGCCATTATAGCCACGCATTACAAGCTGCCAGGTGTTTGTATTCTGAGGTAAAATGGTGTTATCGCACAATTTAACTTCAGATTTTTTTTTCGCTTTTTGCAGTAGCATTAATTAGATCGCATGCTTTAGATCAAGCCTACCATACTCGAGATACATTCTTATCATCCAGCCTTGTTAAATTATTTACGACTTCTCTTACCATAGACTGACCATAGATTTTAATGTCAGTGCACGGTGGAGGGTCAGAAACTAACATACAGTTCAATCAATGGGGTTCTCCTGATTCATCTCCAAATTGTGGCCAGAATTATCTGCCTGTGAATATGTAGACCTTACTGATCTAACCTTAATATAAATACAAAAACAATGGCTATTCGTTTTTGGTTGTTGCCTCAATAGCGTTAGTATATGACTCAACTTTGGTATTTGGGATTGTTTTTCTCCGAGGGTTCCGATTTTCCTTTCAAAACATAAATCCAGTCTAAAATACTTTAAAGCTATCAGAGTTAATGCTTGTTCTACCCTTGATAGACTTAGTTTTCCTACTGGAAGGCTGAAATAATGAGAAAAGTCTACCTTAATATAACTTCTTTGCGCAGTATTTCGGGTATTATGCAAGGAATCAAAGTTCGCAGCTCTTACTGAATCCTTGAAAAGCTCCAGTTTGTAAAAAGACAATATAAACAAAATTGCCTTTTGACTGGGGTGTTAAAACTTGCGCGTAACGTGCTATAGAGCAAGTGTTGTTCACATTTTCTTCTATTTGTGGAGTGCACTCAAGTCTAAAACCCTTCCTATCTGTCAAAGTAAGCGAGAAAGATCTTTAGACTTAAGTGCATCCACAGGAGATCTGTTTTTAGGCAAAGCCGGATTTCAAAGTACAACTACAGGTTTTACTTGTAGTTAGTGAAAGTGTTGCGAACAAACTTCTGTCATCATGTGAGGCAAACAAGCAGAGAAAATTACTAAGAATAATTTAGAAATCTCTGATGTGCTTTAACTGTCTTTCTGCTTCTTCAGTAATACTCTCCACATTTACTGTATGCATAATATCGCCATCTTAGTCAGAAAGGAACTACTTCTTCTTTTTTACATAAACGTAACGCTAATCTCAACTTTGTACACCCAAATAAGAGCTGCGAAGGTGATAAAAGTATTTTATATTATTCCACGATAGCATTGGCGTTATTACAATAGGCAATATCATAAAGGCATCGTAATACATTTTAATCCAGGAAGACGGAGCTTAATGGAAATAACTTCCGGTGCATAATGCGAACCCATTTGAAAGGCTCAAAGTTGACGTAATGCTTTCAGATACAACAGATTTCGGTTTATAAATCTTTCAAGTTGATCGCTGTAATCATCGAATTCGATCATGTTAAGAATAAATGTTAGATTAGCTTGCAAAAGATAATTACCTCATAAAAGGAATTGGAGCTAGCTACATGATAACGGTTTTGGCGATTAACTTTCAAAGCACTTAATAATCATAATAGGATATGTCACGTGATACCTTTGACCATGCGATGCAATGTGGGGATTATGTTAGGAGGATAACTATCATAAGAAAATCGCGTTTATTCTTATGACCGATTAATATAGGGCATAAACGAAAAACTGTTTACAGGGAGAGTGAAAATAAATATGCCATAGTTAATGTGAGGTTACACTTTTATATAAAATGCATTAACAAAGATATGAAATTGCATTAAATGCTTTGTTTCGGATTAGCACCAATGGAGACCCAATAAAAGTTAAAAGCGGCTTTTTCCTAATGTGATGAACTAAATGCAATTGTGTCACATCTGAATAATCCCTAAAGATAACAAAAAAGAAAAAAAGATGTGTATTTAAAAAAAAAATTGACTGGATTTAAATTACTAGTTTAACGTGGGTTTTTGACGTCATGAGTCTTCTCATAGCCTTAGGTGCTTCGACTCTTATTCAAAACCAGCGACATGCTTGTCCTGAGTGTAGAGAATAAAGTAAGACAGCCATATTTGGAGAAGCTCGTATAAAAATGTATTCCTGGTGAGATTTTTTACATGGTAATTCACCATTGCTTCACCCCCCCCTCCCCCAATTTTATCCGGGCTCGGGACCGGCATATGGCTGAGACGTAGTCATGACTGTAATCCATGTCTGTTCAAGGGACCGGTTTGCCTGTTCTGGGGGACGAAAAGCCCAAGTTTCTGGGTGAAAAAAACCCTACTTCCGTATGAGACCGACTAACTCACCTTTAGTCGAAGGAGACCAGATGAAGGTTCCTCACGTCACTGACAGAAATCGAACCCAGGTCTTTCCGACCAAAGGACTTCGTCTATACTGACTGAGTTACGGAGACTCGCAGTTATACCTTTGAAGGTGCAAATAATTTGTCGCAGTCTATTTATTGTTTAAATAAGGTGCTGTTATGAACGGGTAATAGATTCTCGATGGTCTGTAGGAGTTGGCATGCAGGCGATGACCGCAGTCTGTTAAACAGAGAAAACTTTTCACTTCAAAAAAGCCTAAAATTTTCAATTTTTACTGAAATTGTCGAAATGATGTCTTCGTAATGGAGTCATAATTCTCGTGAAAATTTAGACGCGCAATGCAATAGATGCAATAAAGAGGATCATAACTTAGAAGGTCAATTATTAAGGAAATGAAAGAATGCTTCGACAGTTTATTGAGATTTATATGATCCAGTGAAGCTTTTACTGATCTGACCGCATGTACTTGGTCTACTAGTGCAGTTCTAATGACCACGCAGTTTCTTTAATATCCCTCTTATTAAAGCCAACATATCTATCTTGCATCGTTATATTTAAGTGCTCTCTCTCTCTCTCTCTCCCTCCTGTAAAGGTCTTTTTTTTTTTTTATTATTCATTTCGTCAGCGCCACATGCCAAACAAGAATTTGTCATTTCCAGTATGGCTAACTTTACTACACCCTCTCCACACCAGGCCTCTCCTTCCCCGTCGTATCGTTGGCATGTTCTTGTGGTGTCAACCTTCTGGCATTACAGCGCGAGGAAATTGCGTTGGTCATTAATCTTGGCGGCTTGTCCTTCCCTGTTTGTTGGGCGCAGGGCTGCAATAATCACACTGGCTCTTAGCGGACGATATTTAATCCATCCTGTCTCCCAATAAACAATAAGGAAGGCTTGTTACTGGTCGTAATTTCCTGTTTTTAAGTGTTGGGAGTAAACCCTATTTTTCCAGCATCTCGCAAAGTGAAAATGTCCAATGAAGTTTAGTACAGGAGTTCACAAAGTCACTGAATCGATGGTGATCATGGTTAGAAACACGTGCGTGTTCTTATTGGTATATATTTGCATGCAATCAGTAAAATGCAGTTTCAGAAATAAACATTACGTGTAACTAAGTAACGTTGCACGTGTGTGGTTAACAAATGTAGTCAGATATTCTTATATAATAAGGTAACAATGGAGCTTTCGCGCGTGTTTCGTTGTTTGTTTGTTTTATTAAATCATTGTATGAAACTCGACTTTGATTTTTAGATACATTTAGCAATCGTGTCAATTAATAACTTTCCAAAAGTTCTGAAAATATCAGCAGATATTGGAAATAAAATATTTTCTTTTTGTTCAACAATTTCTGAAAGAAGATTCAAGTTTGAATCCGATTTATTTATGCATACTTTCGTTCTTTGTAATACTTTAAAATTCAGTTTTGTTTGGCCACCAATATAACAACACAATTCATCATATTTTGAAGAATGTAAAAAGAAACCAAGAAGCTTCCTACATATCAGCATCGCCGGTGATTATGCATCATTTGTAATCGTTACTGCTAAATATAATTCAGATATGATAAATATAAAAAATAAATAAATCATAAAAGCATGAAATTCAAGACGAACTTATTAATCCAAATAAGATAAGATTATGGAGGCAAAATTGTACGAAGCAATCATCGGATAAATGTTTAATTTATTAATAAAATATCAAATAATCAAGACAATCTTAACTCGATTCTATCCAAAAACGAGAAAGCAATTTAAAAAAGTAAATACAATTGTACTTTAAATATATATGATTCTGTCGTTGAAATGACAGAATAATAAACCCTATACCGATATTCTCTCATATTATATCATGTTTTCACTTTTACAACTACATTTGTTTGATTTACAATTTCTTTTACAATTACATCTTTTACAGGCCTCTAAATAATGATTTTTTTTTTTATCTTGCACATTCTCATGGAAGTTTTTTTTAGAACGTCTTTAGTTAGTCTTTATAAATTATAAATACTTCATTAAAATAGTAAACGGATTTCTGGCATATAACTGTCATAATTTTTCATGTTTGCTTCCCAGTGCATAAAATCCATGATGCTTTGCAGTTACCACAGCCAAAAGATTCCTTGAACCACCTCCATCAGCGTCTGGTATACTCAGTCTTCCATTGTCATCTTCCTTTGCACGACGAAATCTTTCGCGCGAGCTCTTCGTCATTTTATTGGCATCCAATCTTAAATTGTGTTTTGCCATTTTATTTTTTTATTGTTTTCCTTTCTTTCTTCAGTCAATTAAAAATTTGTGTTTTACCTTCTTGTTTATGATTTTCTTATTAAGTCCTTCATCCTCGCTTTGCTCTTCTTCTCCCCCCCCCCTTCCCGTCATCTAAATGTTCGCTATGAAAACGGTTTCACCATCAGCAAGTTGTTGGTCATCAGTATCATCACTAGATTCTACACCATGTTCTTTATCAGGTCCACTTCACGTGATCAACCCTTACCCACCGGGAAAAACATATTTATTAATCAAAGTAAGCGTTTAATTTTGGAAAATACACAGAGTGATGACCGGTGATGTTGATAAATTCTCCGATACGTCAAGGAATTATTCATAATTCCCGGTGATTATGCACAATCTCCAATTTATCAAATTCTCCGTAACATATTTCTTCACAAGTAATGTCCTCAAACGAGAGAGACTTTTGATAAATTTCTTCTGCTAATTTTTATCAAGACATTTGTTTTCATTTCAAACTTGCTTTTGAAGTCGCCATTCAGACTGGAATTATAATGCATTAAGATTCCGGTCTGATAATTAAGAAAGAATAATCCATTAACATTAAAGTAGGTCAGAACTTCATTCCTAATTACATACTTTACTTCTCCCCTACCATTTATTTTTCTTCTCTCTCTCTAGAATGTGTATATCTGAAGCCAGTGTTTCTTCAATGGCGTTCTCTATAGCAGGCACTCAAATAAGAAATAATTCGAATATCCAAAGACACAAAAACTTGGTAAATACGGCGTCTCTGAACATCGAATTTCAAGTGTGATTACTGCAGCTTACAATATTTCTTACTAGGGGGCGACACTAGCTGGCAATAGATCAGTTAAGAAAATATACTGGTAATAAACGTCCAAATTTTTCTATTTTGACCCAAGAAGATGCATTAATGCGAACGTTTGTATAATTCGATCGCACATATTTCTATTCTTTCTCTCTTAACTAAATTAATCTTGGGAACCTTTATTGGATGCAGACCAGCAGAATAATTTTTTTTTTTTTTTTTTTTTTTGTGCTGAATAATTTGATCTACAAATTTGTAGATCAAATTATTCAGAACAAAAAAAGTGAAAAATTTACAAGTGAAAAATGTATTTGTAATCGCACTTTAAAAAAATCATTGTTGTGCATGTGTCTGCAAGCATGTGCCTCGCGCTACCTGTAAAGATTGTTATAATTGGCGGGCTTGGGAAAATTTTGTTTGATTATTTGTATTGGCTTCAGAATTCATGTAATGACATTCAGAGCCATTTGGGAGGGTGATTTCAAAACTGCTACAGCGGTTGTTTATGATTATCATAAAACGTGATATGTATATGAGTCAGGTATGAAGTCACTTCTCCGTAAAGTACTTAACAGGAACTGTTCGTAGTTCTGCATGTGACTCATTAACAAGAGGCTCGAAGTCCGAGAATTCTGCTTGAAAATTGGCGCTTATGCTCGACGTAGGCACAAATAGATGAAATGGTTTGAATTCAATTGGGATTAAACTACATACTCTGTCACCTCCGCAATAAAATCATAAAACGACAAACAAAAAAGTCAAACAGAAAATAGTCAAGTAAACATCTAACACAGAGTGAAATCTCGTGAACCTCTACAGTGTGATTGTGTATAATAAAACAGATACATGTATATGCATAAGCCGCGATCGTGGCGCCACATAGTAACAATATTTATTAGCATACCAGGCACATATTTGTTTTAGATTTTATGTTTGCTATTTTTGTTGCCTAATCGTTTGGCAAAGTATGTAAAATGAAATTAACAAAGTGAAAAATCACTTTATAGTTTTACACATTCTAATACATTTATTTTTTTTTTAATTAAAGCATATATTATGCTTTCATTTTTCTAATAGTTTGAGGCAGAATTTTTTTTTTTTTTTTTTATGCTGCTGGTCTGCATCCAATAAAGGTTCCCAATCCTTTGTTTACACCAACGAGGCATTCCACGTATAAAAATAAAATTAAAAAATACTAACTATTACCTTATCTTTAAACACGGAAAAAGTGAAACACAGTATGCTTAATAGACTGCAGTTAGGAGAACGTAGAATCAACACTGATTTGGAAAAGCGGCCAGAAAAGGAACGTCATTCTCTGGTCACTAAGCTTGTCCATCTCCGCTAGCTTGATGAAGGGTAGGAACACCGTCATCGGTGTTACGCAGCGAATTGGACAGGAAAGACGAGAAATTCGTCTACGTAGTCTTAATTAAGAGTAACGAGCTTCTCTCAACGAACACGAACAGCTACAACACCAGAAATCTTGCAGCGATGTTGATTTTTCATACCGCAGTGACTGTTCTGTAATGTAAGCAGTTTCGTTATGTGATCAGGATTATAGCAGAACATCGTTAAGGGAAAGAATAGCATTTGATTTAAGCCGTATTATTATAAAAACGATTCCTCCCAAATATGATGTCGAATATCACTTTCATACTTTTTTTTCCTGATGAATGGCATCATTTATACTACTCAGCAAATAACGAAAGAAAACCGTTGCAATTTTTTTGACCACTGACGCTTGATTACGAGGTGGGAAGACTACCATACTGTGTTACGTCTACCTCAACCTCATTTATTTTTATGAGTCTTTTAATTGCCGATAGATGGCGCACCTAGGTCGATTGGAGCTAGCCTAAACAAAGAATGTGGGTATTTCTTGGTTTCGTTTATTCAGCGGGATTTTTTTTTACTGCGCCTCGCGTTCTCCGACGACACTATTCCAGAACAAACTGATAGTACCGACCATTGAAAACTTCATAATAATGGAGAGAGAGAAAATCACGATAAGTATGTCACGAGCAAGCACTTCGTCACCCAGTATGTTTCAAAATAGTGTATAAATTACAAAAAAAAAAAAAAAAAGTTTAATTTCACCTACTTAAATACTTGTTAATATCTATGAAATTAAAGAAAACTATCATTTCATAATTACATTTTATTAAAAATTTGTCATTTAAATTTAATTAAAATTATAAATTTATTTAATTAAGAATAAACGTTTATACTTAAATTGAAATTTTTTAAAATCTTATTAAAATTTCATATAAAGTTAAATTTAATTTTAAATAAATTTAAAATTATAAATAAATTCACAGTCAAGAAAGGGGTAAGAGCTAGGTTTTTCTCTCCCAGAGCAGTGAGTGAGTGGAAGAGTTTGCTTTTAGTGAGTGCATCGAGTAGGAATGAATTTATGGGAAGGTCCTATTAGACTGACAGCTGGTTTGGGTGATTCATAGCCTCCCTCGATGAGTTCTTGACTCCCTAAAGTCCTCGGATAATAACAATAATAAAACAGATTATTTTATAGAAATAATTTATTTTATATAAAATAATAAGAATAAAACTATAAAAATAAATCTGCTAATGCCTTTTATTCCCCAAATGGAGTAGGCTGGCTTATTAACTCTGACTGTCCTCTGGCCTTCAAAAGTTAATCTCCCCTCAATAGCGACCCACAGTTCGCCCAAAATGATTTTACTGACATCCGAGAAAGAGAAAACGGCAAACAATTGCTGCCATTCATGTTATCCCTAACTCTAATTCTATACATTATTGTCAAAAATTGACTTCGACGGTCGATTAAAATCCCCACTTTCTGGAAGGGAAAAAAAACCAACTATTGTCGACGAATTCTGGAACTAGCTGAAAAAAGGTCTCGAAACAGTTCATTTATACAGCGACAGAATCGAAATAATTATAGGATTTTTTTTTTTCTTTTGACAGTCGTTCTAGTGCTATCTGTTTCCCCATGGCGTTCGCAATATATATAATCAGTAACATTATATACAGTATTATTATCAGTAGTATAATTTAATAATCATAATTTACTTCCTTGAATGAATCCTTTTCTTCTGCATGGTTGATTGCTTTACATTCTTCGTTTCTTTTTGGTTAATTTAGCACTTTTTTTTTTATTAGTAATATCATTGTTCACCCTAACATTTATGATAAACTATGCATTTTTTTAAAGAATATCTAATGACATTTCAATATTTCTGGTCCTAATAAAAATCTTGCCATTGCATTCTCTTTGCATCGAAGAACTGTCCAAAGACAACGTTTAAAATGCATATAATAGATATCATTTGTTCATATTTCAACTAAATATACAATTATTGTTTATTAAACAGAATCTTTCGACATGCACTTAGTAGGGCTTCAAATAAATCTCCATAAAGAACGGGCTTAATTGGCGAATGCCTTTAATATCTACTTTAATACCTGGTTGTAAGCCTGATCATTAACTGACTAGCAATCCCGGTATCTAAATAGCAAATAAGCATCCACTGTACTTCATTAATATTGATGGCTTTTCAGTGTAGTTATTATTCTAGACGAAAGCCTGTTGTTGACAGTCTGAACAAGCAGTTCTATAATTCCTTTGATCGGGATACAAATTTCAGAAAAATATAATTATCCGGACATCCCTATTATTTGAAGTTATGGAACATTCCAGGTTTGTTTGTTAACATAAAAAAACTGGCGTACAAATAGTAGGAAGCAGTATTTCATCATAGCAGTTGAATATAGATGGCATGGCAACACGACGTAAACTCAGTGACTTCGAGAGAGGTGTCATCGTGGGTTGTTACATCGATGGCATGTCCATACGTACCATTCCTGCTCAACTGGAGCATCCAAAATTAACGGTTGGCGATGCGATCAACAAATGGAGATGTTCCGCCAACACCCATGCAGGAAAACACCCAGGGTAGGGTGGCCGCCGATAATGACTGATAAGGAGATGAGGGTGTTAAAACGAGTGGCACGCAAAAACCGGCTACAATAGACACAGACCATCCGTGATGAGTTCCAAGCGTCAGTAACACCATGATGAACACTAATACTGTACCAAAAGAACTCCATTTACTGGGTTTCCACAGAAGAGTAGCGGCACACAATCCGAACATCAAAACAACGAACAAGGCGGGTTGTTTGGGCTGGTGCAAAGAGCGTGTGAACTGGACAATTGACCAGTGGAAAACGGAACTCCGGAGCGGTTAATCAAAGTTCACCTGTTTCCAGTCGGATGTTAGGGTGTGTGTGTGTAGAAGCAGCCTGGTGAACGCTTGTTACCAAAGTGTTGTGCCCACAGTAAAGTTTGGTGATAGAGAAGTAATGGTGTGGAGTGCATTCAGCTGGTTTGGAGTGGGACCACTGGTCGTTTTCCGTGGTTCCACCAGAACCTGACCTCAACCCCACCGAACAATTGCCGATCCAATTCATCCCCTGGGATGAATTGGAGCGGCAATTGAGATCCAGATGGGTCTGAACTCAGTGCTGCTTTGATGGAGGAATGGAGAAAAATTCCACCTGATGTCTACCGCACATTGATGGAAAGCCTCCCTCAAAGGGTGCAGGAGGTGATCAGAGTCAAAGGTGATTAGGGTTTGCCTGCTGGTATCAATTGTAAATTGCTAAAGTGTCCGGACAATTATTAATAGTGTATTTTTAGCTTACGAAACGTTTTTCTTCGGCGTTTACTTGATACAAGATTCCCATTTTGTTTTTTAATATTTATTTTAATATATTTTTTTTAATTTTAATGTTTATTTTAATTTAATAAACATAAATATTTTATTTATATTTATTATATTGTTTTATAAATATAAATATTTTATTTATATTTATTATATTGTTTTATAAATATAAATATTTTATTTATATTTATTATATTGTTTTATAAATAAAATATTGTTTAATTTTTATAAACCAGTATTTCTCTCTCTCTCTCTCTCTCTCTCATTTATTATGGAAGTGTCTATAATAAGCGAATTAGCGGATTTGGAGTTCGTCTACTTTCATAAAAGATTGATATTCTGTGATAGCGGATGTTGAAAGCCATCCGCTCCTTCGGTATTGACGATGCCTTTTGGTTAAAATGACCTAGTTGGTCTATATATATGTGTGTGTGCGTGCGTGCGTGCGCGCGCGCGCGCAGACATAACAAATCAGCCCTTAGGGGATGCAGCAGAGGATCAACACGTTGACTGCATTAAAAATGTCTATAATTAAATATTTAATTATATAATTAAATATAATTAAAGTGGTGCATGTTGTAGGTTTCTTGACACAAAACGCATTCCCAAACATCGGTGCTCACCACAGAATTCCAACCGTAGCGTGTTGGTTGGAGAGCGAGTATGTTAACCACTCGGCCCTCTAGACCAACAAATGGTACATGGAATACTTTGAGAATATTTTCCCTAAAATTTAATTAAAATCTACTTTCCATTCAAAATCAGACTTATCGAACAAGTAACTTATCATTAATCCTTACTGCCATTATTCAGATAGCGCTGTTTGGTTGAGCAGTCTCTGTTAAAAATTCCAATTTATAAACATTCGGATTCCCCACCTCAAGTACTCAGACAGTAGCTTCTGCATATCTTGTCCAGCCGCTGTCTACTGTACCCAAAATTCCACAATGGATTGCTCTGCGATTATCCTGTTCAAATAAACTCCCTAAGGAGGCGAAAAGGAATCCTGATATAAAAACTCAAGGGTGTATGTAAGTTCATGTTTATTATAAGGTAGAAGCAAACGTAGATTAGCCACTGCTAGCGTGGATTACTATATACAGTATCATAAAACATTCTTACCTGTTTCCGTTAATAATATAATAAACTTAATATTAATCTTATAAGAATAAAGAAAATACTAAGCTTCATTTTATTCCCGACTTCTAGTCTTACTTCTTTTCAATTGAAATTGAGATAATCTCAGACGGAGGAAACATTTTTTTGTTTGTTTGTTCTCTCAGAAATTCGGAGTTTTTCCTACGGAAAGAAACCAACTAGGCTTAGGGAACGAACGCAGTTGAAAAACATATTTTCCAATAAATAAATAAATAAATGACCTTTATTCCCAAAAGGAATGCACGCTCCTTTACCCCTAATTATAATAATCGGTGGCCGGCCGGGTTTACTTTTCAGCTGCTACTGATAGTGCGCTCAAGCTATTAATCATAGCTTTCAAGAGAGAGAGAGAGAGATTGTGGTAGACAAGCGCCTCATGGTGTTAAGCCCCAACAGATATATAATACTTCTGAAACATGTCTGCAGTCCGGGTTTTTTTTTTTTTTTTTTTTCGGCTGCGGTTTAAAAATACGAACTTATGATAGGATAAACTTTATTTTCTTACTTGTGGACTAATTCAGGAACAGTAGTTTGTAAATATTTTAAAATGACCATTTCAGTGCTTGCTTCATTGAAAATATATAATTGTAACTGAAATGAAATGAAGTAAATGTTCTTTTAAATAAATTGTCATTTTTGTACAACACTTAAAACATCAACAGAAATACATCGTATTCTGACACAGGTATGTTAGCTTAATCCAAAAGTTATATCAGTATTGAAACTAATCCACGCTATAAAACTCGCAGGTGAAGGTGAAAAAAAAAAAAAAAAAAAAAGAAAGAAAGAAAGAAATTTGTTTAGAACTATGAGGGTTTTTGAAAACGACTTCGGGTTAGATGTACGATTCATTACAGGCCGCCCACTTCCAGTCCACATTGCTATTTATGTAGGTTTAGTCGAGTTTAAGTTAAGCCATACGCTGTCGTGTAGTGTAATTTGCATTGTTTCATCGTTGTCTGAAAGTATGGAAGCCTGTTTTTTTTTTAATGATTATTAAATTTTTCCAAAAAAATCGGCAGAATGAAAAATATATTTTGTTATTAAAGATATTCGACTGGGTTTGCAAGAACGAACGAACTACGGAGGAAAAATGTTTCGAATGTTTTTTTAAATAATAATGAAAGTTAGATTTGTGTAATAAAATAAATTATCACATTTTAGTATAGGGGTGCACTCATTTGCTGTTTCCCTCATTCTAGCGCGCCCTCTATTTAAAATGAAATGTTACGATAGCGAAATTTCTTTCCGTTTGTCTAAACTACGCAGAATTTTTATTCTTGTTAATTGTAGCGAATAAATATGATTAAAATGTTATTGTCAGATTAATTTAATATAATCGGTTTTCACTTGTACGAATTTAAATGGAGTAAGTAATTATGAAATCAAAAGATTGCCAGTCATCTTAGGAATTTGTTATCCCGACCCTTGCAAATATGAGAAATGCTGTAATTTTAAGTCCGAATTCTGCACGAAAGGTAAATTACGTACGACAACAAAATGCTATCATGTAACTCATGATTGCAATAATTTTCTGGAATTAATTTGCTTTGGCCTAACATTATATTATAAAAATAAGGGAATCTCCTGTTAATGACAATATCATTTTCTTTCAAAAAGTTTTTTTTTTTATTAATGAATCGAAACTATACTTAAAATATGAATTTTTTGGGCTACAATTTGGCGAATATCAGAATTATATTTCAACCCCCCCCCCCTCTTGTGAATAGCGATCATTTCCTTTATTTGATGACTTCCGTTTTATCAGCGAACATTCAAATACGAACTTGCAGACGCCCGACCATAAGGAAACCAGTTTGGGGAGTTGCCCAGTGTAGCTATTTACGTACGATACACTTAGAAGGTAAAAGTTCTTTCCGAAGCAAGGGTGAGGAGTCCTCTTACGACATATCTTGTGTACGCTTACAAGTCGTGCGGAAAAAACGGGGGAAAAAAATGACGCTGAAATAATGTAGATGTGTAATACGTAGTTGCAATAACTTTGTGCAACTGGTAGTCGGACTATAGTTTAGAAGCGACAGCAGACATGGCACATGCGTTGCTCAAAAAAAAATGCAGCCGCCTGGTGGAAAAAATGGGTAATTATTTCTCTCTCTCTCCTTACAACAAGTAAGATAAATTACTGTTCGTCCTACTTATTGTATGGTAATTAATGGGATTGTAAGTTCTTAATATACATTAAGTTATTTAAAGTACTGATCTTATTGTAAGGTATTAAAGTATTCAAATACTTTAAATAACTTACCAATGTAATAATGATAGGCGATTATTGTGATTTTATATGAGCACAAACTGTATAGCATGATTATTACAAAAATAATCAATAATTTCGGTTGAAATAATCAGCGATATTCGGTTGATATGAAATTGTCAATGACCATATAAGGAAGCTTTTGTGAGCCACCTAATTTAGTTGGTAAGTTATGGAAGAAACATGGGTTTATTTAGTAGCATACATATTTGAAATTTAACTGAATACTTATGTCTTCAGGTGCATAAGGATTCAAACGTATTTTTGAATATGTTAAATAATTTTTAAGACTTTTTAAAATGTGTGAAATATCCGTATAAGTAATCTATTCTTAAATATTTTTTTTAAAGAAAATGATTACATTTTTATACTTCTTTTCAACATGCATTATCCTAGACATTCCTTCTCTCTGTCACAGTGTTACATTTCCCTATCCTCATCCCTTCTGTAAGAGTGTAAAAGGAAAATGGTGGTTGAGCAACTTTCACCTTCATTTTGGAATGCATCGGAAGTTTTATAAATATTCCTGGTAGAAATGTGCTGATAATAAAACTTGAATGAAAAACACCTGAGTGTTAATGACCCGTAAAAATGTGCAGTACGTGTTATTAAATCATATTCCAGTAATCCAAATGCTTAAGGCTATATTCTGCAATTAAATATACGAGACTGTGCTTGAAAATAACAAGCGAAATTGTTGTATTAAGGAAATGATCGTAGGTGACCATAATAATAATACGGAGTTGTTTTGCAATGTGAACAGTTTTGTTTTGCCAAAAATAATCTATTTGAAACCATAAATTGAGATAAATCAACGTATTTTAGAATTTGTTGATTTATCAACAAATTCTAAAATATGTCGAGAATTTAAAATACCAAACTTCATTTAATTCCAACCATTGAGATCAGACACAAATATAAATTGAGAATTATTAATTATAACGATAATTCCTCCCATGAAAGGATGCAAAATGAAGGCTAACAGGGTTGTGGTCTCACACAGGACAATAAAAATATTCTCCCGCCTAGATATTCATAAACATCACCCAGGAATGAGAATTTACAGTCTGTACATCAAACACGCTGTCCACAACGTTGGCAAATATATCACAATTGAAAATCGAAATGTATTATATTAAGAATTTTAAATTGTATGCTAGTTAAAAGGGAAAAAAAAAAACATTTAGCGTCGTTCATCTTTAAATACTTGCCAATGAAGCTGATTATTTTTAATAAATACAGAAGCTAATGTGGGTTTGTGAAAGAGTGGTCTTATTTCGGTGTCGGGTTACGTTTTTATAGTAGGATGACAACTGCGTTAGATCAGATGCACATGCAGCAATTCCTCTGGATTTTACGAAGGTGTTTGAGACAAATTCCAATACCACAAGGTATTGGATTTTGCCCCGTAGTATTCATTTAACGCCCCTTTACTATCCAATGCCATGTGGCATTGGAATTGAGAGGAATGATAGTATATTCTTTTAGCCTTCCCTAAGAGACATTACCCCCCCCCCGACAAACAGAGAATTCTGATGTGTTGTCATTTCAGGACGATTCAAACAGCCTAGAGCCATGAAGAGATTAATATTTATATTAATTCAATGTTGCCAAGTAAATTATTTCAGTAATTTTCCCTAGATGAGTGAGAAAGGGAGATGATGTCAGACTGATGGATAAAGTTGTGAAAATGATAAAAAATGTAATTCGATCCTTGCATACGTATTTCGAGCTGCGTGTGTGAATTACTATGCATGGGTAAAGAAATAGTGGAGAGTTTGCAGATGCAAGTAATTGAGATTGCGTGAAAACTGTAAGATGTTGAAAATGAAGGTAAAGTAAGAGCCTGGAGTTGTTATTATTATTATCCACGATCCCATGGAGTCAAAGACTCATCTGGGATTTGCAAAAACTTTGCAGATTGCAGAAGAAGAGGTGATATGGTTGAATCATAGTTGATGAAAGAGGCTTATCAGATAGACGTTGGGGGGAGGGGTTGTGCAAGACAGTAGAAAACAACAAAAAAAAAAAGTCGTCTCTGGACACTATATAATGGTTTATTAGTGAGGTAGATTTCTTGCATGCACAAGGGTGGGCGAATCGAGTACTCTGATAGACGGGGTAATGAGTGAGCCAACAATGAGAATTTATTGCGATGTGTAAGACAGAAGGAAAAGACTTTTGCAGTGAGTTCAGTATGAAATTATAAAAATAATATAAACGCCTCATTAAATATTGCGCTAAGCATAAATTGGTCATTATAAAGTTTCCACTATCGGATTTGCAGTCAGTTAAGGAAATAAAGAGATTAGTGTTTCATAAGTGAAATCTGTTGACTACTATGTGAGTGGTAACTTTTAATATGAAGTAGATTTTTCCCTGTTATTTTGAAGACTTCTTATATGGTGCTAAAAAGCAAGGACGTTGCTTAGCTACCTCTTTTTTTTTTTTTATTCTTTGCTGTGAAATGTATATCCGACTTAATTCGAAATTATAAAATATTCTGCTTATCAAGTCTATAACTTATTATATTTGACTCCATAAGTCAAATATAGTAAGTCGGATATTATCCGTCTATTTGTTAATTATAATCAAATAATTTATAAGTATGGTTTTTTATAAATTAATACGTTATTGTCAATAACTTAATTGCGTGTATTCGCAGGTCATTCGGGAGGAAAAACGCTGTTCACCATCATTGTGAGACTAGCTAACCGAACTCGCATTCATTTGAAACGTTTTTATGGAGTTTATTTCGCCTTCCTGCACAGGATTCGAAAACTGGTCTTTTCAAAGGCATCGTCACTACTGACTGAACTACGAAGGCTTCGAATGGAATAATATATATAATTCCACTTTCCACCTGAAATCTGCTATTAGCTCTTTCCTTAAGAAAATTAAAATTTGAAATTTTGCCAAGAATAGATCTTGCCCGTTAATAACAGCGAAGATTTATTCTTCTTTGCTCATAAACAACACTATCAAATAGAAAAATTTGCTTAGTATGCGTTTGCAATAATTACTAATTAGCATACGAGTTTACATCGAACGAAAAAAAAAACCTAGATGACCTGAAATGATTACACGATATTTAATTCTGGGTTTAGTACTTGCTTTTAAAGACGGAATATTAGTGTTTGGCCTGATATCCTTCAAAGTACGCTGATTATAGTCATTAGGAAAATGAATATAATCACTGCAGGTTAATTAAAATGAAAACCAACGGATTATATTCCTTTTTCCAATCATTTCATAAACAAGCTTGCTGTAATGGTGCTTTCTATGAATTTATAGTACGGTAAAATAGACAGAATGGAAACTAGCTTAGAAGATCGGATGAAAGCAGAACTTGCAGCAGCCATTACAGCAGATAACCTACGATTCGAAGATGATCTTCGTTCTTCTTTACAAAACATGCATTAAGTGAAACTTTCCAGCCTCGTAATAGAAGTGTCTGGCACTTAGAAATTTTGATATATGGAGTAACCTAAAACCTGAATTTGAAAAAAAAAATAAAAATAAAAATATATATATATGTAGAAAGTATTTTACCTTGGGTATATAAATGTTAAAGATACTTTTACCATGAGTTGCCGTGGTCTTGCACTACGTGCAGGGTCAGCTAGACTTGCAACACTTGCAGGCGCAAACTTGACTTGTTTGTCTGTTTGCTTACTTGGGAAATGGAGTAAAACCAGGTTTTTAAAATTGCTTGGTATCTTTAACATTTATTATAAATTCAAAGAGCCATACAGGCGCGTCTACAGCAGAGTTTTACAAACATCCACGTCTTGCGTGGGGTTCAAACTCTCAGCTTTTATAGTAAACATGCAGTAGCTTTTACTAACAAAGCTACAGAGGCTAATAAGACGCTATAAGTTCCCGTGCCGGGGATCGAACCGAGTTTCCTGGAAGAAAAGTCAGCTATCCTGCCCCTAAACCATATAGTCCATACCGGAATTAAAGTCAATGCAGAACAGAATTTTCGACTGCTTTTAACTTAACGATACGATTATAAAAACAATAATTATATTTAAGCTCTGTCTAGCCCGCCATCAGCTGAAGGTTAATAAGAAATAACTTGTTAGATCTGGCATATTCCCTTCCCTGGAGCCTGATTCCCACCAAGAGTAAACTGAACGGTAAAAATTCAGTCTCCAACGAGGAGGGGGAAAAAAATTGGCGTAAGGAGCTAGATCTCTGAGCAACAGTGATGCTTCTTGTGGGATGCATTTAGTATATGATTGCAACTGAATCCCTGATGATGCGTGAACGATAAAAAAAAAATTCCCTTACGCGTCAAAACTTTTGACATTTTTCGTCGAATTTCCTGGAGCTTTTAAAGAGTTCGCTGAGCTGTCTCCCCCCCCCCTCCTCGCCACTGCGTTTTATTTTATTTCGTTATTTATTTGAAAAATTTTATTGCTTTTTGCATCCCTCAGAGCTTTAACATTGCTTTATATCTGTTCAATTGAAAACATTTGGTTCGCTGATTCATTAAATGCACGCACGAGCGCGCGCACACACAAACAAACGTAAATGACTGTTAATAGGAAGATCTTCCTAATGATATGTCATTATTTTTTGATCGTCGAATTCGCCCACTGAATTGCTATCAATTTATAAAGCAGGAAAACGTGTGTGAAAGATGTCCAATCCTCTCTGGGAACCGTTCGTGCAAGGTTTCAACTGAGAGTGATTACGTAACCTGCCTCATGCAGAGGGAATTTGAGTATTTGCTACCGAAAACTTCTCCTGAAAACATAAATATCTTAGTAAACCAGTACTAGCAGACAGTAGAGATGTTGTAAATTAAGTAAACATTTTAACATAGTATTTTTTTTTAAATTCAAACACCGTAGCTCCGTAACACCTCCTTATCAGCTGTGCGTTTTAATTACTTGTCCACTGAACTGATATCGATTTACAAAGCATGAAAACGAGACAAGAAAATATATGAAACCTGATACTCTAAGTTATGCACATTCTTCATGGCTCATTTGTAGGTTAAGAGAGAGACAATCTTTCAATATCCTGGATACTGTCTCCATCTAGCGAGTTAATAGCAAACTATTTCAGTATGCAGTGTAACGAAAAGTTTGCCAAACAGGATCGATATGTACTTATAAAATAAATTGATATGAAAATAATAACTACATTTTAAAATATTACTTTTAAAATAAATGAAAATCTTCGTTTAGCTTAAGTTTCTAAACCTAATAGCTTAAGTACAAAAATCATGTAATCGATTTTAGCATTTGCTTGCTTTTATAGCTTGCTAAAAATATGGAATTTCGGGAGCAGTAGATTAGACCAGGGGAAAAAAGTACATGCAACAAGACCTGTTTTTAGAATATTCGTCATTCTAAATGTCATACATCTAGTTTCATTAATAACAAAGTTGTTGTTGTTTTTTTTTACTTCACAATTTTAGCAATAATCAAGTGTTTAAGTCTCATGTTATACTTTTAAGTTTTTGTAGTCCTTGGTCTGATCCAGAATGCATTTGAAAAATAATAATACGGTCTAATTTGCTGAAATCACTTGTTAGAAATGTCGATTGGTGACTTCTTGAATCTTGTCGCCAAAAGTTTAAAAATGTCGATGTTGCTATAATTCTTACTGTCCACTTATACCAACACATGATGTCCTTACAGTTGCTTCAAATTTAGTAGACTTGTTTGATATCCTTCGCTAATATTCTATATCTAAAATGTAACTTGGGTATTTGGTCACTATAATCGTTAAACGCTTTTTCCCATATATAAATCAGCTTTATATTCTTTATCAGTCCTATAGTCGGAAGGCTCTTCTGATACCATCTTTGTCGCAAATTGCATCACATATTTCTTGCGCACGCGTAAAAGGTAGATTTCCTGACAAAATAAAAAGGATGTTATAAAACACTGAAATAATTACCGCATCTTAAATAGGAAGTTACTAAAATCAAATAAAATGGTTTTTTTGATGCCATTTACTATCCGTTATGATTCACAGTTGACACATTGTGAGTCATGATGACTGATACTGAATCATCAATGAAAAAAAATTGTCTTTCTGGGGGGAAAATTTTTTTTCTAAGCATTTATAACACGTGATGCTTTGACTTAAGTATTAATTGCTCAATTGTGAAATATTTCCTGATTCATTGCACAGGAATTTCTTCACGTATCTAATTTCACATCTTTTCCCAGGTCAAATTGGTGGCGATGGAGAAAATTCGGAAGATAAAGATGCGGCCGCTGAAGAAGAGCAAGAACGACTGGAAGCTCTCCGAGAAGCCGAAGAGCGCCGGAAAGAGAAACATCGTCGGATGGAAGAGGAAAGGGAGAAGATGAGACAAAGTATTCGAGATAAGGTAAGAGCATTTAATATCTCAAACATCAATATTTCCGATTCCTAATCCAAATATTAGGAATTTATGAAACAGAGCACGTGTGAATATAAACTCAAAAGGTGTTGCCCCGAAGTAAAATATATTTGTTTCAATAAGGAAATACCTTGAGTAGGCATATTTAAATAGATTATAATATCGGAATAAACTCACTTAAAATGTTATTTTATTAGTATAATTTTCGCCTAAGTATTAAAGGCATCTTCAGTATATTTAAGTTCAGAGCTTTGAACAGTTTTGGTGTCTTTACCTCTTCCAATACAAAAGAAATAACTCCTATTCCTATCCTTTATGTGCCAGACATTAGTGAACGCATAGCGAATGTTTTAAAAACATTAAATATTTTTGTTGCCTTTCGACCAACCAGAAAAATATCCACCTTTCTCGTTTCTCCAAAGGACAAGCTTCCACATCTCAATTATTCAGATGTCTACCAGATTCCTTGCTGTTGTGGGTTATCTCATTTCAGACAAACAGGAAGATCTGCTTTTATTCGGCTAGAAGAACACAAGTTTTATATTCAATACCTTGAGCCTCAACAGTCTGGACTTGTGGATTATGCTATCAACATTAGACATAGAGTTCATTGGAACAAGACAAGAGTCCTTCACAAAAGTCGGTTCTCATGGAATGACTTTATAAAGAAACAAATGAAACTTCACTTCACTCTCCTAACTTAAACAGATCCGATGGTTTACGTCGAACCCCCTTTGTGGGAAATAGTACTTTTTAAATCATCTCGTCTTTCCTAACTTTATTCTGTTTAATTGTGTGTGTGTACTTCAGTTAGTTGGGAAATTTAATGACCGTTTTAGTTATCTTACATTAGCCACTTAGGTGGCGTCTTTTGGAATTGTCAGTTATTGTTCGATTAGCTTTTTTCGTGTAATTGAAGATGCCTTGGATACGCCTAAGGAAGACTCGACACTCAGGGACTACCCTGAGTGTAGCTAGCCCCTGAGTTCAAATTCTCCTTGAATTCTGGACTTCAAAATTCGAGTCCAGAATTCAAGGAGAACTGGCCTACCAGTCTGGAACACGGGGGGGCGCCGTATCCCCCCCAGTTAATAAATACATTTATATATCGAGAAAAATTAAGGGTGCTGCAGTGCCTATGCACGAGTCGCCCCTGATTGTGAGTTTATTCCTGTATTATAATTTATTTAAATTAAGTAAAATATATATGTCATGTACTCTCCATGGAGAATACGTGGACGCCTCATAACAGTGATTCTTTAGGAAAACATCAGAGAACCAGAGGTCATTACATCCCTCGTCTTCTTCAATTTATTGCAAAAAACACAAATTTTTGCTTTTATGATTTTCACAACGAAAATAGATTATTTCTACATTATTCTTTAGTGTGCCTGAAGAAATTTCTCTGCAAAACTGCCTGAAATCCACTTGCCTCGGTGTGATTCAAGTCCCCTGCCTATTGCTTGGAGAGCGGCTAATCAGGTCTGCACTTAAGTAGTTCCAAATATATTTGGCATTTTATCTTCTTATTCTGTGTCCCTCTTACTCAATAAAATAAGAAAAAAGATTGCTTTAATGTTACCGTTTAGAGTACGGTAATCCAATGCTCTAAGTTATAAGTGGCACCTAAATTAAACCTGAAAAACGCATTATTGAGTCAAATAAGTAGGGTAGAATGGTTTTTATTTATTTATATTTTATTTTATTATTTATTTATTTTATTTTATTTATTTATTTATTTTTTGCAGTGCCATCCAATACATTTGTTATGTTGATTGTTGTTGAAACAGTTTTTCCAAATGAAAATCGATGTTATGCATAAAAGTACTACTACATCCCTTAAAGCGTTTTCTCGACCCAAAATAGTTCATTTCAGCTAAAGATGACATCGGATACAAAAACATTTGCTGGCAAAGGTTGAACGAATTCAAAAAGAATCTAAATTTCAAGAATTTAAAAAAAAAAAAAAAAAAACACAAACATTTCTGCTGTAGAGAACTGTTAGTAATTACTTACTAACAGCTGTAAGTGTAATTCATTGTGGAAAAATGCTCAAAATTACAACTACAATTCACCATCATCAGGTCAGACTTAAAATGGAACAATGCAATTATTGACTAGATGCACTTCATAATATCTGTCGAATAGATGAAGGAAATCTTGAATCCATCAGTGGTGGATCTTGATCTCTCCTACAGAAACCAGAGTAAGACAATATTGGGAATTTTCGTTAAATATATGTAAATCCATCTGTATGCATTTTACTTATTTTGCAACAATGAATTCCACTTATTTAACCGGTTATGTCTTAGAGCAGAACCAAATAAGAACCTAAAAAATGATGCTACAAAATGACAGAATGTTACATACTATAGTTTGATTTTATTTATTTATTTTTCTGAGAAGTAGTTTTATTTCTCTCTCTCTCTCTTTTTTTTTTTTTTTTTCCCCAAGGACCGATATCGGGTTACCGACCACATTTTAGCAAACGCTGTCTTCGAGGATTTTTAGACTTGCATTCATGAACTCGACCATATTCAACAGAAATAATTATATCTAATTATTATACATTCGTGCCAGTGTACATTCATAGATTAATTGGCCAAATTTACACCGGAAATCAAGTTGTAAGTCTCATAATGAGATTCCCTAGAATATATTTTGATATGCGCAGCTAATCTACTAACACTCTAATATTTCCAGGTGGGTGAGGGAATGCACAGACCAACTCCTTTTTCCAAATTTCCAGCAAAACTGTTTCAGAGGGTAATTCGATAACCATTCTGTAAAACGCTGACATCTTTCAACAAGATGTTCTCAGCGACTTGCTTTTCACGCTCTCAGACCACTTCAGAACAATCAGGAACTAAGGACATTGATTGTTCTACACACGTGGTAATTCATTAAAAGAAGCCAGAGAGAAAAGAAGTTTAATTTAGCTACCGTAATTAATTTTGTTACTTTTCTAATGAATTAGAAAATAAAAAAAAAAATACTCCTTGAAGAGCGAAATCGAAATATACGCAATACTTACACAGCTGTTTCCTTTCCATTTATAAGTCATTAAATCTGTTGCTATGTTTGTCAAAATCGCTAGTTTAGCCTCACGCCGATACTAGCCATTAAATGTAGTGGCAAAGTCGAATTGGCAACACGGTCGAACTAGTAGTGTCAAACAGGAAAATTTAAGAAATTCTTTGGCTAATGATATATTTATTTAAAATAAAAAGAATTCGCTCATTTTAATCTAAAATTACACGCTAAGTTATTACAAGAAGAATTTGCTGAAATATATTCTTGTGAATATTAAATATGTTAATGGATTGTAAAATCCCTTTTTTTTTTTTTCCTGTTATTCAGTATGGTATTAAAAAAAAGGAGGAAGAACCTGACATCACTCAGACTATAGCGGAAAGCAGTCTAAACAGACGGAAAAAAACTCCAGCTGAAATAGCAGCCGAGGCAGAAGCAGAAGAGCAGGACGATTTCACACGTAAGTTGTAATGCGAGGGAGCTGTTCAGATAGCGTGACATACGAAAGGCTAGTTCAGTTCTTTATCTCAGAATTCAACAATAAATAGAAGTCGAAAATTGACGAAAATCTTTTAGATAATACTTTTAAATAATTGTTCAACTACATAGCATCGTTAATTCCTTCGTTTCAGCTGTGTTTAAACTATCACATAAAGTACAGCAGCATCTCCAAGTATTCAAACGTGACATTGCGAAGGAAAAACTAAAATTTCTGATGTGTACAAATCAAACTGTTTTATAAATGAAATCACGCGTAACGAGAACCTGTGAGTTTCTCTTATTATGAATTCGTAATTTCTAATTGGAGTTTAAAAATGCTGAAATAATTTTAAATATAATCTCCTCTGTCTTGCTCATAAACTTTTATTCGTTCAGCGAGAAAATATGGTATTTTAAAGACAATTCACAATAATAATATTATTTATAACAATTCACATCACAGCCATTCTAGCTGAACTTAAATTTCTCGTCGTTTACTGAATTTTTATGCATCGCTTGACGTGCTGTTTGCTTTCGTCATGGGTGTGTGGGTGGGACTATATGATACTAATACATGAAAAGTCTATATCGTTACTAACTTCTCGATAATTCCAAATTAGTATTTTGTTTGTTCAGGATTCCAATCTTATATTTCAGTGTTCTAAGGCAGATCTTGCTCCATCAATCCACGTCGATCTTAGTTTTCCTCTGGTATTTTTCTTACCATTAAGAGGGGAAAAAATACTTGTTTCGCTAACCTTTCCTTTCCCATTCATTTTAAGCGATCATACCACCAAACATTAGCTCTGCTAACACATTCCCGAATGCTAATAATATCAAGTTCCTTCTTCTATCACCCAGTTTTAATATTATTACGCTGTCCTAAGTGTTTTCAAAACTCTCATATCTGTGGTTTTCATTCTTTGATCAAACGTTTCATTTTTAACCTAGTTCTCACTTCCCTAATTGGTTTGAAAGTGTTCGAACCAGTGTCCCATATAGCATTCAGTTTGACTCTCTTATTCCATATAAGTTTATTCAGTTGACTCCAGACCATACCAGTTTTGATAATTCTGTTGTCTATTTCCATATTTCATTTGTCATCTTCACCAAAAATTATGCCTAAATAACTGACATTTTACTTGTTCTATTAATCTGGTTTTTCCCATACAGAATACAAGTGAAGTTTTCAATGCCCTTGCCTATTTTCATAATCGGCTTTAGGCTTGGTATCAGAATTGGAGATATTCAGCTCAGCTCTTTATGTAGATGATGTTATTCTCCTAAATAAAAGAAGTCTGCAGGATTTCAGCCCCAAAGTAAACTGAACAACTGCTGTCATAAATTTAATATGAAAATAAGCAATAAGATGTTCAGTTTACTTCGGAGCTGAAATCTTGCAGACTTCTTTTATTTAATAAAAGAAGTTTAACATCATCTACATAAAGAGCTGAGCATCTCCAATTTTGATACCAAGCCTAAAGCCGCTTTCTTTCATAATGTGATTAATATAGATGATGAGTAATAGTTGGGATAGTTTGCTTCATTGAGTTATATCTGATTTCATATCACACTATCTGCCGATACCTCTTGCTTGGTACAATGTCCCATTTACACCATATAATTGTAGTTTTGAACAGTTTTCCTCTTGGAACCTTGTCAAATGCCTTTTGCAGATCTACAAAACTTAAATATAGATCCTTGTTATGTTCCCATGGTTTTTCGACTTTAAATGAAAATCTGATCCTGACAACCACTTTTTGGTCAAACCCAATTTATTCTTCAAGTTTCCATTCCACAATAGCCTTTTCTTAAATATGCTTGCATAAACCTTATCTGGAACACTTATAAGAAACTTCCTCTGTAATTTTTGCATTCGGTTTTATTTCCCTTTTTATATATGGGTACTATGAGAGCTCAACTCCAACCATCTGGAAATTCGACCCTCTGACCAGATCTTAAGATTTTTGCAGTGTAGCCACTGTAAGGCTTTTATAACTGGCTGAAGTACTGACAATCGACCAGAAATACTCATGTTTCTGGTCAACTGTCATCTACCTCCAGCCAGTTTTCCACATTTTTCAGGTTAGGTTTTAATGACTTTTCTACCTCTCCCCCTTGAATATTTTCTACTCCTCTTCAATCGCTTCTTGTTTCATTTAGCATTCTTTCAAAGTAATCACTCCAGACATCTAGAGTATCTTTATCTTCAGTTTTCATATCACCTTTATCTTCTCCAATTTTGTGTACAGTACTATTTTCTTCGTTGCTTAGCTTTTTTTCTAGCCTCCTGAACATTTTGCTATCTTTCTGATATTTATTTTCTTTTTTCTTACCAAAATCTTATAACTTTCGTTTAGCTATTTTTTATATATTGCTTCGCATTCTTACATTTTTCTATGGGGTACACAAGGAGTCCGATTTTTTTTTTTTTTTCAAAACAAATTCACTGCATCTCTCTCTCTCTGTGTGTGTGTGTGTGTGAGAGAGAGAGAGAGAGAGAGAGAGAGAGAGAGACTGACTTGAATCAGCCAATGCTTTTTTCAAGAGTCTGCCACTGATTCTCCAAGGTGTTTCGTTCTTATTTACAAACTCTCGTATTTTTTCTTGAATACGAGAGTGGTCTGAAAAGTTCCGGCCTCGACCATAGATGGCAACACTATTAGCAAGACTCTTTTTTCCTAAGTTGGTACATCTGTCATGAGTATCCATATGAAAATGAAAGTCATTCTATCAAGTAGTTTGTTTGTTTTGCTGTCTGAAGCAAACGTTTTGTCTGTATTCCTTGAAATGGATAAAATTGAGTATCGTGCGGTTATAAAATTCTTTTACGAGATGTTTCTTTGACGTTAAACCTTCTTTTAGAAGGTTTAACGCCAAAATAAATTCATTCGAAGTTCATAAAAGTTTATGGGCCCTCTTCTCCTTCGTTTTCGACAATTAAGAAATGGGCGGCCGAGTTTAAACGTGGCCGTACCAGCCTTGAAGATGATCCACGTGAAGAACGTCCAAAACGTGTAACACCACCAGAAATCATTGATCAAGTGCACGATATGGTACTGGATGACCGGCGAGTCAAAGTGCGTGAAACTGTGAGACCATAGGCATTACAAAATAATGTGTAGGATATATTGGGTGCCCCGCAGATCAAACACACTCGCATGAAAATCTCTGAACAATGCTTGGAGCGTTTTAACAAGAATAAAACTGATTTTGTGCGTCGATTTATTACTATGGATGAGACTTGGATTCACCATCACACAGCAGCCAACACAGTGGACAGAAGCCGGTTGTTCAGCATCAAAGAAGACAAAGTCGGCATGAAAGTTCATGGCATCGGAGTTTTGGAATGCTAAAGGCATTTTGTTTATTAATTATTTTGAAAAGGGTAAAACAATAACCGGGGAATATTATTCCGATCTTTTAACCAGACTAGATGAAAAAATCCGTGAGAAAAGACCCGATTTGCAGAAGAAAAAAATCATCTTTCATCAGGACAATGCACCTGCCCACAGAGGTGTTTTGGCAATGGGAAAATTAAGGGATCTGCACTATGAATTGTTGAAACATCCACTCTATTCCCCAGATTTGGCTCCCTCTGACTTCTATCTCTTCCCAAAACTCTTCCTTGCTGGTCAGCGTTTTTCTTCGAATCAAGAGGTGATTGCAGCTGTAGAGGGGTAATTTGCAGATCTTACTGATAACCACTACAGGGATGGGATAATGGCGCTGGAGAATTGATGGAATAAATGTATTAGTCTTAAGGGAAATTATGTTGAAAAATAAAAATAATTTTGAAATTATAAATTCGTTTTTTCAATGTTAGGCCGAGAACTTTTCAGACCACTCTCGTAATATTTGAGTATGTAGTTCACATCTGCAAGCTGCTTGACTCTAATTCTTTTAACAACTTTTTTAGTTTTCAGTATGATATTCAATTTTATCTTGCTCGAAACTAAATGCTGAGACTTTTCTTATTTCTTGAATCTTCTTTCCATGTGAATTTGAAAAGAAGATGAAAGCCAATGAAAGCTAATCTCGAAGCTAGTCTATTTCTTGAATAGAAATCCAGAAGGTTCTTGTCAATATTATCAGCCTTGCTGTTTTCTCCAAATTTTTCCATTTAATCTAATAATTTCAGCGATTTCTTTGGAGTTGTTCTCTGTACATTAAAATACGCAGAGGCAGACATAAGCTTCTAGCTCTTCAGGACGCTTGTGTGCATGTCTCTATCCTTCTGCACAAGTGTGTGTGTTTCTTTTGCATAGTAGGTAAATCATAGTTTGGAAACATTTAGACTGATTTATGTTCAAATACACATGATCTAGCATGGTCGGAAGATTCAAAACTTTTTCTGCCTTCTGTAACAGTAGTGGAAGACTTCCAATACATTCCAAAAAAAGTGGTGTATGTATTAGGACATCACGTTGATTAGTTGAGGATAGCACGTGTTGATAGTACTGTGGTCTCAAGTTTCAAGTATTCTGTCTCTGACATGTTCTCTGATACATTGCTCGTCGTGTGTGTGTGTGTGCGCGCGCGTGCGTGTTCAGAGACGCGAATCGACTAAGCATGATACTACCAAGACAGATTACCACATGCAACATAGTCGAGTTGCGTGTCCCCTTTGAGAATGTTTTGCTCGATATTTGCGCCAGATTCCTCCCTATAGTCGTCACTAAGTGTTTATAGAGAATACACTGTTGTCCAATCACTTCCGATGGCAGTTACTGTTGTTAATAATTAAAAAGATAGGCGATTTTGTCTATTTTAATTTATAAAATTAGCGCTGTTCATAATTTTTTTTTTTTTTGTAACAATAGTAGTATTTTGTTACAGTTAAATGTAACAAAATACTACTAAGAAACGTATGAAATACTTTTATTTACAAAAAAGCTAATTTTAGATTACTTATGAGTAATCATGTTGGCTGTCTCATGAGTTTTTTTTTCCCCCTTCATTGTTTCATTTATGATTAGTTGATTCCTGATTTCATCTCTTGAAATCTGTTATTATTCATATCAGAATAAGAATGCACTTCATCAATTAGATTTTGGGCATTCATTTGCGATGGAAATGGCACTTTCCATATTATTATTTCTCTTTTTGCTTTTACCTTTTCTAGAAATTGTTCCCACATATTTTTAATGGCTGTCTCACTAGGAAGGATTGGATACTTATAGTACATTTATGTGGGTAGTTAGACGGTTCAGATGGTATGAATTGCGCCCATAACATCTAAGTTTATAAATAGAGGTTCATATTTTATGTCTGTTAAATGCATGTAATCTTCTAGCTGATGTGCCTGTTTGAGAGATTAAAGATAAGTTTCCTTCAGTCTTTAAAATTCCGTTGTTCTTCAATGGAGAACAACATTGTTATGGACGTTAGTCGCAGAAATTACGATCGCGAGTGCACTCGATTAAAGAGTAGCTTTATTATCAGCAATCATACATAATTAAGTTATTATTATTAGCTTTATATCGAAAAACCATAGTTTCTTGAAGGACGTATGAGACAGCTAACTCAACTTCAGCTGACAAAGTTTTTATAAGATTTCTCGCGTCTTTCCAGTCGAAGAGAATATGTCAGGACTGTTAAGCATAATCAGAAAATTGCTCTAAAAACCAAACAACATACTTTTTAGGCTCCAAGCAAGCAAAGTGACGAGTGGTGCGCACTGCCGGTGCCAGGTTATTTTGCGCCCTAGGCAAAGTTTACAAGTGCGCCCCTTATTTCATAAACTAAAATGTTTCTAATTGACATTAAACAAAATAAATTGTCTTTCAGATTAAATTAATAAGGCTTTTTTATTTATTTTTTTAATTAATTTGAAAATTCTCTGTTATAATTCATTTACAAAAAAAAAAAAAAAAGTTATAAAATACCGAAATTTAATATTTTAAAATGTTAACGTTAAATAGCGGTAAGTTCAAATCATTTAGGTAAGGAACAAAAAAGAACCAAGAGTAAAATAGTGTGATGTGTGAGGGATAAGGAAAAATCATCGATACCTAAATCATATATCACTATTTAATTTTGATATTTTAGTAAAGTATAAATAGAGCATACCTTGAAGTTTTGCGCCCCTTCATGGCTTGCGCTCTAGGCGATTGCGTAGTTTGCCTAAATGGTAGCGTCGGCCCTGGTGGTGGTGGTGCCTTACAATTAGGCCATGAAAATGAAAACCATCACCTAAAAGACTTACGACTGTCCATCTATGCCACAGTGGAATTAGAAACTTAGTTGTAAAGTGTAGACGCTATCACTCGGTAATGTAGCAAATCAAATACAATAATTACTTCTTATTCTGAATATTCATCTTGTAATTTTGAGAATTAAAATCGTATTTGATTAGCTTTGAATCGAAAATATCAACCAGAAAATATTTTTTTCTTTTCATCTCCTCGCCCTTAAAGTTTAACCCAAGAAACCTGTAAGCAGTAGCCTTAAAAAAAAAAAATTAAAAAATACTGCCAGGTTTCTAATACCTGATCAAAAATGTTTGATCAGACCTTGTTGTTGCCAGACTAAATTACGGTTTATTATTATTACATGACACCTCCATGTAGTCCTTGAACTCATCTTGGGGAAGAATTCTATGCTGCGCAATACACTGTCAGTATTATTGCAGTGGATTTACTACATAGACATCAGGTTTCTTTTTTAATCTGTTAGTTACGTATGCTCTCTGGTTGATTTGCATGTTTTATGAGGATTTAATTGCACGAAACTGACCAGTATGTTTTTAAGGAACAACTAACATCTATAATATTTTATTCTGTTAATTTTGATAGTATTTTTTGTTTTATTTTCATTTATTTCTGTGTTTCATTTTTTGATAGTTTTCTTAATTTACTTACTAATTTGCAAATGTTCTTCATTATCCGCTATTTAATATATTATCATCTGCCGATATTATGTTACTGATTTTTGCTTCAGAAACTTAAGCTATGCTGTCCTCTACTCTTACAAAAAACTGTACATTATAATAGAAACTTCTGGCTATTACAATGTACAGTTTCCACACTATAATGTAAGTTGTTTTTTTTTTCATATTGTTGTAATCATTTTGATTTTTATATTTACAGAAAAACTTCTCTCTTAAAAATGCTAATATTGGAAGTAACATAAAATCTAAAAGTAAAATATATCATGTACTAATCATATGTTTAAAGTATTTTTTTGTTTTCTTTGCATTTCAACAGGATGGAAGAACACAATAGAGACCCAAGTGAACGAACTGAAGGCTACTATTGAGAGCAAGTGTGTCCTTCAATGAGGGCGCTGCTGTGCTATGCAACGTCCTGTGCTTGTGAACCAGTAGTATGCAAGTAGCCTCATTATCGTACACACACACACACATACAAGAAATGCTCTTCAGCCATTAACGGACTTATAAAAGGTGATGTTAATGTCACATACACGAGAAGGTAGAACAAGACACGCTAATTGAAAACTCATTCCTTTTGTTATTGACTTTTTTTGTTTATTAGTATTTTTCTTTTTTTGCTTCTTTGTTTGCACGGTTGTATTAATGTACACATTAATAAGTTTAGTTTCATTTAATGATTGATTTGTTTTTTTTTTCCTTTTTTTTTATTTGGAATTAACATTTTCAGATGAACAGAATGACCTCATTAGATCTTAAAAGATTCTGTTAAGGTGCCTTTCGTTTAAACAAAAGAAATATTTTCCGAACTTCTGAAGCACAGCAATAATGGCTTCACCACAGTGCCAGAATTATTCATTATTTTATTCCTTTTTTTTTATTAAAAATGATATATTTTAGAATTCATCTCCAATCCGATTTTTACTTCTTTTTTTTTTTTTAAGTTTATAAAATTTTTCGCGAAGATTTTTGTTATCCGCACGGACCTATCTATGAATTCTAGCGAGCTAACAAAATCAACTTTTGAATTTTTGTGTATTTCCATTCTCATCATCCCACTTACTTCTGAGAAACAAGAAAGCAACAAAAGAAACAGAACAAAAGTGCGGATGTGTGTGTACTTTATATTGGTGGCGCTTACAGGAACTTTACATAGGCAGCTGCAGCAGACTTCAACAACGAATTCTTCGCCTTGCTGTCCTCCTATTCAGGAAGATCGTTGCAGAGGTCACCAAGTTATTATTATAAAGTTCCAAAAGGAATTAAACGTAAGGGAAAATGCTAATTAGAAACGAAGCAAGAATGTCTTCAGAAGTGGCTGAATATGGAGTAGCAGGCGTGAACTAACACTTCAGATCGCTGTGCAATGCTGTATAGATGTCGCTGCTCTAACGTAATACATTTTATCTCTAGAGGATAGCTCTGTGTGTTTATGTCCGTGGACTCAGGGTGGCAAGTGAATTCGGACCATTAATTAACAGAATACAGGCAAATGCTGCAGTGAATGTCAATGATTATCCGTGATATGAAAACTAATTTTTAACATGACACGGTAGTGTGAAACCTAGAAGAGAACCTCGGAACGATATTTCAGAAGAATGAGTCAGGAAATCGTGCATGCTGATCCTTCTCGCCATATAATCCTCCTTACTCCCCCTTGATGTATTGCATATAACTCATATATTGTAACTCATATCCTGCAAGTAGCGAGCATTGCCATCAAGTGCAAACTCCTGAGGTATTCAACTAAAAGTCTGAGGTTTAAAAGTTCGGTTTGCTTAATGTATCTCAGGTTAGTTACTGTATCAGTATCATGTGTACTGCAATTATGTGAATCCTCTTCGACGAAAGTATCTCATTCTTTGTATCATTTGAATTCCGTAAAACATACGCTCGAAATGACAAAATCTCGTCAGAATCTAGAGGAAGTGATTTTTAACTAATCGTTAACGGATTTTTTTTAACGATTTCTTCACTTTTGCTGTTTCCATATATCGGAAAAATACCTTTTTAAAGAGCCAAAGGGAGAATGACATGATCAGGGATTTATGAGCTCAACTTATTTTTAGAAAATTAAGCAAATCCCCTTGGTAACTATTCCCGTAAGTTTGTCTTAGGAAGATAAGACTGTTTAAAATTAGTTTTTTAATTCGATATTAATTGAATACCAAAGTTATTAGCTTCTTGTTACTCTATAAAAGGTTAACTTAATCATGGTCAGATCTAGAAACTTGGTCTTTGCGCCAAAATAAAGAATGCCTAATGTTTCACAATGCCATAATGTGAGAACTTGACTGTGATCATTGGAGTATTGAAAATTCTTATGAGCAATACCGGACTGGTCGATCTTATTCTTTCTGCTTATATATTACTCGTGCATTATTTACTGGGTTTACGGCAGCTTTTTTTTTTTTCAGAAAGCGTTTAAAGTGATTTTTAATATATTTAAAACACAGACTATATTGGTTAAATCCGAGGACTTTAGCTCACTTAACCAAAAAATGATTGTAAGTTATTCCAACCACCCAAGAACAAAAAAGAAACCTGAAATAATTTTCACCTACTCGAGTACAGGCAACTGCTACTGTGTATTAGCACAATTAATTAGCAGTACAAATCGAGACATGCGAGATTTATTTTAGTAACTGAAAATAATCAAGGGTTCTTCATTTATTTGAGCAGAGTACTTCGGTCGGTAAGAAAACGTATACTTTAAATGAATACATGTTCAGTGGAACAACAGAACTGTCTTTTTAATATAAATAAATTCTATTAAAAAAATAAGAAACTAAATGATTTCTTGGAAGATGATTATTAAGAATGAGGTACTCTGTTTGCATCCTGATTATACAGAAATCTTTCATAAAAATTAAATTGCCACTGGATGCTCTATTGCTTTTTATACATAACTGCTTGGGAAGAACGTGCATTGCAAAAATGGTGCAGAAATTACAAAATCGGTAATTGTTATAAATCTTATGGAATGCAGTTAATGCCGTATTATGTTAATATTTTAATATTAAATTCAGTGGGAATTTAGTTATTTTTATCTGCCTTTACTTAATTAGAAGTAAAAACGGAAGTTTTTTCTCCAGTTAGTTTCATAAAATGAGAAAAGGTGTAAATTACAATTTCATTTAGATTTTGTTCTTCATTCAATTCGATTTAGAACAGAAAACTTTATTTCGTTCTAACAGCCTTTTATCAGTGCTATGTTCAAAAAGTATCAGATTCCATATAATTTCCTTTAACTCATTTGTTGTTTCGTTGTCGGTTTGTTTTTTAAGCAATTAAGAGATATGTCTCGGAGACTAATTTGAAAATCTATGTAAAAAAACAAAGAAGTTGTTCCTAAATTTAAAGATCATGCTCCTACAAGCTTTTAGTCGAGTCCTTTTGTTCAATTTTATACAATCTTCCCCCCCCCCCCCTCCCGTGCGTGTGTGTGATGCAGAGGGAGTTAAATGCTCCCAAGTTAAACCACTGTATTAAAATTCACCCATGATTCAGCGGTAGCGCTGACAACTGAAATTCGCGTGCCCCATTTTCACGGCTACTTCGACCGAAGATTTTCGATAATATTTTCTTATTTAGCTCTGAATCCTAAACTTTCAAGCAGTGTTGTCTGGAAGAACATTCGATAAAGAAAACAAGTATGCAATTTTGTTTTGTTCCTTTTCCTCCTTGAGGTTTTACAAAACGAAAGAAATGTAAATCCCAAGAAAGAAAAATATAACATCCATAAAAAAGAGCGAATATAAATTTTCTGCAATTATCCTTCACGTCGTGTTTATACAATCAAATAAGTCCAGCTATGTAGGAAAAATATCCAAATTCAAATGGTCATGAGGAGGAGGAGGAGGGGGGGGGGGGTATTGAAGTACACGTGTAATTGACTTGTAAATAGTTACAAGTCAATTACACGTGTACTTCAATATCCATAAATTAAATAAAAATATATTTAATTTAATCTTTTGTAATACTCATCGCAGTAAATAAGAAACATATTTTAAAACCCGCTACACGATCTGAACTCTATATTAATTAATTCATAATATAAAGAAATAATAAAATACTGAACCGTAAAGAACAGATAATCTGATAAATTCGGAAAGAAGATAATAAAATAGAATAAATCATCTTAAGAATTTTTAAGGGGAATCTAATTAGCTGCATCTAAAGTGTCAACTATTCTGTAGGCAGGAATATTGGGAAGTCGTACAGTATTTAACAGTTATCCAGGATGTGATAGCATATAAGTGTTCATCTGTCTTGCTAAGAAAGATGAAGATTCAAATTATCCCAGGATAAACTGATTCTATCCAGCGATTCATTCACTATCAAAGATTTTTTATTTATTTTTTCTTACGGTGGAATGAATTTTATTAACCCACATTATTAAGTCGACCAAAACATCTCCGAAGAATGGTTCAGAATTCAATATTTACGGTTCTGGTGATGCATGTTCTACAAGTTTTGTTCATTTGTGCACAATACTAACTAAATTATGAAATCAGAATGCAATGACGCGCACTATGTAAAACGTATTCTGTATTTAAAAAGGGATTTATACAACTACTTGTTTATATTTTTGTGTATGACGCTCCCTTGGTATGACAAATGAAAGACTATGTACACTAGTTTGTCAAAGACTACGTAATATCATGAAAGGCATGGAAGCGAAATAAATTTATATTTTCTCCCTTTTTCTCGGCCACCAAATTTGTGTTTTTAGTAGGACTTTTTATTATTTTATTTTTTTTACGATCATGGTTCAAATTCCTGGCAATCAGGAAAAGTCGCCTTCATTTCAGGAATTTTTAGGTTGCATGCAAATACTGTACAACACACAATAAAGGATAATTACCTCGTATATATCGAGGATTAAGCTGAATTTTTTATGGGGGGTGATTATCTTACATTTTAAACTGTAATGACTGATCCTAGTATTTATCTTAATTCAAATGCTGATTTGTTATTCCACATATTTGAAAGAATCATAATACTAGTTCTGCAGCTTTGTGGTCACTAAGTAATGCATTGATTTTTTAATTGGCACATATGCTTTCAAGGTTTCAATTAAAAATGTCTTAAGATAGTAATCTCAGGTTTAATATTTTTATTGCTTATTTCCAGTATGGTTTCTGTATGTAAATGGCTTTATATGTTGATGTTAGGCTTAAACGAAATAACGTTTGAAAATCTTTTGAAGGTTTTAACTATCAAACAAAAAAAATCGTAAAATAAACTTTACGTTAATTTTAATTCTATTATAAACCTTTAAAAAGTGAGTTCACCCTCTGCATTTATAGAATAAATAAACAAAACATTGAAATTAGTATTTCAATAACACATTTGATCAATGTGCTTGTTCTGTAGTATGTTTTAAACATGTGAATCCCATCTACGAAAGGTTGTAAACCTATAACATATTTAGTGCTGTGTGTGAGCTAAGGGTTAGACAGTTGAGAAACTACACAACATAGAACAGTTTCGAACCATTACATGACCGGGAAACCAGTTTCATGCTTGGTAATGAAACTCATCTGCCACCTAAATATATTCAAAAAACATTCGTGCTACAGTAGGATTTGAATTCCATAGACTGGTGATCAGAAAACGAAAAGACTTTCTACTTGGCTAAGCATGTCTAACAAATACAGTGAAACTTATAATTACTATAACTACTAAAGAAACAACATGAATTTGTGATGATCAGCAGTTACTGCCGCTGTGTTTATATCACAGTGTTCCTTGTCACTTTTAGTAATATGTTTGACCCTTGCTAAATAGACAAACCGGTTGGAACACGTGCAATTTACAGACTTGGTATACCCTTTGCTTTGGCATAATCATAACCAACTAAATTTCATAATCATTACATTTCACGTCCAATCGCTTTTGTTTTGATAAATAGTATTTTTGTTTATCCTTTAAAATAGCTTTCATAGGAAATTTGACGAATTGGAATCAAGAATGGTGGTCATCACTACCACTATTACTGATACTGCAATAAAAATTATAACCATCATGGAAAACATATTTAGGAATAAACTAGTTAGATTAATTAAAAAAAACAGCAACAAAACTTTCGATCTCAACAGTATGCAAATGAAGTATTTTTGAAATTAATCAAGGAAAATTATAGAACATTAAGAAATCTCATTAAAAAATTTAAACTAATAATACATAATAGGATTGAGAATGTTTTCCACTTACAAGTAACGATTTTTGGATGAGAAATTTTTTATATTAGTAAATAAATAAAAAGACACTTTAGATACTATCTACTATATATACTGTTAAATAGTACTATATTACATAAATATATTTGGCTTGTTAAATTCTTGTGATCAACTTCCGTTTCGCTGTGTTCATATCACAGTGGTTCTCATATTCTTTCATAATCTTTGAAATTCACTTATAGGATTCGTTTCTCAATTCTTATTTTCAACTAATCCAGTTACAAACATTATTCACGTATCTCATTATCAAATATGTCAACTTATTTGACATATTTCATAATGAGATTTGCAGTTATAAAAGATTGCCATTTTTGACACTTGTTGGAATCCTCTACACACACCCATTCCTTCCCGTACGGCTCATATTATCTTTTGATGATAGTAGCTTAAAAATATACGAAAGTTTTGTTGATGCAATAACTTAAGAAGAAATTTCTTTAGTTTGACTAAAACAGACTTAAATTATGGAATAGTTTCTATATTTCTGAGCTGTATAGAAGCTGTCTAATAATCTTATGAAATCTTTTATTGTTTTATCAAATTATATATATAATAGAATTTAAATAAAAAGAGAATAATATCTCTTAAGATGTTTTTCTTTTTTAAAGGACTTCTATGAATCTAACTTAAAATACAAGAAAGAAAAATATTTTTCAAAATATTTTTTCATGCAAATGCCATCCAAAATGTTATTATAAATACAACTTGCGCATTTTAACTATGAGATTAAGCAAATTATATATATATATGAATAAGATTAACAGCGGATAGTATTTTGACAGAATTGTTCAAAAGAGTTTTAATACAGTTTTAACAGTAGTGAGATTTTAAGCACTGAAAAGATTTTTATATGTAAAGTCTATAATATTGTCCATGAAATGTGTGAAATCAAAACGCCTTACCACTAATACCACCAGGCGTCCTTTCAGCAGTCACTTAACCGACTCCTAATTTAGAAACGCTCATAGTTTTTGTAAGAAGAATCACCTTTTGAAAAAGATATATTTTGAGATATAAAAATATGAATTATAATAAAGCCATTCCAGATATTCTGTTTATTTTTTGGTAAGTAAAGAGGCAAAAAATTTACACTTTTCATAATATATTTAGAAATATATATATAGTTTTGCAACAAAATAACTTACTTGAAAGATCTTTATGGATAATTCCAGCATTTACGTTGAAAACCTTTAGATGAGTTATTTCATTAATAGAAAAAAAAAAAAACATAGAGTTTTGGAATTAAATAAATGCAGATCCTAATCTTCAAAAAAATAGAAGCGTTTTCTAACATAGTTTTATCAACAAAAGTTGCTTAGCCCTCTCCTTTTATTCCCTTCAAATTCCCAGGGAATTCTTTGGTATTTGCTATTGCTTCTTTTTGACTTTCCTGGATATCCCTGAGAATAAAGCACCCCATCTTTTTCTAATGCAAATCTAATTGTTTATCAAAATGGACAATAGACTGCCTACCTAAACAACTAAGAGAACATATTTTCTTAAAAAAATAATAATAAATACTTGGCATGGTAATTAGGAACGAAGAAAGGACAGATGGTAATGAACTCTACATAATCAGACTATTGACTATGCAGACTGTAAAAATGTTGATCACTTATTTTATTTTGTTTTTCAAGGTATTGCATAAATTTCCGACGAATCGACAGTAGTAAGTTTTTGTGCCTTTATGTTTATGTAAATAAGATTCTTTTTTTAGAATTCTGTAATATGTGCAAAACTGGTTTTGCTTTCTTTATATAGCCACTGTGTGGTGTTGTACAAATTATATTACATTTATATTGTTTAAAATGATTCTGCTGTGTATATTTCATGAAAAACATTTCACATTTAATGCATGTGTTGTTTCTTTTGTCATCTGGTATGTATGTATGTACTGTATGTGTATGTATCAGTGAGATTCATTCAGTAAGGTAAAGTGTTGTAAATAGTCCTAGATCGTATTAACAGTTGCCTTTGTATTCAAGTAAAGAATAATTTTGCTCGGGTGTCTTTTTTAACAGTTATTTTACAGTAGCTCTCAGTGTACCATAGATGTAGAAATATCCTGTGAACAATTAAACAGTAAATAAAACGACTAAATTTGCTGGCATTATTTCTAATTCTCACACTGTATTCGTTTTTTTTTTGTTTTTGTTTTTAAGGAAGCATGAATACAGACTACATTTTAATCGTGTTTTAGATATAATGTATACAAGTTCATTTATAAACTTGCATAAAAGAATGTGTAGAGATTTTTAGCAATAAGTATGGATGAATCTGCTGTACACTTTTGGTGTGTGTGTGCATTAAAAACTACGACCCATATTTAGTAGCCCTAACTGACCATGGTCGGTTGGATATGATTCTGAAAAATCAATGTGATTTAAAGAAAAATAGCCAACAGGATTTAAAATAAGCTGCATCTGCACAGTATTGAGAACAATGTACATGCTATTGTCCAGATTGCTTCTCACCTTTCAATTTTATGAATTTAATTTAGAATTTTATGTCAGTTCCACCCACGGAAGATTCTAGAGATAGAATATTTTAGTACATGGAGAGGTTAAGGGTAAAATAATTGGAAATCTTATGCTCTAAGAAATCACACTACTTTTACCAGCCATTTAAAGGTTTCCAAAAAAGAGCGATGGTCTCACAAGGAATGAAATTCATCTTTCCCCCCTAAGATGTTGATAAAAAGCACAGATGAATTTTGCCATTTAATTTAATTTTAAGTTAATTTTGTTGCACATCGCTGACTTGAGTCGACAAACATAACATCACTCCTCTTCTTTAAAACGAAAAACCTGAATGCTGTGCTCTAATTACACCACTATGGAACATTTACACCTTTCGGTGTTAAGGTTACATTTATTGGAGGCCTGAAACAACTGGAAAAAAAGTACGCTGCCTGATTTTGATTACACAGTTCCAGAATTATCAAACAATTAGCCCACTCATAGCATTAATAAACTAATAGATTCTCAACCTGTTGTGTTCATACGATTATAATAAAATACATTAAAAAAAATATTATGAGGGGAAATTTCTTCGCCTGTAAAAAAAGATTTTTTCTTACACACACACACACAAAGTTAAGATGTTAACACTGTAAAGAAAGAAATATTTGTAGGAACCTCTAAGCTATCTAGGTGCCTTGAACCCAAAATAATTAACACTTTTTTTTTTAGTTATCTTTTAATCGAGGCCTCAATTAGATAGACCTCTACTACCCAATATGCCATTTCTGAATATTACCTTTTTACATAAAGATATAAATATTATTGCACAAAAGAGTCTTGCATGCAGTTCGATATTCATTACTGCACTTTGCTGTTATCATCACTTTTTTTTTTTTTTTACAATTTGGAATACATCTAGAAATGAATTAGGAATTTTTTCTAAAAATTTACAAATAAAGTCATTATCATCCTTATCTTGAGATGCGACTTTTATCACGGTGTTCTTTCCGTTTACTAAGTTCAATACGAGATGAAAGATTACTTTAATTATTCTTTAGTTTCTTTCTGGAATTTGAAAAATTCTCATTACAAGATGATCATGCATTAAAATGAAGTGAAATTTTTTAATTAAAAGCAAACACCAGTAAAAACTTTAACTCAAATAAACAACAGTTTGCGTGTCTAAAATGATTTTTTTTTTCACAATTAGGGATACTGACAAATAAAATATCACACTTAGATGACGTGTTCAAATTTGCCTTGAATAGCACTATGAAAATAGACAGAGAGAGAGAGAGAATGTGTGTCAGTCCCCTCCCCCTTAAATCCTGATGATCGTTGTGATGGTTACTATTTTCAATCCAAGGAATAGTTTGGCGCTTCGATTAAATATAGGATCTACGAGAATGCTCTTCTAGCAACATCATGTAAACTCTTGGTATCGTTAAATTTAGGCAGCATGAAAAAAAAAGAAGTCTTAAGAAGAAAACTAGAAAAGATTTAACTAGAGAAATTATATTTAAATGATTGTTTTATGAAAACTTGCTGCGGACCTTATAAAGCTATTTCTATTTAAAAAAAAATAACTTGATCTGTCTTCGTCATTCAGCAAATTACTTTTGCAATATGCAATTTGAATAATACCCAGATAATCATGAGTTTTATTTATGAAAGTAAAATCTAAGTCGTATTTTTTTAAACAATGACGCTTAGATTATGTTGAAGATATCGCATTTGTCTGTAGCGTTCTATTCAACCATAACAACGGGTATAAAGGTTTATAATAATTATAAAGTAAAACCAAATTCAGAAAATTTCATTAGAAATTCGCAATCAGTCAGCTCTGTTGTTTTTTTTTTATTATGGCACCATGATCTTGAACCTTTAGTAGTAGATCATTTACAATCCATTATAAGGTAAGCTGCTTTAAATTTAGTTCCATGAATAACCTTTTAAGTCTTTTAGTGGTTTATTTCAAGAACGTTCCTTTTTAGTATATTTGTTTAGGTCTTGTGCATATGACAAATCATTTTTAAGTTTCTTATTCTTAAGAAGTAGACTACAGTATGCATAATGACTCTTCAGTTAAGATGCGGAAATGTCATTTCGCGATTGAGGCTCTTTCTTCTAAAGGTATACGAATACCTGTACTAAAAAAGTATACGCAATAAGTGGAAAAACATGAAATTGATTTGGACTCACATGGAAATGTTTCTTTCGTTTTTGACTACCTAATTAGTATATACTATAACCTTGAATACAATACTAATATATACTCGTTTTTATTGAGATTTAGGAGAAAAATTACAAAACAAAGAGTAAAATGTAAACGTTCACTCTTTAACTTCTTTGTTCCCTTAAAAGTTCCATTAAATTCTTATAAACGTTTTAAATTAATAGCAACTCAGAAAGTTTGTATTTTGTGTGCTAAGACACTTCGAACTTAACCTGAAAAAAAAAATTGCCTGCTGCACAATCATTCATTTGGACTGATGAAAACTGAATGATTTTGAGAATGTTCGAAGGAAACTTTGTCAACATATTGCTTTGCACTGTAAACCGTCATTCCTTCCTTCCATTACTGAAACAAATCTCTCATCAATTCAATCTAAGTGTTTAAGTTCGTGCGAACAAATGAGTTTTTCTTTTTTTACATTAACTTTCAATTTTCCTAGTATACAAACTTCCTAAGCAGCTATTAATTTTAATATGTTTATAATAATTTTGCTAAATAAACATGGATTAAAAATTAATAAATTTTAATAAATATATGTTAATATGTAATAATTTTATTAATAACATTTTGAAATGCAGCAAAAGTTAATAAAAAGCAAAAAATGAATAAAAACGAAAAATAAAGTTTTAATATTTCTTACTAATAAAATCACATAATCTCAGTGACTTTTTTACTTAGATAAAATAAAGCATCTTGATTTTATTTTTTAAAAAAAATCACTGTTCTAAAAACACAAAAGAGATTTTTAGGATGGCTTTATAATCTATTCTATTTCTAGAAAGGATAATTTTTCTTTTTAAATATCTTGGCACATCGAAGTAAGTGATAAAATGATTGCAATATACTACTTATTATCGCACGGTGATTCATATTTTGAATTCAGTTATTCAGCAGTATTAGTACATCTGCTGGTTAAAACAGAGTGCAAAGTGCTACATATCTGCTTCAATTTTTTAGAATAATGGAGTTTTTGTTTATTTTTAGCGTGCTCTTGTTGTAAAGGTTTTCTCCAGTCAAACAGTAATAATATTTAATCCATTCTAATTACTTTATCTGTTGAAGCTATTTGGTTGGAAGTATAGTAATATAGTAAGTTATTATTACCGTCTATTGAGTACATTAGCCACAAAGCTACATTGGATCTTGTGCCCGTCTATAATAGCAAAGTTTAAGAGGTTTGGCAATTTGCCTTGTTATTATTTATCGCAAAAGTCGTTTATAGTATTGTCTACTGTATCTTGGATATGATTTCGTGCGAGATATAGTTGCTTAGTGTAAGAAAAGTAATATTAATTTATGATATAGTGTCGAACGTTTGCTATAGCTAATAACACTGTGTCTATATACTGATGTTTGAAAGGAGTGCTACTTTGTAGATATGAAAGTATTGTTGTAACTCTCCTATTCAACCTAAAGTTCGATTTTATTCACGAAATACTCTGGTTTTGAACCAATGCGAGACATTGTATATCATAAATAAGATCTAACGATTTATAACTATTTTCAGGTACATTGGGCTAATATATTTCATAGGGGAAAGGTAACATTCACAACGTTTTTCATGTCATTAAAGTGAGTGTACCATTATATGCTAAAATCAAAATATATTTTTGGAATTTGAAGTTTCTTACTTGCTGAATTTTTGGATGAAGACCTTTATTCGAATACTGTTTACTATATGAAGAATTATATTTAAATCAAGAGGACGAAATGTTTTTATTCAGCTGGTGAGTTCTGAAGATGATTTAGCTGTTATGTTTAAGATCTTAAATTCAGCCATTTTAGATTAAACTTAGCCAGTAGATAATATAAGGCGACTGAATGGCTTTTAACGTAAGTGTATGGGTGGTGTTCCGCAGAGTGATAACGTGACCTATTTCTGGTCAGAGTGTTTCGGAAAATGTTGAATAAACATGGTATTGCAGTCACTTTCGGTTTCGTTTATCGATTACCAGCAAATTCTAATGTATGATGCTACATTTATTTTTACAATATGAGTTTTAGAAAATAAGTTGTGAAGTCTCGCATTCCTGGCTAACTGTTTTATCCAGAGTTGAGTTAATGACATCCAACAGAGCTTCCTGTGAGATTGCTGTTCATTTATTTTTGTAAAATCATTATTAGGTATTGGATGTTAGACTAAACGTTTATCTTAGATGTGGATTACTTTCTCTCTAAAAATTCTTTCCATGCTTTTGTTGATTATAAACGGTGCTGATGCATCCGTTATATGTTCGTTTGTGTGAAAGGGGGGGGGATATATATACGAAATTCCTCCATATACATATATCTATATATATAATATGTATATATGCATCACGACGGTATGATTCACAGCATTTTTACATTGCTTGGAAGGTGGGATTTAGTTGAAAACGGAAAATAGAATAGTATAGGTTTTTAAGATGATGCATCTGGACGTCATCCTAAAGACTAATGAATCATAGTGTTGTTGGTTGATATTCAGAAAACATTGTTTATTCTTTAAAAGAGTCGTGAAATATACAAATAGTTAAACATATTTTGGACCTTTATATTCGACTTTTATCAATAATAAATATAATTTTGTCATAAACAGAATACAGAATAACTGGGATAGAGGGCGGAAGGAGGCAGTAGCTGTAAAAGCATTGTGACAAAAATAAGAAAACGATTATGTAGTCCATACTTTCATTAATGATCGGAAACGACAGTTCTGTTTAGTGAAAACTTGTAAAATAAGTAACAGAAAACTCATGTTAAAAACATAGATTCGTCGCACCCTTCAACATTTGCAGATCCTCAGACGTTACTTAGTAAGTAAACTATATCTAATGTTCATGTGACGTGAATATTATAATATAAGAGTAATGTACGATAATAATAATAATTTGTTTAAAAAATGTTTACAGAATTAGTAGATGTTGGTATTTAACGATACCAATTCAACAAAGTACGTATAATGTAATTGAAAAAACAAAAAATGTAATTGAAAACAAAAACAGAAAACAAAAAATGCAATTGAAAGTGTTCTGATTTAAGTAATGTCGAAGTTAATGGTTGATTTATTTCTCTGCAGTTTTATGTCATTTGCAATTTATAAAAATAATATATATCTTCAGTAATTTAATAATAATAATAAACGTCGTCTATACATTTAAATTCTAATAAGTTAATTTGTTATTAGATGTTCCGTTGTCTACTGAATATTAAATAGTATGTGCTGATGTCTTCAAACACAAAGTTTTTAATTCACATCATCCGGATGAAGCATTTGAAGATATACACAAAAACTACTCTCCGTCTATGTCGAACTTTAACATCCACGAATCATTCTGATGGAAAATCTAGCAAACCAACAGCATTTGCTGTTCTTATGATGCATTTTTCTACATCAAAGTATTTTTTTACTGAAATGTGTGATCGTATTTTAATTTCACATTAAAATAAAATTATTTATTGTTACTTATTTATTATTATTTATTATTTATTGTTACTTATTTATTATTATTTATTATTTATTGTTACTTATTTATTATTATTTATTATTTATTGTTACTTATTTATTATTATTTATTATTTATTGTTTTTATTCTTTGTACATTCATGTATTTTTTTTTTCCGGACCTTGTCGAAGTGTTTATATAGTTATTGTATAAAATTGTTAAGTTGATAATACTTAACAATGAGTGTACACTGATTTTTTTGCCATTCTTTTAATTATTGTACACTAATTTTCGTCATTTATATCCTGTTTCGCAAATTTTAGCAAGAACTAATATATTAGTTCTCTCGAACGTGGCGAGTGCCTGCAAACTGAACAAAACAGATTTTTTTTTAAATTTTATTAAATCAAAACTATAAGCAAAATCTTTAACTTTAAGAAAACACAAAAGTCTTTTTTTAGAAAGAATCGCAAACCACGAACTGAGATTAAAGATAACTGTTGTCCCGCTCTTCTGTCATAGGTAAGTATGTGGCAGGTATCATAAATAAATTAAAAAATAAATAAATAAATAAAAAAACCGTAGTCTTGCGCGAATACATTTTTTGCTTATCAAGTAGAGTTTGTATAATCTGCTAAGCCGTGTGTGCAGTCTGAGCTCGAGAAACATGATTTAGCAACAAAATAAACGTGTAAATAAAATACTTGATTTATACACGATATAAAAAAGTAAAAAAAGAAGTTATATACTTTTTGTATGTTATTGGCGTAATAATGAGATTTCCTTACAAGGGTTAAACTATTTGAATTTTCTCTTCTGATTATCGTATTTTTTATTACTTCCTTTCAAATAACCCTCGACAGAGAATTTTATTTATTTCCAATCTTATAATCAGTAGAACTCAGTCAACCGCAACATTGGCTATTTGAGTTTAGCCATCTGCTATTGGAAATAATCAGAGCTGGAATACACGCATGACTGCGCGCACATGACATCAAAAACTATAGAGTATAGAAACTGGACACTTTCTTTTAATTTATTGAAAAATATATGACTTACGGTATATATTATATATATGACATAAATCAAGCAAGCACCACGTGCCTAGATATTATTAGCAAATCGGCTTCCTATTTGGCAATAATAGTTTTATTCCAAATTAAATCTGATAATTTCCAGATTACTGTTGAACGACGTAATCTAGAAATACTTCCAGATTACTTAATTTTTAACTGATCCACTTTACAAACTTTGAAGCTTCCTGACTATTGGGCTGAATGATGATCTTGTATTGCCCATCTTCCTCAAACTTACTATCTTAGAAATTGGTCCCATCAATTAATAAAGTCTACTCGCTGTAAGAACAAGATTTATTAGTTGTGAACTTATAAACACTTTTTGTTGTATTTTTCTTTGAGAGAATGGATTTAAAAGGTGTGAATGTTCATTTTCAATTATTAAAGCTTTAAGAAAATTATAAAATATTTATTAAGAGCCTAAATATATCTTATCTAATTGTATGTGATTGCATGCATAAGTTATTCATATATGTGTCCTATTCACAGTTTTGTTTGCATGATTGTTGTGTCCTCATGTTTTCACCTGTACATGATATTATTAGCAAAGTTTGTGAAATACTTTGAGCATAGGACTTTGGTCAAAAGTGTGGTGTAGTTTTAAATAAGATTTATTTCTTAAAGTTAGTAGAAGACACCTTTTTAACAGGTTTCTTACAACGACAAAAGCGTGGCTGATTTGTTCCCGCTGCTGCAGATTCCGAATTCTGCTAGTGGGCAGTCAAGTCTCAACACGTAGCCCTCCTAGATTTCTTAGAAGTACTCTGTGGTTTCTCTGCTCTCGCTTTCTCTTTTGTATTTTTTTTTTAAATTTTATTTTGTTGGAAAATATCCTCTTTACAGTTTTATTTTAAGTTATATTTAGTCCTACCTTATGTGATATATCACAGAAATGTTACGTTGGCGAATTTATTTTAATTTTCTAACTGAAATTATTTATGTCAGAGCTTTTAGGCGAGTTTGAAAATCTCACCACTAGGGAACGCAAGCTATATAAACTGCATAAAGTAAAATATTATATATATGTGTGTGTGTGTGCAAGAAGTTCGTAAGTTTGAGGATCCTTTCCTTCAACAAAATATCATGTCAGTGATTGGATGCATTGTAAATTCTTAAGTAGTCTGCATTAGTCAAGTATTCTAGGATTTCACGGTAAGTCCTCAACTGATAAAACTTTAGTTTACTTAAACAGAATCGTTCACTGATTACAGCATTGATCAGATGCTGCAATCTTTTGTCATCTAGTGCTTATGACTTGAAAATAAAGTCTACAAAAGCATTTGTTTTTGCTTTTTTTTTTGTCAGTCGAAATGTTTTATAAGTGGTGTTTAAAATTGTTAGACAATGTCATGAAATATTTCTTAGGCTATGTTTTTTCAAAATGTCAAGGGGACTGACTTTTCCTTTGGACATTCATGCTACTTTTTTCCCCCCATGAATTACGTGAGTTATACCCATGAAACGTAATTTTATTTATGCTATGATCGCAGAGTAAATGTCCTTCTTTCGAAATTTTTATCCCTTTAATGCTAAAATTTAATTAATGTAAATTTAGTCGATTTTAATGCTTATATTTTATCTTTATTATTCCTGATAACTCTTGACTATAAATAGAAATAATTCACATTTATGTTAAATATTTCCTTAATCATTTTTCAAATGGAATGATTAAAAACATGAATAAGCTGATTTTTATGAAGCATCTCAGGTCATATAGTTAAGAGTGAACTTTAGATAAAAGATAAGTCAGAAAAATTTTATGAATTTTTAATACAAAATTTAAAATTTTTACTCATTCTACTTTCAGTAGCAACGTGCTTGCTTCCCCCCCCCCCCCCCCAACCTCGAATTATATTATTATCCATGGTCGACTCCTTTTGGGTAATAACCATCAACCATCTCTTACCTGTATCGTTTGACGTTGAGACTTCCTATGTTTGTGTGCGTTATATATAATATTATACATACATACAGTGCTATAATAAGGGAAATAGTTCATATTTTTTTCCGAACTAATTAAGTTTATAAATTATCCCAGCTCACTATTCGCGAAAATTTACAAAAATAGATAAATACAGTAAAATAAAATAAAATAATTAAAAAAAAAAAAAAACGGAAAGTTCTATAATGACGGTGCTGTATGTAAAGGAATTTCTACGAGAATTTTATACGATATGGTATGCTAACATTTCTATTTTACCATGCAATTTCAGCGGGTTCTATTGTGGTAATTAAAGGCAAAGAGTGCGACTATACTACTTTTTAATCTCATTTTTAATATCATCAAAATAATAATAATAAACACTTTGGTAAACAGGTTCATAAACATACATTTGTAGATTAATAGAAATATTCTTATGCCTTTATTGGCTTTAAACACGTATATCAGTGTATATATATTGCTGGATTATAAATTTATATGGTAAATGCATTATGAATACAACTCGTAATGCTCTATTATCTAGTAATATAAAGTACATGAATTAATACCAGTAGCGTATTAAACACGTTCCATTCGCCTTAACATCGAACCATAACAGTTAAAAAGAACGTCTAATAATAATGTCAGTAAATGTCCATCAAATTACTTAATTTTTCTCATGTAAATAGCGATTTTAAATGTTTACTTGCTTGCAAAGCAATTATTTTTGATCAAATGTAAAAGTATGAAGGTACAAAGGGACGTTATAATTATTTTAAAGAGCCAAATGGTTCTTCAAAGTGCAACATGTGCAAGTAAGCGTAAAATCCTTTAATTTACTATAAGTTAGTCATGCCAAAGATATTTATCTGCAACATAAGAGATATTTATCGAAGTGGTCCAAATGGCAAATATATCTTTCCTTACAATTTCAAATATTTTATTATTATTATTAAACCTCAATGAGTCAAAAGATTCATCGTGGGTTTAGTGAAAATAATCAGTTCTTAGCCAAAGTAGGCTTAAAACCTATAAATTAAACCTTAACACACTACTATTAAGGTTTTTACTACAGAAAAACACTTCATAACTCGGTTTACGGTGCACATCGAGCAGAAAGCTAAATGTGATGCATATAAAATACCAACAAACATTATTATATAATAAAGCATAAATATGCAAATAAAATGTCTTTTAAATTTAAAAAATGTATTATATTTAAATGAACTTCTGCAACTCAATAGGTATTGGCAACATCCTTTAATTAGAAAGAGACCTCGCTTTCAATCTTGTCTGGAATGCAAAAAAAAAAAAAAAAAAAAATCACCGGAAGCAATGGCAGATATAGATTTTTTTTTCCCGCCAGGAACTCTGGGTTTTCATCCATCAAAACAGGCAGATCCCAAGAACCAACGCAATTAACATATAATATTCTGCTTTCATAGGCTTAGCTACTTCGAACTTAATTCGAACAAACTCAATCCTCCGCTAAATGCATATCGCATCATTTTATTCCAAGTTTATTCACGTTTTTTTTTCCTTCTTCAGTTTCGTTAAATTACCACACTGTGATTTCAGCCATATTTTCGAATCTGATATTTTTCTCCACTGAATTTATATGCCACCCTCTCTCTCCAACCATTTTCCACGTGCGGTAATTTTTTTCAGTTAGTTACTCACTGTACCTGCAAATTTTGCAAAATCTAAGATTAGTAGAGCTATTTTAGTGCATCTCTAACTCAGTATGGAAGTTTTCGTCTGCGCTAATGCGTATTGGCTGTTTGCTATCCGACGTATATTACTTGCGTTTATTATTATTATTATTATTAAGCATTATGAGCTAGAAGTTATGCAACTATTGTTACATTATGAAACTCTTCAAATCTTACAAAACAACTTATTAAACAGCGAAATAGTCCAAAACCAACTTACTGAAAGTGAAGTACGTTCCCACAATGGACCACAGCGCCCTCACAGATATAGATCTTATTATACTGCTATCGATTATGAATGTTTAAATAGTTATAGAATGACCGATATCTGTCCGCTATATGATATGACTGAATTTTGGTGAAGAAATTTCCCTTGTTTTAATTAGCTGTATCGAGAAGATCAGACTATTTAAATTTTGCTTTTATGAATCTGCTCAAACTTAGCTAGCGATTAATTATTTGGCGTGGTTTCAATTTCTCGTATTTCTCTAAAGTTCTTTAAATATTTAAAAATACTATAAATTAGCATTTTCAAAATTTAGAGTATTGTGCATAGGGCCTGTTCCATCATAGAAAAAAAATCGATTCTCTAAGAAACTACTGGAATAAGTTCATATATGCACGATTATTCCAAATCGTAAAGGATCAATTTGTTATATTCACAAGGGAAAACCTTCCCTGTCGGAGAAAAAGTGCGATATATATAAATTTATAATCAATTGACAGGGAAATTATTAATTTCCCTGTCTATTATCAGATTCGTATATATATCTCACTTTATTTTCTATATCTTAAAATAGAACATGATAATGACTCAATGATCTACGCTTAACTTAAAAATGATAGTCAAGATACTTCATTTTGCCTTCACTCTTCATTCATTCAGAGAAGGGATACAAATTGCGTAAGATAATTCGGAATAATACTATTTCAATCATTGAATCAATATGTAAACTAGATTCTACTATGTGGTTCCTGAAGAAAGCTGCTATCAGTCAAGCACTGTAGTTTCGCAGATATATTACGGAGGTTATAACGGTTCTGAAATCATATCAACCCACTGGAATCGAATTTTATTTTCACCTCATGCAAAACACATTGAAGCAATCAAACTCCTACAAACTATTCTAAATAATATAAGTACGAATAAATTGTGACCAATGACTTGATTAAATACATTTGTTTAGTCGCAACCACATTAACAATCCTGAGCATTCAGCCTGCAAAGACTAGGTAGCTAAGTTGTATGTATGATATCTCCGTTTTACACCCAATAGGTTGAGGGCTCGAATTGCACTCTATGGACGTTCGAAAATCTTGAAGTAATAGATGACTTTCAACGTCCAGTGTTGAGCCTATAATCGTGCTTATGAAACCTGATGGAAAAAATGCCATATTTGCCTCCAAGATACGATTTCCGAAGTATCTGACCTTTAAATCACCGGCAGTATTAATCTGCTATACAGGTTCTGAAATCTTTCGTGGATGGGATTATCGTGAAAACTTCACCATTTAATTCAAAAGTAAAAATGTCTTATAGAAAATATTAATGCAGAAATCGCACCAAAAAAAAAAAACAGATTTTCTGTAAAGTAAATGTTTATTGTGATTGGAACTAAAGAGATCCGTTAGTAAGTTAATGTGATATTCATCGAAGCTGAAAAGAAACTTTATAAAAATAGGACAAAATCTGGACTGGAATTCTTTACATTTTTTTTTCCAGGTTGCTGTTTAGTTCTCGTCTGTTAGAACAAAAGTGAACAAGTTCATCCATGGTAGTTATTTAACTGCACTGCATGCACTTGCCTGTACGACAACTACCTAGAGAAAGAAACATTTCAAAGATAACTATGCTTAGTTTTAATCGTTATAGTATTTTAATGAAATGTAAATTTATACAGGGAGAAATCTTTCTAGTTGTGTTTCTATGTATGTTATTTTTTTTTTATTTTATCAGATTCGCACAACATACAGTATTACTATTATGGTCTTTTTTTGTCGTTGTATTTTTGAATGATGGTTTTAATTCTTATTAAACTTAAAATTATCCTTATTATTAATTACAGCACTTTGTTGACTTTTCATGGCTCTTCTAAATGCCTTAAATATTTCAAAAAGTTAATTATAAATGTTTACTCTATTAATTACTCTTGTGTACTCTGTGACTGAAACGGATGAGCTTAATGAATGTATACAAAAACCAAATGAGGATTCGCTGTTTAGGTTCATGCTGGTTTGCTTGTGCATTCTAATGTAAAGTATGTGAATAAAAATGCTTAATGTTTTACATATAGTGTTTCTATTGTTTGGTGTCCAGTTTATTAAAGTGAGAATCAAAAACTATATTGTGATGGTGGCAGTAAACAAAACTACATGAAATTAGGGGGGGGGGGAATACAAGAATTCATCAGCTGGAGAATGATTTAAATTCAACCAATGTCTTTGTTTGAATCCAAGAAAATTCATTTCACTCAGAAACCATTGTATTGATATTAGTTTATTAACCACTTCATATTCATCATATATTTAAATAATAGAGGAATAAAAATTTGAAGTGAAAAAATGTTCAAGTGGAGAGAAAGCTTATAAAGGAGTCCAAAACTTTATAAAACTTTTCTTCGATCATTGCATTTATTATAACAAAATCATTTGGAATCTTTCATTGCAACCCAGGACTTCTATAACACATTTTTCTTAAAAAGTATATATTATGAGTAATAGTTCCTATCATAAATAAAAAATGGAACTAAACAGTGTAGAAACCGTAGAAAAATGACGGCATACACACACGCACCCCTTCGATTGAAGAGCTATGTTCAATTCTCTTTATATATTCTCATAATATATAAGGATAAAAAGCCTATATAAAGATTTCTTCCGTAAGAGAGGAATCTTTATTATGAGCTTTTTCAATTGAAGATTATGAATTAGGGTTTCGTAAGAGAGCCAGATTTTTTTTGTCTCCCAGAAGCTTGGATTTTCCTTTCTCAAACAGGCAAGAGAACACAGCCAGTTAACAAACAAGAAATATTGAGTGGTGGATGATAGATGCCGGTAAATCGTTTGACGTACATGAGTCCTAAGACTTCATGGAAGTGTCATGTAATAACGAACATCTGACGAACAATCACAGAAGCGCATAGCCGTAGTACTTCGACATATATATTCCAAATAATATTCATATTCGGAATGCTACATGTTTTCTAATGTGGGTCAACTACATCTTAAAGATTTGGTTTATCTGCAATAATGCATAACCGATTTGCCGATACGAATGTAAAACTATTAGATACCAATGTTTCTTCCTTCAGCAATAGCTACATTTTCTAACTAGCAATGAGAAATCTTAAACTTCTGCTACCGACACTTCATGTGGAGGAAACTGCCTTCTTGTTGCAATGCAGCAGACCCAAGATGCTACAAGTAATAATTAGTTATTGTTCCTTTCCTAATTAAACCAGTTAAGTCATAACATAAAATATTTACCTCGACAATGTAAGAGCTTAGACTTTTTAATTGATCCAATGAATTTATCACTTTTTTCAAGAATTCAAAGCCGTTCTGCTTAATGAAACCGTTAACATCAGCAGTCTAAGCAGCATGCGAATATTTCTATATACAAAGTTCGAAATGACATTGCAATATGTAGATTAAAGTAATGAAAATTTTATAACCTGTCGTAATGGATTCTAACACCACTTCCTGGGTCTCTTCTGTTAAATTCAGAACATTAAATTTATAAACTTGATCTTCTTTTGGTTCAAATTTATTTCCCTCATTGATATCAGGCTAGTTAGTTCTAATTTGTTCATTATTACTAGTAAACTCCAGCATAAAACCAAATACATAAGATTTTGAGAGCTATACGCAAGTAAAGCCTGTAAAATTTCTAGGATTCTGAATTATCTAATACGCTTTCATTTTATGATAAAATTATTAAAAGATTAAAAATTAATCAAAAACCGTATGAAAGCTGTTAAAATATTATTTAATAATAACATCCGTGTTATTATTTTAAAAATATAAGTATGAAACATATTGATGTATTTAATAAAATTTGTGATTCATGATTCATTTGTCAGAAGTAGAAAATCCATTTTAATGTAGAAGAGCCATTTTTAATTATGTGCTGTAGACAAAGTTTATTTTTCCTGGGATGAATCAGCAACATTTAGTGGAAGAATTGTTAATATAATTTCCATTGTTTCTTTCAGATTGTGTCAATAAAAATGGTTCGATTAGAAATTAAATTAACCAGTCAAATTTTATTGGATATTCTGAAAACCAATGTCATTTAATTTTATGTACTCAAAACGAAGTTTTTAGTTTGTATCTTTTCAGTAAATTGTTTCAAATTATGTTGCCGAAAATGATTGAATTGAAAGGAAAATTAAAATGTCAAGGCAGTTCTTTGAAAGAATTTGAATTTTAATAACATTCATCTAATTAGAACCGAGGAATATACATACTGACGTGCAAAACTAATCTGATCGGCACACACCTGATAATTGGTTTCATTTCCCTCTCAAATTTGATTAAAAATAATTCAGTAAGTTAATCAGATATCTCAAAACTCAGATTTACTTTATACGAGCATTTTGTATATTCTTTCCGGTAGTTCGAACCGAATTAATGGTAATTTAACATTCGTAATTTAACCTTTTACCAGGATGAGGTGGTTAATTTTAATATTAAATATTTTTTTGTCTGTAAGAATTAGATGCGTACTTCTGACCAGATTACCTCTTTTATGGAATTAAAATACCGAGTTTCAAGGAGGAAAAACCCTACTACCTTCGTTCGAGATTATGCAACTCACCTTCACTTGAAAAAGCCTTTACAAAAATTCATCGCCTGCTAGACGGAATTCGAACTCGGTTATTTCCAACCAAATAGCATTATTGATACCGGATGATTTACGGAGACCCAGACGGTATACATTTATTTTATTAAAAAATCATGCATTTATCAAAATTTATTCGGAACGCTGCCGTAAATATTGCCAAGTTCATGATATCAGCTGCACATTTCACAACCTCATTCATCCAAATAAATCTCTCACGCCATACAAATTCCGTTTTGCTTCGTTATATTGAATATTAAGCATTCTTTGGATGAAGACAGAATGAAACTGTTTTATGTCAAGTAATCCTTTAAAAATTAGAACTGATCTACTTTCCCTTTTAATATGTTGATTTTTTAAAACTAAACTAGTCCCTCATGATTTAATAATCCTATGCAGAATCTATTATCACTTTTACTGGGCCTAAATTATAAAAGTAACGCATATAGTGAATTCATAATTTTTGAGAAGCTTTCCATTCCTTGCCTAGAATATTACATCTCATTGCCTCCTATAACCTTCTGCGAGAGAGACATCAGAAGAATCTTGGATACTACAACGGCAGCCGGTCCTGATGGAATTCGATCCATTGTGCTCCTGAACAAACATCTGTTCTCTGTCATCTATTCACTAAACTGTACTCAGCTGGTATCCACTCTTCAGTATGGAAGAAAGCTCATGTACAACCATTTCCCCCAAAAAAGAAGATAAATATTTACCATCAAAGTGTCGACCTATTTCTCTCACATCAGATTTGTCTAAAGAAATGGGGAAGGTTATCAACAGTCAACTTTTTCATTGTCTTGAAAACTGTTATCTCATTAGTGACCACAGTACAGATTTTGCCAGATCCACATGGGATCTCCTGACTTACGTCACTCGCATTTGGACTCATTCAATTGAGAAGTTTGGAGTAACCTTTGCCATTGCTCTTGACATCTCCAAGGCTTTGATAGGGTCTGGCATCGAACAGGAGAGAACATCATCTCTATCGTGGATGTCTTCTCTCTTCAGACTTTTCTGTCAATGCTGGTGTCCCTCAGGACTCTATAATTTCACCCACCCTCTTCCTGATTTATATAAATGACCTACTCTCATTCACTGCAAACCCTATTCATAATTTTGCTGATGATAGCACACTCCACTCGTCCTACTCACATGACTAGCCGTGCAGTGTTCAAGCTTCAAGATCATCTGTAATAAGTGCATTGAACACTGATCTACGCAGTATCCTTCATTGGGGTGAAAACAACCTATTCAACATCAATGCTTCCAAAATATAGTTTTGCTTGTTTCCCGTAAAAAGAAAAAAAAAAAAAAACCTCAGACCTTCTCCACTGACTTTTGATAATAATCAGCTCAACAGTAAAGACCAAATTTCTTCTCGGACTCACTGACTTCAAATCTTTCCTGGCACAATCATATTCCCCTTCTATATCTCATTCACTATATCCCCTTCTATATCATCAACAGCTTTCAAAAACATTGGCATCCTTTTCCGGCCAAACAGTACTTCTCTTCCAAACAGTTACTTACTGATTTAAAAAAAAAGAAGATCGATTTATGATGTACAAAAAGATCTTACAACTTTAAAAGTCAAGAATTGAAAGAATATTGCACAGAAAAGGAAAGAATGGCTAAAAATTGTTTTGCAAGCTAAAACTCATAAAGAGTTGTAAAACTAGAAGAATGCATTTAAAAAATAGTCAGAAGTAGTTTTTTCTAACTATCTAACGTAACCAAAAATATGGTTACGTTACATTGATGATACTGGAAAGACCTGGACAGGATCTGATCTACATGCGTTTTTGCTCAGGATCCCATGACCAAATAACGAAAACATCGATGTCAGTCTGGTTGGCCTAATGGTTAGCGTATCCGCTCTCCGGCCAAATAGCTGCGGGTTCGAATCTCGCCGTGGGCATGGATGTTTGTGATTGTCTTTGAAAATACTAGTGGTGGTGATGGTAGATGGCATCGGTGTAGTTGCGGTTCGTTATAGTTGGTGGATTAAATGGTGGAGAAAGAGAGTTGTAGAGTAGGTGCCCTCCCTTGATGAGTCTTTGGACTCCCTGGAGGTGTCACGTAATAATATTTTCGTTATTTGGTCAGGAACAGTGGATGAGTTAATTACTTTCAAAGATTATCTGAACAACTTACATCCCAATATAAAATTCACTTGAACTAGAACAGCATAAAAATGACCGTTCCTTGATATTCTTGTAACGAAGCACAAAAAAAAAGTTATCCTTTTCTGTACACAGAAAACCTACCACAACGGGAAGAGTTTTAAATGCCGCTTCACACCACTATCCATTGCAAATGAGGCATGATTAAAACTTTAAGAGATAGGGCATACAATATATCAGCACGTCAATTAAAATGAATAAAGAATTGCACTACCTGGACCGGAACCTCGCACTTAATGGTTATAAACTCTTCTTAATGCATCTCCTGCAACTCCCTTACTTTAACAAGATTTAAAGAATGCAATCACACTGCATTACATCAAGAATGTCACAGACAAAGTGGCTGCGTTGCTCTCAGCGAGTACAACATGAAAGTGGCTTTTTTACCTTTAAAAAAAATATCAAGATTCCTACATTCACCAGTACCTCCACATCACCCCACCCCATGAAAAGACTAGGCGCTTTATGAGATTCATTGCTTTGTGACATTTGTTTTGTAGGAAGGTCGGGAGAGATCCGCATGTCTGAACATGTAAAAGACGTCGAAAAAAGAAGAGAGCATAAATCAGGCCTGGCATTCCACAAAACCACTACTGGCCACCATTTTGCTTGTTGCCAGAGTACTGGCAACAAGCAAAAATGCCATCTATTGTTTAACTGTTTTCTAAGAAAATTTAAAGAAGCCTCGCAAATGCTTAGGATTCCTACGCAATGCAATAAAAATCAAGGCTTAATTTTACATCAAGTATGGTCAGCTTTCATCAAAAATTTAACTGCCACGGACCTATAACAGGCGTGATACCCCAGAACATGATAGCAACAACCGGCAATGTTCCGATACGCATACAGTAACGAATTTGCCGTTTGTGTCTGGTTTATAAATTATATGTAGCAGTTGTGAAGTTATCGAAACATCTAATATGCGTAATTAATTGTTAATAGGCTTTTGTTGTGTAAAACTTTTATGCACCACTACCTCTGACGACATAAGCCTTACGACTTAAGAAACATGCCGGAATTTAATTGCTTATTTTTATTTACATCATAATGTGGTCTCAATAATACCAAATACTTCCCACAAATGAATAAATATATTTTTCACAGTCGGTTTTCTGACTAACTTGCAATATATTTCTTTCTACAACTCTAAATTGATTAATCTCCAATTCATTCCTCAATGGATTCTAATAACTTAAACTAAATGCTCAATCTATCTATCTATCTATCTATCTATCTATATATATATATATATATATATATATAATATACACACTATATATGCTAAATGCTCAATGAACTAGATACTCAATCCTCTATTATTCTTCCCCCCAAAAAGCAGCCTTTAATTAATGCCTTTCATTTTTTTACTCTATTTGAAAATTTTCACAACCGAGGGCGGTGTATCTTAGCATAAAAGTAGTTTATATTCTATTATGAATATAAGTTACTTATATTCATAATAGAATATAATGCAAGAACTAACGATTTTTACGTCCTCCTAAACCATCTCATTACTTCCATAAGAAACCATTTGTTTATAAAATTCACTGTTCATGCAGCATATATTATGTAGGACGAAAGGATGTTAAGACGAATAAATAAATAAAGACCAAACTGAAACTCTTCAGTTTGATCTGCATTTATCGAAGTATTTTGGAAATGCTATGCACACCTACTCAACGTTGAAATAATATATATGATTGCATTTTTTATCGATGTATGAAAGTTTTAAGAGTGCATAGCAAATGAGTGCTCATCTTAATTGGTCTAATTCAATTAATTGTAGGATACTTTTGATTACTTTAATGCTAGTAGACCAGGCACTAATGACTAGATCAAGATAAGATAAGGAATCGTGACGTGATTGGTTGTTCATTTGATGACGTCATGAGTTTGTAATGTTTGGAATTTCCCTGGGGCCATACGTGTCAGTGATGTCAGTTCTTGTGTTTTGGTTCGCGTATGGAATTATGGGTGATGGTAGAGATAAGGATTCGTGGTGTGATGCACTTCTGACCAGATCAAGGTAAGATAAGGAATCGTGATGTCAATGTTTGTTGTTATGAGATGTAGATAGGTGATGTCATTCGTTAGTTGTAAATGAGTGACGTTGTTTTGAATGGAAAGGAAGATACATTAGTGGATAAGGAATCGTGTCATGATTGGTGGGACACTTCAGACCAGATCAAGATAAGATAAGGAATCGTGACGTGGATGTGTGTTATTAAAAAGTTTGGAATTTCGGTGGGGCCCCCTTCTGTCAGGAACATCACGTATTGTGGGTGATATTTAGAGATAAGAATCGTGACGTTATGTGTTTGGAAATTTCTGGGGAACATATGTCTCGCTGTGATATCACATGGTGTTTGTTTTTCCTATGGAATTGTGGGTGATGTTTTAGAGATAAGATATCTTGGAATTTTCCCAGGGTGACACACATCCGTCATTGTCGTAATGTTTTGTCTTTGGTTGTCTATAGATGGCTGTGCTAACTTTCCAATACATTTTGGGGTATTTCTTTCCTGTTAAAGGGTGGGAATTCTTAGAGTAGAGTAGAGTCTAGTGACGGCAGTATTTCGAGCTTTTCTGGATAATTTAATTATATGCTAATGTCGCTCAAACACACACACGTTAGACATGAAAAGTCACTAATGTATCCACGTTGATACTCTAATATGTACCCTATGATCATTCTTATGAAAAAACAAATAAATAAATTCAGTATTAGAATTACGCTTACCAAAACATACGAGTAGTGATTATTAAAATTACAATTATCAATTGTTATGTTTAAGTTAAAAAAAAATTCCAATACATTTTGGGGTATTTCTTTCCTGTCAAAGGGTGGGAATTAGAGTAGATTCGTGATGGTGGCTATGTTTAGGCTTTTTCTGAATAATTTAATTATATGCTGGTTCCCCTCAAACATACACTTTTTTTTGTGCCGGTGTTATCATTATCAGCTGGAGGTTACATCACTAAAAGATTATTGGCAAATGACAACCTCTTTTTCGAATTTATGTTATTTTGTTTACAAATGTTTGGGTATTGGTATTTTTTTTAGTTTATCGTGAAGAGAAAAACTAAATGGCATTTTAAAAAATAAATTAAAAATAAACGAGACTTAAAGGCTTACAATAACTTTTTTGAATGTAGTCTAGAAATTCTAATGATAATTTAAATTTACTTACAGACTTTCCAGAATGATTCTTCTTAATGCAAATAGATATTCCAAAATAGTTGAATTTTTATCCACACCACAACACACACAAACACAATTTTGAAAGAACGTAAGCTCTGTAATAATCTGAAAAACTATTTGACTTTTGTTCCTTAGATTTTCTGCCCGTTTGGTACAATGTTTATTCCTTAGCATTGGGTCATGCTATGTTTTTATTCCCAAGGTGGTGGAGTGTAACCTCAAACTGTCTTATGCTGACTAATATATCTGCCAGTGATCGGTAATTGTTGTGCCTACTTGTGAACTTTTCTGACTGGGAAGGATTGGAATTCTCCTGGTCTTACTTGAGGATTTGATAATACTTCCCACACAACAATCTGAACGTCACCTTTCTCATGACTCATACTCTCCCTTTGATGTTTCGCGTGGTATTATCAGTTCGGGGAAGAATGACTGTTTTTCTAGTGTAAAATTCTTATGACCCATATCCTAAAATCATTCATTTCTAATTAAGCATTTTATACAGTTATTGTTTTCAAGTAGATGGCTTGTTTGTTTGATTACATTTTGTGTAGCTAGGAAACTGGAGTTTATTTCAAATGCATATTAACTCATAATACTAGTATATATATTCATCATATATACAAAGTATATATAATGAATATATATACTTTGTTAATTTCTATGTTACCTTTTATTTGACTGTAATATTATTAACAAATTGTATTTACTGAATCTAACATACAGAAATTAAATAAAGTGAAAAAAAGACAGTATTATTATTTTTTTTCTTATTCTTCTGATTTCACATTTGCAGTGATGTTCATAGTGTATGATTTGCCACTGATGCTTACGTATAATTCAGGTGATTTTTCTCCATGTGAAATTTCAAAACAAGTTGAACTATGGTTTTGACATAGTTCAATTATGTAAAACTCATTTCCGTTAGTCCCAATTGACTGTTGTCCTCTCAGCCCTATATTTATGTCACAGTAGGGATATTTATATATATATATATATTAACACAATTATTATATTAGATATTCTTTCCAATACAAATAAATGTTTATTTATTCTTATTTCAAATGAAAATTAGCTCAGAAAGAAAGAAAGAAATAAAAATGTTTACCCTCAAATAAATATTTAGGATCACAGCAAACAAGAAATTCATCACCCTATCAAAGTGTTGAAATTCCTACTCATATTGTTTTCATCATTTGGTATCATTTAAATGAAGAACGGGTGTGGCTATTAAGTTTGTTAATGTTTTTTTTCTTCCAATAGAGAGTGATTTTTTGATATTTGCATGTTGATTCACTTGTTATCTGCATGCTACGATACCTTTTTATTTTTTGTCACTTTTCAGGTGAAATATTCTCAACTAAAATTCTGCCTATTAATTTAATACCCATTTCCTTTTGCTTCCAAGAGTTGACACATTTTCACTGAGTGGATTTAAAAAAAAAAAAGAAAAAAGTCTCTGGTTAGTTTGAGGCATGAAATTTTACAAGGAGAAAAAAAAAATTTATGGTGTTACTTAAATTTGTATAACACATCAACGACACCCAATTTGTTCATTTAATTTTACAGATTTTATTTCAATGAAATATTATTTACAAATTGTATTTACTGAATCTAACATACAGAAAATAAATAAAGTGAAAAATACAATCTATTTTTTTTTGTTCCTTAATCTTCTTATTGTTAAATTTGCACTGTTGTTCAAAGGTTCTTCCCATGCTTGTGGAATTGCGATCATGTGGTTTTTGACAATGTGACTCTCATCTGAAAGTTAATTTTCATTTGGTGATCATTGGGAATTTCTTACTATAGTAAAATTAAGGGTTGCATATTTATTTTTTTGAAACCAATACTTCTGAGAATTATTAAAAGCACAGAATCTTTTGTTATGTTTTTTTTGAAAGCATTTAAAAGTACAGGTTATGTTTTCATGTTTTGGGCATCCAATATCATTTAAATCAAGAACAGGCCTCCCTATTAACCTCGTTAATGTTTTTGATTTTTCTCTTCCTTTGGCAAATAATATTTGATATCTGCATGTTGATTCTATCATCCAATATCTTAGTTTGTCCAGAGATAGTGAACAAATTTCCCACTTCAGCTGATGGTTATATTTTATTAACCAAGAATTCTGTTTTTAACTCTTTCAGGTAATTCTTTCCAACTAAAAGGTGATTTTGTTAATGCATATCTTACAATAATTCCATCAGAAATACAAATTTCTTTAGGAAGTAAATTTGAAGTCTTATTCAAAAGAAATTGACAATCAATTATAGCAATAATAACCGAAAATTCGTATTCTTCACCCACTGTCGATTTTTCATATTCGTTTTTCTTCATTCTTCTTCTTCTTAGATTACTTCATATGGCACCACAAATAAATAGTTATTTATTATTATTATTATTATTATTATTATTTCACTGATTATTAGCTCTGATCTTATATTTTATGTTAACTTTCTGTTACAAAATTCTAAACAATTAGAACTTTTCACAAAGAAACTTTCAAAGAATTTTGTGGATCAGCTGTTTTTTATATTACCAAACACAAAATACCACAACACAAAACATCAGCTGCAATGGATGAATGATTACCTTAAGTCAAAAGTCACTCAACTCTATGGTTTTTTCTTATAGTACTGTTTACCCTTACTATATGCCCTACCCTGACCGTTCCTTCAAAAATGAACATTTTGCACAGATGACTCAATGACATGTTTTCGCATACTGTTGGATATACTGTTGGTGTGTTTTTATCTTACTTTGTGTGGAGAAAGGTAAAATTTGTATGTGTTATCTGGAGAGTACAAACATTTTTTCTATATCAAACTTTAAGAGTTTAATTGGATAAAATCTTGAAAGTCTAATTTTACCATTGATGAATTTAAATGATTAGTGATAATTTTCCCCATGATACGAATAGCTGGTTATTCAGTTTCCAAAAATAGTAAATGATTATCAATGTCATACATATTTGGTGAAAATCTCTCAGCTTCTTCACAACTAATAGAAAAAACTTTACTTCCATCAGCTCTGTATCATCAAGTATTAGTTCCCCATCTTGGCATTTCTGAATATAACACTCACCAAGGTCCATTTTGTAGTCAACTCTTCTTTGCAAGTAGCCAAGGATATCAGACCACTTTCTATATAACTTTTCCCAAGTGGTCCTGGATAAATACATCACAATGTATGTGTCTTCTAAAATAATAATCGGATTCCATCCTTTTAGAGCTATGTGAAGAGTTTTGTGTCATGCTATTTTCCTGAAGAAAGAAAATTTCAATGACTTTTGTGGCTCACATTATTTTACTTTACTTTCCTGGATACAAAACAACCACAACACAATATGTTAGCTGCACTGCATGAACTTGCCGTAACTGCAAAGACACTTGACTCCTTTGTTTTTCCTTATTTCCTGTTTACCTGACCGTTCCTTCCAAAATGAATTGCACAGATGATTGACGGATATGTTTCTACATGCTGTTGGATATGATCTTCATGTGAGATTATCTTACTTTGAGACATTTCCCCTTATTATGTTAAGTATTTTATCCTCAAAAAGTGTTTTTGATGTTAGACTATGTGACTAGTTCTCTCACTCATATGTCCGAAATTGTTGGGATGGGGAAAAAAATAGCATTAGCTGGTGGAAGTGAAAAGGTCATCAAGAGGGTGACAGAGGTCTTCCCTGCAATGCTCCCCTACCTCACCCCCTAACCCCATCATCCCTCTATTCTCCTCCTCTCCTCCAGAAGATGTCTGCTCAGCCTAGTGGAGATGAGCGAGCTCATCATATGCGGATATCGTTTAGTGATGTCACCTCCAACTGATATTGATAACTTTGGAGGAAAAAAAACGCATTTTTTTCGGGCCACTGCTGAGATTATGGCCCTGGTTGGTGGTGGGGTGAGTCTGCCACTGGGTAGAGCCAATGCTGAGAAGTTCTTCTTGGTGATGGAGTGAGTCTGTCACTGAGTGGAACAATGCTGAGTTGGACAGCCTTTTGGCCACTATGGAGTGGTCTAGGAATTGTCCTAATTTTTAGAGAGGTCTTTACTTATATACACTTCAATAAAGGTCAAAACCGTTGGGGCTATTATGAGTCCGCTCTCTTAAGGTTTTTGCCTTAAGGGAGCAATTTGAGTTTCCAGCATGGCCCGGTGAGGGGCTTTGTCGGTGAATGCTTTTCTTTGGAATATGAGCAGTTCTCAATCAATAGATGATTTATATATATATATATATATATATATATATATATGTGTGTGTGTGTGTGTGTGTGTGTGTGTGTTGCAAAAGTTGAGTTTAAGCTTCATAATCTTGCTGATTATGAGGCTTAAGTCTATCAAGAATTTGTCCGTATTCTTTCCTGACTTTATAAAGGAGTGCTGTATCATCAACTTAACTCAGCTTATTGACCCATCTAACCTATCCTAACTCATCATCATCATCATCAAATTTCTGCCATGTACCCTCAAGTGGTGTACAGGATATGAAATTACTACATGAAAAAATTCATCCTCAACCTAACTTCATCCTATCCTAACTGCCGTCTTAATTTCATCTAATGTTACACACATGATATAGCACTTCTAATATATCAGCATAGTTACTAAACAGGTGATGAGAACGTGGGCATCCTTGCCTAACTGCCATGCCATGTCAAGCTAATCCAACATCTGTTTTTACCGTCGTTTCTTGCTCAGTATACAAGTTAACAACCTGATGATGTGTTGAGATAAACTCTTTATTTTCATCCCCCCCCCACTTTCACATGCTGAACACAGTCAAAAGCTTTGAATAGTTTATGAAACACATCACCAACGCAAGTCAAATCTTCATGCTTCTCGATGATCTGTCGAGACGAAGGGCTGATCTCTGGCACCTTTGCCTTTAATGAAACCTGCATTTCCCTCAGGCATCTCATTAACTCTGTCAACTTCTTCCTCAAGAGCCTTAAATAAGCACATCGCCTGGACTTTTATCACAATCGTAATTACATCTTTAATAAATCTTGCTTGCATGATAGAATAAACTAATGGTTCTTGCAAGCAGTTCATATTTCTTTTCTTGTGCAGTGTTTTGAATAACGACTTCTTCAACTCTCTAGGTAACGCTCCTGTTTCCTATGTCCTTGAAATCAATTTATGAAACACTGCAATTCCTCTATCATGTGGTCTTAATTAATTCTGCCGGAATTCCATCTGCACTTGAGGATTTATTGTTGTTAAGCTTCTTAGCTGCTTTTTCAACATCGTGCATAAGTGGAGGAGGTTCCCAATCGAAATTCTTTTGGTAAGATAGCTTTATCAAAATTTCCTTATCTTCTCATTGAAGAGTCGCAGAAAATAAAATAATAGAACAGGATACAGTATTTCATGATTTAGGTTGTATAATAACATATCTAAAAGACAAAAAAAATATGAAAAGTTAACTGCATTTCACGCAAATTTATCGAACAATTAAATGGATTCTTAATTAAAAGAAAAAAAGATTAAGAATGCAACTGAAATTTAATAAAGTTATGACTTCTACTCTATTATACAGTTCATAAATATGAACCCTCTAAAGAGATCAAACTAAAATATAGACAGAAGAAATGAGATTTTTAAGAACATTTAAAAGAAGCATAAAATTAGAACATATAATATATGAAGACAGAAGAGAACCAGATATTTATGAGTTTACATGAGACAATCAAAGAATATAGATAAAATGGAAAGCGCAAAGGCCTCTGTAACCCTATGGAAATGGCTTTTATATTCGTAGCGCTAGGCCACCCAAAGAGAGATATTCTAGGTTTGACTGTAGTTGTCAATTAGAGAAACTTTTCTTAATCCTTTTATTGACCGGTTCACGAGTTAGTCGATCACTGGAACGGGAATCATGAGTTTTCTCCTGGAAACTTGGCAATCATATTATTTCAGACAATAATATATATATATATATATATATATATATATATATATATTGCATTAGGGACCACAGGATGGCGCCACATGCTTTCTGTACTGTCTTCCCCGGATGCTGTTTAAAATTAGTTATCGTCTTGTGCCAGCTATCTCTAACTGTCTAACGGTAGACATTGACTGCACACTGATATGCGAAATGCTATCCAAGTATTCGCAGAAGAGTTGATCAAGAACATGCAAACCTACTTATATACATCGTTACATTTTTCAAAATAGATCCTCCCCATCTTAGGAATTTATACATTGAATTCATTACTAACTTTCATCGTGATATGCAGTTCAGTCTGGCAAAATTGGACACATACGCACAAATATTCAATTTGAGCTCAAGTTTCATCTTATTGAAAATATAGTTAGAATCAATCTAATTTTGAGGAGTATGAAGCTCAGTCCATAGTTGGTTGGCCGAGTGGTTAGCATACCCCCTTCCTACAGCCATGAGGCTGCAGGTTCGAATCCTGCCTAAGGCATAGATGGCGAACTCATGGCACGTTCGAGAATTTTGCTGGCACGTCCGAGAATTTTGCTGGCACGTCAACGATTTACAGGTGATATCCTTTTATACGCTTATAAATTATTCAACTTTTTTTAATTGTTACAATACGTACAAGTTAATTTTGTTTTACACTAGAGAGCAGCTATGAAGACGTTCATATGATTAGTGCGGTATTAGCAAAAGATTGTGCACACTTAGACAAAGGCAGCCGACAATTGTTGAGTTGAAATGCTAATTCTCTTCAACCAAATTCCATAACATCTGAAACTGTAACAACATTCGCTATATATTTCTTAGTTTTAACACATTCACGGTGGGGTGTCATGTATCATTCTGATGGAATTTCTCATTACCGGCTGGCTCAACTCACGCAAAGTTTTGTTGCTTGTTTGCGTTTGAGCTGGCAGGTGAACTCACTTACACACACATTATATGGCATGTTTCAATTCGTGGTAGAAATTTATTTGAAGTTAGCCTTTATGATCTGTCATAATGACATCAAGATTTCAAATGTAATAAAACACATTTATTTCATGTAAGTGAAAAATTGGACAATAGTTTTTAGTTAGATACTGTGTTTCCGCAGCAACAAATGGTTTTGCTATACAGCATACTTTCTGTGAGAAGGGGACATGTGATTCATTAGTTAGCACCGTTTTTTTTTTTATTCCAGCTGTCTGTAATTGCACTATTTTTTGAGAAATATATTACACAGACCGCAAAGGCTGTGTATCTTATTCAGGGATATAATAGAATTACTCGTTTTTCTTGCATCTGCACGATAATGGCTACTGGAGAGGGTATGTTGTTAACTGCAGGGAGCGAGTTACTATCGCCTCGACGTGAACATGTTTAAACATTTTTCGTGTGCAAGGTATATGCAAAACTTTTTAATGTCTTTTTTCGTAAAGTAAAATCAAGGATGCGAGTTATACGCGAGGGCAGGTTATATTCGAGTAAATATGGAAAGTGTTTTGCCGACAAGTTGACATCCCTCTGCTGCTTCCCCTGCTCAGCTGACTTCTGTAGTGAGTTACAAGGCATAAATATTTTTCTCACTACCGTTTTTCTTTCAAACCAACTTAATAATACAATAATCAATTTAACACTGAATAATATTATAAATTTATATATAAATAAATATTATGAATAAAATAAAATATTTTTTATAAAATTATAATTTTTTTTAAATTATAAAAACTTTCTACACACACATATATATATATATATATATATATATATGCAAAACTTTTTAATGTCTTTTTTCGTAAAGGCTGCTATATGCCGAAACTAGTAGTATTTATCATTAAAATCTTTATATGTTATCTCGGTCTTGGAGTCACTAAATCTATTTTTTGAAATATATATATATATATATATATATATATATATATATATATACAGGGTGTTCGGGATAAATTTGACAGTTTCGTAAGGAAAAAGAAAATCTTCTTTTTTGTATCTATTAAATTTAATGAATTGACAAAAAAACATTACAGGCAGAGTTAATTACAATACTATCAACAAGATTTACTCAAAATAACCACCATTAGCATCGATCACAGCTTCAATTCTGCTTCGGAACCTCGAACAAGCTGATGCTACAGTCTCCCTGGGAAGGGCCGCAAAAACTGTTTTAATTTTATCCATTAACTGGGCTTTTGTATTACTGGAAGTGCGATTGGTGTCTTTTTCAACTGCGCCCCATACAAAATAATCCATGGGGTTAAGGTCTGGGAAGTTTGGAGGCCAAACATTTGGACTGGTGAAGTCGTAGAAATTTTCAGACAACCATTTTTGACTTTTCCCAGAGGTGTGGCAAGGGGCCGAATCTTGCTGCCATACATACGGCCTACCATTGGCTACCCTTGTTATCCAGGGCTTGACTACAGTTAGCAACTCCACGAACAAAGCCCGAATTCCAATGCCAGGGTTCTTCAACACCTGTTCCTGCAGATTTGCGAGGAATTCTGCTGTACGAACGCAATCAGATCGTCTGCTAGGGATCTTCCTTCTTGCTACATCCTCGTAGTCACCATTGCAAGTCTCTAGTTCATGCCTGATTGTTTTTACTGTATTCAGGGAGCATTGGGCAGCAGTCGTAATATCCTTATTTTGATGGCGGGCACGAATCATCATGATACAGGTTATTCTCTTCCATGATTCAGGTGGGTTCCAGCTATCCATCCTTTCTGACATCTTGTATATGAATGAAGAAGGGTCCAAACTTTTAAATGAAGAGAAGTGTGTGTTAATACATGTAACTTACGGAAAAATATAATTAATTATAAATATGTCAAATTTATCCCGAACACCCTGTATATATGTAGAAAGTTTTTATAAGTTTTAGTAATACAGAGCTTATAAATAATTTACCAGAACAAGTTACCATAAGGTCTTTTAACCGTATTAAATAAAAATATCAGGAGGAGATATAAATGTAGAAAGTATTTTACCTTGGGTATAATAAATGTTAAAGATACCAAGTTATTTTAAACCTGGTTTTACTCCATTTCCCAAGTAAGTAAACAGACAAACAAGTCACTACGGCAGGGTCAGCTAGACTTGCAACTGGCAGGCCCAAACTTGACTTGTTTGTCTGTTTGCTTAGAAAATAGAGTAAAACCAGGTTTAAAATAGTTTAGTGTTTTAACATTTATTATACCCAAGGTAAAATACTTTCTACATTTATATCTCCTCCTGAGATTTTTATTTAATAAGGTTAAAACACCTTATGGTAACTTGTTCTGGTAAAATATTTATAAGCCCTGTATTACTAATATCTTGGTATTTCTAGCGTGGCTCCCACTGATGAGACCTCAATAAAGGTCGAAACCGGTCTGGGTAGTGGCCCTTGCCTTTAATACGAAGCATCATACATACCCTCCAGGAGATGTGCTTTGCATTAAGGGTAAATATTAAGATTAATGATCAGAGCTTATTCTACTTTTACCATGAGTTGCCTTGGTCTTGCACTAGGGGCATGGTCAGCTAGACTTGTAACACTTGCAGGCGCTAACTGACTTGTTTGTCTGTTTGCTTACATGGGAAATGGAGTAAAACCAGGTTTAAAATAGCTTGGTATCTTTAACATTTATTATATACAAGGTAAAATACTTTCTACGTATATATATATTAGGGTTACCAAGTAATTTTATAATTTTATAAACTTGGTTATTTTACTCCTACGTTCAGGCGCAAACAGCTAAGTTTGCGCCTGAACGTAGTTCAAGTCTAAAGGTGGTGCAACACCAGAGCAACGCATTGTAAAGGTGGGTAAAGCTCTAATCACTAATCTTAGTATTTTCCATAATGTAAAGCAGATCTCACTAAGAGATGTATACTGCAATACATTATGGGTGGGGGTCACTACCCAAACCGGTTTCAACCTTTTTTGAGGTCTCCTCAGTGAGTAGAGGAGATCACCTTTACAATGAGTTGCCCTGGTGTTGCACCACCTTTACACTTGAACTACGTTCAGGCGAAAACTTAACTGTTTGGTAACTTGGGATTAGGAGTAAAACAACCAAGTTTATAAAATTACTTGGTAACCCTAATATACATTACTCAAGTTAGAAAAAAAACTTATTATAAATTTATAAATAAATAAACTATGTTAGATTTATTTTCTATTAATTTTTCCCTATTGAAAACTGCCTGGCACGTCAGCAATCCTATTTGTAAATATTTGGCACACGCACATAAAAAGGTTCGCCACCACTGGCCTAAGGCATTGACGTCTTAGGCCAGTTGTGATTGTCTTTCATCATCATACATTCATCCAGAAAAATATGTATACATTCTCCAAAGATAGAGTAGCCCACCATGAGAGAAGTAGGTCACACTCACGCAATTTGAGAGGCCTTCACCCAGCAGTGGGCAATTACAGGCCGTGTTTTTAAATAAAATAAAATAAGAGTGTTTATTAGGATGAAGTAATTGGATTTGTGGCGAACAACTTTTGACCACTTTTCATGAAACATTTTATGCAAATGTCAGTATTAGTTGATATTTGGACTACCAGGAATAAATTTCTAATACACCACGGCTTTTGTAGTCAATAATAATTACACTGGCCAACAAAAAAAAATTTTTTTTTCTGCTGATTATGATCTGACACTTGTTTTTTTTTTACTAATTTGGGTGCGCTGATTTCAAATATCAAACCCATTTTTTCTCTATCACGTCAGGTTTTCCCTCTATCGCATTTTCTTTTTTCTAATTTGTAAGTTTTTGATAGTTTTAAGGAGGCAGTACTATTTAGAGGATCAAAAAAATCGATTTTTTAATATTATTTTCTGAAAGTATGTACTTTTAAAAATCTGTTTCTAACTTTTTATCAAGAAATTCGAAAAAATCCCGAAGATATAGCCTATTGTTCAAAGTGGTGCGCAGATCAGAATCGGAGCGCTCACCGCTCTCGCTTGTTAGTAAACGAATAAATGCGTAAGAACCTGCAACGGACATACTGGCGCTTTGAATGCGAGAGAGGCCGATAACCGACCTAATACATTTAGGTGATGAAAAGTAGGCGATGACAACTGCCTAAAACAAATGAATGCTATATGCGTCATAGCGGACAAAGAACAATCGAAATCAGTCAATCGTTAATCGATCGTGAAAGATTATGAGCGCTTATAACGTTTCAATAAAGTCTCTGATTTTTTTGTCTTGTTAATTGCATATTAGTCGACAGCGAAGAAAATATAGAGAAAAATAGGTTTGATATTTGAAATCGGCGCACCCAAATTGGTAAAAAACGAGTCTCATATAAAAGTCAGTAAAAATTGTGTTGGACTGTGTTATCTTTCTGTTTATGTTTGACGAGAGTTACTTGGCTTTCTTTGAATGTCAGCATAATGGTTCATTTATGGTCGTTTGTAAGATTTTGAGGATCTGTGATGCAGTTTTTATTAAATTCAAAATAACAACTGTTATTTTTATTTAGTGCCTTACATCAGTTATGTACCCTGAAGATGCCAACAGACTTAGTTGGTGAAACTAGTTGGTATAACTTAGTTATTTATTATATACACTTGATCAATATAATCCCAATAAAAGTTTTTCCATAACGACTACAAATTTTATTATGAGTAAGTTTCTTCTACTTCCAATACCAGAACTAAAAACAAATATGGAGCCAAATATTGGAATAGTTGCGACATCACTCACCTTTTTTCCATGATAGAAAATTAATTTTTTCTCTCGTGGATGATATGTGAAAAACTTCCTCTGTCTTGGAGATGTTGAAGCAAGCAGCAATCTTTGGCAGGTTCATGAACGCAGTCTATAAATCGTCTTCAATCTGTAGAATAGACAACCAAAATTGGTTGAATTCCATAATAAATTATGGAATTCAACCAATTTTGGTTGTTTATTATATTTGATTGTTTATTTAGTTGTATATTAATAAAATAAAACCGATTACATACCCATTCGTTATGGAAACAACTTCTACTCTGGATCATGATAGTCCTTTGAAAGTGCGTATTAAGCCAATTTATAAATGTCTACATGTTATAAACCCTACACACTGACCTCCAGGACAAATTATAAAAATATTACCAAACGTTTCTGAAAAAGTCTCTATTTTGTAATCCTAATAAGCTTTATATCAAGCAAACAGGAAAGTTTTGGTTTTTACTAACGACGATAATTAAGTTATTTACGAGGCTCTACATAACAGCTTGGAGATTTGAATAACGTGCAAACATATTGGAATACTGCTTCGTCGCTATAAAGGTGAACAGCAACTTTTCTGAATCAGTATGTCAGTAGCCAGCACGTTGAGATGCTGCATTCTTGGGTTAGGTGCCTTTTTTGTGACGTCATGTTTTAGTGGTTCGGCGATTTTCTTCTCCAACTGAAATGGTGAATTAAGAATCAAAGCATCCTAAAGTAATATTTTATATAATCTGAAAAGTATGCGTGGGGGAGTCTATTGTCGATTTTCTTGAGTTTTCGAACCAAAACCCCGTCTTTCCGAGAGGTAAAACCAACTTGTCTATGCCTGTCAATCTCTGTTACGGTAAGCCAGATATTTCTGCTGGAAACACAGGTTTTTCGTCCCGTATACTCAGAAAAATTGCCCATAGAACCACACTATTTAAGACAATGAAATGTTATGTTAGGCTTTGGTACCACAAGATGACAGCACTTGTTAGCCGCCTCTTCACTGGATGTCATTTAAAATTAGTGATTGTCTTGGGCTAGCTGTCTCCGATTGGCTATTGATAGAAAATGACCTGCGCATTTAATCTCCTAAAGTTAGATATGACTAAAATGGCCTCGCCAGTCCTAAGAGCGTAAAAGACGTTAAATTGGTTTTTGAAGAATCCGCAGTAAATTTTGCATCAGCTTTAAAAGAAAAGTCTTCTGCAGAAAGCAATCTAATGTTTAAGAAACTGTTTGGTGATAATGCTATAAGCCAAAGTAAAACTTTTTGTGGTACAAACCGTCGACTTAACACCGGAAAACATCGCAAAAGTGTATAGGATTATACTTTCAGGTTGTATGCGAAGTATTCATGATGTTTGTATGATCGTAGGACTGTCATTCGAGACCATTCAACGCATTTTGTCGATCGTTGTTAACATTAGACGTACTGTTGTAAATGTTGTCTCGTTGATTGACAGTTTCTGGCATCCAAAATCTCGATAGTCCCTCTAATCGTCTGACTTCGCTTACCATCTCTGGTGACTTTTCGTGTTACTGAAGATGAAATTCCAGCTGAAAGGGCGTTGTTTATATATGAGGGAAGAGATTCGGGCATAATCGTAGGATGTACTCAACACAGTCACACTTGAGGACATTCATGAATTAATGGAACAATGGAATAACCTCTGTGATTGCTGTGTATGTGCCAAAGGGAACTACTGTGAAGGAAATGTTGGAAACTGAGAGTCATGGTAAGTAATTTTTTTATGCTCGAATTCCCAGAACTTAAATCGTATATCGTACATATAAACAAAACTCTATACTTCTTTGGACATTTTGAATACCAAATTTTGTTTCCATGAACAGAAGAACGCATAAAATTTACTGAACTTACAGACCTATACAAATATGTAATCTTCTTAATACAACTTAGGTATATTGTCATACCTGCCATCCAGGCTCTTCTAGTAGCATATCTGATAATCTGTGACAATTTCGATAAGACGACTTGGTCCTTTCATGGTCGAAACTTTCATGGAACAAAAGAAAATAAAAAGGAAAAGAAGACAAAACAAAATTGACTCCAACATTCCACAACACCTCTGGAATGCTTTCCCTAAAGCAAATGTGCACAAGATATCGCCATACAACCTAACATATATAAACTATGTTTAAAGACAGTTCAATCGCAGTCAGTCGATCATTAGTGAATGTTGGCCGTTTTTTTTTTTCCTCTTCCCATTTGTGATCGCTAGAGTCCTGAAAACCAACCAAGATATTAACAACAAAGTTAAACCATATTCAATTAATCACTTACCTAAATGCTTTTCACTTCCTTATACTACAATTTTTCAGGGAGGAAAAAATATCTAGTTCCATGTGTAGACAACCTGGAAACTATTCTCTTATCTCTTTTCTTTGTCCAATTCCTTATTTGTTCATATTTTCGAATCCATAGTTCCATATTCTCTTCTCTTCTTTTCTTTATTCTCCTTTTCGCTTCCTAAATAATGAGAGAAGCCACATTCCTCATTCTACTATTGATATGCTGATACCCATATGTTTTGAAGACTGTCCTAAATGCAACATTAAATATGAAATGTTAGTTTCAGGAAGGAATGAAAGAGGTGAGTCTTAACAAACTGGATCACTCTACACATCTAAGTTTATTTCATTATTGGTAATAACAATTGTTATTAACTAGAGAAAAATTTGACCCCAAAACTGGTTTACTACAGCTAATTTTCTTTATAATATCATTATGATTATGATGTATGGGCATGACTTTTTGGTGGCTCGTTGCGACAGTTTGTTTCAGTACAGTTTGTTATAGTTAGCCAAGAGTAAGCGGCATTTGCCACTTACTCTTGGCTAACTATATAACTATACCAAATTACGTTAGCATTCAATAAGGTGTGTACAGAGCTAACTATGTAGCCAATATAGAGTTAGCATGGCTAATTATATCTTAGCTAACTATATAACTATACCAAATATGTTAAGGAGCATCTTTTATAAATATAGTAAATGAATGAGCACTTAAAAAAATTAAAACAAATGTTATCAATAGCAGAATTATATTACGATTACATTCAATGAGGTGTGCACAGAGCTTATCTAAAGTCGTATGATCACTTTAATAGAAGGAAATTAATGAAAAATGAGTAATGAAGATTAGCAAAACGACTAGCATATATAGGTGATTGTAAAGTTCGAAGTGCTCTGAAAGACCAAAATATAAAGTTTGACAATATTAGAATAACAGATTAGGTTCTGGGAAAATTATGAATAGGAAACTATTAATGATGTAAGCATATTATGTCCTGTTCACCCCTTTGAGGATATATATCAAAAATTTATTATTATTCTTAGGTAACATCTCAGTAGAGGTATGGAAATATCTAGGTGAACTGAGCCTGACTCTATTAACGGATGACTTTAGCAGAATCATTTATAAAATGCTGGATAGAGCGAGAGTATACCGGATCTAATATATAAGGACGAAATTCGTATCTGGTCCTGCAGTAACTATAGAGAAATTGAACTTATGAGTCACACAATGTTGATATGGGAAAGGGCAATTGAGAAGAGATGCAAGACAATGTTAATTAGCGAAGAGAAATTTAGGTTTATGCCCATCCACGGAACAAAACAATTGACGCCATCTTTGCTTTAAGACAGTTATTGAAAGTACTTGGAGAACACGGAAGTTCTCTCTCTCTCTTCCAAATGAATGAAGACATTTCATAGTCCCAAGAAAATAGTATGGAGCAGCATGAAGAAGAAAATGATCCCAGAAAAGTATGTACATCTTGGTTAAGACATGTATGATGGTGGCAAAACAAGGGTGAGATGTGGTGCAAAAACCATTGAAACATTCCCATCAAGGATCAGCTCTGCGTCCTTTCTTATTTGCTATGCTCTTCGATGTGTTGACAGATACGGTAAAAACTACACCCCGGACGATGTTGTTGGACGATGATGTGGTCATTTGAACTAAGTCTGAGTCGGAAACAGAAGAAAGACTTGAATGATAAATGAAAGCTTTGGAAGACAGTGGCTTCAGAATCAGTAGAAATAAGACAGAGTGCATATTCAGTATTGAAGCAGCAGGAAGTAAAACATTACAGGGCACACACATACCACAAGTGTCTAGGTTCACATACCTAGGATGATGTGTCAGAAGTTATGGATACCTTGACTCGGAACTCAAGAGAAGGATCCAGTCAATCAAGATAGATAAGTTGAAGGAAATTTCAGGTGTCTTGTGTGATTGAAATGTGTCTTGCAAGTTAAAGGAAAGGTTCTACAAAATGGTAGTAAGTTCTGAACTGATGTATAGCAGTGAGACTGGCAGATGACCAAAGCATGGGAGAAAAGAATAAATGTAGCTGAAATGAAAATTTGAAACTTGCAAGAGGTTTAACCAGACTGGATAAGATCAATAACTCACTGATCTGGGGTACAATGAAGGTAACCTGAGTATCTGGGAAGATTATGGAAGCAGAGCTGAAATGATTTGGTCATGTTATGTAGGGAGAAGGGTATTGAAGATGAAGTCACTAGGCAAAAGAAGTAAGGGGAAACCTAAACAACGATGACTGAACAGCTTGAGAGAGGACCTCCAAGAACACGGATAGGAAGAAGTTAATTGGCTGCAGCAACTCCACTTGAGTGGGAATGAAGCTAAAGAAAACATGTTACTATTATTACGTAACATTCCAAGGAATCAAAGCACTCATTGCAAGAGAGCACTCCACACACAACTCACCATCCCCAGTACTTAATTATCCATCTACAACCCACCAATAGTATTTGTCTGTAACACTGCTTGTGTTCTTTGGCCGATTTGCCTGCATACGGACTGAAAAACTCGACTTAGAGAAATCCTGCTGTCCCCATATAAAATTGGCCGGCCTGGTTGGCCGAGTGGTTAGTGCATCCACTCTCCAGCCAAAAGGCTGCTGGTTCGAATCCCGCCGTGTGCATGGGCGTTTGTGATTGTCTGTGAAAATACTAGTAATGGTGGGGGGGGACAGTAGATGGCGTTGGTGTAGATCATGCGGGTTCGTTGTAGAGTTGTAGAGTACTCGATGACTATTTGAAGTCCTTCAGGTGTCACATAATAATAATAATAATAATAAGCCTATATAAAAATTCCTGTCTTCGCGATGCATATCAAACTTAGATCATTACCAGCAGGTGGGCAAAAATGTGCTGTCAGTCTTCCAATTGCACAATGGAAACGTGATTTAATAATGATGATGATGAAGAAGAAGAAGAAGAAGAAGAAGAAGAAGAGGTGTTTCATCTACTATTTATATTTAGTTCGTATTTAGTACATGACGTGTAATAAATATGTGTAGCGATAATGGTTACTTACTCCCTAAATCATGATAATTATTTCCTTCCTACTTACCGAATTAATTTACCGATACTTTTCTCATTTATTATCCTCTGGATATTTCTGTATGCTGCCACATGGTGTTTTTGTGTTGTGATCTATCTCAAGTTTCCCCCATCCCACCCTACACCATAAAAAAAATAATAATAAATAAATAAAAATAAAACGAAATCTGACCGAATTGTAGTGGGAGCGCTTCCGTTCATAAAATGTCTGTTTGCAGTGGATGGTGGTTGTTTGCATTTTATTCGTTTTCAGTATCTCTTGTAGAATCTGAAAATGATCAGAGTGATCAGTGTTTAACTGAGGAATGTATTGGATATAAGCCACATTCACCCCTAATTCTTTGTAAGAATTTGTAAGGATACATCAGTTGTTATTACTTTTGTGCTACAGAAATATTTGGCTCTAAATATTTACTATGTGAATGACGTTTCTTGAAAATGTGTTTAATGAACTTGTGCTGTTTATACGTTATTGATTAGATTATAACTAACTAGACTGTAACCGGCAGTATTGGCGTTAAAAACACTTTAAAATCCCTTTCCCCCCCTCTCATGGTATTCTGTTGGCCAAAATCTTACATTTGATCGCTTTAAAAATCCGAATTAGCCTTTTTCCAAAACAGCTTCCTACGTGCTGACAATCGACATGGAGTATATATAGTGGTGCATGCTTAATTACGAAGTGTTTTCCAAAGCGTCTCTAAGTACTCAGCTTTGGAAAATGTATTGATGAATAAATAAAATGTTTTGTTCAGCATTTTTAAGTATCCATTTGAAATTTTTTTTGGTAGGGGGGATTAAAATGCACTTCAGATTTTGTTAAAATGTTAACAATGTAAGTAGAGCACTCTTGATTTAATGCCTTTCAGAGCATCATGCTTCTGTTGACTATAATGATAGCATCTGCTTGGAGGCCCATAGGATTCAGTTTTAAAAAACAGAATGTGTGAATCCTCCCAACACATTTGTGTTGCAATGTGCAAAAGTGCCAAAATCAGGTTTGAAATATATGGTGTAGGTTTGAAATATATACGTAAGATTTATTAATTTCACGTTCTGATATCTATACTGGCAGCTTTGGTAACTTCTGCACCAAAGCACAAATAAAAAGAATTTTATGGAATCAAACTCGCTGTAAACTGAGGGAACAAGAAGAATTTATTTTATTTATTTACTTATTTTCTTCTTCTGGAGTCTTGCTGAAGCAAGCTAATTTTTCAGAGTCCTGTTAGAGCAAGAAGCTCATTTTTGCAATGGAATAACACTTACTAAAAACTAGATGGGGACATAAAATCTTGGTTATGTTTCATAATATTAAGCCTGTACTCCTGATTTTCTAAAGATAGTATTTGTACTAGCACAATTGAAGTTTTAAGACTTACTTGTTCATGAGACACCATTTTATGTTTCTTCATAATAAAGAAGCAAATCATGATATATTTAAATCAGAAAAGCTGTGAGCATCATACAAGATATAGATGTATCAGAAAAGCTGTGAGCAACATACAAGAAACAAATATTTCATGATTTGCTTCTTTACTATGAAGAAACAAAAAATGGTGTCTCATGGACAAATAAGTCTTAAAACTTCAATTGTGCTGGTACAAATACTATCTTTAGAAAATCAGGAGTACATGCTTAATATTATGAAACATAACCAAGATTTTATGTCCCCATCTAGTTTTTAGTAAGTGTTATTGTATTGCAAAAATGAGCTTCTTGCTCTAATGGAACTCTGAAAAATGAGCTTGCTTCAGCAAGACTCCAGAAGAAGAAGAAGAAAATAAGTAAATAAATAAAATAAATTCTTCTTGTTCTCTCAGTTTACACAGTAAGTTTGATTCTATAAGAATCTTTTTATTTGTGCTGTGGTGAAGAAGTTACCAAAGCTGCCAGTATAGATATCAGAATGTGAAATTCATAAATCTTATGTATATATTTCAAACCTACACAAAAGAAACTTGCAAAACCTATAGCACATATGTGTCATGTGGGCAATAAGTTAAAGAGCTAAAGGTTGTAGTCTTTTGAGAACATAAAGAAAGAGGTGAATGAAATAACAGAGAAGTTGGTTCGATAAAATTGAACCTAGACAACAAATGGATGTTAACCAGCAGCTGCTTGTGTTCTTATAGTTTTAGAAGAAAGTGGAGGAACAATGGTGTCCAGTTCAGCAGAACACTAACCATAAAAATACCTATAGAAGATAAAAGGCATTAAATGAATGTCTCTGAGAGAGGGATAATCAAGTAATAATCAGATTTTCCTACTTCTGTATGACATTGAACACTCTTACAGAAGCATGAGCAGTATTCCAAGGTTAGGCAGATTTAGATTTATACGATGTCAACAGTTATTGGTGAGAAGTAACGTCTTAACTAGAAAAATAAAATTCTGAAGGCTGGTCAAGCTATGGTTGAGATGTGTTTGTGCCATCAATGATTAGAAGTAAAGGTTAGTATAGAATAAGAAATTAGATTGCATTTAGAGATCTGACATTATTAAGAGTGAAAATTTTCTTCTGAGATATCAGATAGGACTATGTTTTAGTACCTTGGAAGCTCATGATATAATCCTTGTCTCACTGACAAATAGTCACAAGATAAGGTGTTGATTATGGAAGAACTTGATGATTCTGATGATTGTGATTAACAAAATTAGTGAAATGAAAAAGAATGGAGAATACTCATCAGCAGGGCTATCTATAAGAGAAGGCTCTTTGTGTAGAGCATTGGCTGACAGTAGAGCTGTATGGTACTCCAGTATTGGTGGGGAATTCTTAAGAGAGGGCACTATCTACAAGCACATAGAATGACCAGAGAAGAAGGTGGAGACCCATTTGCAAAGGATAGAAAGCCGACTATAGGAAGGAAGGAAGTTTGCTGATCAGGCCTCTGCCATTCCCAATCGTATGTCCTAGAAATGTCAAAAGCAGCTGTTGGGTTATTACACTTATTATTACTCAGTACAGTTTGCACTAATAGCTCAGTTTGTGAGAGCCTCCATAGCTCATTCAGTTTTGATCATGCTCTTCAGTTAGAAAAACTTTGGTTTGAATCCTGTCTAGGATGTGAAGAACCCTTTTCATGGCTTTTAACTTGAAGGTGACAGCAATAATTACTATCAGAGCATAATAATTAGGTTTCAAAGAAGTTAAGGCACTTGGCTATGACACGCCATTGAGTCTAACACTGATAGGGGAAATGGGATTTCATCTAGCTACCCTGTACTGTCATCGGAGCAAGACTTAACTATGGTAAATTACTTTTTAATTAAAGGAAACTTTTGCTCCATTAAAGTTAATTTTTTATTACATCTACATTATTATTAGTACTACACCTCTTAAAGCATCATTGCTGAGAAATAACTGTCACTAAATCTGAAAGCAGTAATCATAATAGTAATATTACTTGTAATATTCTTTTATAAACTGATGTTTTGTGTATACATATGTTATCTTTAACATATTGGAGGGATGTAAAGTAAAATTGAGTCATTTCTTTAATAGAAACATGTGCATTACACTATATTTTTGAATAATAACTTCATGTATGTGAGAGAAAACTAAGTATAATTTGTTACGCTTATAGATTTCATTGGATATATCATAAGCTTCTTGAGTCATATGATCATACATGTGTGTGCATATATACTTACATACACACAGGTACACTGGCAATTTTCTGACACCCTGGGTTCCAGAATCTTGCTGGATTAGCTGTTTAGCCAAACCAATGGAGGTCACGTAATAATTTATTGATACAACTTTTACCCTTCCCACGTCTCTAAAGTGCTATGAACGAATTGAAACTTAAATATTAAATGTAAATTAAGTGATTAAACGAAATACCTTAGCATAAATGATACAGTGCAAGTGGATAAGGACTTATGCTTAATACCATTACTGTGAACTAGCCCATGCACACATGAAATGCCATCTATGGTGGCCCAGTTAACTAATTGTGTAGTTGCCAGAATTTCAAGTGCACTCATAATTTTTCTGGATTAAAGGAGGTGCTGGACCATTTGTTGCCAGAAAAATCAATCCTGTACTTGTAATACATATATGCCATTTTTTTAATGTTCATAGGGTCATTTGGTTTGCAGTAGTGTACATAGCTTATACACTTTGTACTTCGTTGACATTTGAGCGAAAATTTAATATTCGTCATGCAGAGCATTTTTAATAGCCAGTGAAAACTATCTCTATGGCTAGTATCTCATACCTTTCCAATTCATTTCACAAATGATATCACTGGGCTAAGCCGAGGCCCTGTAGGAAGTTGATAAGATATCTGTGAAAGTTCAAAGAAAGTTCTGTTGTCTATCCAGTCAGCATCCTCTCTTGAAATCATACAACCAGGTAGTAATATGAACATTGTTCTTTTGCAACATAAAATAAAGCCTTATTCCATAAAATTGCATCATTGAAAGTGGTCTGTTATCAAGCTAGTCATTGTATGGTCCACATAAAAACCATTAGTCTAATACCAGAAAATACATCCCTTTGCTAACAAACTTTTGTCTCCATGCCATTGTTAAACCAAACACTTCTAACAGATAAAATAGTAACATGAATCATTGTCCCAGAAAATGGTTTTCACTGCCTGAGAACTTGGGTTTTGCATTTCAAAGCTAGACAATACTTTTCCATGAAATTTTGATGATGCAAAATTTCGTGTAGCCTACATTGATGTAATACCTGTCATATAGTATGTACATTGGACTTTGCTGCTATTTCTGAATGATTCTACTATTGCTGTGTTTTACATTTTGTTTGGCAAAATGTACAGTTCTTGAACTGTTGTAATAAAAATGTAGTTGGCTAGTACTTTCTACTTGCAAGCATTGCTTCATACAGGTCTGAACGTTCTGAAATTTGTAAATATAGTGTGACATCCAATTTGATTTTCTTGAGCTCTGCTTGTGTGTTTCAAGTGCCAACGAGCAGGGTACATTCTACTACCCACTTATACCAATGCATTGTGCAAACTTCCTCTACATTGTTACCAGACATTTGAACAAATGTCATAACATGTTTAAGCTCAAGGGGTACCACCATAGTGCACTTACAAGGACAGCATGACATCTCTCCTTGTTTAGATATAGATTTGAGTCCTGACATCTTGAAATTTTCAGTTGAAGGGAATTAGCAATTCAAATTACTGTAGTGGTAGTGTTTTCCATTCCTGTTCAGAAACTTGGATTCTTTCATCTGCAAAACAGATAGCTGAAGAATATGCATGATTAGCAGTGATTATTTTTATATATATATATATATATATATATGGAGCTTATGGCATTAGTTGCATCAGCCATTACTCAGGATATATCTAAAAAGACACATTTAATTATATTTATTTATCTAAATACCTATATCATTGTTGTTTGCTGATTAGCTAGATCTGGGAGAATGGAATGAAAATCAAATGGTAACTTAGTATAAATTAAAGATACCAAGAAATTATATTCTTGGTTTAATCCTTTATCCAAGTGTAAGCTAATGACTTCACATCACTTGCCTTAGTATCCCATAATGCAAAGTACATATCCTTACAGAAATGTACACCATCACCATCTAAAACCATCTGTACTTATCTTAGAAAATGTTGCAGTTTGTTTGGTGATACTGATTGTTGCTGCTGAAATTTTATGAAACATTCTTGATATCTACGATGAGTTTCTGACTCCATGGAGGTCAGATGTTAATATCCATTCAGCTGAGCCTTATTTAAAAAATATTCGTTGAAAACATCTAACTGCATTTCTTTATATGTGATCAAACCATTTTGTCGAGAAAATAATGGAATTGACACATGAGATGTCAATTCCAGGGTGAAGATGTATGAAGATGTCAGGCATTCACAGCATCCTAAAAAAGGCAAAATGCCAAACATATTGCATTTATGGGAATATAAAATAATCTCCATTTGAATGAAAATAGATATTTTCATTCAGATGAAATATATATACCGTATATTCCGGCGTATAAGTTGATATTGGAATTTTTTGAGTTTGAGTTTTTATAGTATACTTATCGTATAAGTCGACTCGAAAAATTTCTTTAAAAATAAAAATTATGATAGTTTTTAAGTAAAATTTTTATACAAGCATCAACCACTAGTATCATAACTGCCTTTTTAGTCCTTCCATTCTTTGTTTTAGCAAAAGATATAAAATACCTAATTGACAAAAGAAATTTTATTTCGTATTGACCAGTTGACCAATAGTGAACTAAAGTGCAATCGCTCCCTTTAAAAGAATGAAATATGACGCGAGTTTTAAGTGCAAAGTGATTAAATTTGCAAAAGAAAATACTGTGTTGCTGCACGTCAGTTCGGAATAAACGAAAAACTAGTTCGCAATTGGAGAATAAATGAAACTTTAATAATGAAAATGCCAAAAAATAAGTGCGCATTATGGAAAAGATTTGTAAGTGGCCTATTCTGGAAAATAATGTTGCAGATTGGGTTTGAGAAAATCGCCAAAATGGAGTCATTATAACGAGAAATAATATTCGTTTATTTGCTTTGAAGTGGGGCAAAGCAAATAAAAAGGACAGCGAAGACTTCAAATCTACAGTGAGTTGGTGTAGCCAGTTTATGGAAAGGAAAAATTTAGTGCTTCGACTAAAAATGAAAATCGCACAGAAGCTGCCAAAGGATTTGGATCAAAGATTTATAATTTCTAAAAGAAAGCAAAAAAATTATTTATTGTCTCAAATCGGAAATATGGATGACACTCTAGTTATGTTTGACATGATCGGGATATAAAATGGGAATATGTATGGTAAGGTGGTTAAAAAGAGTATGATACGTACTAGTTTTTTTCTTGGAAAGCAATCAATTTTTGACCCGGTGTATAAGTCGACCTAAAAAATTTAGTACTTTTTTTCAATACTGAAAAGTCGACTTATACGCTGGATATACGGTACATATTTTACCAACAATGACAAAAAGTAAACTCTTTTGTCGTTGTTGACATTCCCAATAAGAAGCATTTGGAAATGTCAAATGCAGCATTTGACATTTCCAAATGTTGCATTTGAATTTTCCAACATATCCATCTGAAATAGTGCTTATTAATTAATTCTCTAAGTTGGGTTCTTTACAATAAATATTACAAATATTCAATTGGAACTTTTCATCAATGTATGCTGAATATTAAAGTTTTTAACTCTTCTTTTATTATGATACCCATTTCATTATCCAGCATGTGTCCAGTCCTTTGATGTTGTGAACTAACTTATTGCAAACCTTGAAAGTTTTCTACGCTTGGATATAACTGGTCATCTGGTAAAATCTTTACATACGAGCATGCACTGCACTTGTATGTATTCATCTTCCTCAATACTCATTTTCTCTTGGTAATACTTGCTGCAGTATTAACTTCCAGTCATTGTTTGGTGTCTACTCACTCATCAAGTTCTGGTTTATACTTGTTCTCTCCCCCCACCCCACCCATTCCACCTATAAAATTATTATTATTATTATTATTTCGGGCGACTCCAGGAGTCCTTAGACTCATCAAGGGAGGCCCTAAACATCATGTCCACACAACTATGCGATTACATTCTCACAGTATCTATCATACCTTGTCTTGAACTCGTTCACCATCATAGCACCCACAACAGACTCTGGCAGCTTATTCCACTCATTTACCACTCTAAAAGTAAATTGAAATATTTTCAATGTCTCTTAAATACAAAGATATATATTGATATGTACACAGAGATTTATAGATTTGATCTTTTTTTTTTTTCCCCCATTATCAGACCACTGGAATTTCTGGAATGTGCTGAACCATTAGATCTTTTTGGAAATGAAACTGCAAGAGAAGAACTTGGATATGGTTGTACAAAGGTAGGATGAGACAAAAAAAAAAGTAGTGTTCAATGGTAAATGTCAAGTCATGCACTTTGGTATAATAAGATTATCATCAAATTCCTGACACGTATCCTCAAGGAGTGTACAGGATATGATAGTATTACATGAAAAATTTACATCATTATTAACTTCCTATCTACAATTTTCCTCCAAATCAATCTTACCTGTCAGTACAACATTATCAGTTCTTATACTTCTGTCTTCTAAGGCAATTTTTATCGTATCAATCCATATAACCTATATCTTGGTCTTCCTCTGGGTCTTTTTCCTGTCAACATAGCAGAGAACACTTGTTTTGCTAATCTTTCTTCTCCCATTCTGTTTAAGTTGGAAGTATTTTCCCACTTGGTATTTTATAATACCAAGTGGGAGTTATATGATAAATTTAGTTTAATCCTTTATCCAAGTGTAAGCAAACAAAGTTTATGCCTGAAGTATCTTCAGAACTGAGGCAACTTGTGGTAAAGGTGGACCAGGCTCTCGTCACTTGTCTTAGTATCTCCCATAATGCAAAGCATATCTCCTTGCGGACATGTATAATGCTATGCATTAATGGAAGGGCCTCTACCCAGACCAGTTTCGACCTTTATTGAGGTCTCGTCAGTGGGAGCCAGACCCAGAGGTGGTGATACTAAGGTGGAAGTAATGGAGAAGTCATATTTACCTATACGAGTTGCCAAAAGGTGTCTCAGATTATTATTAAATTACTCTGGATTTAGAGAAAGATGTTAGAAGTTTTTTTTCACTTGGTTAGACTATAATAAATTTAGTTTAATCCTTTATCCAAGTGTAAGCAAACAAAGTTTGCGCCTGAAGTTTTTGGCAATTTGTATAGGTAAATATGACTTCTCCATTACTTCCACCTTAGTATCACCATCTCTGGGTCTGGTTCCCACTGACGAGACCTCAATAAAGGTCGAAACCGGTCTGGGTAGTGGCCCTTCCAATAGCATTATACATGTCCGCAAGGAGATGTGCTTTGAATTAGGAGAGATATTAAGACAAGTGATGAGAGCTTGGTCCACCTTTACCACGAGTTGCCTCAGTCCTGAAGATATTTCAGGCACAAACTTTGTTTGCTTACACTTGGATGAAGGATTAAACTAAATTTATTCTATTTAAGTGATCATACCATTTGAGATTAGCTCTGCTAACACATTCCTGGATGCTAACAATGTCAAGTTCTTTCTTAATATTATTATTATTATTATTATTATTATTCCTGATACCTCCAAGGAGTCCGAAGACTCATCGCGGGAGGACATCTTCAACTATCTCTACACCTTACCTCTACTACGAATCAACGCCATCTACCGCCCACCTCCAACACCACCACAACTAGTAATTTTTGTCTGTAAATTGCGTGTGTTCTGAAGGGCCGATTTGTATGTATGCGGGATGAAAACCCGAGTTTCCGGTAGAAAAACCCTGCTACCTCCGTATGAGATCGGCTAACTCACCATCGATTGAAATCGACCAGATAAAGATTCCTCCCGTCATATCCTTGCTTTTAATATGAATTGCGATTAATGCCATCTATTCATACTCTTAATCTTTCTCAGGACGCTCATATCTGCGGTCTCTAGTTTTTGGTCAAGTGTTTTACTTCTAACCCAGCTCTCAGATCCACAAGTTAAAATTAGTTTGAGCACTATCTTGTATACACCTAATTTAGTGTTTAGAATTTCTCTTTTATTCCATATAAATTTATTCAGTTGACTTCCTACATTATGGGCTTTGTTGATTCTGTTGTCTATTAATATATTTAATTTACCATCTTCACTAAAAATCGTGCCTAAGTAGCTGAAATGTTTTACTTATTCTATAGGTTCTCCATTCACAATGCAGTTGATATTTTCATTGCTTCTGCCTATTTCCATTCTCTTTGTCTTGTTATTGCTTACCTTCATAACATATCTATTACAACAGTTATTCAATTTAGTAAATTAATCTTGCAGACTTGTAGCAGATTTATTTCGAAGTATAACATCAACCACATAAAGTAAAGAGCCAAGATTAACATCTCCAATTTTGATATCAGGTTTAATATTGCTTTCCTTCATAATGTGATCCATATAGATAATGAATAACAGAGGTGGTAATGTACATCCTTGTCTCACACCAGATTTAACATTAAACCATCTTCCTGTACTTCCTTCAATTCTAACTGCTGACTTACAACTCAAATAAAGACTGAATATTGCTCGATGTAATGCCCCATTGACACCATTATAACTGTAGCGTATTGAATAGCTTCTCTCTTGGCACCTTGTCGTATGCCTTTTCCAGATCAACAAAACTTAAATACAGATCTTTGTTACATTCCCATGCTTTCTCAACTGTTTGTCGTAAAATGAAGATCTAATTCTGACAGCTTATATTTGGCCTGAATCCACCTTGTTCTTCACCAAGCTTTTCTTCCACAATTCTTCTCAAATGTTTCTCAAGTATACTTGCATAGATCTTGCCAGGAACACTCACTAGGGAAATACCTCTGTAATTCTCGCATTCAGTTTTATTTCCCTTTTTATATATGGGTACTATTAGAGCTCTACTCCAATCATCGGGAATTCGTCCCTCTGTCCAGGCTTTCTGAACTATACAGTACATCTACTGTAAGACTTTTATACCTCCATACTTGAACATTTTTTTTTTTGAAAATCATCTACTCTGGCTGCCTTTCCACATTTCAGGCTTCTGATGGCTTTTTCTACTTCAAGTAAGGGTAAGTATTTCTGATTGCATGCCAGGTCAGTGTTTTTTTACCATTGTGCTGTCACTGATTGCTTCATTTTGCAATTTTTCAAACCAGTTTTAACTTATGGATCTGAGAGATGGGTCAGAAGTAAAACACTAGACCAAAGACTAGAGACCACAGATATGAGAGTCCTGAGAAAGATTAGAGGCATGAACAGATGGCATCAATGGCAATATCATATTAAAAACGAGGATATTATGAAAGAACTTGACATTGTCGGCATCCAGGAATGCGTTAACAGAGCTAATCTCAGGTGGTATGGTCACTTAAACAGAATGGGCGATGAAAGATTAGCAAAACAAGTGTTCTCTGCCAGGTTGGCGGGAAAACAACTCAGACGAAGACCAAAATATAGGTGGATTGATACGGTACAATGTGCCTTAGACGATAGAAATATAAGATCTGATAATGATAATATTGGAGTCTTGATAAGTAACAGAATGATTTGGAGGAAAATTATAGATAGGAAGTTAGTAATGATGTAAATTTTTCATGTGTAAAATTTTTTCAAATTCCTGATATGTACCTTGAGGGTACATATCAGGAATTTGATGATGATTATTATTATTAAGAGAGACCTTTAAGGACTCGGAAACTAATCAAGGGAGGCCATACTATTTGCAGCAGCTGTCGTAGCTGTTCTCGAATGCATTCTCGCTACTTGCACACACACACACACACACACACAACATCCACTAGCAATCCATTCCAACTGTTCTTCACAATCCTATAAGAGAAAAATCTAGCCCTAACTCCCTTCTTGACAGCATTTATTTTCAACTTCCATGGATGCTCTCTCGTCCTTTTCCTACACCCCATAAAATGAAAAATTCCATTTATTGAAAATTTGTATTACCCTTTCAGAAGTTTGCAATTCTCCATCATCACCCCCCCTCTTTCTCCTGTTTGCTAGTGTCTGTAGCCTACAATTCTCAATCTCTCTCTCTTTTTTCATAATCAGTATTCTACAAACCTGATATCATTTTTAACACACTTTGCACTCTCTCCATTGTATCAGAATCATAATTGAAACCAGGAGACCAGACCTGTGCACAGTAGTCCAAGTGATGCCTCTTTACAAGGCCTTGATAAGGCAAAATGACATCCTTATCTTTATATGTCAAACATTTCAGCATTGCAATTATTCTGTGTGTTGTTGAACTCCAACTTCCTGTCTACTAAAACTCCAACATCCCTAGCCTCATCAGTTTCTTCTAACATAATCCCACCAATATGGTGAAGATTTTGGAAAAGTTTGTTAGAGCTCACATTCAGAAATGGGTTCAAGAGGATCTTTTACTTTATAATAAACAGCATGGCCTTACTATGGGAAGGTCATGTTTTAGCATGTTGCTGACATTCTATAATGATGTTACCATTGAGCTATACAACTGAAATGGTCATACATGATACCAGGTGGATTTTTTCATTTTATGGAGGGTGGGGAGAGAATGAGCAGGCATTCATGGGAGACGAAGGAAGTGAGAGCTAGATTTTTTCCTCATGTAGAATGCTGTGTGATGGGAATGGATCGATTTGTGGGTTGTAAGTGCTGGTAGCTGAATGAATTCAATAAAAAATATGATAGCTAGTGCAGGTGATATGTGGCCTCCCTTGATATCTCTCCTAATTAAATAAAAATATATTCACACACACAATCCTTTATAAGTATTTATTTCGTATCCAAACACAAGTGGTACAGTAGTAAGTAATTGGTACAACATTATTTACAACAAATTAGAATACATTACAAATGAGAAAAGCTTAAATTTAATAGGTAAATTATGCAGGAAATAAGATAAAATGTGAAGGAAAAAGAAACTATATGTAAGTTATGTGCAATAAATATGGTCAGATGTTCCTCCAGTATCTTGCACAATCAGCTGTTTATCTGTGCAGGATATAAGAAGTCCTCTTTTGTGCAAGGCGATTAAAAAAGGGGAGGCAAGAAAGAAGATGTTCCATGGGTTGCCCCACACTCTCAATTATTTCCAGTGAGGTAGCTCGATTTGATGAGGTTTTGTTTGCAGTGTCCTATCTATAAGTCCTTTATAAGTGATTTCAGTGATACTTTTACAGGTGTTGGGAATGTTATTCAAATTATTGCATGTGGCAATTATCAAAGAAACAAGTCTGTTTATTATATATTTTTACCACATATATGTTATTTGATGTTTTTAAGGTTAATGTATATAATCACTTATTATCATTATCATTCATCCATTCTCTGCTACTTTTTTCCCCACAGTTTGGTGGCCAGAAATATGATGATGTACAATTTACAAAAGTGAACTGCACGGTTTTGCCAGGGGTCGAATGTTTTGGTGAGACAAAGTTTTTTAAAAGTGGTTTTCCATGTATCAAGTAAGTGTTCACCACTACCACCCATATATATATTGTTACATTATTATTACTATCTTTCTTAATGTCACAACTGTTATGTTCACCTGCCAGTTGCCATTTACTAAAATATGATGTCTCTAGTGAGTTGGTTGTCCTACCCAGTGGAAAGAATATTAATATGCAGGGCGTTTCAGAATACTCATTACAAACTGCTAGGGTATATAGAGGGGTGGGGAGTAGTCAGAGTAGATCATGTTTTAATAATGCAGTGTCATTGATGCACATCACATTAATGCACAATGTCAAATTACACAAATGCTGACTATGCCAACATGATGTTAATGTACAGCAAAGCTCAATGTAATGGAAGGCCTGCCCATTGATTGTGCACACAGCGTTTCCCACATTATCCAACTCCATCGCACATCCTGTTTGCCAACATGAATGAGCAGTTGTGAGAAACAGGTTCCTTCAATGCCAACAGACATGACTGTGGAGCTCCAAGTAAGATTTGCCGTACCCCATACTTTGGCAAGGAGATGCTTTGTTAAGTTGAGAACCTTCTGTGCCATGCCATGGGTGTCTGTCACTCCAGCACCTGGCAGGCTCTGCTTCACCCTTTCCGGTATCAGAAGGTTCATGCACTGGACCCAACCAATTTCATACCACAGGTTGGGTTCTGTAGGTGGTGCAGTGAATGTTGTGTAGAAGAGCCTTGATTTGAACTGGTGCTCTTCAACAATGAAGTTGTATTCACTAGGCAAGGCATGAAACTGCCTAAACAGTTACATTTAGTCCAGGGACAACCTCACATTGCTCACCACCATGGATTCCAGAACAAGTTCACTGTCTACATGTGGGCAGACATCATTGGTGATGAATTGATCGGACCATATCTTCTTCTTCCCCCATGTACTTGACATTCCTGCAAGAAACACTGCCACAATTGTTGGAAGATGTGCCATTGCACATTAGGCAACATCTGGTTTCAATACAGTGGTGTAAAATTCGATGTAGCTTAGAATTTTACAAGCGCCTTACATCAACTTTTACAGAGGTCACATCTAAAGAGATTGTTATAAAAATAACCTTTGTGCATCACTGTATAAAGAATGCTTAAAAGCCTATGTGAATAATCCGATGGGAATTAACTTGCTCAAACTTTGTAAACAAAGAATGTCTAAAATTGGTAAGAACAAGGGTAATGCTTTGTCACCGGAAACTTTATTTCTCTGACTAAGTGTATAAGAAACTTTTGTTTACGAGCTCTGTATATGACCACCTTCAAGGTCAGTGTTAAAAGGGGTTGGCACGGATCAGACAAGGTTCCGCTGTCCGACAAAATGGATTTAGAAGTGCACTTAAGAGAAGAAAGGAAAAGTCAGCATTGGTGGTAGATCAAATAGTCGAGCTGAAATATTCGTGGATCTCAACCATTCGTGCAAGGTTCCGAAGAAGGAGGGATAAAAGGCATCGACGAGAATATCAAGCATCGGCAGTTGATTATTGAGGACACAACTATTTGGCTGGGTCATGCCAGAAGTCGGAAGGAGGGAGAGAAGAGAAGGACACCGATCCACCGGAGGCCATGACGTTGCAGCGGAAGGTTGCCGGAAGCTATTGACTGAGGAGCGAACCTCAGTGTCGGAGAGGAATGAATCGCCGCCTGGACAAAATTGCATGTACTCCATACATTGGATCCCCTTGCCTGAGTTCATGACTGCGGGAAAATTACATTCCAGACCCTGCCAACATCCCTGATGAGACGCCAGTCACATGAAATCCCATAGTAACGAATCCAAAACCTGTGACAGAGGAAAAGCTTGGTCCTCTAGAATGGGACCATGAATAAGTGCGCAACTAAGATAACAGAGCTTATGTGAATTGTTCCTTTCATGTATTTCATATGTAACATAGAAGAACTATTTGTAGTGAACTGATAAGATTAAGGTGCTAAAATTTTGCAGTGTCTGAGTGAAATTTTTGCTCGTCAGTAATTGGAGTACATTTATGAAGTAGCTTGAGTATAATAACTTGATTGGTAGTGAATATGCTAGGAATTTTATTTAGAGAGCAGGAAAGTGTATGAATATTTATACTGTATAATTGCTAAGAATTGCAAATTAAGCTTTAACATTTAACATTAATGGATAAGTAGAAGGAGCAATCTCCCCATCATATATTTGGTGTAATTTATCTTAGTGTAAATAACTGTGTTTAATCTATGTCAATAGAGTGCTGCTTGATTTTTGATTACAATGCACTGTTTCAAAATCAACTCGGGCCTGCAAGCGGGAAACAGTTAGGGTATCAGAGACGTTAATATGTGCATGTGGACCACGACTGTATATGTTAATTGAATACAAAATGTTTTTGACCAGTACCATTGCAATGCTGCATTTGGAAACATGGGTTGCTAATCAAAACTTGATCTACCCTACCTCCTCCCTTCCTCAAATACCCTAGAAGTTTGCAATGGGTATTCTGAAACACCCAAGATAAATATGATGTAGTCATTTTATTCAAAATCCTTCAACATACATTTTGTTATTAGAATGTATCCAAGGATTTTTCAGCATAATACTGTAATAATCCAATATAATTAAGGCTTAAGAGTTTTATTATCAAAATTCTCTTATTAAATCATTTTTTTTTATCTTCTGTTATCTACTATATTTTTATTTCTCAAATATGGTCGGCTCTTTCTCTACCATCTGCAAAATTTTAATCTTCCAATTCATCCATAATGTGGACTTCTTGCGGACCACTTTTGTGGTATTTTTGCTTAAGAAAATAGCAAAATGTCTAATTTATCTTCCATTTTATTTGATCACCTCTCAACAAGATCTGCTAATAAAGTCTGTAGGCTTAGGATGCAAAATCTCTAATATCTTTGTTTTTAATGACTCTGTACTAGTTAACTTATCTGTTTTTCAAAACCCTTGAGAATTTAAAGGAAATAGTATGTGGGATTGTATATTGTATGAAGCATGATTTTAAATCATACATTGCATCATATGATTCACGATACTTATGATCGGGTATATCTGCACATGCATTACTTAAACAAGTGATGTTGTGACTAACAACCGATAGATAAATCAGAATGTGTAAATATAAATACAGATTTAAACTTTGCATTAGGCTTTCTGCCATGATCTCTGCACACATCACGATTACAGTCTCTCAGTATAGTAAACTATCCAATATAAGAAACTATTTTCTGTGTCCCTTTGAATTTGCTGTTGTGAGAATTGACTGTGAAGTGCAAGCAGTGTTTTGTCTATATTATAAAGGTTACAGCTCTTGGTTATAGATAAAAGTGGTTGTCAATTGAACAAATAGCCCTGGCTCTATGTATAAATGTTTTTGAGGATGGCATACTATTGGGATGAGTGGTAGTGTTATTGCTTATGTATGAGTGGGGAGGGGAGAGATGAAAAGTTCTGATATACACTTAAAACAAAAATGATATTAAAGCAACTCCTCTTATATCCTAAAAGAAAAAGAACAAATTATCGCAATTTGATGAAACATTAGGGTTACGCTATTTTAATATATGTGTTTTCTAGTGGTGATATAATTGCTTTAATATCATTTTTGTTCTAGCTGTTTATCAGAACTTTTCAGCACTCCCTCCTAAATACCTTCCTGGATATGTGAGTTTTCTATAAACACAAAAGGATAATTCTAGTAATAATAACAAACTATAAAGACACAGTAAAACTCAAAAGTGATATATTTATTAGTTTATTTGTATTTAAAAAAAAGTCCCCTCCCCTTTTTTACACTTTTCAGGGGACTGATGGAAAAAAGTGTAAATAGCAGGAAATGTAAAAAAAAAAAAAATTTTTTAAAAGGCTAAAAGCTGACTTACTGCTAGTATGTGAGTCTACATACTAGATTACAAAATTTAATAATTAAAAATAAATGAATTTACAATTACTTACATTTATCTATTTAAAAAATCTTTAATTGTTGATTGTTTTTGCTTTTTTGACATAGTGCCAGATTGCTTTGCATTGAGTTCAATGCTTGACCTGTTTTTTACTATCATGTTCAAAGTGGACATGGAGAGTCCAAGATCTTTTGCTAAATGCACACGTGTTCTGGCATGCCAATCTACACATCGCAGAATTGCCATCTTTACTTCTACTGAAATATATTTTCTGTCTTTTTTCTCTATGTTACTAACATGGATAATCCACCACCACAACTTGAAAGCAACTTTCACATGCTACATTACATAGCAGAAATTCTGCAAAATCAATTCGAACTGTGATTGAAAAATCACTGCATCACTCATCACTACATTGCTGCTGCAAGCGAGCAAGTCACCGTGATAGCGGAAACGAAACTACAGCCAAAAGCAATGCCATATGGGAACAGAAATGCGCAGATTTCCGCAGAATTCGATTCGAAAATCAGTGTTGCCACCCAAGAAAAAAACGCAAATCACAGGAAATAACATCCACATCAAGTTGTTAATGGCGGGAAAACAATATATCATAAGAATAGGCCTTAAGACGGGACCAACGTAAATGGCAGAAAAACGTAAATTGCAGGAACGTAGAAACAGGGTTTTACTGTATAAATATATATACGAGGGTTTGAAAAGTTTGGTAAAAAATATTAAACACATTCTTTTGGAAAAAATCACCTTTATTTCTCAACATAGTCTTCATCAAGGTTTACACATTTGGTCCAGTGAGTTTCCAATTTTTTCGTCCCATCTAAAAAGTAGGATTTGTGAAATTGTGCAAAATAGTCATTGACATCCTTGTTCGAAGAAACTTTTTCCCACAGAGCTAAATTTTTAAGTTTGGGGGGGACCCCCCCCCCCAATACATGAATGTTCATGTTATTTGAATGGAATATCAATGGTATTGTAATTTTAATGAGTATTTCACAATTCCATGGCAACCTTGATGATATAAGTTAAGGCAGGTCGAGTGGTTGAAAGATATGAATAATACTGAGAAACAACAATACATTCGCTTCATCACTAAGAGAAGAGAAGCAGATCTTATAATACCAATTGTAAATCATGAAAGCAAAATAAATAAAACAGGACTAATATACTGTTTTCCCACCCAACTTTCCATGTGAATGAAATATATCATCTTAAAATTCATATCCATACAGGAGCCAAGTCCGGTGGATGTGGAACCAATTAATTCGAACCTCAATTCGTACAATTTTGCCATTGCTACGGCCGATGTGTGGGACGGTGCATTGTCTTGATGAAAGAGCACTTTTTTGTGTGCCAATCTTGGCCATTTCATTATCGTTAGTATCCTTTTCATCATCATCTGATGTGATGTCTTCACAACTTGTGCAGTGTAGCCCCTGAATTTCAGGTCCTTGTCTGCCACCACTTCCATATTTGTTATCTCCTCTAGCTCCTTTACTTTCCCCCACCTAGTGTATACTTTGCATCATATCGTTGCTTACCAAATCTCAAAACCTTATGCTTTACAACATTGAATTGACAGTTTCACTTTCCTGCCCATTCATGCAATCTATTGTTGCATTATCTGGAAACAGCTGCATATCACCAGTTAAACTCATCCCGATATCATTAATATACAAAATGAACAACAGTGGTTCCAAAACTGACCCCTGCAGCACACCACTATGGAACTTCCCTTTCAGGATACAACACTCCTACATACAGCTTTCTGATATCTATCTGACAGCCAGTCACCAATCCAATTCAGAAGTCTGTGATTCAATCCCATCCATTTCAATTTTTTTAACAGCTTGTCGTGTGACAGTGTTAGATCCTGAATGGAGAGCTTTACAAGTAAATTCTTTATTCAGGATTTAACATGATAACTACTACTAATTAAGGAGATATCTGCACATCAGCTAATAATTATGAAGTATTATTTTATGTTATGTAATAATGTGTAGTCCATGAGTGCCGTATAGTGAAAGGGAATTGTTAAGTTATTTGTAATTCCCAAGTAAGCTGTCTAGTACATTGCGAAATTCTGAGAAAAATGATAAGTAGTAATCCGGAATAATCGCGTATAATCTGTACGAGTCGAGCGTAAATGGAGGCTATACCTACGCGGAAAAATGACGTCAGAATGGCTACCTAGAATAATGCAACCTGACAGGTTAGGGAGAGTGTAGGATCACTCAAAGAGCATGAACGATGGGGTTCGTGGGTGAAACCCACATCGAATAGAGGGCGCCCGAATAGGGGGAATAAAAGATGAAGCACGCCGTTTTAGGGGGCTTTTTGACCTTTTGATCTTCGGTTACTGGATTCGAGTTTTAGGGGGAGTTTGTCGGAAGATTCGTGAGAGAGCGGTGGGTCGACTACGGTAATGATGGATGGCAGGTTCTTTTCTTGAGAATGCTTGAAGATTTTCAAGCGGAGCTGATTGCGATATGACGGCCTATGTGGAATTGAGCCTTAGCAGAATGTCCCATTGGAGAAAGTTTCCTGCGGAGCGGTAGACAGCACGCAACAGTCGGAAACGATTAGAAGAAAAAGCGTAGTACATCACCAGGTGCAAAGACTGCCGAACAATATGCAGTAAGGTAATCCAGACCTACATGAGATGGCGGCATAAAATCTGAAAGAATCCGGTAATGTAAAAGTTTTCGTTCTATGTTAAAATTCGTTTAGAAGAACAAGAAATTTGTGTGCATTGTAACTAAAGGACACTAGTAGAGAACTTTTAGTGAGAATTTGACTGAATTAAGCCCTTGTGGAACAAAGAAGAGTTGTTAAAGGCAGTAATTTGTGAATGGCTAGGCTTGCTCAAAATGAAATTTTGAATTAAGATAGTTATTGATAGAGTATTAATGAAAGTGTTCAGTGCGTGTTCTGTGAATAACTTGTGAAAGAATTATGTAGTAGTAGTATTATGCTTAAACCTAATCTTATCCTTTCATAATTGAGGGATTTAACTTACTCAGATTCATTGTGATTTAGTATAACCCTTAACTTAGAGTAAATTTTGATCCATTGAGTATTTAAACTTACATAACTGTAAATGTTTTGTTTTTTTCCAATAAACATATTTTGTACCTTATACCTGAGTTTATGCCTGATTAAGAATTCAAACCACCACTTATGAAATAGAACCTTTTTTGGTGGGAAGGAATTTAGATATAATTGCTTCAGTGAGATTCAGTCTACGACTGCTAACTGAATCTGCACAGCGCTAGCGTGAGATAAAATAACTGTGTGTATCCCTTTAGAATTTAGAAATATTTCCTAAACATGAGTCTCTTCTGTTATAGGATATTGGCTGGTGCAGCAAAATATAAATTTTGCCAATATCTGAAGAGGAGATAGATCTAAATTAATATCTTAAGGGCACGACAGTAGATTAGAAGGAGAGTTATTATAGAGGTAGAATTACGATATAACAATAGATATTACGACATAACAATAGAGCAGCCGGTAGGATTTTGATTGTATAAGGTTTTAAGTAAGTAAAAGGATAGATTCAAGAAACAGTAAATTAATGTATGATAAGATTAAACTGACTATTTAACTAAAGACTTTACTATTTAACAACAGGCTATCAAAAAGCTTTTGCAAAATCTAAGTATACTTACTGTATATATGCATCTCCCTTTTCCAATACATTTGTCACCTTGCTGGAGTACATTAGTCAGTCAGGATAACATGATCTCCCTTTAACAAACCCATGCTGACAACCACAGAGAATATTGCTGTTATCAAACCAATTTCTGTAAGTTCTCACCAATCTCTCTCTAGTACCTTCACAACTCCAGATATACAGATTGGCTTACAAATTAGCTATAATTTGTAGCTATACCCTTATCACCACCTTTGTGCAGTGGAATGATTTTACCTTCTTTCCACTCTCTTAGAACCTATAATAATTTTTCTTTAACCACTCTACCAGCCATAATTACATGGATGTGAAGTCCATTGAAATCAATATAGCCATTGGATATTATAGAAATGATATGATGTGTATATTTTTAATATGTTATCCATGTGCCCATTTGGGTGGTTAATATAGCATTGTGCCACAGGGCTTTGTTTGGCTGAGAAATTTTGGCAGTCTATTCTAGTAAGTAAAGCATGTCTGAAATGTATCCAAAAACAGTTGAAAGTTTAAACAAGACTTCCTTAGAGGTATCAGTCATAGAAAATTATCTGCAACGTGGCTATCTTCGTTATCTAAGGATTTCACGGGAACTTCGACAGCTCAGCATCCACTTATAATGAAAGCGGTGGCTGCGTCGCACTGGAAACTCCATCCGTAGATTCAGGAACTGCCCGATTCGAATCTCCCGCTGCAACGCATCCTCGCCTGCCGTTCAGCCTGGAACCAGCCACCTGGACTTTCTCCTCTCGACCACGAGATCCCGAAAAAAAAAAAAGCCCACTTCCTTCTCCTGCAATTCCTTATATTCTGTTTCACACAACACCCCCTATCCTCTCCTGAAACACCTTGTGCGGCACTATGTTAGTCTCATACTCTGAATGATGTCAGCACTTTTTTTCTACAGCAGGAAATCACGTGACTGTTGTTATATGCACCTGCTCCTAGTATCACACAGCCTCGGGCGCTTACACTAATACATACCAGACCTTTGGACCCATTCTTACATTTAGACCAGTGGAATATTTAAGCAAAATCTAGTTACACTTTACAATCCTGATTTATAATTTCAAAAAAAAAACTCTAAATAATACAATACACTTCCAAATCTGTTATACATCTTTATAATTTTCTAAATTGATTCTTTCTAAATGTTGTATTTTATATACTTTAATATTTTACATTTTAAACACTATATTATCTGTATTTTTACCAAAATGCAAGTATTTTCTGATGTGAACAATTTAATATGCTAAGGTGCACTTGTTGAAATCTGTATGATCTCATGAAACAAGATCATTCAGAGTTCAACATAAGTCAAGTTTGCACCTGCAAGTGGTGCAAGTCTGGGTGACCCGTACGTAGTGCAAGTCTTAGGCAACTCGTGGTAAAGGTGGAATAAGCTCTGATCACTATTCTTAATATTTATCCTTAATGCAAAGCACATCTCCTTGAGGAGATGTATGATGGTATGCATTAAAGGCAGGTGGCCACTACCCAGACCGGTTTGGACCTTTATTGGGGCCTCATCAGTGGGAGCTAGGCTTAGAAATACCAAGGTTTAAGTAATACAGAGCTTATAAGTATTTTACCAAAACAAGTTACCATAAGTTGCTTTGACCTTATTAAATAAAAATCTCAGGATGAGAGATGGATGTAGAAAGTTTTTTACCTTGCGTATAATATACATTAACGATATCAAGCTATTTTAAACCTGGTTTTAATCCATTTCCCAAGTAAGCAAACACCTGGTTTGCTTACTTGATATTTCTAAGCCTGGCTCCCACTGATGAGACCTCAATAAAGATCGAAACCAGTCTGGGTAGTGGCCCCTTGCCTTTAATGCATAGCATCATACATCTCCTCAAGGAGATGTGCTCTGCATTGAGGGTAAATATTAAGAATAGTGATCAGAACTTGTTCCACCTTTACCACGAGTTGCCTAAGTCTTGCACTACTTGCAGGCACAAACTTGACTTACTTGGGAAATGGATTAAAACTAGGTTTAAAATAGCTTCGTATCTTTAACATATATTATACCTAAGGTAAAAAACTTTCTAGATTTGTACTTGAGTTTTGTAGATCTGGAAAAGGCATATGACAAGATGCCAAGAGAGAAGCTATTCAAAATGCTACAGTTATATGGTTGTCAATCAGGCATTAAATCAAGCAATTCTTAGTCTTCGAGTTGTAAGTCAGCAGTTAGAATTAAAGTGTTAGATCTTGAATGATGGTTCTATCAAGAATAGAACTGCACCATTCAAGATTTAACAAGAACAACAATATCAAGCAAAAGCACACTTGTACTCTTGGCAAAACAGACATAATATGTGAAAATGCAGGTGTTAACTTTGCTTAAGAAGGGACTTAAAATATAAAGGAAGAAATTGAATCCTAAATTAAAATGAAATCGAAGAAGGAAATAAGTATTAGATTGTACTATGTTTAAAGTATTGTCTAAAATAGATGGAAATCTATTTTAGACAATACTTTCAAAAGACATCAATATTAAACTATGCCATGTATAAAATCGCTTATTGTTGTGCAAACGAAAGTTCGAAGGTTGCAATTTGACCACCAAAGATGACGTAACGAACGATGAGTAGGCATTCGTGGAAGGTGCTCAAAATTCGCGTTCCCTGAAGAGAGCAATCCTCGTTCAGCAAGGAGGTAGTAGCAAATAGGAAAGAGTCATAGACTAGCTTGGAGTACAGAAGAGGGCACTATAGAAGAGTTTAAAAATGAACTCGCATGGCTCGAGACTCTCTCTTTTGGCTCCTTTTACGTTTCTGGTTTTGGTTTCTGTGGTGTTCCCTCCACATAGGTTTCTGGCTCGTAGTTCCGAAACGGGTCAGCATGGTTGATATCCGATAAGACGGCATAGTGGCAATGTGTTTCCAGTTGCTGAGTGGCGCGAATCGAAGAAGTTTAGCACGAGATGACGGCCATGTTTCGAGTTTTAGCCATCGGTTTGGTTCTAACCGATGAGAAAGCAACAAAGGATTCCCTTTGAAGGTAAATTGTGTTAAAAGCAGTGACGCGAAAAGTTCGTAAGCCTAGAAGAAACAAGGGGCTAATTCGGGACGAGCATGTGACTCCATGTGGCAGCAGATCACTGTACAGAGGGACAATCCATAACAAAGAACAGGTGGAAGGATCGAGAAATCGTCTAACAAAGTGGTAACGTACAAATCTTCATTTTATGTATTATCTATTAGTGACATTTTATGTATTAACTATTATGATTAGAGGGTATTAGGAAAGAACTTGACATTGTCAGCATCCATGAATGTGTTAGCATAGCTAATCCCAGATGGTATGGTCACGTAAACAGAATGGGAGAGGAAAGATTAGCAAAACAAGTGTTCTTTGCCAGGTTGGCAGGAAAAAGATCCAGAGGAAGACCAAGTTATAGGTGGATTGATACACCTATATCTAAAAAAAAGTGCCTTAGAAGGCAGAAATATAAGATCTGATAAGGTTGGAGTCTTGACAGGTAACAGAGGAAATTTGGAGGAAAATTGTAGATAGGAAGTTAGTAATGATGTAAATTATTCATGTAGTACTATCATATCCTGTACACCTCTTGAGGGTATATATACCAGGAATTTGATGATAATATGCCGGTGAGTTTTGACAAACTGCCAGTTCTATCCCGTGGAACTAAGGCAGATAAAGTGAATGCCTGCCTTAAGAAATCATCGCTATTATGTGATGTAGAGAAGTTTTTCTCTCAAAACCAATATGCGTGTTCACCTACATGGAGACTCTAATGCACATTCCTTCTCCTCAAATATGAATTAGCATGATCTAAATCTATGTACTTTGTAGATTATATAACCGCGTAAACACATAAAAAATGTAATATAAATTATAAGAAATATAATTAACAGACAAAATAAATTGGCCTTGGTTTTAATTCTTTCCTAATTCACAATACTGTATCTATTCTTTCAAATGATGAGAAAGTACTAGTATTGTTTCTTTTAAAATTTTGAAATACATTATCATTGTTGAAATTTGATTTCTACTGTTTCTTGTATTGATATTTATAATTTGTTTATCTCCTAACAGATACACAGGGCATTACTTTGCTACAACACTTCTTTACTCTGTGCTATTGGGTTTTTTAGGAATGGATCGATTTTGCTTGGGACACACAGGAACAGCTGTGGGGAAACTGTTGACTCTAGGTGGGGTTGGAATTTGGTGGATTGTTGATATTGTGTTATTGGTTACTGGTAATTTAATGCCTGAAGATGGAAGCAATTGGGTGCCTTATGTATGATCTACCTAAGTTATAGTAATATGAATTTTGCTTCAGTTTGAAATTAGTAATTTGTTTTTAATTAAGGAAAGAAAAACTTGAATGTACAAATTATTTTTAAACAATATCGTTTAACTTTTATATGAATACAGATTGATAATAAGATAAATGCAGTGTTTGTTGGTTTATGTAACCTAATATTATTCATTGGTGAATAAGAGATTAGTCCATAATGTGCTGTTGTGAAAACAGAATGACATGTCTTTCCAGGAGATTTTTTATTGAGGATAACACGGCCAAGCACACCATTTTCCCATAGACATTATCTTTGGAAATCACATCAAGGCTCTCAGTGCAATTTTGTATTCTGTGAATGTTATAGTATAGCATCCTTGTATAGTATATGACTAAACATACATGTTTGAATACTTTGTTTCATTAATTTTGCTAATGATATACAGTATGTGTGCATATATAACACACTGCTTACAAAGAAGTTGACAGATACCAAAGTGTGAGGAACAGATGGCCATGGCACTCACCTTAATAAAATGTAGACCTTTCACTGCGATGACTGCAGCAATTTTACAGGGCATACTTTCCACAAGTGTATGATGGTGATCAATGGGAATTAGGACCATTCTTCCTGTAGGCACGTAATGAGGGCCTGGACTGTTGTGGGGCAGATGTCCCTCAACTTCACCTGATGCTAGGGTTCATCCTGCAGATGTTCAATATGGTTGAGATCAGAACTCTTTGGAGGCCAGTCAGGCATGGTGACATTCATGTCCACAAGCCATGCAGTTACATCGGCAGCCTTATGACATGGACATTATCTTGCTGAAAGAGATCATGGTCAATTCTGTAGAAATGCCACAAAGTAGCATTACGTTGTCCAAAATATTCATATTCCTCTCGGAGTTCATTATTCATGGCACCACAAACGGGGGGGGGGGGTCCAAGGCCAAACCAGGGAAAACAGGACCATACCATAACACCACCACTTCCGAATTTCATAGTAGGGATTACGCACTCTGTTAAGAGATGTTCACTGAGCATCTGCCACAACCGTCTATATGCTCGGTAGAGGGCGTAACATGGTTTGTCAATCCATAATACAGCTTTTCAAGCTTCCACATCCCATTGTACATGCTCTTTTCACCCCTGAAAACAAAGCTGCATGTTGGTTCAGGTTATATGGGGCTTGCATGTTGATGTCCTACCATGGAAACCCATGTTGTGAGCCTTGGTTCTGAATGTTTTTCTGCAGATTCGTGTTCCAGTTGATGCCTAGAACATAGCATTCAACATGTCGGCTGATGAATGACAGTTTTTACATATTATCATTCGCAGCATCCTACGGTCACTTTGGCATGTGTGGTGAGTCATTCAATGTGGTAGCACTTGCAGTTGCGCTATCATCTTAGTATGGCATCACTGATTGTTGGCCTGAGATGGCCATATTTGTCAACAATTTGCTGAAGAGATAGGCCTGCAACATGGCATCCTATTACAGTGCCTCTTTCAAACTCCATCAGTTCCCTTTTTGCAGCATTTCACCCAGACACAGTTGCACTGACTTGGGAGTATCATATTCCTTCAATTTATACCAGCTACAAACACGTGACTCATTACATGGCACAATTCACCTTGCCTGTAGGGATGTGTGTTAACTTCTTTTCAAGCAATGTATATATCAAGAGGAGAATTGTTTAAGGATCAAAACAAGATAACCAGGAGGAGACTTCCACATAGCCTGGTTGCTCAGACTCAGCATCCAACTATCACCTTGTAGCATGACCAGTGATTAGGTACCCATCCAGATGATGCCTAACAAACCAGGATGAGCTAGCAGTTTGGGATTTGCCAGCCAAATTATATCTGTACTTACATTAAACCGCTGACATATTTCAGAGTGTGCCATAAACAAATGGAATGCTATCTGGACAGTTCTCCATTTAAACAATGCACATGTTTTTTTTTGTCAGAGAACCAGAGGGAACGGCAAAAGTCAGCTATCATACATAACAGAATTTAAGACAGGCATCAGCAACTGAAGAAGTATCAGCAAAAAAAAAAAAAAAGTCATACTAGCAAAAGAATGAGAAAGGTACTGCTGTATCAACATAAGTGATGTTACCAGAATTAAGACTAAATCAGGTGAAATACTGTAAAAACCTTTGGACCTGTTTTTCATTTTGAAATTTGCCACATTACTCTGCTTGATGCTGGCAGCCATTCAAGAAGTTCATCTTTGTGTTAAGTGTTGAATTTCAAAATGAGAAATTGGACAATGCTCCTCTAAAGATAGAGAAATTTTTCAAATCATTAGAGAATGTAACTGATGTCAAGGTGTAGCTGGTTCTTGTTAGAACCTAAACTGCTATATAGGAAATGATTCCCATACACTTATATAGACATGCTTTCAGAGGGTATAAGGAAAAGGGCAAAGCTAACAATAAGTACCTGCTGCATTTCTGTTGAGAACATGGATTGGTCGTTACTAACACCATGATCCAGCATAAAGATATGCATAAATCCACATCGAGAGAACACACAAGGAATAAGGAAAGTTTTATGAACTGTCATTTTTGATAGTGATTTGTATTTCTAACTAGTTCAGGATACAAGAATTTATGCAAAGGATTTGAAAAATATATATCATATTTGTTGGGGGGGGGGGGGAATGTACATTTTTTTTAAATTAAAAATTAAGCAACTTCCACAGTTAAACTGTAGAAGCCAATATAAAAGCAGTTAGATAGAAAATAAATTTGAAAATATGGACTAAATGGCAAAATCAGGGGATTGAGGGACTGATTCAGCCAGGAATATGTATGATGAAGTTATTTGCAAGAAAAGAAAAATTGTAACTTCATGGTGGATTCAAGAAGTTAGTCCTTTAAAAATAGACATCTTTTCAAAAGTTCAATACATTCCACTACTTAATGTAGAAAACCTGAAGACAGAAAGAATCAGATATTGAGGGAAAAGAAAAATTTAACGTTGGCTGCATTATCTAATTCAACCAGGTTAGAAGGGTCTATTTCAGATGGAGTCGAATGCCAATCATTTAGCAATAATATCCAAGAACTGAATTTTCTCATCCTCCAAACTGGCCGAAGTGGATAAAATTCTCGGATTACCTTTAGGATTTTCATGGATCAAAACATGACATGATGAGTGGCATTCTGCCTTTCATCATGTAATATTTGGTAATATTACCAAAAAAAAAAAAGCATTTCTTTTTCTAGGGTTGATATAAGATTTATATGCAATAATTGATAACCATTTTCCATTTTGTTTTTTGTGTGGGAGGGAAAAATGTATTTTAGAATGGCAGTTTATCTTATTTTGTTTTGCCATTAATAGCAAACTATAATTATAAAAGAACTAGAAATATAAAAAAAAATATTGTGTTTAGCCTATCTTTATTTAAAATTACAGCCACACTGCATATGCTATACAGAACTGTTTGTTTCATGTTGCCTAGTAGCACTGGTTTATCATGAAACAGTTATTATTGATGCCAACTATTTTTGGTAATACACACACTGACAAAGAAATTAGCACACCAAGAAGGAAGCATAGGATTCAGCTGAAATTTTATTGGTGTAATGATACAGGTGAGTGATGGGCATGATGGCAAAAACAGACAACTTGAAGGACAATTACAAAGGGATCTGTGGTACGCAATCCAGTCATCAATAGCCCGTTGCACCACCTCATGTGGCATTACATGCTACAATACGGTTGGGCGTGGTGACGAACAGATGCCTGATGTTGTCCTCTGGCAGACTGGCCCACACGTGTGTTGGATGCTGTGCTCCAAATCCCGGATATTGTGGCACGGTGGGAGCTGGCGTGTCAGCTGCTCCCAAACATGCTCGATAGGGGACAAGTCCGGGGAACGGGCAGGCCATGGGAGTGTCTGTACATGACGTAGGCAGGCCTGGGCAACCTGAGCCGTGTGCAGACAGACATTATCCTGCTGGTATAGTGCTCCTGGTATCCCGGCCAGGAATGGGAGAACGTGGGCCATAGGATGTCGTCCACATACCGCTGCCCCGTCAATGCACCACGTACAACTATGATGGGTGATCGGCTTTCGTAGGTTATGGCTCCCCAGACCATAATGCCTGCAGTGCGGGAGGTGTGGCGCTCGATAGCGAGGTCGGGATTGTGTCCTTGACCAGGGGTCCTCCACACCCGGACACGATGATCATCTGTCCCCAAGATGAAGTGGCACTCATCGCTGAACACCACACGTCGCCAGTCTGTGGCATTCCATGTCACTCTCGCCTGGCACCACTGCAAACGGAGTCTGCAGTGTAAATGGGAGCACACGTAAAGGGCACTGGGATCATAGATTCGCCTCTGCGAGGCATCAGGAAATGGTTCACGGGCACACATGAGCCTCTACATCTGCCTGTATAGTGGACCAGGTCACCGTGGGATCCCTCTGTGCTTGTGGCACGATCCGTCGATCCCCTCTAGCATTGGTCCTGATCCGACTGGTGCCACTCTGCCGTGTGACATTGCCGGAACATGTCCACAGCTCCCAACACTATCGGACAGTATGGTCAGAACAGTTCATGTGCACGCCTATACGGCGTGCTGACCACCCTCCAGTTTTCAGGCCGATGATCATGCCTCTGTCAAAGTCCGTAAGTTGCTTAAATCGAAGTCTCTGGTGTCTACCCAGCATTATTGTCACTCTGTACTCTAGCTTGTGTTGGCCAGTGCTTTTCGCTTTAATCGGCTATCGACTACACGCCAGCTTTATAAGGTTACCGGTCCCTGCTTGCAGCGCCACCACAGGGTGTGTGTGGGCATGTGCAATCACACCAAACGTGGATCATTTGCATACCACCCCGCACTCTAGCTATTTGCTTAGTTTCGCCATTGTACCATGTTTTCTTCCAGGTGTGCTAATTTCTTTGTCTCTGTGTGTGTACATCTGTTTTTTTGTCCCCCTCAGATAAAATATAAAAAAAAAATAACATTTTAGAATGGAAGTTTCTCTTATTTTGTCCTGCCATTAACCACCCTACCAGCTGAGGTGTATGAAATATTGAGTCTAAATAGCACTTATCTGTGTTATTCAATAGGTGTTACAGAATCGTATCCAGATTTAACTGGACGTCTATAGATGTCATGGCCGGTTGCAGGGTTAATAAACTATAAACAAAAGGTCTATGAACAAAAATATATTTTATGTCTTTAGTTTATCTATTTAAAATTACAGCCACACATATATCATAGGGAACCTATGCATTTCATGCTGCTTAGCAGGGCTAGCTCTGAAGCACGCTACTAAGGTGAGTAATCTGCTTAAGGGTTCTCCGGAGTCTGAACAATTATCACACTTAATGGAGATAATCAATGTCCACTTCTTCATGAAGAATATTATATCCATCCACATAGCTATAATCTACCCAGGTCTCATTTATTCAGACAATTGGGGAGCGAATAAACTTCATCAATGTAACAATTTTATTCCACTTATTTCGGATTGTTCTGGAATTAGTAAATAAACAAATCATTTTTGTTTCTATAAGTTGCATAAATGTATACAAAGAGAGAAAACCATAAAGAATATAGAGAACTAGAAGACCATCCATGGAAGTTGTGTAAGTGTAGCAAATATATGCGAACCAGATTTTTTGCATCGAGAGTGGTGAGTGGAATGGAGTGCCAGAATTGGTTGAGTTTCCTGATGGTGAATGGATTCAAGGAAAGGTATGATAGGATTTGTGTGTATGGTGGTTAATTTAGGTCTCCCACGACGAGTCTACAGACTCCATGGAGATGCTGTAAAATAATAACCAAAGAGATATTTGGGAAGATCGTAGGCCATATTTCACCATTTAGTCACTTCTGTGGTAAGAAGTTTATTGTGATGTTGCTTATTTTTTGCATGAGTGCATTTTCATTTGAGCCGTGGGTTTTTCTTTATTTAATTTATTTTTATAGTTTCATTAATTAACCAGTAATAGAAAAAATTAAAAAATATAAACACAAATGGATGGAACACGTTCAAAGAATGAAAACAGAAATATTACCAAAACAAGCCTTAAAGTACAAGCCATTAGGAAAAAGAAAACCAGGACGTCCTCTTAAACGATTCAGCGATGACTTCTAAGGCTGGAACAGGTCATGCTAGGCCTAAATCCTTGATATGCATGATGATGATGAATTAACTAAGGCTGGAAAAATTTTCAAAGAAAAACATCTTGCCATTTTATACATAAAATTAAATCATTTAAATAAGAACTTCAAGTAAGTTGGTAAGAAGTTTATTGTGATGTTGCTTATTTTTTGCATGAGTGCATTTTCATTTGAGCCGTGGGTTTTTCTTTATTTAATTTATTTTTATAGTTTCATTAATTAACCAGTAATAGAAAAAATTAAAAAATATAAACACAAATGGATGGAACACGTTCAAAGAATGAAAACAGAAATATTACCAAAACAAGCCTTAAAGTACAAGCCATTAGGAAAAAGAAAACCAGGACGTCCTCTTAAACGATTCAGCGATGACTTCTAAGGCTGGAACAGGTCATGCTAGGCCTAAATCCTTGATATGCATGATGATGATGAATTAACTAAGGCTGGAAAAATTTTCAAAGAAAAACATCTTGCCATTTTATACATAAAATTAAATCATTTAAATAAGAACTTCAAGTAAGTTGGAAAGACTGAGATAAAAGCAGCATTTTTCTTTTTAAGTCATTAGCATTTTTATTTTTTCAAAAGAACATGAAATGAATTGGAGAGAACATATAAAAAGAATGCAGGAGGGAAGGCTACCAAAAGAAGTAAAGTATAAACCAAAGGGGGGTGAAAAGACAGGAGTACCAAGAAAGAGGAAGAAAGTATAGTTCTTAGGATGGCAATACCAACTTTCAAGATATAGGTGTTTAGCCTATATCTTGAAAGATTCCCTAACCTTTTATTTTCAACAGAAGTCCACAAAGTTATTTAAAGCCAACTGATTCTGTTACTTTTGTATTTATTTTTTAAAGATAGATTAGTATTAGATTTTACCATTAGCGGCGACCGATTTTGATCCTCGAGAACAGGTGTACTAGCCAGAATCCTAAGTCATTAATAGACATAATACATTGTCCTGTTTACCTTCTCTTATTATTATACAAGTATCTCCATATAGTCAGAAGCCTTCTGCAGGCAAACTCAATATTTGCACAATATATATTCTCTCTTCTTAAACATATTTATTGACTGATGGAGCACATATCCACCTCTATCAGCGAATTCTGCCCATTCGTTATCCTTCAAGCAAAAAATATAATCCTGTCAGTTCATGAAACCCACTGACCCTCAATGTGCAACAATCTTTGTCAATCATCAGGATGCCAGCCACAATTTCTTCGCTTCCATGGAATTGAGGTGTCCATCTCTACCGCAGGAATCGAAATGTTGCCTTATTGAAATCTTATAAGAACAATAACTTCTCTAGCCCTGCTTGATAGTTTATTCTTCAGCAACCAAGTAATCTGATCTGCTCTGGAAAAACTTATTGGGATTATATTGATCAAGTGTATATAATAAACAACTAAGTTATTCCAACTAGTTTCACCAACTAAGTGTTGGCATCTTCAGGGTACATAACTGATGTAAGGCACTAAAAAGTAAAAAACTGTTACAAACTAAAATCAACCGATTCCAATTATATTAAAGAACAGAGCGCATACAATACATTCATAGAGCGTGGATGATTTCACTTGTTATTTAGGAACGTTCTATAGTTGGCACTATAATATAATTCAGTTCTGGCGAGTTGAAGGATCTGATAAGAGTTTTCCAGATCACGGGCAAGATTAGTCATTGGTTCCTGTTAAGGTTTTGTGTACAGCGGGCAACTGTTGTGGCCTCCTTAAAAATTCGGGAGCGGAAGACCTCCATGTAAGGAATTGTGCTTCTATGGTATGGTTCGTTCTTGAGAAATGAAACGCTAACCCCGATTTTTCTTCTCTGTTATTGACGTCACCTATATGTTCTTTTTGCCTGATTTCAAGGCACCTTGAAGTTTGGCCGATGTAATTCAAGCTGCAGGAGCATGGTATGTTATAAACTCCAGTATATTTGGAGAAAGGGTGGCTATCTTTTGGTGATCATAAGAATTGCCTAATCGTTTCTGTCAGTTTAAAGGCCACTCTTATTTTATGTGGTTTAAGGAGTCTAGCAATCTCATTAGAAACTGTCCCTAAGTATGGAATGACGATGGTAGAAATATAACGTGCATCATCTTGTTGTCTTTGTCGGGGTTCAGAGAAAAGTATCTTGTGGACGAGTCTTCGAGGTAATCCATTCATGGTAAGGTTGGTGGATATCAGGGATAGTTCTTCCCGGAGGTCTTATTGATCTGTTGTAAGGAGAGAGGCACGGTTCTTCAACATATGTACAATACTAAGTTTCTGAGAAATGTGGTGTGAGAAAGTGAAATGTAAATAACGTCCTGTATTGGTAGTCTTGCGGTAAATTGAGAGGTTGATACAACCATTCGGAAGCTTCTTAATTAGTGTCCAGAAATAATTGGTTATCGTCAAGTTCTAGAGTGAATTTGATTGTGTGGTCTGGAGTTGATTTTCTTAAGAAAGTCGAACAGGTCCTTTTTTGTGTGGTTCCAAACGATAATGATATCCACGTATCTCCACCATACTGTGGGTTTAGGGTCTGTTTGAGTTAAGATTTTACTTTCAAAATCCTCCATAAAGAGATCAGCACAAGATGGAGAGAGGGATCTACCCATTACAAGGCCAGTCTATTGCTGATATATGGTTTTATTCCATAAGAAAAAGTTTGATGTTAAACAATGACAGAACAGAGAAGTAATGTCTTGTGGGAGCAAACTTCCTAAAATGTTGATCACTTCCTCCACAGGGATGTTAATGAATAGAGATGTAACATCCAGGCTGCCGAGTAAGTCCTTATTGGAGATAGAGATGTTGTTCAGTTTCTCAACGAAATGTTGCGAATTATGGATGTGAGGTTTGAGGAGGCCTGTCAGATGTTTAGATAACAGATAAGTTGGCGAATTGATTCCATCCACAATCAAGCGTAGTGGTATTCCATGTTTGTGTACCTTAGGAGCGCCATATAGTCTTGGTGTTAGTGGATGCATGGATTTTAATCTTCGTTTTAAGTGTATAGACCAGTTGTCCATATGACGTATTAAATCGTTGGTATCATTGTGGTTCTTTAGTGTTGGGTCTGTGACTAGGACATGGTAGGTTGATCTATCCGACAATAAGCTGTTAATCTTATCTTCGTAATCACTGGTGTTTAAAATCACTGTTGAATTTCCTTCAATATGATAATGTCTTTCTTTCTCTTCAAACTGTACACTGTTCTTTTTTCCAGAGTAATGATGTTTTTGTTAGGAGTTCTGGAAGATGAGAGGATGATACTACTTTTTAATCTAATATCATTAGCTGTGGGTTCCGGTAACGATGAGACTGCCTTTTCTATATTACAAATGATATCCACTTTAGGGACATTATGAGGGGTTATTGCAAAATTGAACCCTTTTTTAAGTATATTGATCTCTGGTTTTGTTAATACATGATCCGATAAATTAAAAATAACTTTGTTGTCTGATAGAGAAGGTTTTGACTTAAAACGTTTTGTATAAAGATCGTTACATTTTTTTTATTTGGTTTCGTTTGCTTGTTGTAACGGCTTTATTATAGCTAGTAGTGACCATTCTATCCAAATGCGACCATATATCTTGATCTAAAGTACTAGAAATATCGTCATAAATCTGATAACAGTCTAAATATATTTGGCTTAAAAGAAATCTGGTATACAGTATCATTTCACGTAGAGGTTCCAAAGATGTTTTAAAATAAATGTGTCGCTCGTCTTGAATGGAATTGTTCATTTAAAAATAGAAACTTTGGAATAATTTTGTTATCTCTACATCTTTTCAAAAAAGTGAGGTGATTTAATAGTTTGGCATTTTTACATTTAAGGAATTCAAAACGGCATACCTTTCTTTTGGTTTCCCCATGGATTCGATTCATGTTAAAAAACGTTTAATTTTCTTGCCCAAAAAGCTCTGGAAAAACTTTTATTGGGATTATATTGATCACTTGATCAATATAATCCCAATGAAAGTTTTTCCAGAACTTTTTGGTTAAGAAAATTAAACGTTTTTTTTAACATTTTAATCTGATCTGCTGTTTTGGCTAACTTTGCAATATTCCCTCTGAACTTAGGGATTGACTTTGGGCAGCAAGTTAAGTCCCTAGTTTCATCAGTTTCCTGCAGTTGAATTTTCCATCATTGCAGATGGATAGACAGTGCCTGCTTAACACGATTCATCACATTGGGACGCTGACGTGAGTAGAAAAAAATAATATATTTTGTTGTTATCGTTTATTAAAGGTGGATATGCATTAAGTATATTGTAATAAATACTGTGACATTTAGAAAAAAACTTTGAGTTATTTTTCACTATGTGTAGCACAGCTGGGGGAAGCACCAGACAAGCCTGTGTAGCTCAGTGAAAGTGGCGTTTGCACTCTACGTCGCTTGACCGTGCAAATGAAGACTTGGGTTCTATTCATCTATTCGCCGACTAGATGAATATTTTATTTTTTTGATCAGTTCCCGAGTTAGTCGATCTCTGGCACGGGCAAGCGGGTTTTTCTTCACATAAACTCGAGGAAATCGACCATAGAACCCACACTATTTTCTTTTTCTCTTCGTCTGTGATCTCATGCTTTTAAGCGTCGAGATTTTGCCAAAGAGATTTCCATGCCGTCCTGTCCAAGGTTTGTTGTTTTGCTTCTTTCCAGTTAATTCCCTTCTTTTCCAATTTTTCTTTAATTTCCTTTTTCCAACCTTTCCTGGGTCTTCCTATGTTTCTTTTTCCTATTTTCTGGCTTTCGTATACAGTTTTTGCTATTCTTCCTTCTTCCATTCGATTGAGATGTCCAAACCATCTCATTTGGGCTTGTGTTATGAATTGATTCAGAAGTGTAACTTGAAGGCTGCTCTTATGGTTTGATTTCTTATTCGGTCTAGTCTTGTTTTTTGTGCCACTTTCCTGAGATATTTCATTTCAATTGTTTGTAGTTTATTTGTGTTTCCTGTTGTTAAACACCAAGACTCACAACTGTATGTTAATGTTGGTAGAAACACTGAACGGTACACTGCCATTTTGGTATTTTGGGTGACTTCTTTCTTATCTAGGAGTGGGCCTTTCATTGCATAGAATAGCTTTGTTCCCCCTCTTATCCTGTTAATTTCTGTGTCTAGTCTACCATCTTCTTGTATATATGACCCCAAGTATTTAAAATAAGTGGACTTGATCCAGTTGGTGATTCTCTATTTTTATTATGTGTTTTTGTTGGTTTCTAGATATTATTATTATTATTATTCCTGATACCTCCAAGGAGTTCGAAGACTCATCGTGGGAGGACATCTACAATTCTCTCTACAGCTAACCTCTACTACGAATCATCTCCATCAACGCCATCTACCGCCCACTTCCAACACCACCACAACTAGTAATTTTTGTCTGTAAATTGCGTGTGTTCTGATGGGCCGATTTGTATGTATGCGGGATGAAAAACCCGAGTTTCCGGGAGAAAAAACCCTGCTACCTCCATATGAGATCGGCTAACTCACCTTCGATTGAAATCGACCAGATAAAGATTCCTCCCGTCGCGACGAGAATCGAACTTAGGCCTATTCCAATCGAAGGGCGCAATGTACCGTCGTTCTTCCAATTGCACTACGGAGGCGCTATTATCATTGTTTTAGTTTTATTTATATTTATGGTCATATTCCTTTTCTTTGTTTCTTCATAAAGGTTGATATTGTACTGCAGATCTTCAGCTGTATTTGCTAGAATCACTACATCATCTGCAAAAGCCATATGTGAAATTCTGTTTTTTTTCAGTTTCCTGTATCCTAAGTGGAACTTTTTTGTTTTTGTTTGGCATGCCTTTAAAATTTCATTCATTACTACGATGAAGAGAAGAGGGCTGAGGATACAGCCTTGCCTCACTCCTACATTTGTTTCAAATTCTTTTGATCTATTATTACAGGTTCTTACATAATTTCTATTACTTTTGTAGAGGCTTTGTATGGCTGCTATTAAGTTATCTTGTATCTTGTTTTTCTTTAATGTTTACCATATTAAGTGTCTGGGAACTCGGTCAAAGGCCTTTTCAAAATCTATAAAACATGAATGTAGTTCTTTTCCATATTCCAATATTTTCTCTGATATTTGTCTAAGACTGAAGATAAGATCCTGCATGCTTCTATTTTTTCGAAATCCATATTGCATTTCATCCAGTGTGTCCTCTATTTGATTCCTAAGCCTTGCTTCTAAAATGCGGGTATATAATTTTCCTGGAACGCTTAAAAGCGAAATTCCTCTATGGTTTTCACATTTGCGGTTGTCTCCTTTCTTAAATATAGGGATTATTATAGCTACTTCCCAGTCTTTGGGAGTAATTTTCTTTTTCCATACAACATTTAATAGGTGTAAAAGAAATTTTATGGCTTTCGTTCCTAAATTCTTTACCATTTATGGTGTTATTTGGTCATGGCCTGCTGATTTGCCCAGTTTTATTTTATTTATTGCTGCTAACAGTTCATTTGCATGAATTTCTTCACTTTGATCTTCTATTTTGCTTGTGTGTGTCTTACTCTTAGGGTTCTATTTTTCCCGTGTCCTGCATCTTCCGATAATTCTTGAAAGTACTGTTTCCATCTTTCCATGATGTCTTCGGAATTTGTGAGTAACTTTCCATCCTTATTTTTGATAAACTTTATGGGGCATTCTTTCTCTGACCTCATTCTTCTTAAAACATTATAGAAGAGTTTTTGGTTTCCTTTAAAATTTTGTTCTAAAGTATGTCCGAAGTCTTACCAGCATTTTCTTTTCTTTGCTTTCACTAAGGTTTTAACTTTATTTCTTTGGTTGTTGTATAGTTCTCTATCAATCTGCAGCTTTGATGTTATATATCTCTTCCATAATTGCTTTTTCTTTTTAATTTCTTCTTTTAGTTCTTCAGTCCACCAGGGTGTTTTATGTTTCTTCTGTTTATTATTTAATGATACACCACAAATTTCTTTGCTTGTTTCTAGAAGAAGTGTTTTGAACCTGTACCATAGGTTTTCTACATCTTGGTCTTCATATATCTCTTTTTCCACTTCTTTCATCTTCTCTTCTATTTTACTTTTATACTCAAAGGCTGTTTATTCTTTCTTTAGTTTGTAGTTCTTTATCTTAACATTTATTTCCTTGCTACTTTTTCTACATTCAACTTTTATTTTATGGATTGTTTCCAATACTAATAAGTAGTGGTCACTGCCTATTTCAGGACCTCTGTAGACTCTTGCATCTTTTGTATACTTCCAATATGATTTGCTTATGATGGCGTAGTCGATTATAGATTTTTCGTTTCTATTGGGCTCTTCCCTGGTAAACTTATGGATTTCTTTATGCTTGAACATAGTATTCGCTATTACTAAATTATTTGTAAGGCAAAGATTTATTATTCTTTCTCCATTATTATTCCGGGTTATTTCTCCTTGTGATCCCAACACTTGTTTCGTTTCTTCATCTACTTGATTCCCTACCCGGCCATTAAGGTCTCCTAGTAGTATGATAGGCCCTTGAACTTCTTAAATTGTTTTTTGTAAGAGTTCGAAGAATTCATCTTTAATTTCTTTATTGGCATTATCATTTGGGCCATATGCAACAATTATAGTGAATACTTGGTTGTCTGATTTAAAATCTATAGTGATTGTCAACAACCTTTCGTTTATTAGTTGCCATTTAGTAATATATTCTTTGAGATCTGGTTTAATTATGCAAGCTACCCCTTGTTTTCCCCATTCTCTTGGGCTTACCCCTGAATAGAAAAGTATATACCCATCTTTCATTTTCTGGCAACATTGACCTTTCTTTTTTGTTTCTGTGACTGCTAGCAAATCCAATCTTGATTTTTTTAAATTCATCAATTAATTCGTTTTCTTTTCCATGTAGAGTTTTAACGTTCCATGTTCCGTATCTCTTGTACCTTTTTCCTCGCTTTGTCGTTAACCATTTAGGCAGTTCGGCTATCTCTTTGTTATTTCTTTTAAATAGTGAAATTTTAAGGTGTGCAGGGGATTAGCCTTCAGCACCCGAGTCTGGTAGTGCGGCTGCCACCTTCTAGGCCCCCAGACCGGCCTATGAGGGAAGTGCTATCCTGTTGGTCCGCGGGAGGTATTTTATTTCCCTCCATTGTAAACTATGACGAGCATTCCCCGATCCGCCACCAGGGGACGCGCCCGATGGGGGTTACAGATGTCCCCACATGGGCACACTATTTTCAGATATTAAAAATATTGTTTAAGGTTAGGGACCAAGAGATGGCAGCACTTGTTAGCGGTATTTTTCACTGGTGGCGATTAACTTAGTGATATCCTTGAGTGGTATACAATCAGAGAGTGCTATCTCTGATTGGCTGCCAGTGGAGATTGAACAGCCCACTAAGTCTCCAAAAGTTAGATAATGCTAAAATGGTCTTGCCTGCTCCCTATAAGGGAATAAAAGATGTTAGCTGATTTTTTTAAAGTTGCAGGATATCTACATCACCATTTTCTATCACTCTTCTCAGGTTTGCTTAATCAGCAAGCTGAATATTTTCTGTGAAATAATTTCATATATCCTCAATGTACACAATTAAACAGTAGAGGACAAAATGCTTAGCCCTTTGATACAATTGCCTTCTACTGAACTAAACTGCATAAACCACTCTTGGATATCTGTTCCTTCAGAAACCTAATCTAAATCACCAGTTATATCCATCCCATTTGCTACAAATTATGCAACCCAGTCGTATGCGGCAATCTTATTAAATACCTGTGCAAACTCTTGCAGCATCACAGTAGCAATTTCCCTTAACCAATGTAAAGAATTACTAAGGCAAGATCTATTCAATAAACTGTGTTGCCACTACAAATACTGTATATCCTATCTCCTACTGGGCTTTGCTGAGCTGCTGAAATTTTCAACACCTGTCTTGTGGCCTCCTTTATATGTACTGGAGCTCACTTGCACTCTTTCTACTCCAAATTTTTCCCGGTACTACTGAGGCTTGAGCAGCTTAGTCAGAGGGGCATAATTCCCTTGCTATTCTCGTAATATGCATGAATTGCAATCTAAATTGGCCATAATCGCATTAAGGTCCTGCAGTACCTTAAACAAATCCAATTCTTTTTCTCCCATTAGTCAACCTGAAATCCAGCACTGCGAAATTACCATAAAGAGGGCACGTGCTTTCAAAATGATCACTCAGTAACTCAACTATTGGCATGCTCCTGTTGTATCTGTCCCATTTGGCCTTCTATACCACATCCAGATCACTATTCTTTCCTGTGCCTTGTACTGCTTGTGGTCATTCTGACTACGTTTTTCTTTGCACTCCCTCTACTTTTTCTTTGTTTGCAAATAAAGTTTAATAATGCTATTCATCCATTTAACTCCTAATATATCGTTCTGACTCTGGACGCATAATCTGCACTGCTTTCTTCAGACTACACAACATCTGTACTCAATAAATCTTATGCCATGGCACTGAAGAAATATGACTCATCAACTTATTACGTAATAATAAGCATTCAGTTAATCCTAATTAAACTACACTGATTTCAATTCTCCAGTCATGAGCCATAATCAGTATTACAGTACAGTTGGAAATTAAAAATGGAATAACAGTAAAGGTACACACTAAATTAGAAATCTTATGCAGATGTATGTAAACATTACTTAGGCAGTTTATATGCAAAATATTTGGTTAGGTGCATCACAACGTGTTCTAGGCAGCTTTATTTAAGAACTCTACTGGTTAGAAATTGTCAATGGTGTTGATCATAATAGGAAAAACAAAGGATCTTTCAGAGTTCTATAAAGGGCTTGTGATAACCCTCTAGCTGGAGCCACAATTTTGAAAGGCAGACCTGATTGGTTTCTCAGAAAGAGATATCCTGGCTGAATCAGTGCATGGTCCTAAGACAGTCTTTCAGGAAAGAGATCGCTGTCGTCTGAGAAAGCTTGCAAACAAACAACTTTCTCTATGCAGCAATTAACCAAACCATTTAATGATGACTATTCCCGATCCATATCTCGCCGAAATTGCGCACAGAATCGAAGTGTATCCATATTGTCAATCGCTTGTCTACTGAAACCACTGATTTCTGCAAAGTTTCTAATTTAGTGGCTAGTATCTGTATACGGAGTATTGGACCTCTGCTAGTATGCAGTTGAAAGACAGTCAAGAAAAAATTGCTACTATTAAGATTCATTAATGTGTGTATGTGATTAAAAAAAAATTAGATCATACAGTTCTTAATGATAAAAAAAATCAGCAAACGCCTTTTATTTCAGTATAGGGAGTAGGCGAGGCCGTTTTAGCCCTATCTAACTTTTGGAAAGTGAGTGAATAGTTCAATCTCCACTGGTAGGTAATCAGATATAGATGGCTCAAGGCTATCGCCAATTATGCGGCACGCGGTAAAGAGACGGCTAACGAGTGCCGCCATCTCGTGATACCTAAGCCAAACATTTTTTTCTTAATACCTGAAAATAGTGTAGGTTCTATGGTCGGTTTTCTTGGGTTTATGTGAAGAAAAACCCGAGATTCCGGGAGAAAAGACCTGCTTTCCTGTGCCCAAGGTATTCGGGAACTGGACGAAAAAAGGCTTAGAAAAAGATCCTCTAGTCGGCGACTAGAATCTAACTCGTGACGCTCTTTCTTCGAGCGGTTTAACACTGAGGAATGTAAATACAACACAGATTTTTATTACTCAATGAACAAATGCAACGCGGCGTATCATTGTAATATATATTTTAATTTCCAACTGCAATACATTGATGATGGTTCCGAATATGTGAACTGAAATATGTTTGATTTACTCAATTTCCATTAAATAATATTTACTGTCTACATGTGAACTTAGGATTATCATAATCACCTACTTTGTAATTTCATCCCACATATTGTATTCCTTTCTTAGCAGCAATTTCTACATGCCTGAAAAATCTCCCACTTCAATACTACAACCATGATTGCTTTCCTCAAGTGAAGGCAGCACAGGTAGATTGGTTACTGTTAAGTTTCGGTTGATGAGACTAAATCCAGCACACTCCTACGTTGTGTACCCCTTTTATTACATGCTGTCTTAGGTAATTATCTCTTACCTGCTGCATGAATTCCATTTCCTTCTCTCACTTTGATCATTCTCCTTCCTATTCGGTCTATGTTCCCATAGTTGAAATCTCAATTATAATTTCTGGAATTACACTCATTGGGCTAATTTCCCAATGCAAACCACCTACATACATACCCCCGATTATAGATGTAATCAATTATATATTTAACCCTGTTGACATCTATCTGACATCAAATAGCCTGAAATGAAGTGGCCTCTACATCGTAGTCCTTCTAATCTACTTCTATTCTTTGTAGGGCTGACCATACGTGCCGTTTTGAACGGGAAAGTACCGTTTTTTTTTTCACATTTTCCCGGCCGTCCCGTTGTTTTAATAGAAATGTCAATTTTGTCCCATTTTTAATAAAAATTATGAATATACAATCATATTCGTCAATCATAAATTATTATTCATAACCTATAATCGTATATCAATATCATGGATACCAGTAATTTGTATAAACATGGAGTCTCATTGTTCGATATCTGCAGTGATTTATTTAGAGAAAATAAAAATGCATGTTGGCAACATTTCTGCGTCTCAGACGCGGCGTCTGTTCTGTGTAGCGTTAGTTTTTGTTTTGCCTGTATGCTAACATGTGACTTTGTTATTCAATGCCGGTGGTTTAAATTTCATATTTTTTAAAGTTTTAAGTCTCATTTTTAAAGCTTCAAGTCTATCCTTGCAATGTCAAAGAGGCGAAACTGCAGTTTTAATGACGATCTGCAGAAAAAATTCAAAATTATTTAACTGGACATGCTATGTACAAGTAATGGAACAAAAGTACAGATTTCTTTTGAAATGAACGAAAAAACTCTTAGACTTTCAAGACTTTTGTAATGTTGTAGAGTTTATTCTTTGTCTTCCAGGAAGTACAGAACCTACTGAGAGAATATTTTCTGTTATGAACAAAGGAGAAATCTGGATTAAGTGTTTAGACAATGAGGGTTATATTAGTTGTAAGACAAATTTGTGTCATGGAGCGTGATAAGTTTATCACACTCCATGACACAATTTCAACTCCTTATCAAGTTGATAAGGAGTTGCTGCAGTAGTCATGGGTCGAGTTATGCATGGAGGAAGTTCGCTTGTGGAATCTGTTCATAGGCGTCTGCGAGCAAACTCAATGTATATTATTTCTGAAATAGTCTCAGAGCTGTGGTCGATTTTCTTGAGTTACTGGAATAACGCCCTCCCCCCCCCCCGAAAAAAAAATATATGTATAAAATGTCAAAGATCGATTAACTCGAGGACTGGTCACAGAAAGGCTTACAAAAAGTTTTTATAAATAAAATAAAAAAAAATCCGCTAACACCTTTTATTCCCTATAGAAAGGAGGCAGATCCATTTAGCCCCATCTAACAATTAGATACCAAGAAGTGGAGTTCAACTTCCATCAGTAGTCAATCAGGCATAACTGGTCTAAGAGTCGACGATTATAATCGAACTTATGACAGTCTTTTTCAGTAAGAATAGTGCTATTGACAAATGCCATTTCTGCAGTGCAGTGCTATACAGGTTAGTGGTTAAATTTGTAATCGGATATTGGGTATCTACTGATTATGCTATTTCTGGCTTAACAGACATTTGGCTTTAATAAACTTTTGAAGATAGATAAGCAGCTAATCTCCACAACTTCTGCCATCCTCTAGTCCAAATAATGGATGCCTTTTCTGTGCAACAATGCTAATGGAAGTACCTTTAGTTGACTCATGACTGAGAAACAGGACCAATCTATTAGAAGTAGCAATTGTGTGTGTGTGTGTGTGTGTGTGTGTGTGTGTGTGTGTGTGTGTGTGAGAGAGAGAGAGAGAGAGAGAGAGAAACGTGAAAATTTCCGAACAGAAAAACGTGAAATAAAATGTTTGAAGAAATACTTGGCAGAGAGAAGACAGAAGGAATAGGATGGAGAAAGGAATTTTGCTAATTACAGTAGAATTAAAGCCACGAAGAATTAGGCTGACCATATTTCCTAGAGAGAAAAACAGGACATTGGGATGGCAAAAACGGGGACAGGAGTTATGTAATATTCTGTACTCATGAAAAAGTAAGACAATATATTGATTTTATAAATATATTGAGCTAACCATTATTCTTCAGTAACAGATCCATACAAAAATTTAGGTAGACGTAGAAGCGGGACTGTATTTCACCACGATCGTACCATGAATATTTCTCCGATGAAGCGATCTTATGTAGCAAATTTCGATCTTTCAACATCTTATCATAAACATATCACACTCCACGACACAATTTGTCTTGCAACTAACATACCTCTCATTGTCTAAACACTTAATCCAGATTTCTCCTTTGTTCATAACAGAAAATATTCTCTCAATACGTTTTCAATCCATTTTTCTGTCTGTCCACAGTAAGATGAACGCCAATCGCACCTATCCGCTATGTCGAAGTATTATAGATGGGAGTATTGATCTCATCTTGATAAAGAGGGTAAATACTACTCTGATTTATACTATCTTCATTTTTCTTCTTTATTAGAAATTTCTATCCTCTGTTTTCTTCTTTATTAGATATTTCTCTGGTGTCGTGTCGACTGAGTAGTCTAGATATTATATGGTCAGTATAGGCATTTTGAAAGATAGTGTTTTTTAAATGTTAATGTTCTTTCTCTAGTTCATACATGTCAGCGATGAGTCAGTAGGCTATTGTTCCTAGCATAGAAATAATACCCTCTTTTTGAGACCTATACTGTGTTAGCTTTGCATTAAGAACATCCTCCCCCCTCGATTTACATATTCCGGTGATAATGAAGTACCACTTAATATTAACGTCACGTGCTACTACTATAAATGGACACAACTATCCTCTGTACATAATCAGTAAATGTTTGCCAATAATGGGGAAACGTGGCGACGTAAGCCAATTTGACCACAGACAGATAGTTGGGCCCAAGAGGACAGGTGCAAGCATTTCGGAAACAGCGCACTTGTTCGTTGCTCCTGTACTACCAGGATTAAATTAACCATGAACAGATATCCAGCAGAAGGGCTCACATTGGTCACACCTGTGGTTGATCCTAGAGGTAAGCATCAAGTGTCACGACTACTATCAGCAACGACTTGCAAAAGTCACACAGCTCACTCACTATTAGAATAGCGAGGCAGATCGGCCCATTGTTATATGCACCATATCTTGCTTTGCCTGGGATTCCACAACCAGGGACCAACAAGGGTACCAATGGATAGGTATCGCAAAACAACGCCATCATTGACCAAGGGACGTCTGCAATGGACCCTCGACTGATGGAATAAGGCCGTCTGAAATGGCTCCCATTTTCTGCTGACCATGCTGATGACCATTCTACTCCTAGTTGCACAGTTGGGGTTCAACAGGCCAGTGGTGGTCTGGAGAGCATTTTCCTGGCATACCCTAGGTTCATGGGTTATCATTCCATGAACTCTGAATGGTGAATGCTACAGAGACCTGTTAACCGACCATCTCCATCCATATCTGTATGAAGTCTACTTCAACCACAGTGTCATCTTTCTTACACACCTTGTCAACGGGCCTAAGAAAGATGGCACTGTGGTTGAAGACGTTACACAGAACAGATGCAGAAATGTTGCCAACATGCATTTTTTATTTTCTCTAAATATATCTGGGTTATATCTATTATTTAATTACTGGATTTCCAACACTTTGTATTTGATAACGTTGGTGTTCCAAGTGATAATCTTAAGCGAATCCGGGGAGATTTTTTTCCTATTCATCAGAGAGTGCAGATAATATGGATTGGGTTTGCGGTAAGAATCTTTTTGTAACACTTAGTGATGGATTTGAGTTGCTGAAATCATGCAGCATATTTGCAAGAGATGAGGAGATAACAGCTGATAGATTTGAATGTGGATTAGCCAGGTTCTGGTTTTGTACTATCTGTTTGGAGCGGGCCACATCAGCATATGTTCTCGCTTGATGTTGAAGATTCATTTTCTTAATGGGCTCAGTTAATGGTGGGCGAGCACTTGTTGTCATGTTCTCACTCTTGGAGGACTGAGGAGCTTGAATTTCAGGAACTTTCGCACTAGATGACGAGGTAGGTTGATTATTTGGATCGTTCCATCTGTTTTTCGGGTGATGAATACACCCTCTATAATTAGCGGAATGAGGACTGCCATAATTAGCGCACTTAGCCGAGGTGGATTTTAGCTTGGTGCAAGTGTTTGTGGGGTGATTCTCTCCACGTATTAAGCATCTGTACTGAGCTTTGCACAACTTTTGGGCATGGCCGAACTTCTGGCATCTGTGGCACTGCCCAGAAGATGCTCTTTTCCTCAATGGTTCTCGGGTGATTTTAAGTCCACAGATTGACTTTAGATTGTAAATATCCTTGTAAATGTTATGAATCTCTACTAAAACTAGAGGCATAGGTGTCTTATTTGATCTGAACATTCTACTGACCTTTATGGGAGGTAGATTCTGTAAGTTGAGGTCGGTAACTATTTCATCCGTGTCAATATCCTCGGAAGCTCCTCGTAGAATCACTCAGATTTTTTTTTCGGAGGCAAGTGAAAATGTGTGATATTGTCTTCCTCTTGCGTCCATCTCCGTTGTAAGATTTTTATAATCAGCCACCGTGGCGGGCTGAATTTTTATGCCTTCGTCTACATGTTTAGCTGATCTATAACTTATTTATAAGTTAGCCATGGTGGTTCTTAGTGTTGTCGATCTCTACTTTTCCCTTAGGATAATCGGTGGCACCTTTTCATTGGGAGAGGCAGAGGGATCTGAAATGGGAGCGTCTTCATCCATATCAACATCATTTGTTGGCTCATCAGCGAGAGTCTTTTCGCTTTTTACGAGCGTGGATCTCTTCTTGATCAGAAGGATTAGAGCAGAAATAACTAGATTGAGTTTTTCCTCCATTTGAGGAGAATCTTCATCTTCCTCATCATCAACCTCGGATGAAGAATATAAGTTTAAGTAGCCGGGCCATTCTTTGTTCACATTTTTGAGAAGCTTTTTAACAAAAGTGAGTGCTAGCCCTTTGTCGAGTGACTCGATAATGATGTCAGGATCGATCATGCTAGTAGGCCATTTCAGCTTGAACTTCTTTTGAAGTTTATTAATGAGTATAAGAGCCGGTATATTTGCTCTTCATCGAGCAAATCAGTGAGGGCGTCTAGGTCAGGCACGTTCATATCGATTTCATTGCGTGTGAGCGCAAGAAGAAATCCCGCAGGTCAAGAGACCTGCCAGCAGAAATTCTGTAGGAAAAAACCCCCAGCCATAGAGAACTGCCAGCAATAAAGCATTGGCTAAATACGCGAAGCAATAGCAATTAAATTGCATCACAAATCAAAGTCTTACCTTGTGCTCCACTATCAGTGATCAGATGAGTCTTTTCATCTTCAACCAATCACTAATTTACAACACCAATCACTCTGATAATCCTGAAGAAAACACCGTAAACAATCCAAAAATCAGAACACTCTAATGATCATTCTCATAAACCTACAAAGTATATATATATATATATATATATATATATATAAATCAAAAATAAATCAGATAACGCCTTGTATTCCCTTATAGGAAGAAGGCGCGCCTTTATACACTATCTAGCTTTTGGAGACGGAGTGAGCAGATCAATCTTCACCAGTAGCCAATCAGAGATAGCTGGCCCATGTCATCATCATCATCATCATCATCATCATGCATATCAAGGATTTAGGCCTAGCATGGCATGTTCCGGCCTTAGAAGTCATCGTTGAATCGTTTAAGAGGACGTTCTGGTTTTCTTTTTCCTAATGGCTTGTACTTTAAGGCATGTTTTGGTAATCTATCTGTTTTCATTCTTTGAACGTGTTCCATCCATTTATGTTTATATATTTTAATTTTTTCTATTACTGGTTCTTGGTTTAATATTTCATAATTTCTTCATTTCTTTTGTGATCAAATAGGGTATACTTTGCCGTTTTTCTCATAAACTTCATTTCTGCTGTTGTAAATCTTTGTTTGTCTTTTTTGTTTTATTGTCCAGATTTCGCTTCCATACATTAAGACCGGTAGGGCTAATGTATTGTATGCTTTTAGCCTGGTTTGTTTTTGAACTAGGTTTGGTTTAAATACAGAGTTAATTTCACCTGTTATTTGTAAGTATTTTGCAATTTTTACGTTTATATCTTTTTCATTTTCATATGTGATCGTACATCCTAGGTAGTTAAATGAATTCACCTGTTCTAAGATCCTGTTCTAAGATCTTGTTATCTATTACCATTTTAGTTCTTGCTGGATCTTGTCCTTTAAAGGCCATAGTTTTTGATTTTTCTGTTGATATTATCATGACATAATCTTTGGATATCTCATTTAGATCTAAAATAGCTTTCTGTTGTTTATCTTCAGAATTTGTAATTATTATTTGGTCGTGGGCAAAGAGGAGAGTGTTTAAGTTTACTGTAGGAGAAAGTTTAATTCCTTGATGTAAATTTTTATTCCATTTTATTATTTTTTAATTTAAGTAGATATTAAAAAAGAGGTGCTGAGAGGTGACATCCCTGTCGGACCCCTTGGTTTATCTCTCTCGTATATGATAGCTTGTGATTTAATCTTATTTGTAATTGATTATTTTCATATATACTTGTGATAGCTTTCAGGATATTATTTGGTATTTGTCTTTCTTTTAATATGTTAAATAATATGTTTCTTTTAACTTTGTGAAATGCTTTTTCAAAGTCAATAAATGCAATATGTGTTTCTAAATTGTATTCTCTTCTTTTCTCTATTATTAATTTTAGGCAAAAGGCCGGGTTTATACATGATCGTCCTTTTCTAAATCCATTCTGTACTTCTAAAATAAAGTTTTCGGAATATTTCATTAGTTTGCTATTTAGATTCTGCTATATATTTTGAAACAGGAATTTAGTATACTGATACCTCTATAGTTTTTAGGGTCATCTCTATTACCTTTTTTAAAGATAGGAATCACAATTGCTTTTTTTCCATTCTATTAGGGGGATACCAGTTGAATCAATTTTATTTAAAAATAATAAGAATCTTTCTTTGATTCTAGTTCCTGCATAATTAAATAGTTCTGAACCTAGTTTATCTTTAGGTGATTTTCCGTTTCTTGTTTCTTTCAGGGTGATTTCTAATTCTTCTTTAGTTATTTCCTTTCCATTTTCGTTAATTGTTTGGCAGTTGTCTTTTTTAAAATATTTGTCTGTCCACAATTCTGTGTAGTAATTTAGAAATTCTTCTAATTTTAATTCAGTGTTTAATTTTATGTTATCTTTGGTATCTGCATTTAAGTGTTTAAAAATTTCTTATACATTGGGTCTTATTTTATATAAATCATGTTCTAAATTAGAAACAAATTTGTTCCATGATTCTCTATGTCTTTTTCTGACTTCTCTTTTAGCTATGGCTCTTATTCTTTTATATTCTATTTCGTCTTCTAATCTTCTACTGCTTGACGATTTGTGATAGGCTTCTTTTTCTTTTTGATTATTTCTTTCATTGTATCATCCCAGATCTTCAATTGTTTCCTTTTATTGAATTTTTTGGTCTTTCCTGAGCTTTCATTTGATGCTGCATTTAGTATCGTTTTTATATTAAGCCATTCTATTTCTATTTCTTCATTTTGTTTTATTTAGTCTAGATATTGGTTAATTCTTTGTTCATATAGCCATTGTACATTTGTGTCATTCAATAGTCTAGCTTTATAAACAAATGTTTCAAGTTTTCTTTCTATTCTTGTTACATGTAGCCATTTAGGTGGTAATCTTAATTTCATTTTAACAAGGAAGTGGTTACTGCTTATTTCATATCCTCTTTGAACTCTTACGTCTAGTGAAAATTTTGAAAAAAAAAAAAAATCAGCTAACGCTTTTTTTATTCCCGTCTACGGGGAGAAGGCAAGGCCATTTAGCCCTATCTAAATTTTGATGTCTTTTAATTTAATATAAAGTAATCTAATATTGATTTATCCTCTTGCTGCCCAAGTATATTTATGTATGTCTTTATGTTTATAGAAGAAATTCATTATTTTTAGGTTATTATAAACTACAAAGTCAATCATTTTTTTACCATTCCTGTTTAGAGTATGTTCTCCATGTATTCCTATATTATTATTAATTTTTGTGTTTCCAATTCTTGCATTTACGTTTCCTGCTAAAAATACGTAATCATTTTTACTTATTTTATTATATATGTTTTGTAGCTGATTATAAAAATCAATATTATCCTGTTCTCTTTCCTCTTCTGGGGCATATAAACCAATTATTGTTAAATAGCCTCTATCTATTTTTATTCTAGCTTCTATTATTCTTTCATTCCATAATTTATAATGATTTAACTGTTTTGAAAGGGAGTTATGAATCCAAATCATGACTCCTGCTTGTGCTCTTTGGTCTCTGTCAACTCCACTGTATATCACATTAAAATTTTCAGTTCTTATGGTTCCTTTTAATTTTTTTTTTGTTTCAGTGATTACTGCAATTTTAAAATTTCTTTCATTTAATAATTGTTCTAATTCTATTTCTTTATATATTATTCCTCTTACATTCCAATTTGCTATGTGTATTATATTTTGTCGTTTCCATTTTTGTTTTACCTTTTCCATTTCAGGGTCGTTTCCTATAGATTCAATCAGATTATCTTTTTCTGTCAGCTTACTAGTATAATTATGTTCTCCATATGTCTATCACTAATTATAGCAGCCACGGATGAAGAGGCTGGCAGATTATACGCCAGTTTTGATCTCTCCTGTAGCGTCAGCAGCGTGCTCGTTCAGCAGAGTAGGTAAGATTTTTTTCGGCAACGCAATTTTTCCGGTAGCTGTCAGAAGGGACAAGGCTGGTCTTGCCCCCACACATTAAAGCTTTCGCCTTGACATGGATTTGCCTTTTTTCGATCTCAGTTTTAAAGAACTATTGGCTCTTTTCAGGCATTTAGGCAACATACTAAACACAAAATGCCCCGATAAAATCGGAAAACACCAGGTTCTTGAAGTGGAGACAAAGGAACTCCAGCCCTCTGAACTTCCTCCCTCTTCACATGATAACGCCAGCGAGCCAGCAAAAACAACTGAACACATCCCTAATTCAAACTCCATTGGCTTTCAGGAGGTCAGAAGGAAGAAGAGAAAGAAAAAGTACCCTGCAGCAGATCCTGAAATAATACCCCAGCCCTTTGAAAGTACAGCTCCAATGGACACAACAGCACAACCTGTTGAAGAAAGAGCGACCGATTCAGGGGCACAACCCAAAGAGAGGATTCCTACAGTTATTCTAAGATCGAAAGAAAAATGTTCATCAATCGCGGAAACAATGAAGAACAGTAACATCAAATTTATATCAGTTAAGAACACAGATGACGGAATCCGAATTCAACCAGAAGGGGCGTTGGACTACCGCCGGATCACCAGACTTATGGACCAACTGAATGTCCCATATCACACATTTTCAACTCAAGAGTGAAAAAAAACTATTAGTAGTCATCAGAGGTCTGGCAGAAACCATTATCTGATGAAATAGCTACTGACCTCAGATCACAAGGCCTTGAACTAATTAAGATCTCGCACATGTACCGCGCAGACAAGGGCCCCATGCCTCTGGTCTTAGTGGAGATCAGTAAAGACCACAGAGAAATTTACGACCTTAAGATAGTCTGCAGCTTGGTCATCAAGACCGAACCACTCAGAAGAAAGGCATGCGCCGGTCAATGTTATTGCTGCCAAAAATTTGGGCATGGACAAAAGTTATTTAAAGCAGATTGCAAGTGTGTAAAGTTCGGTGACAGCCATCCCTCGCACACTGGCACAACAACTACGGTCCACACCTGCTAAATGCGCGAATTGTGGCGGCCCACATCCAGCCAACTATAAGGGCTGCTCAATTCACCCTTCTAACCTACAGAAGACAAGAGTGGCGTTAGCCCCGCCAATTCAGAATCAAGCCATGAAACCTGCGTCAGATTTCACAGCCGATAAAACTTTCGCTTCTACGGGTTCTCCGCGAATTTTACCCGGAGCCTCGGCAGCTTATAGCCAAAACTCTGCACTGATTCTTGCTGCCTCACTAGGGGGGATGCTAACAGCCTTTAGCAAAATGAACCCCAGTCAAGCTGACACCAAGAAATTCCTCAGGAATGCCCAAGTAATCTTCTCCATGATCTACAAGTGACATGCTCTCCTGCATATCGTTGCTGATATCCCAGATATTTTCTCGTTGCTCTGTAACACTACCACTACTTTTTCACCTAAGTGGCTTTTCATCCCAAGCAACTCATTCAGGAGTTGCCCAAAAGCTTCTCTGCTTTTCGGTTCAGGCGCTTCCGCACTGCCCTGAATAGGGTGAGCCAAGTGCTCGTTAATGTTTAACACAAATCTATTTCCTAGCAATGAAAGGATAATAATCCATGGGATTGAGGTTCATCAAGCCTCAGAAGTTACAAGGCTGGCAAACAAGTGCTGCTATCTCTTGGTACCTAACCCTAACAAGATATGTTACTGTCTGAAATAATGTGGGTTTTACGGTCGATTTTCTTGAGTTTACGGGATAAAAAACATGAGTTTCCGGGAGAAAAAACTCGCTTGCCCATGCCAGATATCGATTAACTCTGGAATCGGTCGAAGAAAGGCTTAGAAAAAGTTTCTCCAGTCGGCGACTAGACTTAACTTTAAGTCTGACTTCAAGCGACTAAGCGCAGCCACTTCCACTGAGCTACACAGGCCTCATCATCATCATCATCATCATCATCATCATCATCATTATTATTATTATTATTATTATTATTATTATTACCTCCAGGGAGTCTAAAGACTCATCGAGGGAGAGTGTGCCAACAGCATCGAACGATTGAACCCCTTCCAACTACTAATTAAACTGGCTTTCAAAAAACTTTTTTTTTGAAAGCCATTAGTAGCAGAACACGTTGAAGGTCTTATAAACTCTTAGTCACATACTCATGAACCGGCAAAGTCTCATTCCTCCAATTCTCTGAAAACTATAAGTGCATGAGCAGTTGCTAGTAGACATCCATATTTAGTGTCCAGCTTCAGACCTGCCAAATCAACGTCTTCCTCTTTCATTCCATCTCTCTCTCTCTCTCTCTCTCTCTCTCTCTCTCTCTCTCTCTATATATATATATATATATATATATATATATATATATATATATATATATATATATATATATATATATATATATATACTGTAAAACCCCTTTTTTACACTTTTTAGGGGACTGGTGAAAAAAAGTGTAAATAGCAAGAAATGTAAAAAAAATCATTAAAAAAGGTTAAAAGATGACTTACTGCTAGTATGTGAGTCTACATACTAGATTACAAAATTTAATAACTGAAAATAAACGAATTTACAATTACTTACATTTATCTATTTAAAAAAAATCTTTAATTTTTGATTGTTTTTTCTTTTTCTGCACTCTTATAAGTTCCACCTGCCTTTTCACAGTATATAAAGCATTAAATGCCCCATCGTCTCCTGATGCACTTGCAATATACCGCCTCAAAACAGAGATAGCTTCCATTGCTCCTTTACTAGCAGAGACGGTAGATTCTTGATCAGAGTCTTCTTCAGCAACTTCTTCCTCTTTTTCTTCTTCTTCACCAAGGTGTTTGGAAAGGATGTCCTCTACACTTGGAACCATTGATCTGATCCCACTAGCATCAACATCAACATAGTCTTGAAATGAGGAAGCCTCATCCATCACATACCAGTTGTTGGGCTCTGACATGTCTTCTTCTTCCTCTTGTAGTTGTTCCTCCTCTTCCACAAACGTAACTCCTGCCTTCCGGAAACAGTTGGATATGGTTTCAGGAGTAAAATGCAACCATATTTTGGCCACATAATGCATGGCATCAAGGATTGATATGGTAATTTGTTTTGGGTCCATAATATTATCATGCATAAACACAACTTTTTCAACAAGCATTTTTCTATATTTCCATTTAAATGCATGGATGATACCCAGATCTAATGGCTGAAGCCCACTTGTAGAATTAGGGTGGAAAAGAACACTAATCTAATGTTTCTGAGCTGCAGATCTTCAGGGTGTGCAGGACATTTGTCTAGCAGTAGTAGTATTTTGCAGTGATTTGTCCCTATTTCGCATCCAGAACATGCATGGTCGATGTGAAGATGCTGCTGGTCATCCATGCTGTGCTGTTGGCATCATACTCAGTAGGCAGATTTTTCACGTTCTTAAAACAACTTGAACCAATTAAGATCCCTTTTTAAAATTGGTAATTTTAAAAATTGGCTTTTTAAAATTACCATTTACCAGTGGAGGTTATTTTTCTGATCCATCAACATTGACCATGAGCAAAACTGTTACCCTCTGCTTGCTGAGTGTTCCACCATGACACTTCTCTCCTTTAAAACACAATGTTTTACTTGGCAGAATGTTATAAAAGAGCCCAGTTTCATCAACATTGAAAATATTTTTTGGTTCGTAGTTCTGAATAATAGTCTTTAGTTCATGTTTTTACTGGTTTACAGTTTCCCCTGCAACACTATTACTTTCTCTGCACACTTAATTATATACAATATTGTGACGAATCTTGAAACGATCAATCCATCCATTTGACGCATTAAAACCATTAATCCCCACCTCGCAGCAAATTCAAGGGCTTTCGCTCGGAGTATAGTACCATCGACTGGAATACCCGACGCTCTCGTAGAAACAAACCACTCTGCCGCAAGTTTATCCAATTCATCGTATGTCGATGTCCAGGTATATTTTCGTTTTTTTGACATAGCTCCAGATTGCTTTGCATTGAGTTCAATGCTTGACCTGTTTTTTACTATCGTGTTCGAAGTGGACACGGAGAGACCAAGATCTTTTGCTAATTGAACACGTGTTTCGGCATGCCAATCGCACAGAATTGCCATCTTTTCTTCTACCGAAATACACTTGCTGTCTTTTTTTCTCCATGTTACTAACTTGGATAATCCACCACCGCAACCATCACACGCTAAATTACTTACCAGAAATTCTGCAATATCAATTCGTACTGTGATTGAAAAATCACAGTATCACTACTGCAAGCTACAGTGATGGCGGAAACGAAACTACAGCCGAAAGCATCGCCACCTGAGAACAGAAATGCGCAGATTTCCGCAGAAATCTATTCGAAAATGGGTATTGCCACCCGAAAAAAAACGCAAATCACGGGAAATAACGTCCACATCAAGTTGTTAATAACGGGAAAACAATATATCGTAAGAATAGGCCTTAAGAAGGGACCAACGGAAAATGACGTAAATTGCAATTGCGGGAACGTGAAAACGGGGTTTTAATGTATATATATATATATATATATATATATATATATATATATATATATATATATAGACTTTGCCGGATCATGAGTATGTGACTAAGAGTTTATAAGACACACACACACACACACACGCATATATATATATATATATATATATATATATATATTTTTTTTTTTTTTTATTTATTTATTTATTTTTTTTTCAAAATTCATTTTTACTCGGTTGGAATATTATAAAAAAGCTTTAATGACTATTACCGAGAGATAAAAAGATGACAAGATATATTTAAAAATAGATACTACTAGTTTACTAGTTTCGTTATATGAACATCCTCAGGTATCACAATCAAAGATGCATATAAAAAATTACAGAGACTTAAAATTGTAATAACAGAACAAGTATAAAAAGACAGCAGCGTGTTTGAAAAAAATGCAAGTATGAGTAAAATGCAACAAACGAATACTACGCGCTGTTGCAAGTGCGTCAGTACTGAACAGAAGCAACGTGTGCGTCAGAGAGACTGTAACTCAGGCTGTTGTTGATATGAGAGGAATCTAGAGAAATTTCCCTAGGTTCAACAATCTTTCTTTCGAGTTCATCGTAGCACACATGGATGTTAGAAGTTTCAGTCCAGTTTACAATGTGCTGGCGGCCTTCGTCTGAGTTAGCTGAAAAGAGAACGTGGCTAGAGAGAGCGCTAGCTCTAGTCCTGTTATAGGAGATATCTCTACGGTGTTCATCCAAACGTAGAAGGATGGATTTAGCAGTCTGTCCATAGTATGGCTTTCCATAATCACACAAAATTTTGTACACTCCTGGAAACTGAGTAGGAAGATGTTTCTGTTTATGTTTGCTAAGTAATGAACGAAATTTTGGAAGCGTAGTGAAGCACGTTTTGAAGTTAAATTTCTTGAGAATCTTGGCCAGTTTTGGTGAAAGAGAGCTGATGTAAGGCAAGGAGATGAGGGCTCTTGGGGAAGAGGGATCTTCAGAAGTAGTTGAGTGCCTGCGGGAAAGAAATTTGTCAATTTTCTTTGGAGAGAAACCATTGTTAATAAACGTTTTTTTAAGAAAACGGAGTTCATTTTCAATTTCTGTTTCTTCTGTAAGTAATGATTTGGCTCGGTGAGCTAAAGTGGAAATAATACCACATTTTTGTGGGTATTATTTCCACTTCATGCTTCCTCCCATCACTATCCCCCACAAAAATGTGGTATTATTTCCACTTTAGCTCACCGAGCCAAATCATTACTTACAGAAGAAACAGAAATTGAAAATGAACTCCGTTTTCTTAAAAAAACGTTTATTAACAATGGTTTCTCTCCAAAGAAAGACTTTGCCCCCCCCCCCCGATCGAAATAACGTCATAAACAAAGGATAATCTGTTTAATCGATTTACTGTTAATTTTCTCTCACATATTTACCCCACTCAATTTTCATAGTCGCTCTGTTTTAAGCTTATCTTCTATAGGTATTTTTATTGACCGTGTTCTTCTGAACTTGGCCACACTCATTCCTCCAATTTTTTGAAAACTATAAGTCCATGAGCAGTTGCTAGTCGCATCCATTTAGCGTCCAGCTTCAAACCTGCCGAACCAACGTCTTCCTCTTTCATTCCATCTGTCTCTTCTTTTAGAACAGTCTCCTTGTCTCTTATTCTTCCCTAAGACTACAAACCCTCAGCTGTTATTTTATTTTTCTAATATGTTATTTGTTATTTTAATTGTTATTTTTTTATACTTGCGTTTTGTACGATATTTTTATGTATATTTGTTTAGTTAGTTTTATTCTAGTATTCCGTTTTTGTGAAGTTATTAATTCATAGTTTGCTTGTTGCAGACATCTGATAATATTTGAGGATGTTCGTTTTTGCAGCAATGGTTTTTGATAGGAAGTTACAATTTCTGGTTGGATAAAGACGACGCTGTAGTGATTTCTAATGACGTTGCATACGCGGGATACTTATTCAAAATGGCTTCACTTTCATTTGTTGAGGCTTTGGTATACGTTATAGTAATTTTTTAAATGTATATATATTTTTAAAGTTGTAATAGTGTGAATAATGAGGACTTTGCGTAGACTAATGCGCAGTGTGACTTCGCAATGAAATAAACGAATTCATTTTAAAAAATAAAAGTTCTGTATATAGCTGCACACAAATCTCTTCAATTTTGAGTAGAACAAAGAAACCGTTAGTTGTTAGCTCACTTTGATAATTATGCACCTATTGTCGAGTTCATTAAAGAGACATTTACTTGTTTTCTCTTTATTAAAAAGTATGCACTCGGACAGTAAAAGGGTCACGAGCTTCCCTTCACAAGCGATGTTTAAATGACTGGTGGCTTACAGAACTGATTCGTTTGATTTAATATTATGCTGCTGGAAAACTGGCACTTAATTTAACAAACGTCAGAAGATGACAGTTTTTTAATTATTGGTTAAAATCAGATCACTCATTTCTAGAAGTGGCAAGAACTGTTTATACAAGTGTACTATTGGAGGATGTGTGGAGGTTAAACTAGATTCCAGGACTAGGGCTAGCAGAGAATAGGCAGGAAGTGGAACAGGAACAGGAAGGTGTTTCATATGTTGACTTTAGCCATTTGGATCATTATTTAAAATTTCAGCTTCTCTTAGTCCTATAAGAACAATATTTATACACGGACAAAGGATGGGACAATGGTGTAATAAACTTGCATTGTACTGTAGGTAATGTCACGTTGGTGTCATTATCGCAGCATATGACAGCATTTAATAGTTCTGAACGTGATTTCAGTTAACGAAGATTAAGTCTGATTTAATGACCATGTTCAGCAAAGTATGGCCTTATAGGTTTCTCACAATGTCATAGCGCGAGTTTCAGCATGTCATTTTTCAGTAATTTCAAAAGGATTTTTAGTATTGGTGGTACTGCAGGTGTAGAGCCAAAACGGAAAAGAGTATATCACAACATTCGCTTTAATGAAAATCCGGATGATTGGTGGACTATTATAGGTGAATTAGGGGATGGCGCATTTGGTAAAGTTTATAAGGTAAGTGTCATATTTCATCTTTATGTGTTATGCTTACACGTTTATTTTGAACTCAGTACTTTTTTAGCAGTTGCAATAGAAATAATGGCTTCCCACTAAGGTAGTACTTACTACATGCTGTAGGCTGTTGTATGACAATGAGAAGTAAGAACTCGCACATCCTTTTCATTCATGTAATAAAAAAAGTACGAAAATGTAATCAAACAGCATTCATTTTCATCTTGTTGATAGTCATGACAGGATCATTTTCATGATGTTACCATTACATTGTGCAAAGTATTTATTGAATTCTTCTGTAATTTCCTTTGAAAGTTGCAGTACATTTTTAAATATCCCCAGTGAAATAAAATGCTTGTCCTTCCAGTTATGGAGAAAGCTAGAATTTCTCTGGAGCAAACTCTGGAGAATAAGATATGTAATCAAGTCAATATCCTATGTTGTTATTTTTATTGATATTAACATTAGACCTTCACAAAGACCTCCACTCTCACACACAAAGTCAAACCAAGCCTTAAGCCAATTCACTATTATCACATATGCTCCACAAGGTATTCCACTCACCAATTACTTACATTGCAAAGAACTTGTTGTGAGCTAGAGGATGGCCTCTTAGTCTACTTGTTTTCTTGATTCTTTGAAAAATCTTTTTCCAATTCAATTGGTAAAGTCTGCTGTTAGTAATGGCCCTTTAGCTTATCTGTCTTAGCCATATCACCTTTCTTTCTAGATCTTATGATTCTTCACATTTTTAACTAGCAGCTCCAATTACACAATCTATTCAGATCCTATAATGCCACATCTGCTCTACTTCTCATAGTTTTCCTCTTCATTAATGAGACTTTGCAAATGGTATTTCCTCACTCTGTGTCTATCTTCATATCACCTTAGTCTCTATTTTATCCACTCCAAATAATCCTCATCCATATGAAAACTAGGTGACTAGAACTGTGCACTGTAATCATATGTAATCTCTTCACTTCTACATCTCAAGAGGGTTCTCATCATTGCCATAGTCCATTGTGATTCAGAGAGCCTGGTCAGGCCCTCTGAATTACACTATCTGAAAACATAACAGTGAAAAGGCAGATATAAAAATAGGCAATACACACAATAACCATGATAGATAGCCATTTTTAGTTGCACCGTTTAGTGAAGATGGCCAATTAAATATGAAAATATAAAACAAATAATAACAACAGATATAGTGAGAAGTCTAATTAATAAATTTATATGAAATAAGAGAGAGCCAGAGAGAAATTAGGGGGAAAAAACATAGCAGTATAGTATTCAAACCAATTTTAACTTATGGATGGTCAGAAATAAAACAGTTACCTTTCCACATTTCAGTCTTTTGATAGCTTTTTCTACCTCAAGTATTGATATGTACCCCTCTTTGCATTCTTCTGGAGTATTTTCTACTACTGTTCTGTCATGGCTTGTTTTGTTTAACAATTTTTCAAAGTAATTACTTCAGACATTTAGAATAACCTTATCTTTAGTTTTCATGTCACCTTTATGATCTTTGATTCCTTTTACAGTATGCAGTCCTGTAAAAGTGCAGTCCAAGCATACGAATCAGGTGCTAAGAGAAAGTTGTTCAAAATACTAATGTATAAGGTGTAAATAGTGAATTATATCCCTGGTTGTATAGGAAAATAGTTTGATAAAAAATCAATGTAAGATTGCACACTTTCTCTCTATTATATAGATCAAACCATTATGGTATCAAACTTGGATATATTAAACTTGGCTATTTACTTTATGCAGATCAGATTAAACTTATTATAAATTCACTGCAGGTTCTTCAAGCCTCTTTAACTAAATTAAATAATGTCTGCAGCAAATTTGTATGAAAATCAACAGTGAAAGTTTCATACTGTCTGAAAACATAACAGTGAAAAGGCAATACATACAATAACCATGATAGATAGCCATTTTTAGTGGCACCTTTTAGTGAAGATGACCAATTAAATATGAAAATATAAAACAAATAATAAGAACAGATATGGTGAGAAGTCTAATTAATAAATTTATATGAAATAAGGAGAGCCAGAGAGAAATTAGGGGGAAAAATCATAGCAGTATAGTATTCAAACCAATTTTAACTTATGGATGGTCAGAAAGAAAACAGCTGATTTAAAAGTAGACATATGAGAAAATTTGGGGTGTGGGGACAGTTGATATTAAAAAATAAAGGGATCAGAAAGGAATTTGGCATTATGAGCATTCAGGAATTCCCAGTGGTGAAATTTAGTGTGAGCAGAGCTAATCTAAGGTAGCTTTGATCACTTTACTGGGATGAGAGAGGAAAGGTTAGCAAAACATCTTTGATATCAGGATGACAAGAAAACAAGACCTACAAGTGGATGGATTAACGTAGTTAGTGGCGTCTTAGAAGATTAAAATGTAAGAGCTGACAATATTGGAGACATAACAATTAACAAATTAATTCTGAACTGTTCATAGGAAACTAGTGCTCATGTAATCTTTATTAGATATCATAGAATCTACTTCCTTCCTCCCTTTCCGTGCGATGATGATGTGCATCTGTGAATCCTCTTTGGGGGGAGGAACGGCACCATCTAAATCTCCCCAAATTTTATCCGGGCTCCGGAACCGGTATAGCTGACGAATCAGACCCATGGCTGGGTCACTATTCCTGACTGTAATCCATGTGTGTTCACGAGACCGGTTTGCCTGCTTGTGGGATGAAAAACCCCAGATAAACTGGTGGAAAAAACCCTGCTGTCCACGCCCAAGACCGGCTAACTTGGCTATGGCTGAGGAAGATCCTTAAGCTCCTCGCATTGTCGACGGGAATCGAACCTAGGACACTCCTTCCAGGCATGTGGTTGCGAAGCACATAGCCTCTAGGCTAACCGTGTGGACATAGAATCTACTGAAGGCATGTATCGGGAATGATTGCACACACACAATCAGTATGATAAACCATTTTATGTATAAAACTCAGTGTAGCATTTCAACAACAGTGTTGTCAGACTACACAAGCAACCAGTGATATATATATATATATATATATACACAGCTGCTCATTATAACAAACTACTGAAAAATCCTGACCAAAGCCATACAGTGATAACTTAAGAAGTTCACTGTAGTATGTTTAATACAGTGAAAGTCAACTGTATTTATTGAAATAATATTATGATGAGAGCTGTAATGAGTAATATTATTATATATTGCATGGACACCTTCATGGAGTCCTACGATTCATCATGGGAGACCCAAACTATGAACACAATCTATCGTACCTCTCCTTGAAACCATTAACATACAGTCACTCAGAACTGACTCAGGCCACCCATTCTATTCACTCTCCAAGTGAAAAATTTAGTCCTTACCCTTACTAATGACACTCTAACTCAATTTCTGTGTTCTCTAACCCAAGTTCTGTACCTCACTAACCAGTGCTGAAACATTTCCTGTGCATCAGTCGTATAAAATCCTTTAAGTATCTTAAATGTTTCTATGATATCCCTCTCTTTCACCTATTAACCAACTTTTGCAATTCACAAACCCTCAATCTATTCTCTTATTCAAGTGTAAGCAAACAAAGTTTGCGCCTGAAGTATTTTCAGGACTGGGGCAACTCGTGGTAAAGGTGGTATAAGTTCTGATCACTTGCCTTAGTATCCCATAATGCAAAGCACATCTCCTTGTGGTCACTACAAGACCAGTTTAGACCTTTGTTGAGGTCTCATTAATGGGAGCCAGACCTAGAGGTGGTGATACTAAGGTGGAAGTAATGCAGAAGAAATATCATCATATACCAGTTGCCAAAAGGTATCAACACCTTATTATTAAAATTCTCTGGATTAGAGATAGTTGATGGAAGCTTTTTCAAGGTCACAAGGAGACATGTCCACAAGGCTGTGATTTGCATTATGGGATACTAAGGCAACTGATCCGAACTTATACCACCTTTACCACGAGTTGCCCTAGTCCTGAAAATACTTCAGGTGCAAACTTTGTTTGCTTACACTTGGATAAAGGATTAAACCAAATATATAATTGGTAGCATAGTCAAGTGAAAAAACTTCCAACTCTCTCTAATCCAGAGAATTTTAATAATAAGGTGTTGACAGCTTTTAGCAACTGGTATATGGTGATATGACTTCTGCATTACTTCCACCTTAGTATCACCACCTCTGGGTCTGGCTCCCACTGACGAGACCTCAACAAAGGTCGAAAGCGGTTGGAAGCTTGGGCGATGAATGGCAATGCTGTAGCCCATGAAGTTTTAACTGAGGCTTGGCTGTTGCTGTCGCCCAGGTTCTGGGAGAGGGGTAATGCTGTAGCCCATGAAGTTAACTGAGGCACAGCTGTTGCTGTTACCCCCCCCCCCCCCCAGATGAAATATGAGCAGCTCTGCTTGGTGGTGGGAAAAGCCTGCCATGGGGTAGAGCCAATGCTGAGAGTTCTTCTCAGTGGCAGGGTGAGCCTGTTACTGAGGGGAACAACACTGAGTTTTTGATCCTGCAGGTTGCTCATTGTTGGGTGATCTGGAGGATCTTACGAGTTTTTGGGAATGACCTGTATTTAAACACTAATGAAGGTTGAAACCGGTCAGGGTAGTGACCCCCTTCCCTTACTGCATAGCATTAACATGTCCACAAGGAGATGTGCTTTGCATTATGGATACTAAGTCAAGTGATCAGAACTTATATGGTGATATGACTTTCCCACGAGTTGCCCCAGTCCTGAAAATACTTCAGGTGCAGACTTTGTTTGCTTTCACTTGGATAAAGGATTAAACCAAATATATAATCTATCCTCATAAGGACAACTCACCATTTTGGTCACTCACTTCTAAATCCTCTCCACCACTTCCCCATCTCCAAGAAACCCAGGTGACCAGACCCGAGCACAGTAATCCAGAGGTGGTTGTATTAAGGATTCATAAAGAGGAATGATAACTCCCTTACCTCTGCTTGTTAGTATAAATAATAACCAGGTAATCCTGTGAGCTGTCCTGGCTACTCTAGTAATATGCTCTCTAAACTTCAGCTTTGTTATTTATTTTCACAGTATTGATGACAACACAGAATGATAAGAAAATAATATCAACTTATTTGCTGATATGTTGCTAATATTATATTCAGCATCTTCAAAGCACAAAAACAGTTTATCACATTACACACAACAACAATTTGCTATAACAGTGGGACTAGTTTAAAAAAAATTGTAATGGACGACACAACTAAAGTTCTAATTAGGTGCCATCTATAATCTAAAAAAAGAAAAAACAAATATTAATTAGATCTTAAAATCACTCTCTCCCAGATTTTTGGTAAATTTATACAGCCATACTTGTTGAGGTTTGGAGTATGTTTTAAAGCTTCTGTTGATTCCGAAAACATTCTCTATGACTTATAATGACTTCTGTGTAGAACTTTTGTTTTTTTTTTTGTTCTTCCAATTGATCCTGTGTGTGAAGTGATATTCAAGGCATGGTTTGCTAGACTCGACTTACCATAACAATAGTGCCGGATGTATTTTTTTTACTGTCTGTCCCTAGTAAGCCTGGTCACAGAACAGGGCACTTCATAAATTCCTGGATGTGATAAAGAAGAGAGTTTGTTCTTAAATGAACGGAAAGTTGCCAACTTGACATAAGATTTAAATACAGTGTGTAGCTGATATTTATGTCTAGCACTCTAGACATCGTTTCAGATGTGCCTTGAATCTGTGGGATGGTAACAGCTTTGCTGTGGTCTTGTGTAGTAGGCAATGAAGGGAATTTCCGAGAAGCGTTAATCGCAAATTGTAAATGGTGGACTGCCCTAACTAATGAGTCACCATTTATTTATTTCTACTGGATCTTATTTCTCACACTCTATAGTCAAATAAATTTATTTGTTTTACGACTGTGCCAGTTAGACTATGTATTGAGTGCAAAATTATAAGATTTCAAACTAAAGACAAAGCAGATATTGTTAGCATTCCTCATTTATGTTAATCTTTACCATCCTAAACTTTATCTTATGCAGGTTCAAAATTTTCAGGATAGTGCATTGACAGAATCAGTCCAATGTGTTGTTCACAAATCATAGGAATATTTACAGTTTGATTCATATTGTCTTGTCTTAAGCTTTTCATGACCCATTGCGGTTCTTTAGCTGTGGACTTCACAACTGCAGTTTTCTTGAGAATAAGGTGGTTGGCCCTATGCCTTCTGGTGTGTCCTATGTCTGTAGCCATGTGTGTTCATGGAATCAAATTGCCTGTTTTCGGGGATGAAAAAACCGAGTTACCAGGAGAAAAAACCCTCAACCTCTCTATGAGACACATTAACTCACCTTTAGTCGAAAGAGAGACCAGATCAAGGTTCCTCACATCATGGACGGGAATCGAATCCAGTTCTTTCCGACCAAAGGGCTTCGTCTATACCGACTGAGCTACAGAGACTCCTTGATTCACGTTAGTATATATATATATAGTTTATTACAATTCTTTGTTATTTTCAATTCTTCCTAATTCAAACTTAGTTCTAATTTTCTTCCTTTAAAGCTAAATCACAATCTATAATATCCCACCGGTCATATATATATATATATACTAACGTGAATCAAGGAGTCTCTGTAGCTCAGTCGGTATACACACACACACACACACACACACACACACACACACACACACACACACACACACACACACACACACAAACTGACAACAAAGCATATCTTGAGTCAACTTAATTGAATATCAATTTACACTGTCTCACTGTACCCTTAAACAGACACTTGATGTACATTATTGTTTGGGACTATCACATATGTAACCAATTACAATTCTCGTTCATCACTGGCTTTTACATGAATCTTTTGTTCCCATGTGAGTGCTTCTTCTTGTCTTTCTTTCCTTCTGCTGGCTCATTCTTGATTTCCTGCCAGATTTCTTCCTTATCCGAATTGTCAGTTATTCTGTGCCCTATAGAACCCTTAACATGGCGGCAATGTGCAGGTCTTTCCTTTCGATTCTCTATATCAGACCTCACATGGTGGCAGACCCAGGTAGAAGACTCAGAAACCTACAACACTTCTCTTTAGATTCCTGACAGTGGGCCTCACGTGGTGGCGGATCCAGGTAAGAGAAGGTGAAAACCTCTAGACAAAGTCCTTCTTAATGTCTCGCCTTATATAGGCCTGGACTTCTGTTGTACGCATGCATGCATCTCTTGAAACTTTCATATATGATCAAGTATTGACATCCGACCATGATGAGTCATGTCTTTTGAAATTGCCATATATGGCAATTGTTAGAATTCTTCACTATTCTTAGAATGTGACTTAATAATTAGACATGAGTTAACAGCTTTACATGATGACGTCATGTACCATATTATTTTAACAAAGGCTTATGGTTAATTTATTACAAATGCGAGATTATTACAGACAGAATTTGACATTTCTTTAAGTGCAGTCTCCTTAGAAAGATATGTAACTATACAACTTATCATGTGAGATTTTACAGTGTGACATAAGTGAGTGAGTTCAGCATTAAAAGCATTGGCATGGAATAGATAGCTCTAGCTCTGTAAGTTAGTGTTTTCAGGATACCATACTGATGAGCTGGATGATGGTGTGACCGTTTGTGCAAATATCTCCCTGTATGTATGGGTTTTCTATGAACAGAAAAAAGGAATCATCTGGAAGCTGTGTAATTAGTGTATCCAGGAAGGACAGACAGTCATTAACTATTAATTAATGACCAGATAACACTGTTATTTTTTGGAAGGTGTAATGAGCAGTTTTAATGTATATATTTGTTAGTAAAGGTCAGTTTTTGATAAACACTGGTTGAGTACTACTGCAGGCTATATGATTAAGAAGCATGTCCAAGAAGAGGTAAACTACTAGAACTTTATTTTTCATGGTGAATTGAATATGTGGGTGAAGGCTATAGATCTGATGTAAGAAGGTGATAAGTTGATTTTCAGAATGAGGCCAGACAGCAAAAATGTCATCAATGTAGTTAAACCAGAAAGAGGGTAAGGGATGAATAGATGAAAATGTATCTTCCAGTTGGTTCAAATAATAATTAGCTACCTATGGCTGTGCCTTCAATCTGTTTAAAAATTTTGTTTTTACAGCCTGAAATATCCTGATTGTATAACAATTTCACAAATCTTCACATCTGGAAGGAAATCATCATATAGGAAACTAATAGTATCAGACAAAGTGATGTTGGTAAATAGGGAAAGAATGTCAAAACCAGCTAAAATGTCTGACTCTTATATTACAATATCCTTGATTTTTTTTATTTATTTTTTAATTTTGAAGAAAGTGTGTGGAATTCTTGATAATTGATCTGGATTATCCATTAGAGCAATTAATATACATGAAAGAAACTTTGTAGTTATATATGCAGGAGAGGCAATGCAATTTACAGTGGATCTTATAGGACAACATTCTTTGTGGATTTTTGGAAGACCATACAAGCAAGGAGTCCTTGTGTAACTTCTTCAAAATGTATTCATCCTAGCTAACAGCTTCACCAAGAAGATTATTTAATTCTCTGTTTTGGTAGGATTATAACTAATTTCTTGATAGGTGAATGTATCCTGTAAAATGAGGTATATCATATCTCAAAGTCGGTCTTATCCATATTAAGTACAGCTTTTCCTTTATCTGCTTTTCAAACAGATATACAATGTGTTTCAAATTAATGACCCCTGTTCAGAACAAGCTATAGAGAGAGAGAGAGAGAACCAGTAAACAAAATACTCTCAAACTTGGTGGATATCTAGCAGATCAAAGGGAAGAGATTTTGACTACAACAACAACAAGAGAATTAGTTCAAAAATGACCAACAGAGGAAATATTTACCATATTGTGTGAACAGGAGAAAATTACATTAATGAGAACCAGATAGTATGCAATTGTGAAATTATTCTGAGTCAATAACAAATGAAGTTATTCAATAATATTTATTTCCTCATTCCATAAATTAATGTAATACAAAAAAATGTATCACATAAAGATGACATGCCTCAAGGGGCTTTCAAGGAGATCCAGATGATCAATGGATGTGACGTTCAATGTGTTGGGCTCTGTGCAGGACCAATAGCTGATACTGCCATACAGCCTTGTCTACAGCAAACCACAACTGATCTGTCAAAAGGTTTCACATATAATGTGTGATTTTGTCTTTCAATCTGCCAGGGCAAGAACTTTACCCTGATACACCATGCTTTTGAGGTAGCCCCAAAGTCAGAAGTCACAGGAGTTAATGTCTGGTGAATGCAGTTGCCATTTCATAGAAAATGAGTAGCTGATTACTCTATCCACTTTGAAATGTTGATGCAATAATTTTCAAACTTCACTCCTTTATTGAAAGTCTTTTCACTTGGTTGTGCTATAAATTAAAGATGCCAAGAAATTATATTCTTGGGTTAATCCTTTATCCAAGTGTAAGCAAACAAAGTTTGCACATGAAGTATCTTCATGACTGGGCTACTTGTAAATGGAAACTAATGACTTTACATCAATTGCCTTAGTATCCCATCATGCAAAGCACACCTTCTTTCTGATGTGTATAATGGAATGCATTATGAGAAGGGCCACTAACTACTCAGACTGGTTTTGACCTTTATTGAGGTCTCCTCAGTGGAAGCCAGACCCAGAAACTTTCAACATCTATTTCTGATTCAGAGAATTTTAATACTAGGGTGAAAACTTTTTTGCTACCTGTATATGGGAAATATATGATTATTTCTGCATTACTTCAACCTTGGTATCTCTTCTGTGTCTGGCAACTGATGAGACCTCAAAGGTTTGAAACTGGTCTGAGTAGTGACCCTTCTCATAATGGATTGCATTATACACATCCAAAAGGAAGTGTGCTTTGCATTATGGGATACTAAGGCATTGGATGTGAAATCATTAGCCTCCATATATAAGCATCCCAGTCATGAAGATACTTCACATTTGCTTATAATTGGATAAAGGATTAACCCAAGAATATAATTTCTTGCTATCTTAAGATCTGACAGTGTAAACAGCTGAACTGGATAGCATTTCTGCTTTCCAAACAGGAGAATGTGGTTTGAAAACTTATGGTAACATTAACACATACTTATGAATGTCTTCAGCTGGTACATGATTTTCATCGCTCCCAAAATTTTGTTCATTTTTTGAGTTCTCTACATTTACACAGTCTCCTAAAAATACAGAAGTAAGACATTCTCTGTAATACCCACTGAACTGCTGCCTCTCTCCTATATACAGATTGGCAAAATTTCCATTCTATCTATTAAATTCACACCCTGGATATTCTAGTTCATTTAACAAAAGTCTACACATTTTCTAGAAATGATCAAAAATATTTCTTTACAAGTTTTGATGTTATGGTCAGCTTTAATATTATTTCTATGTTCAGTTCAAATGGTACCTTTTGCTTTCTCATTAAAACTTCTTCTTGGATGTTCTGAAGACATCTGAATGTGGAGGACACTGTTTTTCCACCTTCAACACTCCTCTTAGGCCCACTGTCATCACCCTCATCAAATTTCTAATATGACGAGGATGTTAATATTAGTATTACATGACCGCGCGGTTAGCCTAGTGGCTTTGCGCTTCGCAACCATATGCCTGGGGAAGGAGTGTCCCAGGTTCGATTCCCGTTGTAGACATGAGGAATTTGAGGATCTTCCTCAGGCATAGCCAAGTTAGCCGGTCTTGGGCGCAGTCAGTAGGGTTTTTCCCGCCAGTTTATCTGGCGTTTTTCATCCCGCAAACAGGCAAACCGGCCCCGTGAACATACACCTCTACAGTCAAAAATATATCCCCCCAGCGGCAGACCAGGCGACGGGTCGGTTGGGAGTAGTACTAACAGGTAGTCGCATCTAAGTAACACGTGGGCCCTGCATAGGAAGCGGGAATAACGCGAAGAAGAAGAAGAAAGAAGTTAATATTAGTATTACATGAAAGATTACATTATCTGCCATGACTTCAATATTTCATATCTTAAATTTCTGTCTTGTAAAGCTCTACTAACAGCATCTATTCCTAGATCTTTTTTCTTCTAAGTTTTTTTTTTTTTTCCTGACATTGAACACCAGTTTTGCTAATCTTTCCATCCTGTTTTATGTGACCATACCCACCAAAGATTAGCTCTGTTCATTTTCTTGAGTGCTAATAATGGCAAGTTCCTTTTCCTTTTTATAAAGTTGATTCTCACTATAGTAAATTATAAGAACAACACAAATAGTTTGCTATAATGAATTTCCTTTAACATAACATCATACCGGATTCTGACCATGATTTTTACTAGTTTATGATGAGTGGACTTGTTATAGGAGTGTTTGCTATAGTGAGGATTGACAATCTTCATTTGTAATATAATTCTGTTATTGATACTGTTCACTTCCATAATTCTTCTCAGATCTCACATATCTGTGGTCTCTACTGCTTTATTTCTAACTCATCTCTCAAATCCCTAAGTTAAAATTGGTTTGAATACTGCCATGTATACAGCCAGTTCATTCTTTTGACTAATTTCTCCCTTTACTTCATATAAATTTGTTCATCTGACTCTCCGTCACATTTAATTTACCATCTTCACTAAAAATTGTGCCCAAATAATTGAAAATTAAAATGCCAAGAAATTATATTCTTGGTTTAATCCTTTATCCAAGTGTAAAGAAACAAAGTTTCCTTACTTGGATACACAATACAGATGTACAAAGCTTAATAAAATACAGATTCGTGTTATATTTCCATGAAGTACCTTCAGGAAGGTACTTCCCATAATACATAGCTATGCATTATGGGAAGGACCACTACTCAGACCGGTGTCGACCTTTATTGAGGTTTCATCACTGAGAGCCAGACCCATAGGGATACCAAAATTGAAGTTATAATTAGAAGAAACACACGTATAAACCACAGTGAAAATTATTTAATTGTAAATATTTCATCCTAAGTATCTTAGGACATCATCAGTACAGTATTTAAACAAAATTAGGAATAACATACAGTTAGGGAGCATGATTACAATAGAATCTCATGAAAACGTGCATAACGTGCTAAAAGTACAAAAAAAAAAAAAAAAAAAAAAAAAAAACATTAATTATTTAACACAATTTTGTATGATAATTTCCCATAATTTAGGAATAGTAAGAACGTCGTTGCAGAGTAGGTTTGGTCTGTGTAGTAGGGCTTCAGAACTTTCTTACTTTCTTACTATTCCTAAAGTATGGGAAATTATCATACAAAATTGTGTTAAATAATTAACGTTTTTTTTTTTTTTTTTGTACTACTTTAGCACGTTATGCACGTTTTCATGAGATTCTATTGTAATCATGCTCCCTAACTGTATGTTATTCCTAATTTTGTTTAAATACTGTACTGATGATGTCCTAAGATACTTAGGATGAAATATTTACAATTAAATAATTTTCACTGTGGTTTATACGTGTGTTTCTTCTAATTATGAACGCACCACAGGTTTCGTTATTTAAAAAAAAAAAAAAAAAAAAAAAAAAAAAATTGAAGTTATCCAGGAGTCACCTATACAAGTAGTGAAATGGTGTATCACCTTATTATTAAATTACTCGGGATCAGAAACAGGTGTTGCAAGTTTTTTACAAGTGTTTGCTTACACTTGGATAAAGCATTAAGCCAAGAATATAATTTCTTGGCATCTTTAATTTATAGTATAACCAAGTGAAAATACTTTCAACAAATAATTGAAAAGTTTCTTATTCTTATTAATGATCTTACATATTTTCACAGTCTTTGTCTTTTATTGCTGATCTTCATATGAAATTTCTTATAGCAGTTATTCAGCTTAATTAAGGAATCCTGCAGAATTGTACTGAATTTACTTAAGATCATGACATCATCTTGATAAAATAAACAGCTGAGATTAACATCTCCAGTTTTGATATTGTGCCTAATGCCACTTGACTTCATTTTGTGATCCATTGATGATGAATAATAGTGGAGGTAATGTGCACCCTTCTCTTGTATCAGAGTTTACATCATACCATCTTCCTGATCTCCTTCATTTCTGACTGCTGACTTATAACTGAAGTATAGATGATGTATATTTCTGCATAATGTTTTGTTTACACCATATAATTAACTGTAGTGAATAGCTTTTCTCCTGGCACCTTGGTATATACTTTTTCCAGATGTACAGGGTGTCCCAAAATTCATGCAAGAAGTAATTTTGGTAGAAAACACAGGTTTTTAATTAAAAATTGTAATTTCTTATTGATTCATAAAGTATACAGTATAGGGTTATGCATGGAATAGCATATCAGGTAAATGGCCTCCACGTCTTTGCTGGCACTTACGCACTCTTTTGTCGAAATTTTCCATGACCGTTTTGCATAAATGTGGCTGAATTTCGTTGATACAGTGCTCAATTTCCTCCTTCAAGGCGTGGGTGGTCGTGGGCTTGTTGGCATAAACCTTAGACTTCAAAAAACCCCAAAGAAAAAAGTCCAACGGCGTTAAGTCACATGATCTGGGCAGCCAATTCTGATCACCAAAAAGGGAAATTACTCGACCAGGAAATGACTCATGTAGTAATTGAATTGTTTCTCGGGCTGTATGGCATGTGGCACCGTCTTGTTGAAACCACATGTCGTCCGCATCCATATCTTGCAATTTAGGCACAAAAAACTGGATTATCATGTTGCGATAGCGAGCACCATTAACTGTTATTGCCTTACCAGCCGCATTTTCTAAGAAGAATGGACCGATGATGCCTCCAGCCCAAAATCTGCACCAAACAGTGACATGTTGTGGATGCATTTGTTTCTCAACAATCACTCGTGGATTTTCTGAACCTCAAATGTGACAATTTTGTTGATTAACGAAGCCATCAAGATGAAAATGAGCCTCGTCGCTGAAGATGATTTTGTTCGAAAAATAAGCATCCACTTGTTGTTGTTCCATAATCCATTCAATGAACTCTCTTCGCTGTGTGTGGTCAGTAGGCTTCAGTTCTTGAGTCAATTGAACTTTGTACATAAAGATGCAAATCTTTCACGAGAATACGCTGTAGAGAGCTTCTCGAAATGTCCAATTCAAGACCACGGTGCCGAATTGATGTTCCTGGACTCTCAGCAACACTCTCACGAACTGCTTCGATGTTTTCTGTTGAATGACTTGTTGAAGGACGGCCAGAGTGTATAAGATCACTAATTGATCCAGTTTCCTTGAATTTTTTAATTAATCTTTTCACAGTTGATGAAGTTAAATCACTATTCCGACCATATTTTGTACGAAAATTGCGAACTGTAGCTGCCAAACCTTCATTATTTTTAAAATATTGCTCAACAATGAAAATGCGTTGTTCTTTCGTGTAGCGCTCCATTTTTAATAACCCTGAACTGTCAGCTGTCACACTGTCTTTTTTTTCTCGTTGGCAACACTTTACCGCACAAATGACGTTAAATTTAAATCTTGCGTGAATTTTGGGACACCCTTTACAAAGCTTAATAAAATACAGATCCATGATTTATGAACTGTCTGTCGTGAAATGAAAATCTGATCCCGAACAACCCCTACTTGGCCTGATCCCAACTTCTTCCTCTCCAAGTTTCCCTTCCACAATTTTTCTTAGCCCCGAGATGTATATGCATAGCCTTTACCCCACTCAGTAGGGAAATTCCTCTGTAATTCTCAGTTTGTTTTATTTCCCTTCTTTAGGGATGGATACCTTGAGACCTCTACTCCATCTCAAATTTGACTGTCTGATCAGGCCTTCTAAATTATGAAATGCAGCCATGGTACTTGGTCAAATATCATCTACTCCAGCTGGCTTTCCACATTTAATGGCTTTTCTACCTCAACTACTGATAAGAGTCCCTGCTTGCATTATTGTCGAATATTTTCTGCAACCATTCGTGTCACCTGTTTCATTTAACAATCTATCAGTATTAAAATACAGATTACTCCAGATATCAAGAATATCTTCATCTTCAGTTTTCATGTCACCTTTGTCATCTCTGATTCCTTTTACAGAACTCTTTTCTCTATTTCTAAGCTTTTCAATATTCTCCAGACCATTTTGCCATCTTCATCATCATCATCATCAAATTCCTGCCATGTACCCTCAAGGGATGTACAGGATATGACAGTACTACATGAAAAATTTACATCATTACTAACTTCCTATCTACAATTTTCCTCCAAATCAGTCTGTTGCTTGTCAAGACTCCAACATTATCAGATCTTATATTTCTATCGTCTAAGGCACTTTGTACTGTATCAATCCACCTATATCTTGGTCTTCCTCTGGGTCGTTTTCCTGCCAACCTGGCAGAGAACACTTGTTTTGCTAATCTTTCCTCTCCCATTCTATTTAAGTGACCATACCACCTGAGATTAGCTCTGCTAACGCATTCCTGGATGCTGACAATGTCAAGTTCTTTCCTAATATTCTTGTTTTTAATATGATATTGCCATTGATACCATCTGTTCACGCCTCTAATCTTTCTCAGGACTCTCATATCTGCGGTCTCTAGTCTTTGGTCAAGTGTTTTACTTCTGACCCAGCTCTGAGATCCATAAGTTAAAACTGGTTTGAACACTGTCTTGTATACAGCATTTTTACCATCTTTCTGATATTTATTTTCTATGTTCTAACTCAAGTCTTGTGACTTTTGTTTAGATACTGTTACATATTCCTTCACTTTCTTAATCTTCTCCATATTCTCTCAGAGCATGTGCTGACTTACTTGATTTTTTATTTTCCATGTCTGTCTTTGGGCTGGGAGGCCACGTGGAAGGCCAAGGACTTGCTGGATAGATTATATCCGAAACCTTGGGTGGACGTGTCTGGGAGTCCCACCAGAACACCTGAGCTTGGTGGCGGAGGATCGTGACCATTTGAAGTCCCTCTTGCAGCTGCTGCCCCCACAACCCAATTAGGAAGGGTGGGCCTTGAAGATGGATGTCTGTCTGTCTTTTTAACTTCCCAAGTCTAGCGTTCTGACTTTCAAGCTACTTATTATTATTATTTATTTTATTATTATTATTTTTTGTTTTGAAGAATATTTGTACATATGATTCTACAGTTTACCTCCAAAAACTGTTCATGTTGATTCTTTTTGAAACTTGTACAAATATTTTTTTCTTTCATTGTGAAATTCATTTGCCAGTTTTGACATTCTTTCTCTGTTTACCAACATCACTTTGTCTGACACTATTAGTTTTCTATATGATGATTTCCCCTCCAAATGTAAATATTTTTGACTTTGTTATACAATCTGGATATTTCAGCTGAAAAAACAGTCTGTAAATAGATTGAATGCACTACCCTAGGTAGCCCTCTGTCCCTACTCCTAGCAAATTATTATTTGAACCATCTGGATGATAACACATTTTCATCCATTCCTCTTTCTGATTTGACTATGCTGGTGATGTTTTTGCTGTCTGGCTTCATTCTGAAAATGAACTTACCACCTTCCTACATCAGTTCTATAACCTTCCCCCCCACATATTCAATTCACCATGAAAAATAAAGGGCTGGTAGTTTACCTTTTTTTGGACATACTTCTTAATCATATAGCCTGTAGTATTGTCAACCAGTGTTATCAAAAACTTACCTTTACTGGCAGATATATACATTAAAAATACTCATCACACCTTCCAAAAAATCATTGTTATCTGGTCATTAATTAATAGAGCATATAATATTTACTCTTCTCTCCAACCACTTAGGCTTACAACAAGAGTTTCTCACTATCAAAACTTTAATGAAATTAAATGGTTACAACCCTCATCAAATCCATTGGATAAGTTACTTCTACCGTCCAACATCCTTATAAGGATTCTTCGCTAGACTGCAGGTTTCCATTCCCATTTCTGAGCCTATTGGTAGAATGCAGAAGAAGAAGATTTGAACAAGTTTTTCCTTAATCTCACATATTTTCCTATCACCAGAGTTTCTTATATTTTACTCTCTACGAAAGATAAACTGTCACCTCTTTAGATCCTTTGGATGTAATTTAACATACTTTGGGCTGACAGGCCATTCTATGAAAGAAAATAATTAATGAACATCAATACTATATTGAATATTTGAAACCTTAAAGTATGTTCTAGCACAGCATGGTATTGATGTGCCAGAATACTGCCACAGCAGAGTATCCTGTAGGATGAAGCTTATCTTCTCTGTAGGAGCAGTTTTAAATATGAACACCTTTTCAAAGAAACTTCCAAAGCCCTTTTATGTCGGCCTAATCAGAATTGGAATGATTGGCTCTCTCTCCCAAAAGTTTTGGAGATTCTTATCTTATGTAATTATCAAAAATAGTTTTCTTTAAAATATTCTTTCTCTAGCACATGGAAACTATGCTCAATGGACAAAATATTAGAGATACCTACCTAATAGCGTGTCGGTCCTCCTCTAATGTGAATAACAATCTGTACTCCCTGAGGCATTAACTTCACCAGATGCCAGAGGTAATTCCAGCCATGCCTGTTACAGCATTGTCCACAACTGCACTTTAGACTCACTCCTGGATACATGGATCTGATGTCTCACTCCATGGCATCCCAGATTGGATTTAAATCCAGGGACCTTTGGGGAAGCCACTGGATAGTCACAAGCTCAGATGAGTGTTCCTCGAGTTATGACTGGGTGTTTGCAGTTTGGTGGGGCGGTGCATTGTCCTCCTGAAACAGACCATTAACTACATGATGCTTGAAGGCCATGAAAGTGTGTAGGTGATCAGCTACCACATTTTGGTTGCTCGCAGCAATTAAGGACCTCTCCAAACTAAGGGGCCTAATGTGTCACATGAGAAGGTGCCACAAATCATCATAGTGCCACCATCTTTAACAGAGCTGACCTGGCACAATGTCAGCTTGGTACAACTGACAACCAGATTTATCTGGCCACACGACTCTGGTTCACTCTGCAGAGGTCCAGTTTTGATGAATCTGTCATGAAGCAAAATGCATTGTCCGATGACGAGCTGTCAACAGTGGTACATGATTAGGGCATCAGCTCCCATAGCTCATGGTATGCTGCCATCCACATGCTGATGCTGTTTGGACCTCCAACATTGAAATTGAATGTGATTTGTGCGACTGTTGCCCTGTGGTCGGTCTGTATGATCCTGGACAGTCTACGTCAACCCTGGTCATCAATGGAGTGTTTTTGCCACCACTTGCTCGCTGGGCACTGATACCTCCATTGATAATATACTCGTAGTAGACCCCTTGATATGGTTGCCCTTGAGAACCCTATGGTTCTTACCACTTGAGCGATAGAATGCACCGATATTACATCCACATTCAAAGTTGCTAAGATCTCCACATTTACCCATGTTTGTTGATTGCGATACACTGTTGGGATGCGATTCACTGATGTAAATAGGAGATGTTGGGATGTCCTGATGTCTCCTATTTACTATCTGCTTTCAGTTTGGGTACATTTCACTCTGTGCAGGGGGGCGCCAGTGTCAACTTCCCATCACCCCTATCTCGAATTTTGTCTATTGAGTATATATTAATCAGTAAACCCATTGTTATATTTACTTTGTATTCCTGTTCTCTGAATTGCTTGATGTTTCCACAAACTGATGATCTACTGTTAATATCAGTAAAATATCTGTGGTTTTCATTAAAGTTAATTACTGTTTTTGTTTGAAAAATTAAATCTACATATTTTCTTTAAAAGTATACAATTTTTTTAATTCCAAAGAAAGGCTAGTAGCTTGTCTTGGTTTATTCTTGCAGATGCCAGCAATATTGGAGGCAGTGGCTTCCAACAGTGAATTTTAGGACTTGGTTATGGTACCAGAATGATAATAGGTATATCATGTGTTTGGTTCATTGACCAAATGGACAGCATCTCTGCTGCTCTCAGCAAATAGGCTGTGGGTTTAAATCCTACTGTGGCAGGGATATTTGCAAATGTCTTTAGATGATATTTGTATTACCTATGAGATCACCATACTGGTATAGGCTTAAAGTAGCTTGAAAGTTTCATGTTTGTTATCTAGAGGTGGTTTCTAAATTATCTAACCCTTAGCCCATTAACCATTCCTGGTACTAATGTTCAATAAGTTGTGCAACCTTTTGTTATGAGTGGGATGCATATAAAAAAGAATCTAGCATTTGTGATATATTGTGTTTGGTGACTGTTTTAAAAGTAGAGAGCCATTTATAAAAAAAAAAAAAAAAAAAAAGAAAAAAAAAGAAAAAGAAAATGCATAAATCATTTCTGTAAAATATTTATTTGTTAGAGCCAATTGCATTGCTATTCTAATAATGTGATACAATCCTATATGAAAGACGACATTGCATTCAAGATTTTAATGTTATTTTAGTAATGATTTCTTTGACTTAAATATCAGAAGAAAATGCAAGTGTCCTTATTACACTTGACTAAAAATCAAACTCGTCATCTTTTACATGTGTTTGGAAACTTTTTTTAAGGCACAAAACAAAGAAAGTGGAAGATTAGCAGCTGCAAAGATTTGTGAACTGAAAGGAGAGGATGACCTTGATGATTTTACTGTTGAAATAGATATTTTAACAGAATATCGACATCACAATATTGTAGAACTTCATGAAGCTTTCTTTTATGAGGGCAAACTATGGGTATGTCTTTTTTGCAGTTTTTAAATATTATTTATGGATGGAAGAGTTGTAATATTTATGTTTTGCTTGGTCAGAAATTTAATTATATTTCACAAGAAATTATATTCATTTTAATCCATTACCCATGCAGGAGCAAACAAAATTTTTCATATTAAGCATCTCCATGACTATGTTACTCGTTTATAGGAGTTGTTGGCTTCACATCATATTGCCTCAGTATTACATAATTTGAAGTCGTTATCTTGGTATTCTGGTGTTTCACTCCCCCCCCCCTTCAGATGTGTGCATTGTCATGTATTGTGGGAAGGGTCACTACTCAGACTGGTTTTGACTTTTATTGATGTGAAGTACTATAGTAGGACAAGAGTTCCTAATAGGAGTATTATAGAAAGGAAGGAAGATCATTCAACAAAAGGTTCTCCAAAGGAAGAAGCACAGGCATATTTCATGTCATTAAAGCAGGCACCTGATGTAAAGGAAATGAGGAAGCTGGTCCATATTGAAGATCTAACAGAGTATGAAATCAATGCCATCAGGCATATAGAAATGTTTTGGGAAAATTTCAAATTTATGAGTGGGAGACTGACTAGTCTGTACCCTGAGTAGAAATCCAGCAGATACTTACCTGCTGGATTTCTGCTCAGGATGCAGACTAATCATTACTAACACTGTGTTCCAACATAAAGATGTACACAAGTTCATGTGAAAAGAAAAAAACATTCAATAAGAAAAACCTCATTGACTATCTTATTGTTCATAGCAATATATTCATGCTGGTTCAGGATATAAAAGTATATACAGAGGATTTGAAATTAGAAGTGATCATTACTTAATTTTAAGTAGGATAAAAATGAATAATATTGAAAAGAATAATATGAAAGTTTTAAAAAGAATTAAAGTTGAGCAGCTTTTAACAGGTGAACTGTAGCATCAGCTACACAAACATTATTCAAACATTTCAAGAAAAAATGAAATGTTTCAAAAACAAGAACAAAACCTTGGAGTCTCAGTGCAAACTCTAAAGAAAGTATTATTGATGAATCATCACCTAGGGAGGCATATGATAATTTATGATATGTGATAAATGCATATGATAAATAAGAACATAATGGTAGACACAAGAAGTTAAAGAAGCAGCCCTGGAAAAGAAGAAAGCATATCAAATAAGTTGGCAGATTCTCTAAAAGAATATAGAGAAAAATGTAAGAGAGCTAAGCTATGTGTAAAATTAGCTAAACAAAAGTCATTGGAATATGTTTCAGTAAGGAAATACCATGAATAGACATATTACTTAAAATTATAATAATGGAATTAATTCACCTAAAATATTATTTATTAGTAGAATTTTCACCTGAGTATCACAGGCATCTTCAGTACATGTAAAAAGCTAATTAAACAATAACTGACAATTCCAAAAGGTGCCACCTAAGTAGCTAATATAAGATAACTAAAAAAAGTCATTAAATTTCCTAACTTATTTAAAAAAAAAAAAGATAAATATAAATAAATAATATATATTATCAGTGTTTGTGGAGAGCTCCTGAACAGATAAGTGTCATTTTGAGTAATAATTGGTGAATTTGCATAGTATTGTTTACTTTTCGTATTTTAGCGTGTCTGGGTGATTTTTTGGTGTTTTCTGAGTATTTTAAATAATAAATTGATGGATACAATTATCTATGCACATGGCCCCCATAAAGAGGAATACAACAAAGATGACGTCCAGGTCGCCATCTTTGTCTAAAAATTTTAATTTAAAGGATTTGATTCAGTGTACCATTTGCAAAATGTATGCATTGAGGAGAGCAGTTGGAGTCTGATTAAACAATGATAGTGGAGTGAATGTGTGCAGAAGTGTAAAGAATGTGAGGATTTAAAGAGTGTTTCAGGTTATGAGAGTGATATCGTTGTTAAAAGTGAGAATCTAGAAAATAGTGATATGCGAGGTATGAATAGTGACAGATAGCTGTGAGAGTGGCGTTGAAAGTGAGAATGAAGGTAAACATACAGAACGAATGAATGAATTATTGGAGAATAAAAATGATGAGACCAATGCAATGAATGAGATTGCTTGGTTACGCAGAGCAATACACAGGGCAAATCAGCAGCTGGAGCGTTGGTAAAAATGTTTACCAAGCATACCGAATGATAAACGGCAAAAGTATGATAGAAAATATAAGAGTGTGATAGTGAGTGTAAACAAAATGAAAGAGCGAGTGTTGTATGGAGATTCCTTAGTAAGAGGTGTGTTAGTTGAGAGTTTAACAAAATCGTACCAACCTGGTGCGAACGTTAAGGATGTGAGTCAATTAGAATGCAAAAGCAGCGGGTGAAAGAATTGATAGTGGTAGCAGGTACGAATGATTTGAAAGGAGACAAAATGGCTATGAGTGAGGATATGAAGGAATTGCTTGAGGTAGCAAAAGAGAAGAGTGAGAGAGTTAGGATGGTGAGTCTGTTGCCGCGGTATGACAATGAAGAGTATAGAAGGAGGGCCATAATTGCAAATGACTTTATGTCTGGATGTGTGGAGTGAATTCGATGGGTGAAAGGATTTATATAAGATGGATGGTTTACATTTGAATGGATTTGGTGTACGGAGACTTGAAAAGGTGTTGTTGAATGTAGTGGAAATGGATGTGCAGAATCAGGGAAACTAGAGTTATTAAGAGGTGGGGGAAGTAGATATGCAGACTTTAGGGAGACAGTTGAGTGTATGAATGTATGTAATATGCCCAAGTGAGTACGAAAGACTACGAATCAGAATGGGATAGTTAGTATAAGGCATCAGAATAGGGATGGGACAAATGGACTTCTGCAATTCATGTATACTAATGCCAGAAGTATTAGGAACAAGAAGGAAGAATTTTTGGCCTTGGTTGGCACTTCCAGGCCACATGTTATTGGCATTAGTGAAACATGGCTGACAGAAGATGATATAGCTAGTGGGATTGAATGTGAGGGGTATGGTGTGTTCAGGAGTGACAGGGAGAATAAAATGGGGGGGTGGAGTGTTATTGATGATAGCTGATGAGCTCCAGCCAAGGAGAATAGAAGTGGAACTGCAGGATAGAGAAAAGAGCACATTTGAGGCTATTTGGTGCGAGATTGAAACTAGCAGAACAAAATATACAGTTGGGTGCTGCTATAGACCAGGTTCTCGTAGACAGGCTTATATGTTGGTTATGCATTTCTAAATCACTTAGGGAATTGAACAATTCCCTAAGTGATTTAGAAAAGAAAAAAAAAATATATAGACCAGGTGATGGAATAGATGGTGGAGATAGTATGCATAAGCAAATAGAAGAAATGAGTGGAAGGAGGGTAATTATTATGGGTGATTTCAACTATGGTAACATTGATTGGAAGGAGGAGAGGACACATGGGAGAAAGGAATTGGATTTTATGCGATTATTAAGGGATAACTATCTGCGACAACATGTAATGGAAAATACTAGCGGTCAGAGAGTGCTTGACCTTGTAATTGCATCTGAGAATTTGGCTGTAACGAATATGACCACGTTGCCACCAATTGGTGAGAGTGATCATAGGGTCTTGACTTGGGAGGTGGCTAAAGGTGTGGAATTTACAATTAAGACAGGGTACATGTGGAATTATTGGGCTGGTAAGTATGACAAGCTTAGGAGTTTGATTGGTTCAGTGCAATGGCATGCAAAACTGCAAGGGCTAGATGTTGATAGTGCATTGGAGGTGGTTAGGAGGTGTTTGCATGAGGCAATGGCTGACTGTATACCTAGAGTCCAAATAATAAATCAAGTAGAGGTTAAATGGATGAATAACACCATTAAGCTTGAGCTGCAAAAAAAGAAACAACTATGGAGGGAATTTAAGGAGAAAGGTGACCGGCAGGCACATGAACAGTATAAAGCACAGGCCAGAAGGGTAACGAGTGTGGTAAGAAAAGCAAAAGTGGATTATAAAAGAACATTAGCCATGCAGGCTAAAGAGAATCCCAAACAGTTTTTTCGATATGTTGCAAGTAAAAGAAAAAATGTATATGGCAGAATGATTTTAAAGAATGTCGATGGTAGGGAGGTAACTGAATCAGTTGATATAGTTGAATTACTGAGCGAGCACTTTGCAAGAATATAACATTGCAGGAATGAATGAACCAATAGATTATACGGGAATTGTGGTGAATGAAGTGGAGGTGAGTAGTCTATTACAAAACCTCATTGTAAATACATCTGTGGGATTGGATGGTATACCAGCTTGTGTCGTACGTGAAGCGGCTAAAGAATTGTCAGTGCCCTTGACCATTTTGTTTAATTTGAGTCTCAGGTCTGGGTTAGTCCCAAGGTGGTGGAAAGAGGGGAAAATAGTTCCACTGCATAAAGGAGGTTCCAAGACTGCTGTTGTAAATTACCGACCGATTAACATATCAGGAATTGTTGTCAAGGTCTTGGAGAAATTAGTCAAGAGAAAAATACAGGATTTGAATAGATAAAAATGGGATACTGTATGGGGGACAACATGGTTTTGTGAAGGGTAGATCATGCCTCAGTAACTTGTTCACGTTTTATAACACAGTGACGGCTGAACTGGATAAGGGTAATGGGTTTACAGTGATTCTACTGGACCTTGCTAAGGCCTTTGACAGGATACCACATGGAATTCTAATCAGTAAACTGCAGCATAGGGTTGGTGAGATGGATAGGAGGATGGTTGATGGAGAGATATCAGAGAGTGGTTTATTCAGGAGTACAGTCCAAAAGACAGCTTGTGACTAGTGGTGTGCTGCAGGGTTCTGTTCTTTGACCACTACTTTTCAATTTATTCATTAACGATATAGGAAAGAATCTGAGAGGAAGTGTTCACTTGTTTTCTGATGATGCAAAGTTGGGTAGAGCATTGGTGAGTGCACAGGATGTCAAAATTTTACAAGGTGATTTGGATAGTTTGGAGGACTAGGCTAAGGAAAATGGATGGCGCTTTAATGTGGCAAAGTGTAAGGTTATGCATTTTGGGGTGAAAAGATTAGCAGCAGTATATCACATTGGTAGAACCGTACTCTAGGAGATTGATGAGGCCAGAGATTTGGGAGTGTTGGTTGTTAGTGAGTTGAAGTTTAGGGGACACATTGCGAAAGTGGCTAAATCAGCTCATCAAATCACTTGGTTGCTGAAAAATACTTTAACAAACAGAGACAAACAAGTTATTGTTCCTCTGTATTGGGCCTTGATAAGACCCTATCTAGACTACTGTGCCCAGATATGGGCGCCAGGGTTTCTTCTTGATGGGGAGAAGGTGGAGAGGATCCAGAGACGAGTGACCAAGATGATAGCAGGTCTATAGAATGAACCTTATGAGAACAGGTTGAAGATTTGTGGGTTGCAATAATTGGTTGATAGGCAGAAAAGGGATGATATGATTGAGACATTCAAATTACTGAAGGGTTTCTATAAGATTAATTCAGAAGATATTTTTGAGAATAGGACTGGTAGTGGGAGGACTAGGGACCATACATGGAAGCTGGGCAAGAATGTGGTTAGCAAGTGTGTCAGAGCTAGGTTTTTTACTTGGAGAGTGGTGAATGAGTGGAATAAGCTGCCAGAGTCTGTTGTGGGTGTTATGACTGTGAATGAGTTTAAGGCAAGGCATGATAGATACTGTGTGAATGTCGAATAGTTGTTCTTGACATGATGTTAGGACCTCTCTCAATGAGTCTGTCGACTCCTTGGAGTTGCCCGAAATAATAATAATAATATATATACATACAAATTAACAAAGTTAGGAAAGATTAGCTGATTTTAAAAGTACTATTTCCCACAAAGGGGATAGACATAGACCACCAGATCTGTTTAAATTAGGAGAGTGAAGTAAAGTATCACGTTTCTAAAAGTCGGTTCCTCATTCCATGAGGAACCGACTTTTGTCTTGTTCCAATGAACTTTATATCAAGTGTTGATGCCATGCTCTACAAGTCCAGACTGTTCAGGTTTAAGGTATTGAATATATGACTTGTGTTCTTCTAGCCGAATAAAAGCACATCTTCCTGTTTGTTCAAAATAAGATAATCCAGAAGAGCAAGGAATCTGGTAGACACCTGGATAACTGATATGTGAATGCTTGTCCTTTGGAGAAGTGAGAAATGTGGAGATTTTTTCTGATGGGTCGAAAGGCAACAAAAATATTTAGTGGTTTTAGTACTTTTGCTGTTCATTCACTAATGCCTTGCACATAAGGGATAGGAATACACATTATTTCTTCTGTATTTGAAGAGGAAGATATATCAATACTACTCAAAGCTCTTTTGATGAAAGAATCCTTATATCCATTAGATAAAAAAGAAGAAATAATATATTTTGTTCTTCAGAGGAACTGTAATAGTTCCTCTGAAGAACAAAAGGAGTAGGCCCAATGAACCAGTGTGTTAATAGTTCCTGTGTTTTGATTGGGATGGTGATGAGATTCAGCATGGATATAATGGCCTGTATGAGTCTCTTTCGTGTAGACTGAGAAATGTTGGTTACCATCTGGATGGCAAAGAATTAAAATATCTAAAAAGGCTAACTGCTTATTTGCTTCTACTTTTAGGGTGAACTGAATCCTTAGATGAAGTACATTTAATTTAGACAGAAACTGTTGTAATTCATCAGAAGATCCATTCCAGATAGCAAAAATGTCATCTACATATCTGAACCAATGAGTAGTTCTAGGAGAAATGTTGTCAAAAATACGTTGTTCAAAGTGCTCCATAAAAAAGTCGGTAATAGCAGGAGAAATAGGATTGCCCATTGCTGTTCCTTTGATTTGTTGACATAACTTGAATTTAAAGGAAAAATAACTGGAATGTATTACAAAATCAAATATTTTTACAATGTCTGAAGGAAATTCTTGTTGCAGTAATTCAGTGGTGTCTCAGATAAAGGAACATTAGTAAATAATGAAACAACATCTAGACTATCATGATATTCGAAGCGTCCAAATGAAGCTCCGAAATTTTATTTTTGAAATCCAAAGAATTTTTTATATAAGTAGCAGTTCTTCTAGTTGAAGAAGTGAGTAAATTTGATAAAAATTTTGAAATTTTATAAGTGGGACAACCTATGCAATCTACAACTGGTCTTAACGGAATGCCTATTTATGAACTTTTGGAAGACCATACAATCTAGGTGGACGACTGAAGGATGTTTTAAGTTTTTTCTTTTGATCTTCATCCCATATAGATACATTATCTATAAGACAATTAAGTCTTTTTAATTGACTACCAGTAGGATCTGATATGAGAGAGCCTGTAAGTTGAATAGTTGCTGAGCAATAGACATTTTTCTCTCATATTCTCTTCTATCTCGAATAACTACAGCCTTCCCTTTGTCAGCTTTCATAATAATTAAATCATTATTATTCTTCAGTGATTTCAGTGCTTTTAATTCAGAGTAAGATCGATTAGGATGAGGAGGCTTGGCATTACAAATAATTTTTGCACATTCAACACACGTCCTGTTAGCAGGTTTTTGGGATAAGGATCGAATACCTCTGTCTATGCTATGAAAAAAATCCATCATGGGTACCTTATTTGGAGCAATGCCAAAATTATGCCCTTTTGATAAAACAAGACGGTTACTGTCTGTTAGTGGATAGCCAGAAACATTGATAACTCCTATCTGTATCACAGACATTAGTAATAGTAGATCCATTACTAAGATACAAAGCGACATGAAAACTGAAGATAATGATATCCTAGATCTGGAGTAATTACTTTCAAAGACTGTTAAATGAAACAAGTAGTGACAGATCACTAATAGAAAATATTCAAGAGGAGTGCAAACAGGAGTATATATCAATACTTAGGTAGAAAAAGGTCTCAGAACTTGAAAGTTGGAAAAGCAGCTGGTGTGGATGCCATTTGACCAGTAGTGCTCAAACATGAAGATATAAAAGTTTTGTGGTAGCTAATAATGCATAATTCAGACAGCCTGGTCAGAAGATTGAATTCCAGAATTCTAGATAACTGGACTAGAGATCATAGTTCCCATCTGTAAAAATGAGAATAAAGCTGGATGAAGAATTACAGATGAATTTCTCTTCTAAGTGTTCTGTGACACCAAGAAAAATAGTGGAAGAGAAATTTGAAGAATAGGCTGGGTTCAGGCCAAATAAGGTTATAATATTGGTTATCAAGATCAGATTTTCACTTTACAACAAATAGTTGAGAAATCATGGTAATATGACAAGGATTTGTCTTTCAATGACAAGTCTTTCAGTAAACTCCAGAGTAGTACATATTTTAAAGGTAAGTTGTAAGTTAGCAGTTAGAATTGAAAGAAATGTAGGAAGATAGTTTGATGTAAAATCAGGTGTAAGAGTGTGCTATCTGCACTTTTATTATTAAACCTGTTATTAGAATTGGGGATATCCAACTTAGCTGTTGACTATTTAGATGTGTTCCATTGAATGCATAAGATTCAATGAAATGAATATAGCACATATAAATAATTAAACACATTTATTCAATTCTGTGTTTTGTCTCAGTCACTGAGAAAACAATCATCATCAGGAGACCAGTATTCAAATTTCACAAAACAATAAGTCAAAAATTAGACCAAAAGCCTAAGTCCTATGAGAGGTGTACCCTCAGTGGATGCTGTTGGCTAGCCACAGCTGTTGGGTGGGAAGCCTAAGAATTAAAGTTTCCTGAATCGTGGAAAGTTTAATACAACTATATTTCTTAAGATTAGGTTTGATTTTTAAATCTGCTGCTGATTCTAAAGTCTTAAGTTTGTATTTGTTGAGGTGAAGCATAGTAGTATTTCTTCCAAAACATCTGCTGCCATAGGTGTGGTCAGTTAGATTTAACTGAATATGATTTGGGTACTTTACACGAAATGAAATGGAAGAAACTGTTTAATTATTTATATGTGTTGTATTCATTCCATTAAACCTCACAATCAGATCAAACTTAGCTCTTATGAGTATAATGTTCTACTCCTAAACACATCCAGTGTAAAGTTTCCAGGAATAACTGAATAACAGCTGTAAAAAATTTAAAAATAAGACATAATGATCATCATCAATTTCCTGATTTGTAGCCTGAAGGAGGTGTTCAGGCTACAATGATAGTACTGCATGATTAAGTTTACATTATTAGTACTGCATGATTAAGTTTACATTATTATTAATCTCCTATCAACAATTTTCCACCAAATTAGTCCATTACTTGTTACCACTCCCATATTGTTGTGTCTAACATTTTGCACTTCTAAGGCACTTCTGACTAAATCAGTCCACCTAGATCTTGGTCTTCCTCTAGGTCTCTTTCCTACCATCTAGACATCAAACATCTGTTTTGCTAACCTTTCCTGATCCATTCTATTTAAGTGGCCAAACCACCTTAGATTAGATTAGCTCTGCTCACACATCCTCAAATACTAATGTCAGGTTCCTTTCTTATGTCTTCATTTTTAATATGATTCTGCCATTGTTGCTGTCTGTTCACACTCCTATTTTCTCTCAAAACTCATATCTGTGGTACCTGGTCTTTGTTGAAGTGCTTTATTTCTATCTCAACTCTCAGATCCGTAACTTAAAACTGGTTTTAACACTGTCGTGTACTGCTAGTTTGGTATTTTGGCTAATTTCTCTCCTATTCCAGATAAATTATTCAGCTGGCTTCATGCCATACTAGTTTTGCTTATTATTTTGTGAGTTTCCAAATTTAATTTGCCATCTTCACTAAAAACTCTGCATAAATAGCTGAAATGTTTTATTTCTTCTGTAGGTTCTCCATTGAGAATCAGTTGAAGTTTTCCATGTTCCTGCCTGTTTTCATAGTTTTGGTTGTTTTTATTGCTGATTTTCATGCCAAAATTGTTATGTCTGTTATGCACTTTAGTTAGAGAACCTTGAAGACTTGCACTGGATGTGTTTAGAAGTACATTATCTGCATAAAGTAAAGAGCTAAGTTTGATATCTCTGATTTTAATATCCAGTTTAATACCACTTTCTTTCATAATGTGATCCATATAGATGATCAATAATAATGTGCATCCTTGTCTTACACCTGATTTTACATTAAACTGTCTTCCCATGTTTCCTTCGATTCTAACTGCTGACTTACACTTACATATAGACTACATATTGATCTGTATAATTTTCCGTTTACTCCATATTCTCATGATTTCTAAACTATTTGTCATAAAGTGAAAATCTGAAAATCTTGACAACCTCTATTTGAGCTATACTCAGCTTATTCTTTTCCAAGTTTCTCTTCTACAATTTTTCTCAATTTCTTTTCAAGTATGCTTGCATAAATCTTACCTGGAACATTTAGTAGATAAATTTTTCTGTAATTCTCATAATTTGCTTATTCTCCTTTTTATAAATGGGAACTACGAGAGCTTTACTCCTATCATCTGTAATTTGACTTTCTGACATTTATGCAGTGTAGCCACTGCCAAACCTATACCACCATATTTAAGCATTTCTAGTTGAATATCATCTGCTCTAGCTGCCTTTCCACAAGATTTTGATGGCTTTTCTACCTCAAGTTTGATATCATCTCAGGTGCTCACATTGGTGAGTACGGGCATGGCACACCCGAGACCCGAGCTAGACCTGATCTTATTTCCTACAATATACACTTAGTATATTATATCTGTGGACTGGTCTTCTGCTCTTCTTTCCTGTATTCTCCCCCCCCCCCCCACAATGCTATTAGAGCAATTTGAGGGGGGGGGGGCAAAGGGTTACTCATTCCTCTCAAACTGTAGTTTCCACTGTCTATAAAAAAGGCAAGCCTAGTTGCTCTATGGTGGCAGCCCCACCACTAGGATACGTATCATCATGCTAGTAACTTGTCATAGGGAAATGCATATTACTTTCAAGTCTCAAAGAAATCTAAACCAGACAGAAAACATGGGAGGAAAAACAACAAATTGGAAATGGTTAATCAAGTTTGGCAAAAGAAAAATGTGGTGAAATATGCTACATGGAACATTAGAGGCATAGCACATCAAGAAGAATTAGATAAAATTTTAAATGAAGAAAATGAATGTAAAACATTAAATGATGGTGAAAATTTAGCCTTAGTATTAATACACTTATTGAAGAACTTTTCACTAACTTTTCTCCATACAAAGTTACTGTTATTATCATCATCAGTTCCAAGACATTCAAGATTCGTCACTAAAAACGACTTTTTTTCTAGTCACCCAATTTACATGATTTTGACACCATTGGAAACATTTTTTGGTGTTGCTTTGTCAAAAAAAAGGCTTTGTTTTGTGAAAGTGAAATCCTTGACCATTCAGCCAATTTTGTACTGTGCGGTCACTTATCTTCACTCTGTAGTTTGATCATGCAGCATTAAGTTGTTTGGATGCTGAATGCCATATGGTTTTTGCAAGTTCACCCAGTTTTCTATCCTGTCTGCATGAGTTGGCATGTGGACGTCCACTTCAAGGTATGATTTTTACACTATTAGTCGAACAATATTTTTTTCCGAATGTCACATGCAGTATTAGCACATTTTAGTAATCTAGCTACTTGTCTTAGTGTTAAACTTTCCAAGAAATATATGGTGTATATTGCAGTCGTAGTATAACAACATTGATTGGGTACTTTTTGTTAGGGGTTGTAGAAGTGTGATGAAAGTTAAATAAAGCAAATTTAATAGTTGTTGGAGTGTGTGCCCCTGAAGAAGAAAAAGAAAATGATGACTTTTACAAACAGTTACAAGGAATATATAAAAAAATAAATAAAACGCCAATATAATTATAGCTGGAAATCTTATTTCCAGCTATAATTATGTTGTGTGTTCCTGGAAATCCTCCTATTGGTCCATTTTGATATATTGGTCCATATTCGCCTCCAATAGGAGGCGAATATACGGGCGCTATGAGCCTGTGTGCTTCCTATAAGGTTTGGCTAGGGCAACTCATAGTATGGTGATGAACGTATTTCTGCAAGCTCTCTGATCAATTTTTGCGCTAAACTTTTATAGTTTCTGTATTCGGCTTTGAAACGATGTTGGATAATATCCACTTAATTTATACAAAAAAATAAACTAGAGAAACAAAATAAAATTACAAAGTAAGATTACTAAATGATTTATGTATAAGAAATTTATACCAACAGAGGATTAATAACTATTTAGAAAAAATACAAATACATACAAAAGAAAAAATACAAGAAAATGAAGACATCGAGAAAAAATGGAATAAAATAAAAGAAATTATTGCATCAGCAGCATATGAAAGTCTAGGAATACACAAAAAAAATCATAAAAAAAATAATAATATATGAGACAATGAAATAAAAACAGTAATCAAAAATAAAAAGCTGGCCTTTCAAAGATGTTTAAGTAGCAAAAAACAAGAAGATGAAGTTGAATATAAAAAAAAAGACAAGGAATAGCCAAAAAAGAAACCAGAAAGAGAGAGAGAGAGAAAGCTGGGAAAAATTTGTATCATACCTAAAAATGATATATACAAAATAAGACCCACTGCATATAAAATACTAAAGCATTTGAATGCAGATATGAAAGAAACTGCAAATATCAATTACAAAATAGATTTAACCCGGCCCTGGTGAGGTGGGAAAATATAACAAAAGTGGTAAGATGGGATCCCACAGACCCATCCAAATAATGTAGTGTATTATAGAAATCCATATCTTTTTAATCAATATTAGATTACATATTGTTTAAGTGTCTTGTAATTTTACAGAATAAAAATGCAGATTCACAAAATTAACTCATGTTACTGACTAATTCTAAATCAATTTCACTATCATCTCCACTAAATGGGTCCTCGTCTGTCAAAGCGTCATCTATAAGTTGACATAACTTCTATTCTTCCTGCTCATAACTCATCTGGTAAAAAAAAGAGATATTATTCTCAAAATATCCTCTAAATATTTACGAAAACATATTTGCTTATAGTTGGTATATAAAAATATAGAAAACACAGCAGTAATGATAATATTTTAGTATAATATACACGAAAACAACTTACGTTTCAAAAGTAAATATAGTCACACTTTTGGTAAAGTGGGGTCTGGTGGACCCCAGCACACTTAACACCTCTGCACACTAAACTTGCTTGCTCACAACAGCCTGTCGTCTATGGCGTTGAGTAGTGGGTTACGGGAGGGGAAGCTATACTGAGGCATGACTCACTGCCATGCATTGTTAAAAAGTTATAGTCAATTTAAAATCTTTGAGGTCTGTGATACCCCACCTTACTAACGCTGGGTTAAAAGAATTCTTGGATTACTTTACAGATCTTTAGACAGTTCATACTAACATAAAAAAAATTATGCCCAAAACTTACAAAATGCTTTAAATGATATACTAACAATGAAAGAATTAAAGGGCGACCTAAGTAAAATAACAAATGGTAAATCAGCAGGAGAAGATGGGATAAACTCCAAACTGCATAAATTTTTGCTGGAAAAAAATTTCATCGGAGATTATTACAATTTTTAAATAAAATATATACAAATGGACAAATACCGATAGAATGAAATACAAGTATACTAATATGAGAGTGGTCTGAAAACTTCTTGGCCTAAAAATGAAAAAAAAACGAATTTATAATTTCAAAATTATTTTTATTTTTCAACATAATCTCCATTAAGATTAATACATTTATTCCAGCGATGCTCCAATGCCATTATCCTGTCCCTGTAGTGGTTCTCAGTAAGATCTGCAAAATATCCCACTACAGCTGTAATCGCCTCTTGATTCGAAGAAAAATGCTGACCAACGAGGAAGAGTTTTTGTTTTGGGAAGAGATAGAAGCCAGAGGGAACCAAATCTGGGGAATAGGGCGGATGTTCCAACAATTCATAGTGCAGATTCCTTAATTTTCCTATTGCCAAAACACCTTTGCGGCAGGTGCATTGTCCTAATTAAAGATGATTTTTTTTCATCTGCAAACCGTGTCTTTTCTCACGAAGTTTTTCGTTTAGTCTGGTTAAAAGATTGGAATAACATTCCCCGGTTATTGTTTTACCGTTTTCAAGATAATTAATAAAATGCCTTTAGCAACCCAAAACACCAATGCCCTGACCTTTCCTGATGATGGAACCGACTTTGTCTTCTTTGGTGCTGAACAACTGGCTTCTCTGTTTTGACTGCTGTTTGGATTCTGGTGTGTAATGGTGAATCCACATCTCATCCATAGTAATAAATCAATGCACAAAATCAGTTTTATTCTTGTTAAAACGCTCCAAGCACTGTTCAGAGATTTTCATGCACTTGCATGAAAATCTCTGAACAGTGCTTGATCTACTGAACATTGATCTGCTGTGAGCAAGCGTGGCACCTATCTTGTGCGAAGCTTTTTCATATGTAATGCTTCATGCAAAATATATCCTACACATTCTTTTGAAATGCCTATAGTCTCAGCAATTTCACGCACTTTGACTCGCCAGTCATCCAATACCATATCGTTCACTTGATCATTGATTTCTGGTGGTGTTACGCTTTTTGGACGTCCTTCACGTGGATCATCTTCAAGGCTGATATGGCCACGTTTAATCTCGGCAGCTCATTTCTTAATTGTCGTAAATGAAGGAGAAGAGTGCCCATAAACTTTTATGAACTATGAATGAATTTCTTTTGGCGTTAAACCTTCTTTTATAAAGAATTTTATAACCGCGCGGTACTCAATTTTATCCATTTCAAGGGATACAGACAACACTTTTGCTTCAGACAGCTGTATAAAACATAGTACTTGATAGAATGACTTGCAATTTCACATGGGTGCTTATGACAGATATACCAACTCAGAAAAAAAAAAATCTTTCCGATAGTGTTGCCATCTATGGTTGATGCCGAGAAGTTTTCAGACCACCCTCATACCTATATTTAAAAAGGAGATAAACCTACTAATTACAGAGGTATTAGTTTATTGAATACATGCTACAAAATATATAGTAGAATCTTTAATGAAAAATTGAAAATATACAGTGAAAAAATATTATTGGAATGTCAAAATGGATTTAGAAAAGGATGCTTTACAATGGATGAAGCTTTTTGTTTAAAACTACTTAGAGAAAAGAAAATAATTTAATTTAGAAACTCATCTTTTGTTTATATGTTATGAAAAAGCTTTTGACAAAGTAGGAAAGATATATACTGTTTGATATGCTACAATGAATAAATATACGTAATATTTTACTACATGCAATATTGAATATATACAAAGATAATAAAATAAATGAAAAAATGCCTGAAAAACAATCTATAAACCAAGGAGTAACACAGGGATGCTCTCTATCTCCAACACTTTTAATATGTATATTAATGAAATATTAATACAATGGAACACCTTAAACAATCCAGGTATAGAAATTTCCTGGAATAACAAAATAAATATGCAATTATTTACAGATGATCAGGTAATAATATCAGATAAGGCAGACAATTTACAAAGAGCAATGTATAATTTAAACATTATAGTAGAACAATTGAAATGAAAAATCTATAGATAAATCTTATTAATAATAAAATAATAGAACAGATAAATACTTTCAATTATCTTGGATGTGAAATATCATATGCAGGAGAAAAAGACATAAAACTAAAAACTTCAAAATTTTTACAGATTATTGGTCTGATAAATAGAACGCTCAATCCAAATATTGTACAAAAAAAAAAAAAACGCTCTTGAAAATATACAGTGCTTTAGCAGTGCCTACATTATTGTATGTTAGCAAAATTTGGGCAATAAACAAACAAGATAAAGAATTAAAACGAAATGAGATTCATGAGAACTGAAAAATACACATTATTAGACAAAAAAAAAAAAAGGAACAAAGATATTTTAAAAGAACTAAATTTTAAAAAGACAATTCCAAACAAAATGGGATAGAACATGTAAGCCGAATGGCCAACACTCAATATCCTAAACAATATAAAATATAAACCAGTTGAAAAGTAGACCTCAAAAGAGAATATTAGATAGATAATGAGATTGGAACAGACCAATATGGTCTATATCCGTAATTAGCATTATGTGGATTATTAATAATGCCATACTGCTGGGAAGGGAAAATGGGGAGAAAATTGGTGAATACATCTGCCAATGTGAGTAGGTTTTCTGTATAATGTAAAAGAGCAGTTAATATTTGAAAACGGTGTCTTATTAAGGCGTCTGGAAAGGCTAGACTATTGTTAATCTCTCTCTCTGTCTTTCCCTCTCCCATAGTAAAACAAATTTGTGGATGTTAACTGTTTAGGTGAAGAAGGAATTTGTCTAATGTGTTTGGGTTATGCAGCCAAATTGAGAACATCAACATAGCCAGGTAGAAGGCTATTCTTTTACTTTCTACAGAACTTAGAACGAGTCATTCCTTGACCGATGTTTTTGAACTTTGTGTACTGTCTTCCTTTTTTTTTCTAATAAATCTTATTGAATACTTTCTGAGTGATCCATGTATGTCATTTTGTTCACATCCATTTTGGTGTCCATCATTCCTCTTCTTTTTTGGATTCATGAAATTTTCAATGCTCGTTTATATGTTCATATCTTGAACATATTTATTCTTTTAACATCTTCCTTATTCATTGTCATTCCTAGACCAGATCGTTTGACTTCTCTAAATTAACTTTATGGTCTTTATTGTCTTTGCTTCAGAGAGGAGAGTAAAAGCAGATCTACCATGACTTTTGCTTAGCTACTTTTATGAATAGCTTTCATATATTTTTCTCTATTAATCTAAGGGTTCATGCTGACTTACTTGTCAGAACTTTCAATGATTTTTTTCATTTCTTTTCCAGGACTACATCTTTAATTTCTTGAGTCCACCAAAAAGTTCAAATCATGCAATTCATAGTATAAACAACTCTCAGAGGAGAAAAATAAATTTATTAAACTCACTAATATTTCACTGATTTTCTACCCAGCATCTTCATAGCACAAAATTAAAATTCTGACAAGCATAGCACTCAACTAAATTTTTGCAGAAACATTCAAATTGTAACTGAAAACAAACTAATGTCCTAACATGGCATCCTCTATGGGCTGGATAACCATAAAGTTCATTTGGAAAAGTCAGGCTGTCTAGTCTCAGAATGGCTGTTTCGCAGATCTTCAGCAAATTAAGAATGACAATGAATAAGTTGAGGTTGTGGGAGTGCTTCATAGCCAGTTCTGATTCTAAAAATAGTCTCTCAGATCTATACATATGCAAGAAGTTCTAATTTTCCTACATTAGCAGACAACTTCACTACGTGCCTCATTAGCTTAATCAGCATTTTTTTATTATTTTGCTAGTGAGTCTCCATTTTTATCCTGTACACAACTTTTTCTTTTCAGTCATTTTCTGCCCACTTTGGATGAAGGCCTCCTCTAGCCACCTTTCTCTGTTCTTGGCAATGGTTGACCAATTTTCCCCAACAAAATTTGATAATTCATCACTCCACCTTCTTTTAAGACATCCTTGGCCTTGTTTCCCTTCTTTTGGAATCCAGTTCGTTAGTATGGTGGTCCATCGCTCATCTTCTCTTCTGGATAGATGTCCAGCCCATTTCCATTTTAGTTGCTTATGGTGAAGAATGATGTCAGTGATGTGAGTCTGGCTTCTTATCCAGGTGTTTCGCTTTTTATCTTTTATTGTGATGCCTAGTATCAACCTCTCCATTTTTCTTTGAGTTGTTGCTAGTTTATTTGCTAGTGCGTTTGTTAGAGACCAAGTTTCACAACCATATGTGATGACTGGAAGTATACACTGGTTAAATGTCTTCCTTTTTCAACAGAGTGGGACATCATTGTTTTGAAAAATGCTTTTCAGTATTTTGAATGCACTCCAGGCAAGTTGAATTCTCATATTTATTTCCTTTTGTAGTCCACAGTTTAGATCAATGGGATGACCGAAGTATGTATATGAAGAGACTCTTTCGAAGAAATTGTTTTCTATTATTATGTTTTTTGGTGTTACAAAATGATTAAACATGATTTTAGTTTTTTTGCTGTATATTTTTAGATCGACTTTTCTGCTTTCATGATATAGGTCTTCTATCATTATATTAAGGTCCTCTGGAGTGTTTGCAACAATTATGATATCATCTGCATAGCTTAGATGATATCAGAGTTTCTTATTAATTTTTGTATCAAGGTTTGTCCAGTTTATATTATTAAATATTTCTTGAAGGACTGCTGTAAAGATTTTGGGTGATAGTCTCCCCTTGTTGGGCACCTTTTTCAATTGATATTTTATTGCTACTCATGTGGAGTTGGATCGTTGCTGTTGCAGTGTGGTATATTTCCTGGGAGGTCCATATATTCTCCAGGAACTCCCTGATTCTGGAGCACACAACTAAATAGTCGTAATTTTTCAGAATCAGGGAGTTCATGACTATTAGAGAATGTATGTTCTTTGTTCTTATATCCTGAACCAGTGTGAAGATATTACAACAATAACACAGACAGGCAATGACTTATTTTTTGTTCTCTCTCTCTCTCTCTTCTCTCTGTGTGTGTGAGAGAGAGAGAGAATTGCTGCATGTTTACCTCAAACATGCTGTAGTAATGATTACTCCATTTCCTGAATAGAGAGAACTAACAAGTACTTTTGCCATTAATATCAACTTTGCTCTTTTCAGAAAATTTTCCTAAAACACATCTATATGCAGAGCTTGAATCATGTGCTTATCTGCTAACCCATAACAACAACAACTAGCATGAGTTTCTATTCAATGGCCAATTTTATTTACATAACATTGGTTCTGTGACATTTCATGTCATATTGCTTTTATTATATTTTTACTTTGGTTATCATGACTATTAGAGAATGCCAGTTATTACAAATCCCTTTTTTATATCATTGCTGATTTTGCCATAATGGAACACCACTAATGAGAAGATAGGATAGGATATGTATGCATCATTTTATCTTTAAAGCATGCCCAGCATTCAGCACATTAACCAACTAACTGGAGTGCAGCAACCTAAAAGATGCACAGCACAAAGTGGTGAAGATATTACACTTATTTCATACCCAGTAATGGAATATAGAAGTTGGAAAGTTGGGAAATCATTTATTACAATTTTTTTTTTTTTTATTCTCCCAAAATCTATGATTTCTTTATACTGATTCTAAAAAAAAAAAAAAAGTAACCTAAATGGTTTTCTATCACTTGATGTGTAATATTTCTGTTGTTTAGCAAATCTTCATTTAACTTCTAGTATGGAGAAGACCACATTTAATAACAAGAATTAGATTGTATTAAACTAAACAATACTACTCAGCAAGTTTCATAAGTCTTTGGTAGACTAATATCATGAGGGATACAAGATGTGTATACACAAAAATACAGACACACACACAAAATAAAAAAAAAACTAGAACTTAATTACAGTTACACATAACAGATGTTTCAAACTTCAGTAGTCCAGTACATATAAATGGAGTGGCAATAAAAACATTGGATTAACTAATGTGCCAAGTATTTGAATAAAGCTAGTTGTTGTTGTCATGATATGAATATGACAAAAAAAAAAAAATCATATCCCATAACCATATCTCAACTGCATGGTTGTTAGATTTTTGATGAATGCATACTTGGTGTAGGATTAAACCTTGGTGTTTGTTATAATGTGTGAAAGTGTAGAGCATTTCTGAGGCTTCTTTAAGTTTTCTTTTAAAAAGTTAATTTATAAAATAGTTACAGCATTGTACACCAAGTTACACTAACACTGTATTTCTTGCGTGGAAGGCTAAGCCTGATATGTGCTTTCTTATCTTATCAATGTCAGTTACATGTTCAGACATGCAGATCTCTAGACTGTCTTGCCTAGCCCACATAGCATTTGTCACAAGAGCAATGAATTTTATATACTCCTGTTTTCTTTGGTGGATGTAAGAACCAAGAAATCTTATACATTGGGAAAGAAGTCACTTCAACATAATTACGAAGCAACACTGCAACTTTGTCCATAACACTGATTGCGTTTTTGAAATCTTGTTTATTAGATGGAACTGTCAGAGGCATCTAGCATTTGGTTAATCATCTTCAGTTCATACTGCTTCAGGTAACAAATTTCTTCATTCTTTGTTTTGTCACTTCATCATGTGACATCACTGATACTTTCTTTCTAATGCTTTCAAAGAAACTGCATGCTTTCAGTCAGATGATGTATCAGAAAGACAAGCCTACTGTGATAAATAGTTTTAATGGAACATGTGCACTAGACATATCAAAATAACTTTCATGACTTACACATGTAACAAAAATTATATAGAATTTTATCTATCTATATAATGGAGTGGAAATTGAATGGCCATCGATCTTCAGAAAAGGTTACTTTGGGCTAAAATGGTCCTGCCTACTCCCTTTGGAGAATAAAAAGTATTGGTAAGTTTTATACCAAAGCTGAAGATTTTAAAATAAATAATCATTTTAAATAATAATAGTAATGGAAGTGTTAATGATCAAAAATTCTGCTTCAAACATTTACATTTTTTATTGTATGTAAGTAGTGATATGTGTGGGCAAATCCTATTATACATTTTGTTTAATTGTGTAGAGCATATGTTGATAGTTTTTTATTGCTAAACTGGTTCTAGGTGTTTTTGATTATTTAATAAAAGTTTCTGCAAAGCTTTTTTTTTCTCTGTTATAATTCCATTTTTATAGAGAAAAGTTTGAAATGTTAAAAGCTAGTTGCCTGTTTTGATGGCTCAGTTTGGTAAAAGTTACTTCTCAAACATTGACTATTCAAGGTATGCATTTGAATTTTGTGTAAAGCACATATGTGTTTTAACAGCAACTTTATGAAATTGTATATAGCTTCTCAGCTGGCTTTGAAACTTATTCACTTTTAGCTTATGTCTTGTAAATAGTTTTCAGCATTATCTGCTAATCATATTCTACATGATTTTAAAAATACCTATTTAATTTCATAAGAGGTGAAGATCAGGATGGATAAACTGGAGGAAGGTGTCAAGTATCCTGTGTGATACAAAAGTGTCTAGAAAGTTAAAAAGGAAGGATCTACAAAATGGTAGTAAGATCAGCACTGAGTCATAATAGCAGTTAGACCTGGCAAATGACCAAGAGATGAGAGAAGAATTCATGTAGCTGAAATGAGAATGCAGAGACTTGTAAGTGATATAACAAGATTGGATATGATCAAAAACTCATTGATCTGGGAGACAGTGAACAACATTACCCAAGTTTCTGAGAAGATTAGGGAATCAAGACAAGGTGGTTTGGTTAGGTTATGCAATGAGACAAAAGCTATGTGGGAAGGAGAGTGCTGAAGATGAAGCCACTAGGTTAAAGAAGTAAGGGAAGACTAAACAATGATGACTGGACAGGTTGAGAGAACCCCCAAGGCCTTGAACCAGAGGAGAACATGGTTTTAGGCAGAACTGATTGGAAGAGGTTGATCTGCTGTAGTGAGATTCCACTTGACTGGAAATGAACCTGAAGTAGAAGAGATAATCATTGAACTAATTATCTATATACATCTGAATGAGTTGAAGCGAGGAACATATGGGTTAGTTTGAATCAAATGACTCAGCTCAGATGAGTCACCACACTCAGCTGATCACTCATGATCTACCTATTTTTCAGTTTGATCTGTATTTCGTAGTTCTGGCCCCTCAGTTGCTATTCCACCCATAAGTTAGTCTGTATCCTTAACCCTACTACTAAATGTACCTTAGATTTCCAGTGATTTATGTATGGAATATATATATGTCCGTTTATGGCAAAAAAGTTTTTTTTTTTTAATGTACAAGTACATTCAAGTAAAAATATATGTGGTTTTCACAGGAGAAGAAATCTTTGACATCCTTTTTGAAGAGCTGGAAGTTGTAGTCATAGGATAATACTGCATAGGAAAGGCTGTCCCAAAGAATGCACCATGGTGGAATGAAAGAAGTTGTTTGGCAGATTAACATTGAACAGTAAATGTCTATGTATTGTGTTATAGGTTTAGCAGAAACAGGAGATGATTTTCTGCTGAACAGTGTCCAGTGCATATCTGTAGAAGAGTATGGAAACTGTCCATTTGTGAGACAGCTGCAAAGTGCATGTGTGAGAGAAAGAGATGTCACCAAGCTGAACTATCATCTTCAGAACAGTATTAACTCTCCTTATAAGGAAGGCAGCCAGAAGGAGAGTTAATACTTTCCAAGTTTCTCTGTGGAAAAATGATTACATGAATGTATCATCTATGAGAAATCTGCAAAATCTGTTATGCACAGCAGGAATTGACACTGAGTACAGAATCTTGTAGTTGAGAACTCTCAAACTTTGCTGATACTGCTTCAAATTCAAATGCTTGTTCAGGAAGAGTGTTGAAGTCTTACTACAGCAAAATTTAAACTTGGATGACTGCCTATCCTTGCCAAAAATTTGGGTAAGTCTAATTCTTTTCAGTCACGAATAGTTTTCTACTGTGAACTAAACATCATTCTGTTACATCTCACCTACATCTTGTCTATTATACCTCATTATGCTACCGTATGGCTAATAGCATTTTTTAAAAAATCCATTATCATTCTACCTTGTTTAGGTTAACACTGAGGATGATCTGTTAGTATCTGATTGAAATATTTGTCAAATAAAGGTTCATTAATTTTATATGTATTCTCATACTTATATGTGTAATGGACTATGAGGAACCATTTCATGCTGATAAAGGGAAAGAGAGAAATACGATTAAAGAAAAAATAAATTACACTAATGCAAAGTTGACTAGGTAGTCAACTTCAGTTGGAACTCAAGCACGCATTCCTGTTTTTAAATGTACTTGTGTGTTTTATACTAGATCTGTTAATATATTTTATCATGTCTCTGTTATTTTTTATTTAATTCTTTGCCTGTGATACCTGAAGAAGTTGAATTTCAATGAAACTAGTCGTATCTCAACATTAAACTCTTCTTTCTTGGTATAGTCATTTAAATTTATTTTTATATACATTTCTACCAAGTAAATAATGTTCAATAATATATACATTTATTATATATAACCAGCTTCCAAATGTAGAACTGCATCCAAGATTAAATCTAATCTTGCAAAAGTTTACAAGATTAGATTTATCCGAAATCTAGAAGTTAAAGACTTACTGATTATGTTTGTACCATCCTGTTTTTCAAATGGACAAATGGCCTTCAAAAGTGAAAAATATCATGAAGTGTGAACTTCTCTGGGATGCATTATGCTATGGGAACAGCTGCAAAAATGTCATGATGACATGCTTCTGCATGTTCTAACTTTTTGTTCTGATTTGTTTAGTTACCATATCTCATTAATGATACACCAGTGTTACCAGACTTTTATGTAGTTAATGAGAACTATCCCCTTCATTAAAGAGAGCTTTGAAAGATTTAATTCTATTAAAACAAATATAATCTGTTGATAGAATTTCTAGTAAGTAAACTGAATCTGAAAAGTGTCCAGCAGTGGTGGGAAGTGGGTATCTCAAATATCAACTGTAGTGCTTTGTTTTGCAACTTTCTTTCAATGCATTCATTTTAGTATGATCTTACATGTGATTTATATCCATTTTTTTATAATTATAATGCATATTTACATAATTTTCTTTATTTGTAGATGTTAATTGAGTTCTGTGAAGGTGGTGCAGTTGATAGCATCATGATTGACTTAGAGAAACCATTAAATGAATCACAGATTTCCTATCTTTGTCATGAAATCTGCCAAGGACTCTCATTTTTGCACAAGAACAGAGTTATCCATAGGGATCTAAAAGCTGGAAATGTTCTGCTTACTTTAGAAGGAGATGTGAAATTAGGTAACTGTTTTTTTAAACAATTTAAATCATTCTTCCTGTTTATCTTTTAAAACACAAAAATATTCATGCTCCTATATATAAAGAAGGAAGAGAAAATTTTGCTGTTTAATGGCAAGGGAAATAAACTGCAAATTGAATCATTTATTTCTGAACAAGTAATAGTAAGTAAACTCGCTGTTTTCCACTTTATATTAAGTAATCATCATGAGTTTGTGCACATGTGTCTGTGGGTGTAGAGAGAGAGAGAGAGAGAGAGAGAATTACCATTGCTCAAAGACATAAAAAAAAATAAACATTTTCAGATCATCTCTATTCTTAAAAGCTAATATATAATTAAAAAGTTATGTTACATGTGTGTGTGTGTAATACATGGGTATGAGGTTTCCTAAAGTAATGTTACATTTATCATCAAAGCAGGCCCACATTAACCATTATGCATACAATACACTTCTTAAACTCATTCCCTGACAAAGTATTCACCTTTACTTGGGCAGCCCATTCTGCTCATTTGCTCCAAGCAAAAATCTAGTCTCATGCCTTTGTCGACCACACTCTTATATGATTTATCTATCACTGTCTTGCTCATTTGCCTCTGTTTCCTCTGCAACATTTCTTAGCTTCAAGGAACCCAGACAGCCAGATATCTATGCATGCTAATCCAAATATATCACGAGGAACTGTATCTGCTTTATAGCATGTTGTTCAACAATTTGATGAGTTATTTTACTACTTTTGACATGCCCTTTGAACTTCAACTCTCTGTCTACTATCACACCTAAATTCCATGTCTCATCAATTTTCTGTAGTCAAATTGCTTTTTCATACAGTATACAACTTGTATGCTTTCACCATGAAGTGCATAACCTTTGTTATTATGCTTACGCTTTGATGCATTAAACTTATCCTTATATCATCCTTTGTGCATACTATCAATCTGTCAACCTCAGGATCTCTATATCTCAGGATCTTTTTTAAGTATTGCTCTACCTTGGTTTTGCATTATCATTAACAAATAACTGGATATTTCCTTTCAAATCATTTCCTATATCATTAATATATAAATGAAATAGCAGCAGTTCAAGCACAGTTCCTTGTGACACACACTACTTATCACTCACCTTCTCTAGACTTACTTCCTGCATATACTGCTCTTTGATTCCTGCATATACTGCTCTTTAAATAATTTAATATTCAATGAATATTAAATTATTTAAAGAATTCACAACGTATACTAGAATATTAATTAAAATAAACTTTAATAAATACTTCCTACATTAATAAGCCTATATTATTATTATTCGTGACACCTCCAAGGAGTCCGAAGACTCATCGCAGGAGGACACCTATATTATAAAGCGAAAGTAATACACCGCAGCAAGTTTAAGTATGAAAGATTATTCATAGAATCTGCCTCAGCTCTAAAAAACGTTCCAAACTTCAACAAATTTGGGTGCATGAGCCTACCAAATTTGGGAGACTTACATCACGAGAACATCAGCCCAACGGCCAAGACAACCCAATATAACCCGCTAGGGGGCACCATTAGGAATTTAGGAACAACAATAGTTTCTTATCTTCTGCCTTATTTGCTTTTTGTAGTGCCTGCGTGCATGTGTCATATTTGTATGTTCCCATGAAGATGGCAATGTGACATTGCCAAAATATAGGAAGTATTTATTAAAGTTTCTTTTAATTAATATTTCAGTATACATTGTGAATTCCTAAATAATTTAATAGTCATGTGTTGTTAATGTATAAGCCTTTCTACAAGAAGTCTGTCAATGAGCTATTTTCATATCAATGTCACCAGATTGTATCCATCTCCAGTTGCTCCTGTCAAGTGTCTTCATGAAGTCTAACAGTATTGTCATGTTGCCATTTCTTTTACCCAAATAAACTGTCACTTTATTATAAAAATTAAATTACTGAGACAAGCCTACTCTTCACAAAACCAAGCTGCCTGTCGATAGCGTATCACTTTCCTATCCATGTATTTGTTTTTAGCCAACTCGATGCAAACAAGGTATCAGTGGAAGTCAAAGATGATGTGAATGAACAGAGAGTGGACTAGGTGAGACTGATGTGGTTGTGAATGGAAGAGAATATGAGACTAGAAAAGCAAGTTGGGCAGGGAAACTGAGTGGGCTAAGGAGGTCAGGGGGAAAAGAGAGACACACTGTAAGATGAGTGGATTCTGAAAGTGATAATGAATGCATGTATGAGGATGGTCAGTGTAGGAATGTAATGGCCAGGAATACATGGGGGAAGGGGGGGCTGAGTCTGGGAAGCTATGTGGGGCAGAGGATGAACAGACAGGAGCAGGTGAGGAGGTCACAGATGGGGGGACCAGCATGACTGGTTATTATTATTATTATTATTATTATTATTATTATTCAGGCCTCCAAGGAGTCAAAAGACTCATCGAGGGAGGTCCTTTCTAAGACAAAGTCTGTCAAGACTCATCGAGGGGAAGTCCCCCCCTGAGAAACACAAAGTTTATCATACCACTCCTTAAACCCACTGACCGTTCTCGCTCCCACCACTCCATCAGGCAATGCATTCCACGGCTCAACCACCCTCCACACAAAGAAACCACTCCTTACCCTCTTGCTCACAGTTTCCTTTCGTAACTTCCAGGGATGGCCTCTTGTCATCACTCCTTCCCGCTGATCAACCAAGCGAAAGAACTCCCCAGTGTCAACCCTGTAACCACCTCTCAACAGTTTAAAAGTCTCAATCATATCACCTCTCCTTCTTCTATCCACCAAACTCTGCAGTCCACATTCTCTCAGCCGATCCTCATAACTATCCTTGTACAGTCCTGAAACCATCTTTGTCATCCGTCTTTGTATCCTTTCCACGGTTAATTTATACCCTTCAAATCCTGGGGACCAAATCTGAGAACAATAGTCCAAGTGTGGTCTGATCAGAGACTTATACAACGGAATGATAACCCTCTTATCTCTGCAGGTCAGTGTCCTTCTCATAATAGCAGCAATCCTCTGTGTTACCTTCACCACCTTTGCAATATGTCCCCTAAACTTCAGGTTTCTATCAATCATCAACCCCAGATCTCTTGTCTCCCCTACTTCCTCCAGTATAACTCCTCCCATAGAGTATGCAGCATCCCATCGATGTTTCCCAAACCTCAAGACCTTACATTTTGCTGCATTAAACTGACACCCCCATTCATTTGCCCATCTATCTAGCTTATTTAAATCCTCTTGCAGGGCTACCACATCTGCACTATTACTAATAATCCTTCCAAGCTTCGCATCATCCGCAAACAACTGAATATCCCCCTGCAATCCACTGGCTATGTCATTGATATAAAGGTTAAACAATATAGGTCCTAGTACTGAGCCCTGTGGGACCCCACTTGTAACCCTCTGCCTCCTGGAAACTGCTCCACCATACACAACTCTCTGATACCTATCAGACAGCCAATCCTGAATCCAGTTGACCAATCTGACATCCAGACCCATGTGCTGCAACTTAAATATCAGCTTATCATGTGGCACCCTGTCAAATGCCTTCGCCAAGTCTAAGAAAATTGCAGTATATGCCTTTCCCTCATCTAATGCTCTTGTAACTTTATTATAAAAGGCTAGCATATTGCTAAAACAAGAGCGTCCTTTCACAAATCCATGTTGATTCTCACAGATAACATTACCCTCATCTGCCCAATGCTGTACACGGTCCCTCACTACTTTCTCCAAGATCTTAACAACTACTGATGACACACAGACTGGCCTATAATTAGACACTTCCAGTCTGTTACCACCCTTATGCAATGGCACTATCTTACCTTCCTTCCATTCCCTGGGCACCTTTGCCAAAGCCAGACTTTCATTGAAAAGCCACGTTAAAGGTATTGTCAATTCCCTAGCACATTCTCTCAAAACTCGTGGTGAAATACCATCCAGTCCCACAGCTTTACTGACATCCAGAGTACTCAGTATCTGAAACACACTCTCCTCCTGTACCTCCAGACCTCGTACCAGTCTTATCCCTCTAGCATTAAAACTGACTCCTCTAGGATGAAATACTCCAATAAAGTGTTCATTGAACAATTCCACTATGTCCTCTGCATCAGTCACTCTATTCCCATTTTTATCCCACAATATCATTCTTCCACAGTCATTTCTCCTCCTACTGGCCACATAGCTAAAAAATTCCCTAGGATTTTCTTTGGATCTTAGGGCCAATCTCCTCTCATATTCCAGTTTCGCTTTCCTTACCACACGAGTCACTCTTCTGGCCTGTGTCTTATATTCCTCATGCATCTCTTCACCTGTCTCCTTATATCTCTTCCATAGCCTCTTTTTCGCATGCAATTCCTGTTTAATATTGTTTGTCATCCACTTTACTCCAAATTGCGCCCTCTTCTTCACTCGTGGTATACAACTTACCATTGCTGATAACAAATATTCTTTCACAATTTCCCACGCACTGGTGATATCCCGGCCTTCCAATTCCTCCCTCCATGAAACTTCCCGAAGTTGACGTCTAAGACTATTATAATCACCTGCCTTATAATTCCACATAAGTTCCCGTCTCTTTGATACTCCTGCATGTCTATTCATTTTCCAAGTCAAAACCATATGGTCACTCTCTCCAACTGGTGGGAGAGACGTCAACTCAGTTATTATCAACTCTTCTGATGCTATAACCAAATCCAAAATTTTTGAACCTCTTGTTCCCTCTGTTACATGTTGCCTAAGACATTTGTCCCTCAAGAATTCTAGAAATTCCATTCCCCTATTGTTACATGCATCTTCCTCTCTCCAATTTATACTACTGAAGTTAAAATCTCCCATAACAATCATTCTTCTTGCACTTGCCAAACTTAGCTGTCTAAACATCTCCTGGTCCCCATCCTCTGTGCTCCTGGGTCTGTAGCAACACCCCACTAAATATCCTGTCTTGCCTACCTCTACCTCACACCATACGCTCTCAAAATCATTTGTCTCACTACCTTCCAAATTCTCCACTCTTAGAGGACATAGGTCATCACTTATCATAAGCAATACCCCATCACCACACTTTCCCCTCCTATCCTGACGAAAAATGCTATACCCAGCAACTTCAATTCCTGTTTTTATAACGCCTTCTGTCAACCACGTCTCAGTGATCGCAATAATTTTTGGCCAGGCTGATGCTATCTGCGCCACCAATTCCTCTCCCTTATTCCGGATACTCCTGGCATTAGTATACAGCATATAAATGCCATTGTTTCTTTACCCAGCATTATCCCTTCTAGACTCCACTGGGCTCAGTCTTACCTGACATTGTCTCCCTTCTCCCAAGTATCCATTCCCACAAGAGGCCACCCCTGCTATCATCCTCCCTGGGACACACTGACTCGTTCAGAACAGCAATCTCTCCAGATGCCTACGTCCTTCCTCATTCAAATGCAAACAGTCTCTCGCAAACAACTCCTCTCTTTCCTCAAACGCACTCCAAGCATCCACATATACCAGTCCTCTCTTGTCACACATTCTCGCTATTATGCCATTCAATATCACCGCTCTTCTGCTCAGCTCATCATTATCATACCTAGGCAACACGCACACTATTTTTCCTCTCTCTGTCTTCTTCCGTACAGTCTCAAGCAAAAATCTCATATCTCTCGCTGCCCGACTTACATTACCACTCAAGTCATTCGTTCCTACCATCACAATCATCTCATCCACCCTTTCACTTCTCTTAATTGCCATAGCCACCCTTTCTATTGTTCCTCCTGGCAAACACTCCTCATGCATCCTATCCTGAACACCACGGATCATTGAGTCACCATACATTATACCTCTTACCATTCCATCGCTCCTATTGTTTCCATTCTCTCCTCTTCTTTCATTCCCATACCTCTCTCTTCTACTGTTTCCATTCTCTCCTCTTCTAGCACTCCCATACATCTCTCTCATTCCCTCTCTCCTACTGTTTCCATTTTCTCCACTTCTAGCACTTCCATATCCCTCTCTCATTCTGACTCTCCTACTACTGTTTCCATCTGCTCGTCTTCTAGCATTCCCATACCTCTCTCTCATTCCATCTCTCCTACCGTTTCCATTCTCTCCTCTTCTAGCACTTCCATATCTCTCTCTCATTCCGTCTCTCCTACTGTTTTTTTTTTATCCTCTCATCTGCTAGCATTCCCATACCTCTCTCTCATTCCTTCTCTTCTACTGTTTCCAATCTCTCCTCTTCTAGCACCCCCATACCTCTCACTCATACTCCTTAAATTCTCTCTCTCTCCTACTCTGATTCGCCTTGCATTCATCTCTTCCATTCTCCTAATCTTATCTTTCATACTTCTGCTCTCATTCACTAGACATTCCACCTCCTCTTTCAACTCATCTATCTCCCGCTGCAGGTCAGTCACTCTTAATCTAAATTCACTCTCCCAAACAAAACCATCTCCTAAACTTCCACAGTCACTCACACCTTCCACACTATCAACCATTATTTTCTCATTCTCTCCTATCATACTACTCGTCTTCCTACATTCATTCTCCGTTCCTGGAGCAACAAAGTCGGATATCGATATATCTAATGTAGTTATTTCCTCCAACTGCCTGCATTTTGCGCACATACGCTCTCCACTCTCTTTAACAAACCACATATGTAATTCCTTAGAAGCATACATGCCGCAAGTACTGCATGCCACAAAGTCCCTTATGATATTGCTAATAATCGAGTTCTTAAATGGCGGAGGACTTGGCGTTACGTCACTTGCGACTGCTGAATCCACCATCATTCCTTACTGCCGAGTAGCGTAATCCTTAATAATTATTCAATTAATAAATAAGAGGGGAAAAAAGTACAAACATCAGAACATTTAAGTACTAATATAATTAAATAAAATGAAATATAACTAAATACAAAGTAACTTAGCTTCGTTTTGTCTTCCACCGTTACGCGTTCGATTCTGACGGTACCAACATATATTATATCGCGACAGCAACTAACTTCCGAAAAACAACCACTGAAGTACACTCGTATTCAGAGAAACAATTCAGCACTCAAAAACGTATAAAAACGGGAAAAAACGGACTATTCACCGATTAAAAATCACTTTCTTCTGCACAGCTCAAATTCACCGCCACGTGCTACGGCGACGCTAGCGCCACATCCAATTATATAACAAGAAACGAATTATGTGTATTTATTGAATGTCAGGAGTGTCAGAAACAAGGGAGAGGAAATTGTTGCATTGATTGAATTTATGTGTCCAAAAATAGTTGGAATAAGTGAAACATGGTTGAATGAGAATGACATATATTGACGGGAATAGAAACAGAGGGATATGATGTTTTTCATGAAGATAGGAAAGGTAAGAAGGGAGGGGGGACGTGCTGCTGATGATAGCAGAGGAGTTATGCCCGTGCAAGGTTGTGATACAAGGAGAAAAAAGTGTCAGTGGTTTTGAAGCAGTATGGTGTGAAGTGGAGGTTGATAAAATGAGATATTTGGTGGGTTGTTGCTATAGGACAGGGAATGTAGAATAAAGAAATGGATAGGTAATTTGTGGCCTTGGTTTAGTGAGCAAGCAAAGAATGATTATTATGGGTGATTTTAATGATGATATTGATTGGAATGAAGAGATAGCATCAAGGAATAAGGAGAATGAATTTCTTGAGTTCTTAAAGGATAACAATCTTAGGCAGTACAAAACAGTGATCACATGAGAGTTAAGAGTGTGAGATCATCAGAGAATGTGATTGTGAATGGAGTATCTAATCTTCCCCCTAGTTGGAGAGTGACTATGTGGTGATTATCTGGATTACAGTCAGTCAAATGAGAGCTATAAAGAAGGGATATTTGTAAAACTACTAGTGATTGTGGAAAGCTTAGAAAACAACTGGGAGCTACAAGAAGTCTGGAAAGCATGGAAAGAGAAGTTGAGTGGGAAGGATATAGACATTGCATGGGCATTGATCAAGAGCCATTTAACAGCAGCAGTGTGTGAGTGTATTTCAAAGGTAAAACAAGGTAGGTAAAAGGGATGAACGAAGGGATTAAGTGTGAAATCTGGAAGAAAGCACTGTGGAGGCAACACGAGATGAATGTTGGTAATGATCAGTTGCATGAAGAGTATAAAGAGTAGACCAGGAAGGTAACTCATTTGGTAAAGGCAGCAGAAGTGCAGTATGAAAAGTTACCCAATCGAGCTAAGAAAAATTCTAGTAAGTTCTTTCAATATGTGGCAAGTAGAAGTGGATGATACTGGCAATTGGTTACCAGTGCAGAGGATATAGTTAAATTATTCAATGATCATTTCATCAGCATATTTCATCCTTGTGATGACAACCTCAGGAGAGGCTGTGAAGGGCTATGAGAAGAATAGCAGATGTGGTCTTGCAGGAGGATCTGAGTAGACTATGAGCAGGCAAATGATTGGAGCTATCAGTTTAATATTGCAAGGTGCAATGTCTTGAAATTTGGTAGACAAGGTTGGGATGCAGAGTATACAATTAATGGAGAAATTTTGAAGGAGGTGGAGCAGATGAGAGATCTAGGAGTGATTGTGGACAAAGACTTGAAGTTTAGGAGTCAATTGCTAAAATTGTAAGAACATCCCAACGGATTATGGCAATAATGAGGACATAGCATGTAGAAGCAAAGAGGTTATAGTTCTCCTGTGTAAGGCTTTGAACAGGCCACATATGGACTACTGTGCACAAATTTGGTTGCCTGGTTTCCAGAAGGGTATGAGAATGTATTGGAGAAGGTTTACTAAGTTAGTGTCAGGTCTATGGAATGTCAGATATAAGAGATTGAGGGAATGCAACTTATAGAGCCTTGTGAATAGAAGAAGAGGGGATATGATTGAGACATATTAAGTTGGTGAGGGGTTGTTACCAGATTAATGTGGAGAAGATATTTCATAAAACAGAGGGAGGCAGGACTACAACTAGAGGTTATCCATGGAAGCTGTATAAGGTGGGTGTGAGCAGGGGAGTGAGAAGCAGGTTGCATGGAGATTGATTGGTGAATGGAATGCATAGAAATGGAGGAAAGAGTACTATACAATGAATCAGATGATAGAGGTGATATGAAAATTGAAACTAAAAATGGATATCTTGAATAATTACTTTGAAAGTTCATGCCAAATAGAGGTTGTCACTATCAGATTTTCACTTGGTGACAAATGATTGAGTAACCCTGAGTATAAAAGGGGTCTGAACTTAAGGTTTGTACATAAGGAAAAAAGCATATGACAAGGTGCCAAGAGAAAAGCTGCTAAGGACACTGCCATTATTATATGACTTAAATGAAGCATTATATTAAAGAAATGCATAGTTTATTTTTAAGTTGGAAGTTAAGTACAGGAAGGTAGTTTTATGTAAAATCAGACAAGAATGTTGCACACTGATGTCACTCGTATTCATCTTCCACATGAATCATATTAGGCATGAAAGTGACATTAAACCTGATACGAGAATCAAAGATATCAAACTTAGCTGTTTGCTTTATGCACACGATGATGTCTGAACAACTTGAGTGCAAATTTCCAGGCTTATTTTCACCAAATTATATATCAGCTGTAATAAACATAGAAAAATTAACAATAAAAAGTCCTAAAATGTGAAAATAGACATGAAATGGAAGTCTTCAACTGCATTTTCAATGGAAAACCTATAGAACCAGTAAAATATTTCAGCTATTTAGGCACTGTTTTCAGTAATTGCTGACAAATTAAAGATGGAAATAGAATAGACAATAGAGTAAGCAAAACTAGCATAGTAGGAAGCCAGTTGAATAAATTTAAATGGAATGAGAGAGAAATTAACCAAAACCCCAAAGTAGCAGTATATAAGACAATGAATATGAAGTTTAACCAGCTGTAAGCACATAGAGAGTTATGTAAGTACTTCTGGACAATTCACATTATGTGTCTTTGTTCCCAGTCATTTGTGTTGGTGTAAATATTTTTCAGGAAAGTTGAGTAAGTAACTAATTTAAGAGTCAGCGTACTTCTGTGTGTAGTAAACATAAGTTTTTGTTAATCAAGTATATGCTTAGCATGTTCAATATTTAATAGGTAAGAATGACCAATAAGAGTACAAGAAGTTATATTGGGATTATAAGGCAGAATTGTAGCAGATCTAAGCCTAAAACAGAGTCACTTGTAATTATCTAAGACTTGAAGTTACGTTGTATCCACGTTTATATGTAAAATGAACAGTGTATATAGATTCCTAGGTTTAAATAAATTGATTTGTTAAACACACTGAGACTGGTTTGTCAATGCACTAATCCGAAAAATATGAACATGCATAAATCTGACTAGTAAGGATGAAGATAATTAATATATGCCAAGTTTAGAGGAAAGGTATTACTTTATATATATTTAAATAAGTCTGAGCCATGATTGATATAAATTAAGGGTTAGAGTTAATGGAGAATAATATCTGCTTTATCTTCGTTTATAATTCTTACAAAACTCGCACTCAATGAATAGTTTAACTGGTGCAGTTGTTAATCAAATAAATTCATTAAATTGCAAAGTGTGAGCAAAGGTAAGAAAGCCAGAGCATAAAGTAAGAGTTAGATATAATAAAAGGCTCAAATAAGATAAAGCAGATTTTAACATGCAGCATGGAACTTAAGGCTAACCTGTAAACTGGATGAAGAAACTTGGATGTATGATGAGGAGGTACTAGAGTTGTTGCATAAACTGAATAAAAATTTGGAATAGGGACTGACAGGATATCAGCACAGATGCTAAAAGAATCTAAAGCTGAATTGGCTGTGCCCTGTCTGTATAATTTGAGTCTCAGTGCAGGGAAGATTCCACAGGAGTGGAGAGAATGTGACATTTCCTTTGCACAAGAATGGTGCAAAGACTGATGTGTAACTGTTCACCTATCAGTATCTCTGGAGTGGTGGTGGTGAAAATGTTGGAAAAGTTGGTAAACAATCATGTATAGAAATAGGTTGACAGAGAGTCTGTACTTCACAATGAGCAGCATGGGTTTCCCAACTTTCTCACATTTTACAATGCTACTGTTGAGTTATACAAGGGAATTGGATACACCGTGAAAGGACTTTGTAAGCCTTTTGACAAGATACAACATACGTTGGAGGTATGGGTAGGGATTATAAACAAATTAGCTGGATAAGTAGATGGCTGACCAACAGATATCAAAAAGTGGTGGATGGGGATGTGAGTGCAAAATTTAAGGTGACTAGTGGTGAACTTTGGGGATTAGTTGTGGGTCCATTGTTATTTAGCCTTTATATTAATGACATTGAAAAGAATTTCATAAGTGACATATAGCTGTTTGATGATGGTGCAAAGATAAATAGTGTAATCAGAAATGTTCATGAGATGCAGCATTTGCAGAATGATTTGAGTAGGCTGGAATCGTAGACATGTGAAAATGGCTGTCAGTTCAGTGTTAGTAAATGTAAAGTTATACATGTAAAATATAGAATGTTTTATTATTAAAATGAATTGTTTAATTTAATAAATTATTAAAATACAAATTACCTCTTATCATTTTTGGCAATTTGCAAGTCTGAGATTTTTAGAAATCTTATAATATATTAAACAGGCAATCAGAACATCAGCAGTTTGTAGGAACACATAATGAAATGTCAACAGAATTTGCTTATTTCATTGGAGAAGAATATTGAAGGAATCTCCTGAGGCCTTTAGGAACATTCCTTCTCTTAAAATGTAATGGCTGTTTACTTCATGTCAGTTGGACTGCGATGTTTGTCTCTATACATAGTTCACCCAGTATCAGTGGCATTTGTTTGGAAAAATCTCAGTTTAAATTTCATCGGGGATATGAAGAACCTTTATAAAGACTTTTTTTTGAACAGAAAATGAGTTTGCAATATCACATGGAGGTGGTATGGGTTTTCTTTCATAGAGAAATGAAAGTTTGCCTGTCTACTCCTCTTCTCCTAAAAAAATAAATTAAAATAGGTCAGCCAGAACAGTGCACACAATTTACAGGCAACTTACTTGCTTCTGCCATAATTCCAAACAAACAATAACAAATACCAACAAAATTATCTGTGAAAGTTCAGAGATCATAGAAATGGTATAATATGATAATTTTGTGATGTTATTTACATGTTACTACTGTTTTCCTGCACCTTTTCCTGCTCCACTTCAAATTAATACTTTTCCTCTGAGTTGAATCTCTGAAGAACTTTTGAAGTTGCTTTATGGCCATAAGGTTTTTCACAATGTTGTGCATTTGCTGTAGCATTTTTATGTTATGTTTTCTTATAGCCATTTTCCATCTTTTGTTTTTATATTAATTCTTAATATTGAAAAATTGATGATTTATATAAAAATGAAATATTTAAGAATCATAATTATGTATTGTTTCAGAACTTTAGTTTTACTTCATATTGCATTTGAAGAATTAAAAATACATTTAAAGTATATTACTGAACTTGGGTACAATATGAGATGAGGCTTTCATTCAAAATCCTTTAGATTTAATTTCAGATTCAAATCTTTGGTGTTCAGCATACTAAACATTTAAGATATTTGGTAGAAATATTGAATCAACGAATGATGAATTCATTTATTTTTATTGTTGCTTGACCTTTTACTAGCGACATCAACTTTTAGCCATGACTATACCTTTAAAAAAAATAATAAAAAAAATAGGATTTAAGGTCTAGATTGGTATCTGGCTACTTTAAGGTCCTTATAGGTTTTTGTTTTAGCTACTGAATCTTTGGAAACATAATAGGTGCACTTAGAGGATCCTTCCTCATCCTTCTGGAGCTTTAGATAACAGATGCAATTAACTGTAGTAATTCTGCACAAGTTGGATACTTGTTAATGGTTAGATCAGTGTTTCTCAAATGGTGTGCCACAAGAGAGCCAGAAGTATGCCACCAAATTTTGATAATACAAAATGTTTTCGTTCAAATTACAGTGCATTTTTGCCTATTTATACAATTACATTTATATAAAAACTTTCAGCTGCCTAATATTTATGTGACATTTTTTTTTTTTTTTCTTTAACTGTTTTTATTCGGTGCCACCAATTAACCCCAATAATATGAGAATGGTTACGTCATCTAGTACCACAGGCTTAGTACTTACTAGTACAGCTGCACTATTAAGTTTATTTATTCTAACTTCAGTAGTTTGACTTGAATTTTTATTAATTTTATTACCATTTGATTTTTCACAGTGGATAAATATCTGGTTACCAAAAAAAAAGTCTTCATCCTCCATTACAAACATAAAGAAACCTCATGCAAAGAAGGCTAAGATAGTGAATTTGCCATTTGCTACCACTTATGTGAGTCACGCTTTATCTATTGTCATTCGAATTAAGATCAAATTCAAATCCAAACTTCAGTCATTGGAACATGAGTTAAGAGTGTGTTTGTCCAATATTCCTCCATTAATAATGAAGATCTGTGCCTCCAGCATGCACATGTTTCAGATTGAAAACAAAGCACTTGCATAATAAAATTTAAAATCTCAATTTTTTTTCATGTCTTACTATAAAATATATATATATTGCAATAGAATTTGAATATAGAACACAGGTGTGTCACAATAGAAATTTGCATTGCCAAGTGTGCCAGAGTCTGAAAAAGTTTGATAACCACTAGTCTAGATTACTTTGAAAGATAAATTAACACGAATTCTTCCCACACAATTATGCTTATTCTATGTTGTGACATGTATTGGATGTTTCATAGTTGCTGCTATACATTCTGATAACAAATCTACTTTTTTGCTTACATGTGTATTTAATTTGATCATCTCGAAATTGAACTTCTTGTTTCATTTTCATGTGGCCCCTGTCACATTTCTGTGAACCAAAACTTATGGTCTGGGGCTCTTATCCTGTTGCCATTCATTGACATAAGATTTCTTCTTACTTTTGAGCCATTTTGAGCACTTCTCTCACAAATGCTGTTTCTAGAAGTTGCTGATATACTTTTAATATCTTTGGAAGATAAATTTTCTTTGTTCATACAAAGCTAGTCTAGTCACTAGTCTACAGTTTCTTCTTGCATCTTACCAAAGTTTTCCTTCTGTGGTTGGGATTTGCATTAAAAAATAAACAAACAAAAAAATATGGTCCACTATCAAAGACTAGATACAAAAGGTTCAGTGTTTTGTTGGTGCCTTTGGAAGCAAATAGTATCTCTGCTCTCCAACTAGCATGCTGTAGGTTCAAATCCTGCTTGGTATGAATGTTTATGAAACTCTTGAGGTGGTGAATAATATTTGTCTCCCACTGGGGGCTCACCACCTTGCTAATCAGAGGACTGAAGTAGTCATGTTCAGTCACTAGAGTAGGGAACTTGGAAACCTTTCATGGTCAGAATTCACATTAGAAAATATAAATAAATAAACTATCAGACAAGTTTAATTCTTTCTGTTCATTCATTGCGAGCCTCTGGGCATAACAAGGTACGAATAGTCACAACTTGCATGTAGAGAATTTGGATATATATTTAGTGATTAATTCTTGTTTTTCCTTACCCTAACTTTCAAACAATATTTACTCAAATTAGATGGCACAGTCAAAAATAAAATAAATTTTCTAATTTGGTTTGTATGAAAGTGGGGAACTGCATACATTAAATAAAACTTATAACACAAAGTTTGGTTAATAGCGGGGGGGGGGACAGAAATTGGTCGCAGTAGGATTAACCTTAAGCTTATGCTAAAGCAGTTGGTAGTCTCTGAACTTAGTGAAATTGAATAAAGTAAGAAAAGTTAAGAGAAATAAATAAGATAAATAATTAAGTTAATATTTTACAAAGGTGCAGCAGACATTTAATTTAATTAAAATAATTAATAAAATTTAACACTAGATTAGTGAGTTGGATGGGTGACTAGCTATCAGATAGGTAACAGCAAGTTGTGTATGAGAGTGCAGTATCCTGAAAGAGAATAGTCACTAGTGTGTTTGGGGGAGGGGCATTATTGTTTAACTTGGATGTTATTGATATTAGGATGTGTTTAACTGGGGATGTACAACTGTTTTCAGATGATGCAAAACTGGGGAGAATTATGAGGAATCAAGCATGTTTGTGGTCTTACATGACTTGATGAATAGATTGTATAAGTGAGTAAGTGAGTGGAACTGTCAGTTCAGTGTTACAAAGTATAAAGTTCTGAAATTTGGTGGGCAACAATGTAATGCAAAGTGTACACTTAGTGAAAAAATTCTGAACAAGGTTGAGGAGACAAGAGATCTGGGAATGGTGGTGGTGGGCAAGGACCTGAAGTTCAAGGGTCACATTATGCAAGTCGTAAAGTTATCACATCAGATTATGGCAATGATGCAGAGGACCTTAGCATGCAGAAATGAAGAGATTATGGTTACATTTGTATAAAGCCTTGATCAGGCCTCTATTGAATTATTATGCAATGATTTAATCTCTTGGTTTTCAAGGTCCATAGAAGACTGACTACAGTGGTAACTAACTGATTTTTGGAATGTGGATATGAAGATAGATTGGGGGAATGAAATTTGCAAAGCCCCGTATGTAGGAGGAAGAGAGAGAGGGATATGATTGAGATGTTTAAGTTGGTAAGAGGTTGTTATTGGGTAGAAAGTTTTCATAGAATGGGAGGGGGGAAGTAGAATGGGGAGGTGCATCACCTGAAATTGTATAAGGAGGGTGTGAGCAAGGACATAAGGAGCAGGCTCTTTTCATCAAAAATGGTAGGGAGTGGAATCCATTGCCTGGCTGTGTGGTGAATGCAGACACACTGAATGAGTTTAAAGCACAATTTGATAAGCTTTGTGTGTAACAGTTTATGTACCTCCTGTGATGAGTCTTTTGATGGAGGTCTGATGTTAATAATAACTTTCTGTTCATGATGGAAGGAGAAGGTTCTTTTATCAGTACTGTGATTTTTTTGTAATGATGGTGGAGCAGCTACAGATAGACCTAGATAATATGACTACTTTTATATCTGATTCTTAGTTTGGCCATAATATCAAATGTTTATTTTTCATAGAAAGTGATCTTTTGGTTCTGCCCAGCTTGCAGTGCAATAAAATTATAGGCTGTTGTTTTCCTCAGTCCATTGAGATAACTTTGTAAGATATAATAATGAAAAGTCCACTTTTTATCTTAGTCACCTATTTTGCCCAAAGTAACTGGAGGATATATGTAGACCTTACTGTGCAAGTGATGCTGCTGTTGCTTAATGCTTATGAACAAACCATACATGTACAATAATCTACATGTATGGTTTGTACATGTACAATAAAGAAAACAGTTCATATAGTATCTAACTGGTATAATAAATGGCATAACAATTTAAAAAAATATATAACTAAGAGATTCAGAGATATGTGAACTCAAATGCAAACTCTGGACAGGCTGGATTTGTAATCTTTGTATTCTGATTTGTATTCTTTGATGTAAGGCATTGGACATGTTTAAATGTGTTCAAATAACCATGTCTCCATTTTCAACTACCTTCAGCATCACAGTATCTGAAAGGGAAGTTTTAACTTAAAGTATAGAGAACTATTTAAATTTTGGTGTTATGAGTGACTAAAATATTTCACACTTTTTTAATTTTTTTATTTAGTGCCTTAAATATATTAGAAATATCTAAATTTATTTCATTTACACGCACACATGCCAATAGAGACTTCCTTGCTTCTGCGCTTTCATCAGGTCTGAAAAAATCCAGCAACCAAAAACTCAGAACAACCAAGAAGCTAAACATTGGTGGAAGAAAATCAGTTCCTTGGTGGAATGACAAACTAACAGTCCTAAGAAAACAAAGTGCACTCAGATGACTATATCAAAGACTCTACAATAATCAAGATTTAAAACAGAGTAGAAGACAGAACTACTATAAAGCCAAATAGAGCTATCGATTCAAAATTACAAATGCAAAAACAGAATCATGGAAAAATTCTGTACTATTTCAACCATATCGAATCCTTGGAACTGTATATATAAATTAGCAGAAAGCAAGAATAAGGCAACACCTATATTATCAACTATTAAGAAAACAGATGGCTCCTACTGATTGGCCGAGTGGATAGCGTATCCGCTCACCAGCCAAAAGGCTGTGTGTTCGAATCCCGCCATGGGCATGGATGTTTGTGATTGTCTGTGGAAACATCAGTGGTGGTTGGCAGTAGACGGCATTGGTGTAGTTGCGGTTAGTTGGTTATTGCATTGTGGAAATGAGTTGTAGAGCAGTGCCCTCCCTAGATGAGCCCTTGGACTCTCTGGAGGTATCAAATAATAATAATAATAATAATAATCAAATAATAAACTGCAGCTATTATGATAAAGAAGTTTATTCCTGATGACAAAGAATCAACAGATGAAGAAATACACAAAACTTACAGACAATGAATGGAAACAGACATAGACATTCCTAACAACAATTTATTTACAACTAATGAAATAGAGTTGATATTAAGATCAATGGATCTAAGAAAAATTCCTGGAGAGGACAGAATAATCAACGATATACTCCTAAGAGCGTTTGTCGAATTCCCTGAATTCATAACAGTTTACAACGAATGCCTAAAAAGAGGGATTTCCTTTATTATGGAAGCACTCTAAAATTATACCCATAATCAAACTAGGAAAAGAAGCAACTGATGAAATTAGCAAATATAGGCTGATCAGTCTCATAAATGTTGCTGGTAAGGTACTAGAACAACTTCTAATAAACCAGATAATGCACTTTGTCTACTCAAGAGACCTATTAAGCAGCAATCAATATGCATTTAGACCTCAATCAAGAGTCTTTGATTGAGTGTTGCTCTAGACTGCATCCCTTCTGTTATAATACACACAATTATGGTGGTTAAGGAGTTCACAGAAGACAGTCTACAGCAAAAAAAAAACAACAAAAAAAAAAACATGTACTACTGGTCTCACTCGATGCACAAGGAGCCTTCGATGCTGCATGGTGGCCAGCCATAATTAATCAATTAAGAGATTTCATCATCATCAAATTCCTGCCATGTACCCTCAAAGGGTGTACAGGATATGATAGTACTACATGAAAAAAATTACATCATTACTAACTTCCTATCCACAATTTTCCTCCAAATCAGTCTGTTACTTGTCAAGACTCCAACATTATCAGATCTATTATCTAAGGCAGCGCTTCCCAAACTGGGAGCCGCGGCCCCCTTGGGGGCTGTAGGTTTTGTTGAGGGGGACCATGAAATAATGAAAACAAATTTAAAATGTTTTAAGACTAAGTAGATTTTTTTATTTTAAAACAAACGTATTTAACTTTTATTATTTCTTTTTTGCTATTTTTTATATTTTAATGGAAAAATTCACACATTGGTGTTGGTTTACAAACTTTGCTTACACCTTATTTCGGCACTTAATGAATATTAGTAAATATTGCTTATTCATATGTTTAATTTCAAATCAGTGGTTAATTATATTTACTTCGAATGCTCTCCAGGGAAGCTCCAAATCTTCCTGTCCCTTTGATCACGCGTTCGTAATCAGGGACTGTTGATATTGACTTTATATACATATCAAAATTCGTTTTATATTATCACTGTCATCCGAGCTAGTTTTCTGTTACCAATAAAAGTTTCGCATATACTTCACACACATGAAAAAAAAAAGCTTAAACAAGTTCATGTGGGGAGATAGTAACTCGCTTGCAGTGGTAAACAACATGCCCTCCCTGCAGAGGCAATAAAAACAAGTACTTTTCTTATGCCAGTGAATAAGGTATGAGGAGACTGTGTAATATATTTCTCAACAAATAGTGCAATTAGAGACAACTGGGATAAAAACACACTAATTAATGAATCACATGTCCCCTCATACAGAAACTATGCTGTATATATAGACTGAAACAAAACCATATGTTGCATGGGCAAACACAGTATCTAACTAAAAACTATTGTTATTAATTATATGTGTGCGAGTTTAATTTCCCAAGGCAGCAATAAAATTCAACCGAACGTGTTAAAATTCGTAAAAGTGTTAAAACTAAGTAATATATATATATAATGAATGTTATGGCAGTTTCACATATGGAATTCGGTTGAAGAGAGTTAGCATTTCAACTCAATTGTCAGCTATGCTTTTATCTTTCGGTTACGCGATCTTTTGTTAATACCGCACCAATCATATGCACGTTTTAATAACCTACCTTTGCTGTCTGTTTCGAGTTAGGCTTAATTACCGTAAAGGGAGAAAAGTCACAAAAGAGAAAAATATCCTGGTCCGGTGATTCCCTTATTCAGGTAATATTCACTAATTTCATGTTATCAGTCTGTGGTGTGCCAGTATCGGTAAGTGGTGATATTATTTGATCGTTAAAAAATTTAACCCTGAGATGGATAAGTGGCTGATAAAAAAAACAAAAAAAAATTCCCGCGAACAATCAGAAACAGACTCAAAAAAAAAAAAAAAAAAAGACAGTATTTCATATTTTACCAGAACAGCCCGCATCGTCTTCAGAACCAAACAGTAAGAGGCAAAAAATGTAATATATGCATTTGATTTTTGCGATATTCGCTATGTATGTTTTGTGTTGAATATAAATACAATAAATATTATAATAATATATCTCTCTATTGCTATTTTTTTTCGAGGGGGGCCGTGAAATATTTTAATTTTTGCAAAGAGGGCCCTGACATCTAGAAGTTTGGGAAGCACTGATCTAAGGCACTTTATACCGTATCAATTAACCTATATCTTGGTCTTCCTTTGGTTTCGTTTTGCTGCCAACCTGGCAGAAAACACTTGTTTTGCTAATCTTTTTTCGCCCATTCTGTTTAAGTGACCATATCACCTGACCATAGCTCTGCTAACGCATTGCTGGATGCTGACAATATCAAGTTCTTTCCTAATATCCTCGTTTTTAATATGATATTGCCATTGATGCCATCTGTTCATGCCTATAATCTTTCTCAGGACTCTCATATCTGCAGTCTCTAGTCTTTGGTCTAGTGTTTTACTTCTGACACAGCTCTAAGATCCATAAGTTAAAACTGGTTTGAACACTGTTAGAATTGAAGGAAGTACAGGAAGATGGTTTAATGTTAAATCTGGTGTGAGACAAGGATGTACATTATCCCCTCTGTTATTCATTATCTATATGGATCACATTATGAAGGAAAGTGGTATTAAACATGATATCAAATTTGGAGATGTTAATCTCAGCTCATTGTATACAGCTAATTTAGTGTTCTGACTAATTTCTCTCTTATTCCATATGAATTTATTCAATCGACTTCCCACCATACCAGCTTTGCTGATTCTGTTGTCTATTTTTATATATAATTTACCATCTTCACTAAAAATCGTGCCTAAGTAGCTGAAATGTTTTACTTGTTCCACAGGTTCTCCATTCACAACACAGTTGACATTTTCAACGATTCTGCCTATTTTCATTGTCTTTGTCTTTTTAATCCTGACCTTCATACCATATCTATTACAACAGTTATTCAATTTAGTCAGAGAATCTTGCAGACTTGTAGCAGATTTATTTAGAAGTATAACATCATCCGCATAAAGCAAAGAGCTGAGATTAACATCTCCAAATTTGATATCATGTTTAATACCACTTTCCTTCATAATGTGATCCATATAGATAATGAATAACAGAGGGGATAATGTACATCCTTGTCTCACACCAGATTTAACATTAATAAACCATCTTCCTGTACTTCCTTCAATTCTAACTGCTGACTTACAACTCAAATAAAGACTAAGTATTGCTCGATGTAATGCCCCGTCGACACCATATAACTGTAGCGTATTGAATAGCTTCTCTCTTGGCACCTTGTCATATGCCTTTTCCAGATCAATAAAACTTAAATACAGCTCTTTGTTATATTCCCATGATTTCTCGACTATTTGTCGTTAAGTGAAGATCTGATCCTGACAGCCTCTATTTGGCCTGAATCCAGCTTGTTCTTCACCAAGCTTTTCTTCCACAATTCTTCTTAACCGTTTCTCAAGTATACTTGCATAGATCTTGCCAGGAACACTCATTAGGGAAATACCTCTGTAATTCTCACATTCAGTTTTATTTTCCTTTTTATATATGGGTACTATGAGAGCTCTACTCCAGTCATCGGGAATTCGTCCCTCTGTCCAGGTCTTCTGAACTATGCAGAACTATGCACTGTAAGACTTTTATACCACCATACTTCAGCAATTCTGGTCGAATATCATCCACTCCTGCTGCCTTTCCACATTTCAAGCCTTTGATGGCTTTTTCTACTTAATCTATGGATGTGTATTCCTGACTGCATGCCTGGGCCGTGTTTTTTTACCACTGTGCTGTCATCACTGCTTGTTTCATTTAGCAATTTTTCAAAGTAATTACTCCATACTTCAAGGATATCTTTTTCTCCCGTTTTCATGTCACCTTTATCATCTCTAATTCCTTTTACAGCACTCTTTCCTCCATTCTTAAGCTTCTTCAACGACCTCCAGAATATTTTGCCACCTTCTTGATATTTATTTTCTATATTCTTGCCAAAGTCCTCCCATGACTTTTGTTTAGCTAGTTTTACACAGTGTTTAGCTTTCAAATATCCAGAAAACCTACTCTATCTTACAAAATTATTTTACAGACAGAAGAGCAACCATGACATTAAAAACAACAGCTGTAACGAAAGAAGTCAAATGAGGCTGTCCGAAGGTTTCTGCTGTGGACCAGGTTTTTGGAACATCCGGTACAACTCACGCTCAAGACTTCTTTTCACTACTGGAACAAAAGTCATAGCTTTTGCTGATGGTGCGATGATAATGATTCAGGGATGCGATGGCTTACATTTAGAAGTAACAGCAAATGAAGAACTCTTTAAATTGCAAAATGGGCACATGAGAAGAAAGTTACCTTCAATAGCACCAAGTCTAAAGTGCTCCACATCTCATGTAAAAAATCAAAACAATCAGTAATAGTCTTCCTATCCTTTCCACATTTTGGCTACCACTTTCAAGGTAGCCAGTGAGCTAAACTACTAAGGAGTAACAATAGATGAAAAATTTACCTTCAACAAGCACATCTCATATATAGCTGAAAAAAGCTTACAAATAGCAAACCCTCTAGCTAAGTAAGCAAGGATAAAGTGGGGGTTAGGCCAGCAAGCACTAGAAACAATATATACCAGAGCTATACTACTGTTGATATCTTATGTTGCACCTGCCTGGAAAAGGCAATAAAATCAAAGCAAAACTGACAAAAGTTAAACAGAGTTCAACAGCTTAGCCATGTGAATAATTAAAGGATACAGGACAATATCTTTCGAGGCAGCTTGTATTATTGCTGGGCTATAACGCAGATTTGTTGAAAATGCAAGAATTCTCTCTTATATATGAAGTTACTTCCGGAAGATATAACAAATTCCAACATTGATCCAAATTGCTACAAACGTCCACTTCACTGCAGTAGGTGGCCTCACCCAGCAAAGAAAACATATTAAGGAGAAGGAAAGCTCTGAAAGTGATGAATTTCATATATACACTGATGGAAGCAGAACCGAAGGGAACGTTGGTTGTTCTTTCATTGCATGTTATGGACCGTCCATTATACAAGAATGCTGCTCTAGACTGCATCCCCTCTGTTCCAACAATGAAGCAGAACAACTTGCTATGCTTCATTCACTTACATATCTCTGGGAATTAGAACTCAACACCTCTCATCAAAAGACAGCAACAATTTACAGTGACAGTAGAAGCACTATAGATGGCATAAAAAACCAGAACAACCGTATAGTGTTAATAGAATAGACAAGAAATCTGGTATGGAATGTCACTCTAGAGCAGTGGTTCTCAAACGTTTTGAAGTCGGGGCGCATTTAAAATTCTACAAATAATTGTAGGCGCACTATATACAAATTTCTGAGAAATATGTTATAATAATTAAGTCAAATATTCCAGAAAAAAAATAATGTGATAAAAAAAAATAAAATGAAACATTCATTAAGTTTATTGATTCTTGTGTTTATGAGAAACATGAGCCTGATGTGTCTTAGCGATTGCTTCAATGTTTGGGCATATATTTGAAAGGCAAACTCTCATTTCCTCATCAATACATTGAAGAGTTTCTCTTTTTTTACACTTAATTGTGGTGAGGGTAGAAAATCCTAATTCACATAAATATGATGTTGAAAATTGTAGTAAAATGTTAGCTTTTTTAGATATTGACACATATTCTTCTTTTATAGAAATCCAAAAGGCGTCAAGAGACAATTCCTTATGTTTAATCATCAATCCACGATCAGTGGATATAGCTGCCAGTTCTTCTTCTTCTGTTAATGTTAAACCAAAATCACTTGAAGTTTCCATAAATGGGTTTCTAATCCAATCATATTGTTCAGTGTTAAGTGATGGAAAATAAGAACTCAATTTTTCTTCTAAACTTGTTAAATGTTCAACTATTATTGGAAGTGTTTCATTTATGCAAGTGTTACTTACCAATAGAAACATTTCCAAATTACCTTCAACAGCTTTTCTTTTGCAAATCTGTAGATTTCTCTGAAATTTTGTCAGTGGATGTGAGAATATTTTCTTCTTTCTTTTGCATGCTAGTATTCAAAATATTGAGCTGCTGAAATATATCGGCCAAATACTGTAACCTGGCAATCCAAAATTTGCACCGAAGGAGGTTACAAAAATGTAATTGTTTCATCTCTTCAAAAAACGCAAGAAGTTCTTGTCATAGCTCATGTACACGGGTAAGTACTTTCCCCTTTGACAACCACCTCACCTCAGTGTGTAAAAGCAGCTGTCTGTGTTGTGAATCCATATTGATACAAAGCTTTTCGAATAAACGCAATTTGACAGGTCTTGTTTTAATAAAGTTTACCATCTGAACAACTTGATCTAAAACTTCTCTTAATTTTTCTCCCAATGTTTTTGCCATCAAGGCCTCCCTATGAAGAAAGCAGTGAGTTATGATAACATTGTCATTTTGTTTTTTTTACAAAAGATGTAAGGCCCTTAACACAGCCTACCATGCAAGGGGCTCTATCTGTACAAATGTCTACACACGACTTCCATGTTAACTGCCATTTATCAAGATAGCTATTCAAAATGTTAAAAACGTCCTCACCTTTTGTAGACACACTTAATTCTTTGCAAAAAAGAAACTGATTTACTATTTGATCTTCATTAATAAAACGGACGAATGCTAAGAGTTGCGCCTTGTTGGTAATGTCTGTTGACTCATCAACTTGCAATGCAAAATTTGAATACTGAAGTTTATTACTGCATACATTTTTCTCGATATCAGAAGACATTTCTATAATACGCCTGTGAACTGTATGTTGGACAGAGGAATCTTGCTTATTTTCATTGCTGCTTCATTTCCTAGCATTGTCATGACCATTTTTTTCCATGCAGGCAAAATAAGTGACTCACCTAAAGTATGATCTTTCATATTTTTTGCTATCAGTTCTGAGACTTGATAAGAAGCGATTTGAGCTTTATCAGAAACAGTCATTATACTTTTAAAAGAATTTGCCGCTTTTGTTTGCTGTTCAGACAATCTCTTGAAAAAACTTAGATTTATCTTGTAAATTAGAGTGTATAGTTTTAATATGTTTACTCAGTTTACTAGGAAGCAATGTTTCATTTGGCATTCTACATCCACATACTAAACATAGCAGCAAAGGATGATCTTCACTTCCGGTCCAAGTGAAACCAAAGCTTAAATAACTTTCATTATATTTGCAAATAGGCCACGATTTTGCTTTCTTACTTGCACTTAACTTTTGCTCACTTCCAGAATCTGATTCTTCAATGTCACACTTCTTTTTGAGAAATCTATCCATTTTATTTGGGTGTATTTATCTGAAAATAAGTAATATGCACATAACATCCACTTCCAACATTTTTAAAATAAGTAATATACACAACAAGAATAAACCATATTCTTGTTTTCTTTGCAAGAAAACTGCTGTTAATTAACATAATAATGATATGAAAAGAGTGGTATATCCGTAATGAAAAGGTATAATAGAGTAACCATATTTATTTTTATATCTGGACACATATTTCTCTGAAATACCACAGGGTGCACCTGGAAATCTTCTAGGGCACACCTTTTGAGAACCACTGCTCTACAGTATAGGTTCCCAAAGTGGGCGGTACCATCCCCCCCCCCCCAAGTGGGTGCTGAAGCCTTCTAGGGGGCTATAGTGGGATCAGAAGCATTTGAGGGTGGTCTAGGGGTCGGGGGCTCTTTATAGAAGAAATTAATAATATATTTAAAAATTAATTATTTTTGTGATTTTGCGATTAGACAATCATGTAAAATTTAAATATTGCATTTTAATTCATCTTATCCCCGTCTTACACGATCAATTTTTTTATCAATTTTCTATTTCAATTATTTCACATCGCTCCATTACGTTAATCGAGTAGTCAACAAGATTAGAAGCAATTCATTGAGTGACAGATTGTTTAGCCAACTTTGTAGTGAAAACGATGAAGATTTCAATCATTTGCTGCTTCACACGGAAGTTCGTTGGCTTTCAAAAGGTATTTGTCTGAATCGATTTTACAATTTGTTTGATTCAGTACTAGAGTTCCTAGAAAACAGGTGACGGATTGCGGGCTAACCTGATTACATCCAAAAATGACATCGCTTATTTGACAGACCTCTATAAAATATTTAATTAAGTCAATCTACAACTACAAGGTAATGAATTGAATTGAATTAAAACAAAAAAACGTTATTGTCGCTTTTGTAGGGAAACTTCTTCTGTTCAAGCGGAATATGGGCCGAGGGGAATATAGCCACTTTTCAAATTTATCAGCAGTTTCTCTCAAAAAGGAAGATTTACTTACATACTGCCAACAGTTGGAGGTTCTCCATGCTGATTTCAATGAGTGATTCAAGGATATTCTAAACATGAATATACCAAATTGGGTTCTAGATCCTTTCTCACATGTAAGCACAGCAGGATCATCAAATTTAGAAGTGGAACTCATAGAAATCACAACAAATGAAGAACTAAAAATAAAATTCAAAACTGGATACCAAGAGTTCTGGCTTCAAAAATCAATACAGACACTGTACCCTGGATTATGGGAAATAGTGCAGAAATTTTTAATTGCATTTCCATCTTATTTGGCTGAGCATGGGTTTAGTGCTGTAGTGAGTTTACTATCTAAGAAAAGGAACCGATTGCATATAACTCAGCGTGGTGATTTATGACTGTTTTTAACGAAAGTTGAACTTGATATTAACAAACTTTTAAAAATGCAAGGCTCATCCTTCACATTAATTTGCTATTTTTTCTTTGTATTTTTACTTTGTAGGTTCGAAATAAACCATCTAATGCATTTGATGGTGTTTTAATTATTACAATAACATTCTTACTATTGTAATGCAGTCTCTTAATATGTATTTCCAAATTTTCATATTTAAACCACTGTATGAAACTTCACATTAATTTATTATTTTTGCTTTGTATTTTTACTTTATAAGTTAGAAATAAAAATTTTGTAATATATTTAATGGTGTTTTAATTATTACAGTAAGATTCTTACTAATGCAATGCAATCTCTTAATTGTATTCCACATTCATTTTCATATTTAAACCATTATATGAAACTGTGCATAATGTTATTCAAGCATACATTTTACAATTTTTACATATGGGCTATGTTTCACCAAAATCAGTATAGCAATAACTGTGTTCAAGATGAAGCACATATTGGCCACTTCTTTTTAAAAATTGTTATTTTTAAAAATTAGTTGCTATTTACGTCAAAAATATCAAATGGCTTGAATGCGAAAAACTGTTATAATGGGGGACGTTAAAAAATTTACGTCTTGCAAAGTGAGCAGTGGGCCAAAAAAGTTTGGGAACCTATGCTCTAGAGGGATGAGAAATCATGTTCTGCTGGGTGAAGGCACATACTGGAGTAGCAAGAAATGAGAGAATGGATCAGCTGGCTAAAGAAGCAGCTATAAATGAATGGCTAGAAACAAGTTACCAAAAGTACTTGAAATCTGCTATAAAAACACCTGCAGAAGGAATAAGCCTAAACTTATAGGGTGAAGAATGGAAAAAAAAAAAAAAAAGGATCAACAACAGAAGAATTCTTGACAAGTATCAGAAACAGACTCTGGCTGAAAAAACATGCCATCTCTCCAGGTTTAACCATGCTACTAATGGAACATGAAGAATTAAGACACTACCTACACAGAGTCCATATCCTGGAATCCCCATCATACATTTGTTGTCTGCACCTTCAACAGACTGTCGATCACATACTTTATGACTGTCAGCTACTGGACTAGATCCTTATGCCCCTAATACAGCACGTCATCACTTCTGGAGACAAGTGGCCAGTGTCAAAACAGAGACTTATCCCAAAGTATTACTCAGAATGAATTAATTTTCCAATAAGATCAACTTCCAGTTGTTGTAATGTAACATAAATTACTGATATTGTGTGAATTATATAGTGTAAATATATGTATATATAAAAATATATAATAAATTTAGTTTAATCCTTTATCCAAGTGTGAGCAAACAAAGTTTGCGCCTGAAAGTATCTTCAGGACTGGGGTAAGGTGGTACAACACCAGGTCACTCCTTGCAAAGGTGGAGCAAGCTACCAACACTCCTATCTCAGTATCTCCCATAATGTAAAACACATCTCCTTGCGGATATGTCTAATGTTATGTATTAAGGGAAGGGCCACCCAGACTAGTTTCAACCTTTATTGAGGTCTCTTCGGTGGGAGCCAGGCCCAAGTGGAGATACCAGGCAGAAGCATTAGCAGGTCATCTCTACCTATAGGAGTTGCCAAATGGTGTGCCACCCTTTTTTAATAAATTACTCTGGATTTAGAGAAAGATGTTGAAAGTTTATTTTTCACTTGTTTAGAGTATAATAAATTTAGTTTAATCCTTTATCCAAGTGTGAGCAAACAAAGTTTGTGCCTGAAAGTATCTTCAGGACTGGGGTAAGGTGGTACAACACCAGGGCACTCCTTGTAAAGGTGGAGCAAGCTATCAACACTCCTATCTCAATAAAGGTCAAAACTAGTCTGGGTTGTGGCCCTTCCCTTAATGCATAACATTAGACATATCCGCAAGGAGATGTGTTTTGCATTATGGGAGATATTGAGGTAGGAGTGTTGGTAGCTTGCTCCACCTTTGCAAGGAGTGCCCTGGTGTTGTACCACCTTACCCCAGTCCTGAAGATACTTTCAAGCGCAAACTTTGTTTGCTCACACTTGGATAAAGGATTAAACTAAATTTATTATACTCTAACCAAGTGAAAAATAAACTTTCAATATAAAAATATAAATATAAATAAGGATGTAAATGTCAGAATACGTACATATAGATATAAAAATATAAATGTAAATATGAATATTGATACTAAATATAAATGGTAATCAGTATTTGGAAGCTACATGTAATATATGCATTGTATGCAATGGTGCATGTAGGGAATAAATTACTTCCTGGTAGGGTTACTATTGAGAGGAAAATGCATCTGCATGCACACACCACACACACAAAGTTTGACCAACATAATTTTTAGGGAATTGCTTTTCATACATCAATTATTTCATGTAATGTGATTTTAACATTTTTATAAATGTATAAAAATTTTATACACTTGAATAATGTTACACTAACATGTCCAGGAAAACATAGTTATGGCTAAATATTTTAAGAAATAGTCGCACTCTAAAATAATATGTTTTATAAATGCACCTGTTGCAGCACTAGGGTGAAAATACAAACTTTTTGAATGTGAATTTATTTATCTGTGTCAATTGTTCTTGTTTTTTTAAGATAAAGCATATTTTAAATTATAATGTCTTTTTTATTTTAGCTGATTTTGGAGTATCAGCAAAAAATAAATCAACATTACAGAAGAGAGATTCTTTCATAGGAACTCCTTACTGGTACGTTTCAGCATAAAAATATTAGTAATTTATGTTGTGTAACAATATTGATCATTATTTAATTTACTCAAATTTCTATCTGACCCAATCTAATAGGTTGAAAACAGTTAATTCTGTGAACAACTGTAAATTAATTTTATGTATATTTTGAAGTTTTTCATAAGTTTATTTCATATGATCAATAAGTCATATTTATAATTATGTTGCTAATGATATAATGAAACATCTGAAAAATTGATAAATATTACTACAGTATTGTTTGTTTGCATACATTCAGTTTATTTTACAAAAAAGAAAAATGAAATATTATTTTAATGGCTAATATAGCCTACTTTCGTTTAGGAGTGCCCTTTTTTTTTTTTTTTTTTTTTTTTTTTTTTTTTTTAACAATGCCATTGGCTCTTTTTTGTCTTTTCTGTCTTCTTATCCTGGCGATGTGCCTTCATCTGCTGTTAAGCTGTTAAAGGAGGGGGGGGAAGTGAGGGTAAAGTAATGTGGGGGAATTATTTGGAAAAAACCCAGGTTTTTTTATATGTATAATATTGTTATTATTAAGGGTGGGTAGAGAGCATTTGTGGGGATGGGATGAGAGAAGGATCTGAGGATAGAAATTATTTTTTTTGGGGAAGAGGAGGGATTTAAAGGGAAAAAAGTCAGGGGTGGAAGTAATGGGGTGTGAGCCATTTCGACAGGCATTGTCTTCAGAACTCATGGGAGAAGTGGAGGCTATGTCATGTCGGCTAGGTGTTTCTGTCTTTGGTATACTTCTGTTGTTGTCTCGTATTGGTTGGAGAGACAACACCAAAGACAGAAACACCTAGCCGACATGACATAGCCTCCACTTTCTCCATGAGTTCCGAAGACGACGCCTGTCGAAATGGTTCACACCTGTTACTCCCACCCTTGACTTTTTCCCTTAAATCCCTCCTCTTCCCCCAAAAAATATTTTCTCTCCTCAGATCTGTCTCTTCCCCCCCCCCCAAACGCTCTCCCCACCCTTAATAATAACAATATTATACATATAAAAAAAAACGGTTTTTTTTTCAAATAATTCCCCCACTTTCCCAACTTTACTTCCCCCCCCCCCCTTTAACAGCTTAACAGCAGATGAAGGCACATCGCCGGGATAAGGAGACAGAAAACAACATCCAAAATGGTATGTCCAAATTTTCCTCCTATATGTTTTCTTCCTTTCCTTCCTTCATATATTAGTTTTAGAACACTTCAGTAATGCCCTAAGTTTTGGGTAAAGAGCCAATGACATTGTAAATAAAAAAAAAGGAGGAGGGGTACTCCTAAACGAAAGTAGGCTATATTAGCCATTAAAATAATAGTTTATTTTAGAGGAGTAACATGGGAATTTTCCCAGAAATAATACCTAGAAAAATGATGATTTACAAAACCAGTCATTCTTTTACATCAGTTAAAATTTCATAATATATGAAATTTTATTCCAGTAAATGGTTCATAGGGTAAGTATACATAATATATCATGGTCTTTTTAAAATATATACATAGAACAGGTATTTTATCCCAGGTGTTCTAAATGTTAAATCCAGTGATTGGCATCTTTGTAAGGTATAATTCAGAGAAATATTAAAGTTATAGAAATCCTAACTGTGAATGGGAAGATAGAAGAAAGAAGCAAAAGTCCGGGCCTCTGAGATCTTTAACATCGTTAAGGGAAGTTAATTGACAGAAATTGATTAAATTTGGAATGACTGATGAATGAAAGATTAATGGATGAAATTTGAAAAAAGACAGTCACAACATATATTGAATGTATATTGATTGAAACTTTCCTGAAGAATCGCTTCTGTACAAACTAAAGGCAAGAAAAGATCCAGGAAGATAGAAAGTTGTGGAGCTGAAACAGGAAACACTATGCTTAAGAGAAATTTGTTTTGTGTTCAGAATACACAGTCTTCTTCTACTGATCATTGCTTATTACTTAAGATGGCAAGTGCATCTTGGGATGGAAAAGTTGATTAACATTTAGAAATTGATTATTAGTGTTTCATTTTCATTATACTGATATTTTCCTGTCGCCCTTAGGTGGTAGATGAAGGCCATCTCCAAACACAAGACTCCATCCTGCTCATTGGGTGGTTTGATAAATCACTATTCCATTCTCTAGACCTCTATTTAAGCCTTATCTCATCCATGGTGGCAGCCACTTCATGCATCTTGAGCCCATTTTATGAAGTTTACACAATGTTTTCCTAACATATTAAAATGCTGTAACCTTTGATAAAAGATAAAATATGCATTGGCCATTGTTATTTTTTATATTTTTCATATAATATTGAAGTTTTCTACTTACAGATCCCCACTGCCATTGGATGGAAAATACATTTCCATTGTTTAAGGGAGGATTCAAGACATAAATTAAAATCTTAGAGAAGTTAAGGCTTAAGTTCTGGAATTGGTGGATAGGAATGTATATATAAAAAGATATACTTGATTTTTATAGTGAAGTGCTGGTTGAGTTTGGGTAAAGGAAATAATTGTGTGGTGTTGCTAGCTTCCTGAAATGTTAAAGTCCTGTCAAATGACAGTCATTTGACAAGATACCACATGAAACACTGTTCATGTTGGCCTAGATATTTCTTAAAAGAACTTTCTGTCTGATCATTTGGCTGAATGGATAGTGTACATGCTCTGCTTTCCAGCCAGTTGGCTGTGGGTTCAAATCCCACATGATATAAATGTTTATGAAGGTATTTGGGTGGTAGATGATTTTTACCCTGCCACATCCCACCCTTTATTGGGTGAAATTCACATAAAAAATAAATTGATTAAAAGCAAATCAGGGATGGAATATTATATGGCTTGAATAAAAGGATGGCCGATGGACAGACATTGGAAAATAGTATATGGTGGAGCAATCTAGGAGAATGCAGATTACTATGCCATAGATCTACCTAACCATTGTGGTTTAACTATTTCATAACTGATATTTGGGATGATTTAAAGGAGGAGATTTCCTCATTTATAACTGACAATATTGAGTTGGAACAGACATAGCATTTGCAACTGACTTTGCACAGTTATTTAATTGCAGTAGCAATTAAATAGCTTTGCAACTGAATAGACTGTGATCCTATGGGAAAATGATAAGAAATGACAGTTCACAGAGTATAAGGTTTTGTACATTTGGATTGAAAGATAAGTTTTGTTATATTATTATTATTATGTAAGGTGCCTCCATGGAGTCAAAAGACTCATCGCAGGAGACCCAACATTGACATACTAACTGTTATTCACACAATACCTGTCATACTTCCCCTTAAACTCATTCACAGATGAAGCATTCACAACCACCTCTGACAATGCATTCCACCCATTTACAACCCTCCAAGCAAAAAATCTTGTCCTATCACCCTTGTTAACCACATTCTTACACAATCTCCAGGGATGACCCCTCGTTCTCTCCCTTCCTTCACTGGTCTTAAAAAGGTTATCAGTATCAATCCTATAAAACTCTTTTAATAATTTATATGCCTCTATCATATCTCCTCTCATACGTCTATCAACTAGTTTTTGAAGCCCACAGACCTTCAATCTATCCTCGTAGGAGACATCCCACAGGCCTGCAACAATTTTCGTAACCTGCCTCTGAATCCTCTCCACCATTTCCACATCACCAAGAAATCCAGGTGACCAGATCTGTGCACAATAGTCCAAATGAGGTCTTATTAATGCTTTATAAAGTGGGACAATCCTTCCTTATCCCTGCTTGTCAGTGTGTTCCTCAATAACCATGTAATCTGATGTGAAGTTTTGGCAACCTTTGCAATATGCCCTTGAAACTTAAGTTCTCTGTCCACAATAACTCCCAAGTCCCTAACCTCATCAACCTCCTGCAGTTCAGTTCCATCAATATAGTAAACAGCATGTGATCTCATCCTTCCGAAGTGCATCACCTTACACTTGGCCACATTAAACTGGCAGCCATTTAGTTTAGCCCAAACCACCAGCCTATTTAAGTCATCCTATAAGATATCCACATCATCTGAATCAACCATCACTCTTCCCAGTTTTGCATCATCAGCAAACAAGTGGATATCTCCTTTCAAACTATTCCCAATATCATTGATGTACAAATTAAATAACAGAGGACCAAGCACTGAGGCACACCACTAGTCACCTGCCGTCTACTGGACTCCGCTCCACCATAAACCACTCTTTGATATCTATCCATTACCCACCCTCTAATCCAAATCACTAGTCTCGGATCCATACTCATATGCTCCAATTTATGCAACAGAGTTCCATGTGGAATCTTGTCAAATGCCTTTGCAAAGTCCATGAAGATCACTGAAAAAGGATTTCCTTTATCCAACTCCATTGTTACTTCATTATAGAAAGTGAGCATATTGCTAAGGCAAGATCTACCCTTCACAAAACCATGTTGCCCCTTATAAAGTATCATATTGCTGTCCACCCAGTCCTGAATTCTAATTTTTATCAATTTCTCCAGAACCTTAACCACTACTCCTGATATACTGATTGGTCTATAATTTGCTACCTCAGTTCTTATGTAGTGGAATAATTTTCCCCTCTTTCCACTCAGTTGGGACTTTACTAGAACTGAGGCTTAAATTAAACAGCCAGGTTAGAGGAGGTGCTAATTCTCTTGCACATTCCCTTAAAACATGGGCCAATATGCCATCTAACCCAATGGCAGTGTTAGCATTAAGGTTCTGTAATATACTAAGCACCTCAAATTCTTCTATCACTAGACTCATCAGTCAGTGATACATCCGGCACTGCAGTATCACAATCCAGATGGTACACTGTTGCAAAATGATCACTAAGCAACTCAACTATTTGATTAGTTTCTGTAATTTCCTTACCCTCAACATTTTGTAAAGTCATCCTTCCAAAATTATTCCTCCTTTTACTTGCCACACAGTGAAAGAACTCTTTACGATTTGTTTTGGACTCATCAGCTAGCTTCCTCTCATAATTAGCTTTGGCCTTCCTTACTACGTAGATTACCCTTCTTGCCTGTATCTTACTGCTCATGGGAATGCTCATCACCTTTTTCTGTATACTTATACCACAACTTTCTCTTTATCTGCAACTCTTGCTTAATAATATTATTCATCCATCTTACTCCTACCTGATTCTTCCTCCTGACTCTGGGAATACAGTCAGATACAGCTTTCATTAAATACTCCTTGATAATCTCCCATGCACCATCAACATCTCTCACCTTAAAATTCTCATGCCATAGCACTTTTGAAAGCTGACTTCTCAGCTTGTCATAATCACCAGCCTTGTAATTCCACATATGACCCTTCTTAACAGAATATTCAGCACGTAATACAATCTCCCAAGTCAAGACCACATGATCACTTTCCCCAAGTGGAGACAGTGTATCTAAATTACTTACTGATATGTTCTCCGATGCTATGACCAGATCTAACACACTCAAATCTCTTGTCCCTTCCATTACATGCTGTCTCAGGTAGTTATCTCTTAACATTTGTATAAACTCCAATTCCTTTGTTCCTTGAGACCATTCCTTCTCCCAATCTATGTCCCCATAGTTAAAATCGCCCATAATAATTACACATTCTCTGCTCATCTTACTAATTTGCCAGTGCATACCATCTACATTCTCCCTTATACCCCTTGGATTATAGCAGCAACCAATTACATATTTCATCCTGTTGATTTCTATCTCACACCAAACAGCCTCAAATGAACTACCCTCTACATGCCTGTCATCTTCAGGGCACTTCTATCATTTTTAGCTTTAACACTTCTCTATCATTAATAAAACTCTTCTCCCCATTCTGTTCTCTCTATCCTTTCTGAAGATATTATATCCCTTACATTCAATCCCTATGACTAAATCATTCTTAGTTAACCAAGTCTCACTAATTCCTATAATTTTTGGCCAAGTAGAACTAAGTAATGGAATGACTTTTCATGGGATTATATTGATCAAGTGCATATAATAAACAACTATGTTATACCAACTAGTTTCACCAACTAAGGCTGTTGGCATCTTCAGGGTACATAACTGATGTAAGGCACTAAAAAGTAAAAAACTGTTACAAACTATAATCAACCGATTCCAATTATATTAGACAAAGAACAGAGTGCATACAATACATGCATAGAGCGTGCATGATCTCACTTATTGTTGTTTAGAAACGTTCTATAGTTGGCACTGTAATTCAGTTCTGGTGAGTTGAGAGATCTAATAAGGGTCTTCCAGATCACGGGCAAGATTAGTCCTTAGTTCCTGTTAAGGTTTTGTATATAGCAGGCAACTGCTGTGGCCTCTTTAAAAATTCAGGAGCAGAAATCCTCCTCCTCTATGTAAGGAATTGTGCTTCTATCCCACTCTATGATATGGTTCGTTCTTGAGAAATGAAAAGCTAACCCTGATTTTTCTTCTCTGTTATTCTTGACATCACCTACATGTTCTTTTTGCCTAATTTCAAGGCTCCTTGAAGTTTGGCCGATGTAATTCAAGATGGCTATCTTTTGGAGATCTTAAGAATTGCCTAATCATTTCTGTAGGTTTAAAGGCCACTCTTATTTTATGTGGTCTTGCAATCCTTTTAAGGAGTCTTGCAATCTTATTCGAAACTGTCCCTAAGTATGGAATGATGATGGTAGAAATATAACGTATGTCATCTCGTTGTCTTTATCAGGGTTCAGAGAAAAGTATCTTGTGGACAAGTCTTCGAGGAAATCCATTCATGGTAAGGTTGGTAGATATCAGGGATAGTTCTTCCTGGAGGTCTTGTTGATCTGTTGTAAGGAGAGAGGCACGGTTCTTCAGCATGTGTACAATACTAAGTTTCTGAGTGGGAGGAAGTGAAATGTAAATAACGTCCTGTATTAGTAGGTTTGTGGTAAACCGAGAGGTTGATGCCACCATTCATGAGCTTCTTAATTAAAGTGTCCAGAAATGATAATTGGTTATCTTTTTCAGGTTCTAGAGTGAATTTGATTGTGTGGTGTAAAGAGTTGATCTTGTTAAGAAAGTCTAACAGGTCTTTTTTTGTGTGGTTCCAAACAATAAAGATATCGTCCACGTATCTCCACCATACTGTGGGTTTAGGATCTGTTTGAGATAAGATTTTACTTTCAAAATCTTCCATGAAGAGATCAGCACAAGATGGAGAGGGGGGGGGGGCTACCCATTGCAAGGCCAGTCAATTGCTGATATATGGTTTTATTCCATATGAAAAAGTTTGATGTTAAACAATGACGGAACAGAGAAGTAATGTCTTGCGGGAGCAAACTTCCCAAAATGTTGATGACTTCCTCCACAGGGATGTTAGTGAATAGAGATGTAATATCCAGACTGGCAAGTAGATCCGTATTGAAGATTGAGATGTTGTTCAGTTTCTCTACAAAATGTTGCAAATTTCATATATAAGTATCCAAATTATGGATGTGTGGTTTGAGGAGGCCTGCCAGGTGTTTAGATAACAGATAAGTGGGCGAATTGATTCCATCTACAATCGGGCATAGTGGTATTCCATTTTTGTGTACTTTAGGAGCACCATATAGTCTTGGTGTTAGTGGATGCATGGATTTCAATCTTTGTTTTAAATCTATAGACCAGTTCACCAATGTGACATATTAAATAGTTGGTGTCATTGTGATTTTTTAGTGTTGGATCTGCGACTAGGACACCGTAGATTGATGTATTTACTAGTAAGCTGTTAATCTTATCTTCGTAATCACTGGTGTTTAAAATCACTGTGGAATTTCCCTTATCTGCCTTCAATATGATAATGTGTTTCTTTTTCTTCAAACTATACAATGTTCTTTTTTCCAGAGTAGTGATGTTTTTGTTAGGCATTCTGGAAGATGAGAGGATGATACTATCTTTTAATCTAATATCATCAGCTATGGGTTCCGGTAACGACGAGACTGCCTTTTCTATATTACAAATGATATCCACTTTAGGGACATGATCAGGTGTTATCGCAAAATTGAAACCTTTTTTAAGTATATTGATCTCTGGTTTTGTTAATACGTGATCCGATAAATTAAAAATAACTTTGTTGTCTGGTAGAGAAGGTTTTCACTTTAAACGTTTTGTATAAAAGATAGTTAAATTTTTTGATTTGGTTTCGTTTGGTTGTTTATTATATGCACTTGATCAATATAATCCCATAAATATCATTCCAGAGCTTTATGGTCAAGAAAATTAAACGTTTTTTTTTTTTAACAAGAACTAAGTAATGACAAAAATTCATCACACTTATTCCAAATACTTCGGGCATTAGTATACATAAACTGCAATACTCCTTTCCCCTGATAATCATACGGTGTGTGAATTAGCCCACTCTGAATCCCGTTAAAATTATGAGCACAATGATTCCCCATATCACAGTTATTATTGACCTTAGTACTATTTCCGACAACCATCATCACACCCTCCCCCATCTAATAACTCTCGTTTCCCTGGTCCAAAACTCCCATATGTTCGTTAAACAGTAACTTCTGTAAAAGCTTACTCCCGTACTTATTCAAATGCAGACCATCTTCGGCATGTAATTCTTTTCTTCCATAAAACTCCTCCCATATATCCACATATCCCACCCCTCTTTTCCTACACATCGTGGCTAACATTTCATTCATCATCAATGCCCTTCTTCTCATTTCATAACTATCATATCTGGGCAACACACTGACAATTCTAACACTCTTACTCTTAAATCTAGCAATCTCTAACATCTCCCTTAAATCACGTGCCACACGATTTATGGTGTTTCCCAAATCATTTGTCCCAACCATTAAAATCATTTCATCTACATTATTACCTCTCTTTACAGCTCTAGTTACACACTCTACCTTACCTCCCGGCCAACATTCTTTAAAGACATCTCCAGTATATATTTTACGAATCATTGAATCGCCTATTATTATTTTCTTAACCTTACCCATCACCTTAACCTTTGTCTGTCTATCCATCTCTACCAATTTCATCCTTTCCATTCTTTTATCCAACACCACAACCTCACTCTGTGCCATTTGCGGTGAGCTCCAGAGTGCCCTAAAATCTCATTACCGCACTTTCATTCTTCACTCATCACAGAATCATTCCCATTTACATGCATATTCTGGCTTATGTTTTCACATATCATTTGTTCAATTAGTTTACATTTCCTACACATAAATAAATCCTCCTTATATATATGTAGTTAAACAAAAGATGACACCATAACTTCATACCATATGTTTTTCTGAAAGCCTGAGGCATACATTAAACAAACATAGCATTTAACATTGTTTCTAAACACCATATCCTTGACTACTGGTGGACAAGAAAAAGAGATGCACTAACAGTTACTCCATTTATCAAATTTTGTGTACATTTGCTACAGTCCTTTGCACTGCTAGATGCTGGCTCTGTAATTCCTTTTGCACAATTAGTCTCATCAACATCTAAAATAGCATCCTTAGACCTGGAGGTCCTCTTTTTTTTACCATCAAGGTTTTTACCATCAATATTGTGACTAATTGCAAAAAATTGATGAGGCTAGTGATGGCATATTTTGGGTTGGTTTTCAGGAGACATGTAAAGGATTATTGGGATGTTAAGAATGACAGTGGTGAGTAGGGAGATTTTACTGGGAGAAGTTTTGAAATCCCCCCCCCCCAAAAAAAAAAAAAAGAACATGTAAGCAATGTTGAAAATAAAAGGGAAGTAAAATAAAACACTCACAGTGCACATCCTCAAAGTACATCACACAGTAATTTGGCAAGCATCTTACATTCCTTACTTAGAAGAAAATCGCTTCAACAGATTGTTCAAGATTCTTCTGAGGTCATTCACTCAAAAAGTACACTAAATGGAAATCAAGGATCCTTCACGATATTTGAAAATCATTAATTAATATGTGTAACAATCAAGACTCCTCTCCTATGCCAGCAATCACATACAGAATTTACACAACAGTGTAGAGATTGCACTTAACCTGCTTAATGATACATGCGATTAAACTGTCATTCCATTCTTTTCCATTTATAGAAATAGCGACTGATGGGAAACTTAGTTTTTTGTTGGTTTTTTACTTATGTTAAATAACCTAAAGATGCTGTCAGGCATATTGACAGTGAAACATGTTGAAGAAATGCATCTGATATTAATAAAAAAAAAAAAAATGTCGACAAGTTAAAACTTGGTTACTTATTATTCATGCAAATCTACTCATAGTGAATTACTAAAAAAGACAAAAGACTACATTGTTTGCCTTGATAAATGAATGGAACACATCTGAAAGTACTGAGTTATTGTCAGTAAATAAGTTTAAGGCCAAGTATGAGCCTCCTGCAGTGTCTAGTTCTTCATGGAGATTGAATAATATTTGATAACGATATGCAAACATTTGTGTTGTTTCTATAATATTTCATTATTGTTTGTTTGTCCCTTAGAAAAAGTATTGATTTTTTTTAAAGTTAAAATTTTTTTTTTATATGTATATTAGGATGGCACCAGAAGTAGTATTATGTGAGACGTTTCGAGACAATCTTTATGACTATAAAGCAGATATATGGAGTCTCGGAATAACTCTCATTGAATTTGCTCAGATGGATCCACCAAACCATGAACTTAGTCCAATGCGAGTTCTTTTGAAGATACAGAAATCTGATCCTCCTACCCTGGATCAGCCCTCAAAATGGTATGATTTTTAAAATAGAATCTTTTAATTATGCAAAAGTTTTTTTGGAATCAAAAGTTTCAGGGAGGGTTAACTTAAAAAAATACTTTGGATGACAGCTTCTTATGTGTGTCGAAGTGTTTTGAATATATTATTTGAAGGTTAGCAGTGGAGTGCTGAGTGTTAAATTAAACCATTGTTGAAGGAAGTCTTACCTTAAATTAATAAATAGTTTATGATACTGACCATTGAAAAGGAGGACTGGATAAGAAGTTGGTTATGTGCTAACTGGATATAATTTTATGAGGGGGTTGGAAGAATAAGGAGAGAAATAAGTAATGCTCAAAGGAAGGGAGAGAGAGAAAATGGGATATATGTTAAGAGATTAAATGGAATGTAGGAGAGGTTTGGTGAGGCATGGCTTATTAATGTTAAGTAAGCATGACACAAGGAAGTATGGAAAGAGACAACAGGTTAAATGTCTGTGGGTTGGGTGTGGGGGGGCAGGAAAGACCAAATATCTTTCCAATTCCAACCTAATATCTTCTAATCCATATAACATATATTCTCTCTCTCTGTTATTGTCTGTTCCTCTCCTATTCCTCCATACATCACTTACCAAATTTTATTATATAACCCAACCTCTTAATCCACTGCCTTCTTTCTTCATCCACCATTGTAAATTCCACCAATTAAAGGCCCCTTTAATTAAGTTTTAATTCAACACTTGGTTTGAAGCTCTGAATTAGTGGTCGGTCGCTGCTGACTTACAAATAAAAATTACTTTACTGCTCTTCTGTTCATGTCACAAACCTATTTTGCATATCCATCCCCTTGAGTTTATATCATAGCCTCCAATGTGGAGACTATTATATAAAATATGTGCCTTGTCAAAATCTAGTAGTATCATGGTATATCCATTATTAAACTCTACTGTTATCCAAAATGTGAGCATATTGCTAAAGCAAGCCATGCTTTGAACAAATCCATACTCTCTTCTATAAAAGATCAGTGCCACTTATCTACCTCTGGATATAGATCCTAAACAGTCTCTTCATTACCTTAATGACTACTTTAGAGGTATAGACTGTCTGTAATTTGTTGGCATCAGTCCTAGTTCTATAATGGTGTTATCTTGCTCTCAATTCTGCTAATTAGGAATAACCATTTTTGGGTATTGAGACCCAAGTCAAACAATGAATTAGGGATATATCAAACTCTTGTAATATCTTCATTACCTATATTTTGTTTTGTTTTTAATAATTTTCCTAGCTCCTATTTTTTGAGAGGTGTGAAAATTGGTGTTATCTTATTAATAGAGCACATAATGTGCATTCTTCTCTCCCTTAAGCTTACAACAAGAACTTCTCACTATCAAAACTTTAATTGAATTAAATAGTTACAACCCTCATAAAATTCATCAGATAATTGACTCCTGTGTTCCAACACCTAAGGACTCTTCAGCAAACCACAGGGTTCCAATCCTGTATATTTTTGGTATCTCTGAACCTGTTGGCAGAATTTTGAAGTATCACCTTATTCTCACATATTTTCTTATCAACAAAATTTCTCATCTGTTGCCATCTACAAAATTTATTACCAAATTCCTTGTGAATGTAGCTTGACATACTTTGGGCAGGTAAGCCATTTTTTTGGGGGGGGAGGGGGACAATTTATGAATATCAGTATTATAGTTGAATATGTGAGACCTCAAAATTCTGGTCTGGCACAGCATTGTATTGGCACTAAATACAGTATCTGGTGGGACAAAGCTCATCTTCTCCATAGAAGCAGTTTTTAATATGAACAACTTTTCAGAGAAAGTTGTGAAACCCTTTTACATTGACCTGAATTGGAATGATTGTCTTTCTCTCTCTCTCTCTCAAAAGTTTGGAGTATTCTTATTTTATGTAAATATCAAAAATAGTCTTAATATTATTTATTAAAATTAATTTCTAGCTCGCAGCAACCATTTTTTAATTGGTAAACCGCCTGTTGTATGTACCTTGTATTCCTGTTCTTTGATTTGCTTGTTTTTACACATTGATGATGTATTGCTGTTTTCAGTATGATATATCTGTACTTTCATTAAAGTTAATTACTGTTAACAGTAATTGACAGTAAAATGTATCACTAGCTGTACATCATGCTGGATGTATCAGGTAATGACTCAATGGAGTTGCCATGAATGCATTTAGTTCTTGGGTATGAATCTAACCTAAGTTTTATTGAGTTTATATGTACAATTCTTAATATACTTCTATAAATGTTTGGGGGAAAAAAAAAAAAAAAAAAAGAGAGAGGAGAATGGGGAAAATATGGCTATAAATATAATAATTGTATTAGGCATAACTGCTACTGATAGTTTTCTCTGAGTATTAAATAATAGTGTACATTTTTTAGGTCTAAAGAATTTAATGATTTTATCTCATTGTGCCTTAAAAAAGATCCCCAGCAGAGGCCAGATGCAGATGATTTATTAAAGGTTAGTATCATTGCCATCTGTTCCTCTCTCTCAGCATGTATGCACATATATGCTCAGTCACTCTTTGATTCCATTTATCATTAACATGTAATATTTATGTTAGATTATTTTTTTATACTTTGTAAAATCTGCTTTAGATTGTGAAGATGATATGTCATTAAATTTTGGAATATGACACACCTGTTATTATTATGTAACATTTGAAATATTATTATTACTGGGCATCTCCATGATGTCCAAAGATTTATCACAGAAAGCCCATGCTAACTCTTATCTGCACAGTTCATATCATATTTCTCTCATTCTACCCATTCGCTCACAAGCACTTATAATTATCTCTGGCAACCTGTTCCATTTGTTCACCACTATCTAACCAAAACATCGATATGTTATATATTGGAATTTTTTAGAATTTACTCTAATAAAATCTCTTCAGTAACTTATGCATTTCAGTAATATTCCCTTTTTTCTGCCTGTCGGCTAAACTTTGTAACCACAAACCTTCAGTCTATCCTCATAAGAGGCACTTCATCAACCAGGCACAATTTTGGTCACTCACCTCTGAATTCTCTCTGTTTGTTCCACATTCCTAAGAAACCCAGATGACCAAATTGGTACTCAGTAGTTCAGATGTGGTCCTGTCAAATCATTATCAAGAGCTAACCATATTCTTGCATTTCTTATCTGAATGATCTATTGAGCTATTTTGTTCACTTCAGAGGACATGCAAAATTACTAATTGAAAAACACAGAGAAATGAACACAGAAACAACATAGCTTTTATAGATTACACCAAAGAATTTGATAAAAATATCAGAGAAAAACTATGGGAAATCCTGGAAGAATATAAAATACCAAACCAACTCTTTAGAGCCTTATTTAATATATATCAAGATAATAAAATATCTTGAAAATTTAACATCAAGCTGAAAACCAATAAATAGAAGAGTACATCAGGGTTGCCCTCTCTCACCTGTTTTATTTAATATATACATAGATAAAATCATTAAAGAATGGAAGATAACTAATGAAGGAGGGTTCAAGATAAACAATTAACAACAGATTAGCTACTCTACTCTTTGCTGATGACCAAATAATCCTTTAAGCAATGAAGATGAACTACAAAAATCATTATACAGTCTAAATAAACTGATAAAAACATATGGTATGGAAATATCAACAGATAAAACCAAAAGTTCTGGCCTTCAAAGGTGCTAACCCAATAAGAAGCAAAATAGTAATAAACAACAAAATAATAGAGCAAGTAAATACATTCAAATATTTAGGATGCACAATGTCACATGAAAATGAAGCAGATATAGAACTATCAAACTTTTTAAAAGTAGCAGGCATTATAAATAAAATTTTTAAACACAATTATGTACAAATACACTCACACAAATAAGAATCTACAATACAGTAGCCTGGTTGTGAAGATATTTCATGCACAAACTTGGTTTGCTTACACTTGGATAAAGGATTAAACAAGAATATAATTTTTTGCCAAGTTTAATTTAACTTATAACAAAATGAAAAAACTTTCAAGTATCTCTGATTCAGAGTATTTTAATAATAGGTCTGGCTTTCACTGGTGGTAGCTTGTTTCCAGAGGATTAGAGAGGTTCTGCTCAGTGGCTGGTTTTTTGCCTGTCACTGAATGGAGCCACCACTGAGTTTCCTGTCCTGGAATGATTCAGGTCAGGAGTGATAAATTTAATAGTGATTCTCCAGGAGGATTACTCAGTGAGATTTAGAATGATCTTAGATCACTCAGAAACCAGTGACATGTCGAAACCAGTCTCGGCAGTGGCCCTTTCCATATTGCATTGCATTATACACATCCGAAAGGAGGTGTGCTTTTCATTATGAGATACTAACAATTGATGTGAAGTCATTAGCCTCCACATACAAATAGCCTAGTCATGAAGATACTTCATGTGCAAACTTGATTTACTTAAACTTGGATAAGGAATATAGAAGAATATAATTTCTTATCAAGTTAAACTTATCATTCGTCATCATCATCATCATGTGTATCAAGGATTTAGGCCTAGCACGGCCTGTTCCGGCCTTAGAAGTCATCGTTGAATCGTTTAAGAGGATGTCCTGGTTTTCTTTTAAATAATGGCTTGTACTTTAAGGCTTGTTTTGGTAATCTTTCTGTTTTCATTCTTTGAACGTGTTCTATCCATTTATGTTTATATTTTTTAATTTTTTCTATTACTGGTTCTTGGTTTAATTCTTTCATAATATCTTCGTTTCTTTTGTGATCAAATAGGGTATGCTTTGCAGTTTTTCTCATAAACTTCATTTCTGCTGTTGTTAATCTTTGTTTGTCTTTTAGTTTTATTGTCCAGATTTCGCTTCCATACATTAAGACCGATAGGGCTAATGTATTGTATACTTTTAGCCTGGTGTGTTTTTGAACTAGGTTTGGTTTAAATATAGAGTTAATTACACCTGTTATTTTTAAATATTTTGCAATTTTTATGTTTATATCTTTTTCATTTTCATATGTGATCATACATCCTAGGTAGTTAAATGAATTCACCTGTTCTAAGATCTTATCATTTGTGAGACTATTAAATTACAGTGTTGAATTAGTTACATTTTTATGTGTTATTTGCATATTGGAATCTTGTCAGTGTTACTTAAGAGTCAAAGTTGATTAACTTTGCTTTTTGTCAGGGAAACAGAGTGAACAGCGAAATGTCAACTACTGGGACAAACTAATTAGGCATCAGAAGAATTCAAGATAGGTACCATCAACATAACAAGTATCATAGAAAAGCAATGGAACTGGCAGAGGAACTAGAAAAATTCCACATCAACATAATTGGTAATACCAAAACAAACATCAAATTGGAGGAATTTTGTGATTTATTAGAGAAGGCTGCTGACAAAGAAAAAAAGAAAAGTTTGTCCTTGTTGGAGATCTAAGCAGTAGAACAGAAATGAAAACCAGACATATAGAAATGTTTTTGGACAACAAGAGCAAAGCTAATGATGGTAAGCACCTACTGGATTTCTTTCAGGATATTAGCTAGCCATTACCAATGCCATGTTCCAACATAATGATGTGTACAAATTCATGTGGAGAGAAGATGACAGAAATAAGTCTCGTTTCCTATAAATATGATATATTCAAGCTGGGTCAGGATACAAAAGTATACAGAGGATTTAAAATACGAAGTGATCATCCTCTAGATTTGATCAAAATACAATTGAATATCATATTCAAAAAAGTATGTAAAAAAGTTGGAGCAGCTCTCAGAAGTGAACTGTAGACTTGAACATACACATATTATTAAAAAGAGAGAGTGTGAAAACAATAATCAAATCCTGGAGACTAAAGGCAGAGTCTGAAGTTGTCTACAAGGATCTTGTCTACTAGAATTCCATGATGGACTGAGGAAGTCAGAGGGAAAAAAAAGCATATCAAAAGATCCTAGCAAATAAGATTGCATATGCCCTAAGAGAATATAGAGAAAAATATAAAAAAAGCAAAGCAGTGTGTGTAAAAGTAGCTAAACATACGTTTTGGGAAAACTTTGATAAGAACATTGAAGAGGAATATCAGGAATGTAACAAAATATCCTGCAGACTGTTCTGTAGAAGCTAAGAGATGGAGGAAAGAATTTGGTAAAAGGATTTGCATGACAGGTGACATGAAAACTGAAGATGAAGATATTCTAGTTGTCTGAGGTAATTATTTTGAATGATTGCTAAAACAAGAAGTGGTGAAACAGTGGCCAAAAACATTTAAGAGCAATGCAGTTTTTTCCCTACCTATAGTACATATTAATACTATAGGTAGGAAAAAAAAATCACCAGAAACCTCAGATATGGAAATGCAGCTAAAATAAATGATATTCAACCAGAAATCAAATATGGAGGTATAAAAATTTTATAGTGACTGCGACTTTTTTTATGATTGGTATAGAACTCTCATAGTGCCAATCTTTGAGAAGGAAAAAAAAAAAGCGAGAAATAACAGAAATTTTTCTTGTAAGTGTTCCTCAGTAGAGAAATTCCTAGGAAAGTGAAAAATTGTAAGAGGGAAATTTAGAGAAGAACAAACTAAGTTTGGGACAAATAGGAGTTGTCAGGATCAGATTTAAGACAAATATTTGAGAAATCACATGATATATTACAGAAAGTATTTGAGTTTTATAGATCTGGAAAAGGCATATAACAAGGTTCCAAGAAAAAAGGTTTTCAGAATACACCAATTTATACAAGTCTGTATTTGAGTTGTTAGTCAGCAGTTATAATTGAAAGAGGAACAGGAAGATTGATGTAAAATCAGGTGTGAATCATGGGTGTACACTATCTTCATTGCTATTCATCATGTGTATGGATCACATTACAAAGGAATGTGGCATAAAACCTGTATCAAAGTTGGAAATGTTAATATAATTTCTTTATGGATAATTTATATTCTTAAATTTGCCTTTTTTGTTGACTATAATGTATCTACTCTTCATCTAACAGACAGTGGGTTTAATTCCCACTGTGGATATGGATGTTTGCTCATCTTTTAGATAGAAGATGAATATCATTATTCTGTGTTACACCGCCACTATTTTTCTTATTGGAAAAAGTTTCATGTTTGGTTTCTAGAGTTTCCGGACATTGAAAGAAATCAGTAATAATAAGCAAATGATAAATAAAATTCCTTAGTCCACTCACAATTAGCCACTAAAGTTTCTCAACTTTTTGTGGATGGAAGATACATAAAAAAAAAAAAAAAACATAAATAAATAAATTCAGTACAAGTTATTGGGATTTTCTTGAATACACATAAAAAACACAAGGAATAAGTAATACTGTTTATTTAAGGACAGTGACCTGTAATATTCAGACCTATTTCAGTCTGAATATTACAGGCTATCTTCAGTGACAAACAATATATGCTTTGAAAAGGTAAGAGTATTGCAATGTTATGCATAAAACAACACAACAGTATAACAGAGGAAATATTGATAATTCATTAGCTCTGTTAAAAAAAATAATAAAAAATAAAATAAAAATTACTGATGTGTGATTAGAATGTGACTTTCCCATATCTTAGAGATAGGCAGTTGTTCCGATTTAAATTTGGACAGTGAAGTAAAGCCTCAGCACTTTCTTTGAGCAAATGTTCAAATTTATACCAACATCCTATGGCCTGTAAGTGTGTTTCATACCATAGGATGTTGTGGTGTGTATCTATTTCATGCTGTGCCAAGCCAGACTTTGATGATAATAAAGAACTATAAAAGCAGGTATTTTTTGATGCTGGTATGGCAGGAAAAAGACCCAGGTGAAGGCTCATGTCTAGGTGGATTCATGCAGTTAGAGTTTCTTAGAAGAGAACAAAATTAAAGGTCTCATACAATATTAGAGTCCTGACAGAAAACAGATTAATTTGGAAGAAAAGTATAATAAGAAATTAGCAATAATGCATACTTTCAAGTTGTATTGTCATAGTATCCTATACATAGTATCTCCTTGAAAGTACATGTATATCAGGAATTTGATGTTCTCACTAAGTTATGAAGGATTGTTTTGCTGTTTAGTGCAGTTGCTAAATAATGCAAATGTTTTTTGTTTTTTTTTCCTAGTTATGGTTTTCCATCAAACACCTGACATGTGGAAAGGCAGCTGGAGTAGATGATATTTGATCAGAAATACTCAAATATAAAGGTATAAAAATAAAAATAAAAAATAGCTGCACTGTATAATTCAGAAGGCTGAATATTCTGAATGTTTGAAATATAGCTCTCAATAGTACCCAACTATTAAAAGCAGATAGGGAATGAGTTTGGGAATTATAGAGGATTTTTTGTGCTGAATGTTCCTGATAGGATTTATGCAAAGAAAAAATTGTGGAAGGGAAACTTGGAGACTAACAAGCTGAATTCAGGCAAGTCTTTCCAGCCTAGTTGGCTAGGTGGTTACCAAATGCTCTCCAACCAACAGGCTAAGGTTTGAATCCATTCAATCTTGTCATGAATGTTTGTAATTGGCTCTTGATGGGAGATGAATTTGATTGCCTAGTATGAGATGACTGCTCTGCTTATTACAGGCCTGAAGTGGCTTGAAATAAGTTCATAGTACAAAATATATATAAACTTATTAAAATAGAAAAAAGAAATCTTTAGCTCACCCATTGTATAATGTACTATAGGTTTGCACTCTTTCGTGGGTGGGAATTGCATAAAAGTTTCAGGATCAGATTTTCACTTTAAGATAAATCATTGAGAAATCATGAGAACCTAACAAAGATCTGAATTTCAGTTTTGTAGATCTGGAAAAGGCATGTGACAAGGCATCAACAGAAATTATATTGTATTCAAAACATCATCATCATCAAATTCCTGCCGTGTACCCTCAAGGGGTGTACAGGATATGATAGTACTACATGAAAAAAATTACATCATTACTAACTTCCTATCTACAATTTTCCTCCAAATCAGTCTGTTACTTGTGAAGAATCCAACATTATCAGATCTTATATTTCTATCGTCTAAGGCACTTTGTACAGTATTAATCCACCTATATCTTGGCCTTCCTCAAGATCGTTTTGCTGCCAACCTGGCAGAGAACACTACACTTGTTTTGCTAATCTTTTTTTGCCCATTCTGTTTAAGTGACCACCACCTGACCATAGCTCTGCTAACGCATTCCTGGATGCTGACAATGTCAAGTTCTTTCCTAATATCCTCATTTTTAATATGATATTGCTTTCAATATCATATTAAACCTGTTCACCTGTTCATGCCTATAATCTTTCTCAGGACTCTCATATCTGCGGTCTCTAGTCTTTGGTCAAGTGTTTTACTTCTGACCCAGCTCTCAGATCCATAAGTTAAAACTGGTTTGAACACTGTCATGTATACAGCTAATTTAGTGTTCCGACTAATTTCTCTCTTATTCCATATGAATTTATTCAATTCACCATACCAGCTTTGCTGATTCTGTTGTCTATTTTTATATTTAATTTACCATCTTCACTAAAAATCGTGCCTAAGTAGCTAAAGTGTTTTACTTGTTCCACAGGTTCTCCATTCACAACACAGTTGACATTTTCAATGATTCTGCCTATTTTCATAGTCTTTGTCTTTTTATTGCTGACCTTCATACCATATCTATTACAACAGTTATTCAATTTAGTCAGAGAATCTTGAAGACTTGTAGCGGATTTATTTAGAAGTATAACATCGCCCACATAAAGCAAAGAGCTGAGATTAACATCTCCAATTTTGAGATCATGTTTAATGCTATTTTCCTTCATAATGTGATCCATATAGACAATGAATAACAGAGGGGATAATGTACATCCTTGTCTCACACCAGATTTAACATTAAACCATCTTCCTGTACTTCCTTCAATTCTAACTGCTGACTTACAACTCAAATAAAGACTAAGTATTGCTTGATATAATGCCCCATTGACACCATATAACTGTAGCGTATTGAATAGCTTCTCTCTTGGCATCTTGTCATATGCCTTTTCCAAATTGACAAAACTTAAATACAGATCTTTGTTATATTCCCATGCTTTCTCGACTATTTGTCGTAAAGTGAAGATCTGATCCTGATAGCCTCTATTTGGCCTGAATCCAGCTTGTTCTTCACCCAGCTTTTCTTCCACAATTCTTCTCAATCGTTTCTCAAGTATATTTGCATAGATCTTGCCAGGAACACGCAGTAGGAAAATACCTCTGTAATTCTCACATTCAGTTTTATTTTCCTTTTTATATATGGGTACTATGAGAGCTCTACTCCAATCATTGGGAATTTTTCCCTTTATCCAGGCTTTCTGAACTATGCAGTGCAGGCACTGTAAGACTTTTATACCACCATACTTCAGCATTTCTGGTCAAATATCATCTACTCCTGCTGCCTTTCCACATTTAAGCATTTTAAGCAAAATAAAAAATGATGGTATTCAAAACCCTACAATTATATTATGTAAATGGAACATTACAGTAAGATGATTTGATGTGAAATCAGGTGAGACGCAAGGGTGCTCTCTCCACAGTTATTTATTATTGGTATGGATTTATATTAATAATTCAGTTATTCATCATTGTGAAAGAAAGTGTATTCTCTGCACTCATTGAGGTGACATATCAGGAATTGATAAGTTATGGTTAAAACACTTGATATATTTAATTATCGTTTCCTAACATGGTTCTTGTTCTCTTCAAAACCAAAATATATTCATTAAAGAATGTATTTTTGGTTTTGTCTCTGTCATCTGATACAGAATCATAATTCCCTTTGCATTTGAGTTCTTCAGAAACATTGAGTCACTGAAATACTTTTGATATGGAAACATAATTATCAATCAAACTCTTACCATCTTGTATCCTTCACTGAACTTGAAATGCTGCAGTATTATGACCTGTGATAGGTAGTATATCTTGTAGTACTGATGACTTCTCAGTTATTATAATTAAAAATACAAAGAGCAAATTAAGTGCCTCTCACTGTACTCTATTAATTCATTGAAAAATAGCATGGAATCTGCTCAAATGTTATTAAGTGTAGTTTACAGGCTGATAGTTTTCTGTCGTCTTCCTGTTTTATCAGTGTATCTAGGAACAGTAACCATTTTACTCTTTTTTATTAATAAATTTTATCCTTGAAATGGAGATGATTTTGTTCAGAAATATCTTAGATTCCTCAGTAGAATAAAGCCAAACCAAAATGCATTATCATTTTACGTCCATTTAAGACTCAGGGTATTAGAATCATGCCTCAAAAGGTTTCGTCATCATCATATTCCTGATGTGCACTCCTCAAAGAGTGTACAGGATACTATGTTAGTACTAGAAAAAAAAATAATAAAAGTTTACATTATTACTAATTTCCTGTCAACAGTTTTATTCCAAATTAGTATATGATTTAATCAGGACTCCAGTATTGTCAGATCTTATATTTCAGTATATTAAAACTTGTCAAGAAATTATGTTCTTGTTTTAATCCTATACTTAAGCATATGCATGAAGTAACTTCATGACTAGTTGACTTTCACACAGAAGCTGCTGACTAGTCTGGGAAGAGGTCACTACCCAGACCAGTTTCAGCCTATAATGAGGTCTTTGATATCATGATATTATACTTATCTAATCTTGGGTCTGACTCCCACTGATGAGACCTCAATAAAGGTTGAAACCAATCTGCGTAGTGATCCCTTTCCATAATATTTTTGCATTATGGGAAGAACAATTTTTGTATAGTAGACTAGTCATGAAGTTACTTGATGCTTATGCTTGGATATAGGATTAACGCAAGAATCTAATTTCTTGTCGAGTATATATACATTGTAACCGAGTGGGAAACTTTCCACTTATGTTTTGGGCATTGTTTTTTCCAGTCATACCGTCAAACACCTGGTTTGCTAATCTTTCCTCTCCCATTCTATTTATTGATCATATCACCTGAGATTAGTGTTGCTCACATATTCCTGAATGCTAGCAGTGTCAGGCTCCTCCCTGCTGTTACCATTTTTAATATGGTGATGCAATTGATGTTATCTGTTTCCTTCCTCAGTTTTTCTCAGAATTCTTATATCTGTGGTCTCTAGTCTTTGAACAGTAGGTTTCATGAAGCATAAAAATAATGGGATGGATGCAATTACTGACTTCCTGTAAATGGAAAACCTACATTTACTGATAGTTTGTGTGCCATCAGTCACAGAAATGCAAAGGGGTTAAGACAAGACTTTTGTCCACAATGTACATCTTGCTTGCTCTTCTGATAACTCACTCAGAAAAGACGTTCTTTACATTAATAATATCATATGTAATGTTTAAGGCCTTTCAAAAATACAACATATGGTCACAAATCACTATTCTTTCTGATGTTCAGACAATACCACATTCTTTACATAAAAATGAACACACATTCTTTGTACATCTTCAGAAAGGATTTCCAAGGTGATGAGACCTCAATATTATAGATGAACTCCACCTCTGTTCCTCTACCTTAATGTTAGAACCCTATCATTAAGCTATCAATACTATTGATACTTCTGGAACCTAGGAATCCCTCAAAATTGGCATCTTTTCAGAACTCCATCCCCCCCTCCCCCTTTCTAGTTTATAATGACCTGTTTTAAAAAGTCCTCTCTCACATGCATATTCTGAAAGCAAGGTGACCACCTTTTTTTTTTTCCCCTCCTCTTCTTAGCTTGGCTTTTCTTGTGTGTGTTTCACATCTTACATGCTTCAAGATATCTTTGCCAACAGTATGATCCTTCACTTCCTTTCATGTTTTTTTTGTGCCATTTTTAAGCATGTTTGACTGAAGTCCTAAACATCTATTAAATTTGTTTTGTCCATTTTTTCTCCCCATCCATACATACAATAATATCTGAACTCTGATTGGATAGAATTTATTATTGAAATTCATTACTTAGAATCTTCATGAAAAAGTTGGGATAAATTGAAAATATCTCAGTTTTTCATTTCACTTGGATCATATGTAGGTGTCTAAAATGATATAATACAAATTATATTTTGATATCTCCACTTTGTCTGAGCGGGAAATTAATAAAATTTGGAATTTAGGACTAGAATATGTGCATGTGATTCACTTTTATTGACAAACTGATTCAGACTAATAGTAATAATTTTGTACTCGCTAGATAAAATTCAGTGAATTTTGGTATTTATGATTTCCATTAAAAATTAAATCATTTTAAGTTTTGGTTTTAGTGAGATCATTTTTTTCCTTTATTTTTGTTTTTATTGGTTTCCTGTATATATGGTCTTCATATGGTTTATTCAGTTATCAGTTCCCTTCTTCTGAGCTGTTCCTTTAGATTATGCTCTTCTTTCATTTTCTGTCCATGCTTCTATAGATAATTTCTGTGTTGTAATCTACTGCAGCTTTTATTGCGTTGGATTACATCTCCATGAGTGAACATGATGATGATATATATGGGGGGGGGGGGATGGAAAGTTCTGATAAACACTTAGAATTAAAATGATATTAAAGCAACTGATATTACCACAAAAAAGAAAAAGAACATTATTACAAATACAAAAAAAGTTAGTTATTGCAAATACAAATGTAATATCGTTTTTGTTTCTAGGTGTTTATTAGAATTTTCCAGACTCCCTCTCATTTGATACTAATGTATCAAATGAGAACAAAAGACTGTTCTCATTTGATACATTAGTATTAATTACCCTGGTGGGCTAAGGATTAGATAATCCAAAAATTGTGATCTAGAGACTAAACATGGTACTTTATAAACGATCGCTACCTTCTGTAAGCAGGTAATGATCGTTTATATACTTTTCCAACCCTATTTTCCTTAGTTACAGTCCTATATGACTGATCTACCTACCTTAAGATAAACTCAGCCAAAAGTGAGTGGCGAATAGGCAACCCCCAAATGGAGTGGAAAACAAATGTTCATAGTAAGCAAAGGGTGTAGGCTGATTGACAAGTGATATTTCAGTGTAACAAGCAAGGGGAAGTGTAATAATGATATGATATTTCAGTGTTGCACTGAACTCACTCTTGCTTCGTGTGTACAAATATGGAGTTCCAGAGCAGAGTTCCTGTTATCAAACATTTGTTCAGCTACGCATGTGGTCTTTGTGCACAGGTTTCTTACATTCAGAAATTAGGTAGTATCATTGTATGGAGGGCATGTTTATCAAGTTCTCTATTGCATATACCGACTTGTGTGGTGGTGTGACCTACTGGCAGCTCATAGCAAACCATGTAAACTTGTAATATGTTACACCTCTTCTCAATCAGAGACAGTCTCCTAGAACTATAATGTGTCATGACATTGGGTTTGAAAAATTAATAAAGGATATCATTTTTAATGACTGGCCAATTTGCCAACCTCCCATGTACACACATGGTTGGTTCTGGAACATGCTGTGAGATGTGTAGGAGATACACCATCTTCCATTGAGAGACTCTCAGACATCATGGTATATATCCACACTAAGATCATTAGTTATCTAGTGGAATCAGTGTCGCATTAGTTGCAGGCCTTTATCATTGTAAAAGGGAGCTCATATGATATTAGTGCAGCAGGCATAATTCAGTGTTATGCAAGTATATGTTGGAGCTAAAATATCTAATAGTAATTTACTTCTCATAGATTAGGTTTTGAGAGTAATAAATAATGAAATAAGTGAAGGAAAGAGATTCATATTCTTTGACATAATTTAAAACTTTGCTTCTAAAGTAAGGCATGGCTTAGTGTAGTATTTGTAATTAGAAAATGAGATAATCAAAACCAAATTCTCCTACAAACATGCTATTTAATATAAAAATTGTTATTTAAATTGTTTTTTATTTAAATTCAAGAAACTGTTTATAATTAAAGAAAATTTCTTTGATAAAAAATAATTCACATCCATCATCCATTTATTCATTGCACATCAGCAGATGTCATATGGTCACTCAGATGCTCGGTGACGTGCCACACCAGTTCTCGTCAGTGGTCTGTTATGTGCTTTTTGTATGCTTATCTGGAGGCTTCACCTCTCTGAAGATCAGTCACTACACCATCTATCCATCTCATTCATTAAAGGAAAATATATTAAGATAAGTTATGTTGCTTTTGCTATTGGCCAAGATCATGTTAAGAAACTTATACCCATCTTATATGTGAATCCCACCCACAAAAGACTGTTCTCATTTGATACATTAGTATTAATTACCCTGGTGGGCTAAGGATTAGATAATCCAAAAATTGTGATCTAGAGACTAAACATGGTACTTTATAAAGACACATCAGACCTCGCATTTCACAGTGAGATTCATCTATCACCAATAATTGGATCATGTTTTAACTATATCATGTAGTCTTGTATAATTGAATGATATCTTCTCCCAATTTCATGCATTGATTCATTTTTTTTTAAAATAAAAATCAGTAATAAATATTTTAGGGTGTGGAAGTGGCATTTGCTTCTCTAGCACTAGACTGAAAGAAAGAAAGACCATTCTAAGTTTCAAATGTATTTGCTAACTAGAAAAACATTTTTAGGCCTTTTTTTTCAACTGGTTGGCATGCACAAGGGGATTTTGTCCAGGAAACTCAAGATTTTAAACCCTTCAAATCAAGATAGACTATAGAACTCACACCATTTCAGGCAATAATATATTTTAGAAACCACAATATGGCAGAAATTGTTTGCCATACACTCTTTCCTGAATGCATTTGGATCACAAATAGTCTTGGATCAACTATCCGTGATGACTTAAGGATAGAGTTTGGGCATCAGTCTTCAAAAAAAGTTAGGATTAACAGCCTCACATAGTTCTTTTGGAGAATAAAAGGCATTAACAGATTATTATTAGTAAATATTTGAACTCTTCTATAGTCCAATTATGAGTGTGTGCAGAATTTACGAAAATTTCACATAAGATAATAATCAGTTCTCAATAGGAATTCTTTAGCAGATTTACGCTTTTTGATGCCTGTGTAGCTCAATGGAAGTGGTGCGTGTGCATCAACAGTGTGGGCTACCTGAAGAATGACCTAAGTTCAATTCTGGTCACTGACTAGAGGAACATTTTTTTGACCAATTCCCGAGTTAGTCAATTCTGGTACAGGCAAACGGATTTTTCTCCTTGAAACTTGGGTTTTTCATATAGAACCCACACTATATCAGACAATATAATGTTAGGATTAGGGACCATGAGATGACAGCACTTGTCAGCTGCCTTTTTTTTAATGTTGCTCTCAACTATGGAAGTTATTTGCAAACCTATAGTACATTATTGTACCATGGATGGCTAAGGATTTTTTTTTTTCATTTTTTATCAATCTATATATATATATGTATATAATTTATTTATTTGTATTTGTAATTTATTATTTTTTTTCAGAAACCCTGCTGTACAGACCAAATATGGAACTTTTTCAAGCCACTTCTAGCTTCCAATAAGCAGGGCAATGGTTTAACACCAGGCCATGAAATTCATCTACTACCTAAAAATGTTGCCTGAATACATATCTTATAGCATTGTGTAGGAGTATTTCACATATTTCAGTTGTTTTTGTCTCGATCAGGAATTATGTCAGGATGATGCTCCTTCAATTTATCTGCCATTTCCACTTTTTTTTTTTTTCCCCCACTGAAAGGTTTACATTGTCAGTCTTCATTTCTTTTGGGTTTCAGTTTATTCTTCTAATTGACTTTTCACTGTTCTTTCAGCTTCCCTGAAGAAAACACTACCTCGTTTAACTGGGAACTACTCCAGCTGGCATGATGTTTTGTCATGTTGCACGATCATTTTGTTTTGGTATACAGAATATAGTTTGCATTATCTAATTCCCAAATTGCAGCCTATTATTATTATTATTATTATTATTATTACGGGTATCTCCATGGAGTCAGTAGACTCATCGCGGGAGACCCAAACTAGCAAAACAATATCTGTCATATCTCTTCTTGAATTCATTTACAGATGAAGAGCTCACAACAAAGTCAGGCAATGAATTCCACTCATTCACCACCCTCCAGGCAAAAAACCTTGTTCTGACACCTTTGTTAACCACACTCTTCTTTAATTTCCAGAGATGACCTCTTGTTCTTCCATCACTATCACACAGCTGAAACATTTCCCCTGCATCAATCCTATAAAAACCTTTTAGTAATTTGAATGTTTCTATCATATCCCCTCTTCTTCGCCTATCAACCAATCTCTGCAATCCACAAGCTCTCAATCTATCAACGTAGGGAACATTTTTTATATCACTCACCAACTTGGTCACTCTTCTCTGAACCCTCTCCACAGCCTCCTCATCTCCAAGGAATCCAGGTGACCAGACCTGAGCACAGTAATCCAAATGTGGAAGTATCAATGCTTTATAAAGGGGAATAATAACCTCTTTATCTCTGGATGTCAGTGTGTTCCTCAACAACCAAGTAATCCTATGTGCAATCTTGGACACCTTAGCAATGTGTCCTCTGAACTTCATCTCCTTATCTACCAATACCCCTAAGTCCCTAGCCTCATCAATCTCTTGGAGTACCTTTCCATCTATGTAGTACACAGCTGGCAATCTTTTAATCCCAAAATGCAAGACTTTACACTTTTCCACATTGAACTGACATCCATTTTCTTTTGCCCATTTTACCAGCTTATTTAAATCCTCCTGCAAACTTTCAACATCAGCTTGATTTTTTATTGCACTACACAACTTTGCATCATCAGCAAACAACTGAATATCTCCCTTTAAGCCGTTTCCTATATCATTTATATACAAATTAAACAACATTGGCCCAAGCACAGAGCCCTGAGGCACACCACTGGTCACCTGCCTCATTCTGGACTCAGCTCCTCCATACACCACCTTATGGTATCTCTCCCTGTTCACTAACCTAATAAACTGGGCACCCACAAGAAGCTATGGATTGGGCATAAAATCAGAAGCACTGTTTGTGTTCATATTTTGCTCTTTTCTATTCTTTTTAAAAGTATTTCATTTTATAGCATCCATTTATCGCTCACTCTCCAGACAGTAAACCTACAAGATTAATAAGCGAATATAAAGCAGAGGAGTTGAACGTTTCATCCCTATTATCTAGCCTTGACTCCTAAGTGACTCCTCTTAATTTCATATATGTGCACAGCACATTGCTAAGTAAGAAGGACTGGCTGATCAGAATTTGTCCAGTCTGCAGCTGCTCACAGCCTGGCAAAATCTACTTGCCATGGGCTAGCATATTTGTTGACCCTGGTTATAACTGATAGTGTATGTCAATTATAACACTATTTTATTTTGGGCATACAGGGTGTGTAGTTGTTACAGACTTCTTGAGCATAAAAAAGATACATTAGAATCCTTGCTTGCTTTATGTTTTTTGTTTGAACAGACTTCTTCCTATCTGTGTTGTGTAAAATTTTATTTAAATAACATATTTTTTGTTGTAATCCCCATTATAAATATTGAACTATTTGTGTTCATATTTTGCTCTTTTCTAATCTTTTTAAGAGTATTTTATTTTGTAGCATCCATTTATCGCTCACTCTCCAGACAGTAAACCACTACAAGATCTAATAAGCGAATATAAAGCAGAGGTTGTAGAAGAAGTAACTGAAGTTGCTGATGCAGAATTGAATGATGTGAGTAGGTCTTAAATATAACATTGCTAACTAGGAGACTTTCATTAATAACTTCTTTCATAATTATTATAATAAAATTAGTTTAATCCTTTGAAATTTGAAGCACCAAAGAAATTTTTCATCATAATTATTATGTTTGAAAAAATCTTAATGCTTTAGCAATATAGGAATATAGGAAGTTTATTTTTTATAGGAAGTTAAAGTTTATTTTAATTTATATTCCTGTATACATTGAATTCCTTAAGTTATTTAGTAATCAGGATATATTTTGCATGAAGAATTGCAAATGAAAAGGCTTTGCGCAAGATGGGTGCCACACTTGCTCACAGCAGATCAAAAATGCACTTGCATGAAAATATCTGAACACTGCTTGGAGTGTTTTAACAAGAATAAAACTGATTTTGTGTGCCGGTTGTTCAGCACCAAAGAAGACAAATTCGGTTCCATCAGCAGGAAAGGTCATGGCATCGGCATTTTGTTTATTAATTATCTTGAAAAGGGTAAAACAATAACAGGAGAATATTATTCCGATCTTTTAACCAGACTAGATGAAAAAAATTCATGAGAAAAGACCCAGTTTGCACAAGAAAAAATCATCTTTCATTAGAACAATGCACCTGTCCACAAAGGTGTTCTGGCAATGGGAAAATTAAGGGATCAGCACTAGGGATCTGAACTATTGTTGGAATATCCACCCTATTCCCCAGCTTTGGCTCCCTCTGACTTCTCTCTCTTCCTAGAACTAAAACTCTTCCTTGCTGGCCAGCATTTTTCTTCAAATTAGAGGGGTATTTTGCAGATCTTACTGAGAACCACTACAGGGACAGGATAATGGTGCTGGAGCATCACTGGAATAAATGTATTTGTCTTAAGGGAGATTATGTTGAAAAATAAAAATTTTGAAATTATAAATTCATTTTTTCATTGTTAGGCCGAGAACCTTTTAGACCACCCTCGTATATAAGCAGACAAGTGGGATGTCCTTTCAACATCATTAAATGTTCATGTTTTGCATTTTGGATCTGGGAAATGTGGTGCTATTTGTCATATTTGAGGCTTTGTATTACAGGAGGTCGAGGAAGTGAAGGATCTTTGGATATTGCTGGATAGAGAATTGGAGTTCAAAGGACATTTTGCAAACTTGATAAAAACAGCACAAAGAAATGCCAGTATACTAAGAAGAACTTTGTCAGACATACAAAAATATTTTGGAAAAATTTGGAGAAAAGAGAAAAGCTAATAATAATGGCAAATACCTGTTGGATTTCTGCTCAGGACATGGACTGCTTATTACTAACACCATGTTCCAACATAAAAATGTGCACAAATTCACATGGAGAGAAGAGGCAAGGAATAAGAAAAGTCTCATTGACTATGTTATTGTTGATAGTGATGTTTTCTCCCTGGTGCAGGACACAAGAGTGTACAGAGGATTTGAAATTGGAAGCGATCACTATTTAGTCTTGAGCAGGATAAAATTGAATTTCATATTGAAAAGAATAACATGTAAGAAACCTTTAAAGTGAATAAAAATTAAGCAGCTCTCAGATGTGAACTGTAGACTAAAAATACACAAAGATTATTGAAGAAAAAATGAAAGAGTTTGAGAATAGGAACCAAATCTTGGAGATTCAGTGGCAAGCCTTGAAGAAATCCCTGATTGATTCAGCCAGAGAGGCATGTGGTGAGGTTGTCTGCAAAGAAAAAAAATCAGAACTCCCTGGTGGACACAGGAAGTTAAAGAGGCAGTGAAGTAAAAGAAGAAAGCATATCAAAAGTTCCTAGCAAATAGGTCAGCTTGTGTCAGCTAAGAGTTTTGGTCATCCTGTTTATGGATGACCAAAACTCTTACAGAATACAGGGACAAATGTAAGAAAGAAACACTGTGTAAAACTAGCTAAACAAAAGTCATGGGAGGACTTTGTTAAGAACATAGAAAATAAATATCAAGAAGGTGGCAAAATATTCTGGACGTTGAAGAAGAAGCTTCGGAATGGAGGAAAGAGTGCTGTAAAAGGAGTTAGAGATGATAAACGTGACATGAAAATGGGAGAAAAAGATGTTCTTAAAGTATGGAGTAATTACTTCGAAAAATAGCTAAATGAAACAAGCAGTGATAGCACAGTGGTAAAAAACACTCAACAGGCATACAGTCAGGAATGCATATCCATACTTGAAGTAGAAAAAGCCATCAAAGGCTTGAAATCTGGAAAGACAGCAGGAGTGGATGATATTCGACCAGAATTGCTGAAGTATGGTGGTATAAAAGTCTTACAGTGCATAGTTCTGCATAGTTCAGAAGACCTGGACAGAGGGACGAATTTCTGATGATTGGATTAGAGCTCTCATAGTACCATATATAAAAAAGGGAAATAAAACTGAATGTGAGAATTACGGAGGTATTTCCCTATTGAGTGTTCCTGGTAAGAATTATGCAAGTGTACTTGAGAAACAGTTAAGAAGAATTGTGGAAGAAAAGCTTGGTGAAGAACAAGCTGGATTCAGGCCAAATAGAGGCTGTCAGGATCAGATCTTCACTTTACGACAAATAGTTGAGAAATCATAATAATATAAAAAAAATTTGTATTTAAGTTTTGTCGATCTGGAAAAGGCATATGACAAGGTGCCAAGAGAGAAACTGTTCAATATGCTACAGTTATATGGTGTCAATGGGGCATTATATCAAGCAATACTTAGTCTGTATTTGAGTTGTAAGTCAGCAGTTAGAATTGAAGGAAGTACAGGAAGATGGTTTAATGTTAAATCTGGTGTGAGACAAGGATGTACATTACTCCCTCTGTTATTCATTATCTATATGGATCACATTTTGAAGGAAAGTGCTATTAAACATGATATCAGAATTGGAAATGTTAATCTCAGCTCTTTGCTTTATGCAGACGATGTTATACTTTGTCTGCATAATGCGATGTAGACGATGTTAAATAAATCTGCTACAAGTCTGCAAGATTCCCTTACTAAATTGAATAACTGTTGTAATAGATATGGTATGAAGGTAAGCAGTAACAAGACAAAGACAATGGAAATAGGCAGAAGTATTGAAAAGATCAACTGCATTGTGAATGGAGAACCTATAGAACAAGTAAAACATTTCAGCTACTTAGGCACGATTTTTAGTGAAGATGGTAAATTAAATATGGAAACAGACAACAGAATCAACAAAGCTGGTATGGTAGGAAGTCAATTGAATAAATTCATATGGAATAAAAGAGAAATTAGTCAGAACACTAAAATTAGCTGTATACAAGACAGTGTTCAAACCAGTTTTAACTTATGGATCTGAGAGCTGGGTCAGAAGTAAAACACTTGACCAAAGACTAGACACCTGAGAAAGATTAGAGGCATGAACAGATGGCATCAATGGCAATATCATATTAAAAACGAAGATATTAGGAAAGAACTTGACATTGTCAGCCTCCAGGAATGCATTTAGCAGAGCTAATCTCAGGTGGTGTGGTCACTTAAACAGAATGGGCAAGGAAAGATTAGCAAAACAAATGTTCTCTGCCAGGTTGGCAGCAAAACGACCCAGAGGAAGACCAAGATATAGGTGGATTGATACGGTACAAAGTGCCTTAGATGATAGAAATACAAGATCTGATAATGTTGGAGTCTTGACAAGTAACAGACTGATTTGGAGGGAAGTTGTAGATAGGAAGTTAGTAATGTAAATTTTTCATGTAGTACTATCATATCGTGTACAGCCCTTGAGGGTAAATGGCAGGAATTTGATGATGATGATAAGAAGAACATTTATTTATTTATTTATGCTTATGGCTTCATTAAACTGGTAAGTGAAAAGTACACTCACAAATTCCAGAAACAAATGATGAAAATCTTAACATATAAAAGTTCATTACATAAAAGGCACAACCTGCTTTCTAAGTCTTTCCTTTTTTTTTTTTTTTTTTTAAATATAAAGCAAAAGTAACTTGTCATAATTAAGCCAGGGATAATTATCGTCCTGCTGTACCAAGTATGACAAGGCTTCATGTTCTCACAACACTTCACAACATAAAAGTAGCTGTATCCGAGGTTTAAGTAGAGAGCAGTTGTATCTTGTGTGAGAAAACTTGATCCATTAGAGGAGGCCCATTTCGCACTGTATCATCATCTTCTAACATGAAGAGGAGTTCTGCTGATACTATGACGAGGACTATGAGAGTAACTACGAGAATAACATCTTTGTGGTGAGACGGGACAGTGATCTTCTGTTTCCTCCATAACCACCACCACCATCATACCAACTACAGGTCAAGGTCCAGGCTGGAAAGCCAATTCAAGGCCTCATCCGTAACCTTGTGGATGTGCTGTAGGCCACCACTGTGAAATTGGCACCTTGGGCAGTCATACACAATATGAGTAATCATCTGAGCCATTGGAGAACAATCACAATAAGGGTGATCTGACAGCCCTGATTTATGTAGAAGATAGCCACATCTGCCCTGACTAGTTCTGATCCTGTTTATGGATGACCAAATCTTCCTAGGAAGATCAAAACCAGGCTGCGGAGTACAGGGATCTTCTACCAGGAAGCCGTTTGTTGGGAGATTGTTGGACCAGTATTCTCTCCAGATGTCAGATATTGATGGCAGCGCAGCTGAAGAGAGTTCGTCCATGGACCAGAGTGGTTTTCTAGATTTGAGGCGAAGACTAGGTGGGTTTATAAGAGTCTGGTGTAGGGGTAGGAGTGGGTTGCTCATTGCTTTATTAAATTCCTTAATCGAGGCTTGTCTTCTCCATATGTGTGGTGGAGCAATGTTAGATAGAACAGGCAGCCAGGAGAGAGGGGTGCTTCTCACTGTCACACTAATTGTGCACATGGTAGAGTTCAGCTGGGTGTCTATAATGTTAGTGTGTGTGCTTCTTTCCCAGAAAGGGGCACAATATTCTACTGCAGAGAATGCGAAGGCTAGTGCAGATGACCTTAGGACTTCTGCACCACAACCCCAGGTTGTTCCAGCAAGCCTTGAAATGATGTTATTTCTGGTTTTAATTTTATTGGAGAGGTTGATGATGCGCCTTTTATAGGTTAGACTTCTGTTCAGGCTCGCTCCAAAGTATTTTGGGTGAGACACATGTTCTACCATTTTTCCACAAAAGGAAAGGTTGAATTGTCGATTTGCCTCTGCATTGTACAGGTGAAATACTGAGGCACTGTTTTCGTTGGATTTGGCTTCAAGTACCACTTGCTTGAAGTACTCTTCCAGGGTGTTCAGGTCTGTATTCAAGGTTGATTCTAAGTTGGTAAAGGAGGTGGACTGATGTAAGATTGCTATGTCATCGGCATACATATACTTGCTTGATCTGGTATGAAGTAGATCATACACATAGATGTTAAAAAGTATGGGGGATAACACAGAGCCCTGAGGAAGACCGTTGTGAAGGAATCTGGGCTGTCACAACGGTCATCTGCTCTTTTTTCTGCCAATATGGAGTCGGATCTTTCTGTTGGAGAGAATAGATTCAAAAAGCTGTAGAGTTTTTTTGCACTGTATAATATTTCCTAGTTTTAGGAAGAGGCCCCCTGATCCAGACAGTGTCATAAACAGATGTTAGGTCAATGAAAGTGGCTCCAGATTTAAGTTTCTTCTGGAAGCCTGCTTCAATTTCAGTTGTCAGGGCCAGGACCTGGTCACAGCAACTTCTTTCTGGCCTGAAGCCAGCTTGTTCACTCGGGAGTGCTCTTTCGATGAGTGGTGAAATTCATTTAAGGAGAATTCTTTCAAAGAGCTTAAAGGTGGTGCAAAGCAAGGAGATAGGTCGTAGGTTTTTCACTTCATTTGGATCTTTCCCTAGTTTGAGCACAAGAATTATTTTGGCTTCCCGTCACAACTTTGGTAATTTACCAGACATGATGATTTCTGAGAAAAGGGCAGCCAGCTATATTTGGCCATATTGACCAAGATGTTTTAGGAATTCAGGGCGTATACCATCCACTCCTGCAGCTTTGCCATTCTTGGTAAGTTGTAAGGCTATTTGTACCTCTTCCCGAGATATTGGGTGTATGAGTTCAGAAAGCTCAGGTTCCGTCTTCAGGATTTGTCTGATGGAAGCTTTGTCTTGTACAGCAATTTTCCTGGTAGAGCTGGGATGAATCTTGGAAGTTTTGAAGATGGTAAATTAAATATAGAAATAGACAACAGAATCAGCAAAGCTGGTATGGTGGGAAGTCAATTGAATAAATTCATATGGAATAAGAGAGAAATTAGTCGGAACACTAAATTAGCTGTATACAAGACAGTGTTCAAACCAGTTTTAACTTATGGTTCTGAGAGCTGGGTTAGAAATAAAACACTTGACCAAAGATTAGAGACCACAGATATGAGAGTCCTGAGAAAGATTATAGGTGAACAGATGCCATCAATGGCAATATCATATTAAAAATGAGGATATTAGGAAATAACATGGCACTGTTCTCTGCCAGGAAAAAGGCAGGAAAAAGACTCACAGAAAGACCATGATGGAGGTGGATTGATACAGTAAAATGCACCTTCGAAGACAGAAATATATGATCTGATAATGTTGTTTGACAGATTGATTTGGAGGAAAATCATTGTTAATAAGAAGTTCGTAATGATATAAGTTTTTCATGTAATACTACCATGATATTCTGTACACACCTTCTAGGTACATATCAGGAATTTGATGATGATGGTTTTTCTTGCCTTCTGCATGTAGTGCCTGTTAAAGGCGAGATTTTTTTACACTTTAGCAACATTTTTATTCTTGTCTTCGGAAAGAATAGATGGAGGGAGTAAAAATGCACCCATTCCTAAATAAGAATACAGAAGAGCCACTGACAAATGTTGGAAGTTTTTCCACTTGGTTATACTATAAATTAAAGGTGCCAAGAAATTATATTCTTTATTTAATACTTTATCTAAGTGCAAGCAAACAAAGTTTGCACGTGAAGTAATTTCACAACTGGGCAGCTCCTATACAGAGAGAGAGGCTAATGACATCACATCACTTGCCTTAGTATCTCATAATGCAAAGCACATATCCTTACAGACATGTATAATGCTATGCATTCTGGGAAGGGTCACTACCCAGACCAGTTTTGATCTTTATTGAGGTCTCATCAGTGGGAGCCAGTGACTCTTCCAATAATGCATAGAATTATACATGTCTGTAAGGGTATGTGCTTTGCATTATGGGATGCTAAGGCAAGTGATGTGAAGTCATTAGCCTCTATATATACACGAGTTGCCCAGTTGTGAAATTACTTCACTTGCAAATTTTGTTTGCTTATACTTAGATAAAGGATTAAACCAAGAATATAATTTCTTGGCACCTTGAATTTATAGCTGCTGAAATAAGAAAAAAAAAACAAAACATATAATATGAAGGTAGGATTCCTGAAAGAGTGGACAGTCCCAATAACAATCAGAAATTTTTTGTGTATATATTATTTTACTATGTAAGAAGTGTATACTGATCATGATGAAAATTAAAGAAAATTCTTAGAAAACAAGGCAGAATAAATACACATAACAAGCACAACAAATTGTACAAGATGATTTGCTGGTCTATTAACCCACATGTATTCTTGCCACACCTACCTAGATGAATCACCTGATCAACATTATTAGTAAATGGATGACCTCCCCCCCCCCCAATATAGTTATTTACTGACCTACCAATGTGTACAGTTGCTGTTCATTATTGGTTAATTATTTCTATTTTTTTATTATGTCCATCATAAATGCAAACTTGCATGTCTAGAGTTTATAGGATCATATGTTATTCACTCTACCCCAGCAGCTTATAGTATACACACATATAATATCTCAAATGTGAATTTTTATTTGCTTTTAATTTAATTTAATTTTTTTTTTTTTTGCTCGCAATGAAAGTATTTCTATTCACACCTGTTCTCTCTCACCATTATATTTGCCATTATCACATGGCTCATTAATACTACATATGGGGAGGGTGTGTCTGGAAAGTTCTGATAAACACCTAGAACAAAAATGTTTTTTTCATATGAAATTTTTTTCATAAATTTTTTTCATATAAAAAGTGTTTTTTCAGAAAATGTCTTTTCTTTTAGGATATGTAAGAAGACATAAAATTAATTTTTGTTCTAGTTGTTTATCAGAACTTTCCAGACCCCTCGTATTTACACATTTTAGTAATTCAGATATACTAACCAAATATATCATTGTATTTAATTATTATTTTCTAATATATCCTTAAACAAATAGTCTTCCCACCCCTACTGATTTAGTTACATTTGAGGAACCTGCCACAGTATGTGGCACTTCTATCGACATACAAACAGCAAATTCTGGTGGCATGAAATATTTTCTCTCTCTCTCTCTCTCCCCCCTCCAGAAAATCAAGGTCGATGTGAGAGATTATATATATCTCCCCAGTGTGAATGTGTTAATATGAAAGGTGATCAATAGGAAGCTGGTAATAATGCAAACTTGATTGTATAATACTATCATAGTATAATGTACACCCCTTGATGGCATACAGTATACTATGCATTCAGTATATCATGCATTTGATGATGTGATGTTATATACAGTAAGTCCTCGAATTACACAGATTTGTAGATATGCAGTTGTAGCATGTGACTAGCAACACCATCTATTAGGTATCACTTTTAACATAGATGATAATTCTGGTAAACTGATGCATAGCTCACAGCATTATCGCATTTTTTTACCTTGAGCGCAAGCTGTGATTTATTAGTGTACCTGCATAGTACTTATCAAAAATAAAATATAAAACTTCAGATATGTTAGGAGTTATCTACTGGGTACTGAACAAACAAGGATGGGGGTGATAATTTGTGACTTAGCCTACCAAATTGTACTATCTAGTGGCTTAAACAACAATTGCATATTGTGGTACAATGTGATCAGATTTTATGCTGGCTGGAGTGTCTCCCAGTTAAGCAAGACCACTTCCCCCATGCTCTTTTCATCAAGGAACCAGGGTGAACAATGAAAAGTCAGCTAATGGAACAAGCTCCAACTCAACATCTAGAAGAAGAATAAACCAAATATCAGAAGAACTTAGATAGGAATCATCAATATAAGGAGTATTAATGGAAAGAAAATTGAACTTGCAAAAGAATTGGAAAAGTACTATGTGGGTGTAATGACATTACTTAGACAAAAATAGGTGAGATCTTAATAAATCATAAGCACATGATGCTATATTCAGGCAATAATGATCAAGAAAAGGAAGGTTTAACTATAACATTCAAAACCAAACATGAAGATAAATTTCTTAATTGGAAGGCAGTTTTAAGTACAGTATGATGTGGACACACTTTAAAAAGGGGAAGTGGACAATGAAACCTGGTTGTGCCTATGGTCCCACAGAATTTTCTCATAAGGCAGAAGTGGAAGAATTTTTCCAGTTATTAGAATAGATAGCTGAGATAAAGAAAATCAAAAAAAGTGGTCCTTGTTGGGGGATTTGAACAGCATAGTAAGAAATGAATCCCACCAAGCATATAGGAACATTTTGGGAAATTTTGGAAAAAAGGGCAAAACTAATAATAATGGTAAGTATTTACTTGACTTCTGCTCAGGACATGGACTAGTCATCACAAACACCATGTTTCAACATAAAGATGTGCACAAGTTCACCTGGAGAGATGACACAAGAAATAATAAAAAGCCTCATTGACTGTGTCATTGTTGATAGTTGCATCTTCATGCTTGTTCATGATACAACAATGTACAGAGCATTTGAATTTAGAACTGACAATTACTTAGTGCTGAGCAGTATAAAAATGAATATTACATTGAAAAGAATTGTATGTAAGAAAGTTTTAAAAATAATTAAAGTTGAGCAGCTTTTACAGGTAAACTATAGACTCAACTATACAAACATTATTGAAGAAAATTTGAAGTAGTTTAAAAACAAGAACCAAACCTTGGAATCTTGGTGGCAAATTCTGAAGACATTGATTGATTCAGTTAGGGAAGTATATGTGGCGAAGTTGTCTGTTAGGATAGAAAAATATGCTGGGCAAAGGAAGTTAAAGATGCAGTTCTGGAAAGGAAGAAACCATACCAAAAAGTTCCTAGCAAATAAGTCAGCAGATGCCCTAAAAGAATACAGAGAAACATGTAAGAGAGAGAGAGCTAAGCTATGTGTACAGGTAGCAAAACAAAAGTCATGGGAAAACTTTGATAAGAGTATAGAAAATAAATATTAGGAAAATGCAAAATATTCTGGATGCTATTGAAAGCTTAGAAATGGAGGAAAGAGTACTGTAAAAGGAATCAAAGATGATAAAGGTGACATGAAAATTGAAGATAAGGATATCATAGATGTCTGGAGTAATGACTTCAAAAACCTGTTAAATGAAACAAGCAGTGACCATAGTAAAAAATTTTCAGAAGGAATGCAAAGAGGAGCATAACAATACTTGAGGTAGAAAAAGATCAGAAACTTGAAAAGCAAAAAGTCAATTGGAGCAGATGATATTCTACCAGAAATGCTTAAGTATGGAGATATAAAAGTTTTGTAGTGGTTACACTGCGTAATTCCGAGAGCCTGGTCAGAAGGTTGAATTCCAAATGATTGGAATAGAGCTCTCATAGTTCTCACCTATAAAAAAAAGGGAATAAAACTGAATGTAAGAATTACAGAAGAAATTTCTCTACTAAGTGTTCCAGGTAAGATTTATGCAAGTATACTTGAAAAAAAGGGCAAAATTGAAAAGAAATGACATGGAAGAGAAACTTGGAGAATAATAAAGTTTTGTAGATCTGTAAAATTATCTGCATATGTAGATCTACATATGACAAGGTGCAAACAGAAATGCTTTTCAATACACTACTGTTATATGGGGTAAATGGTACATTATACAGAGCAACATATAGTCTATATTTAAGTTGTTAGTCAGCAGTTAGAATTGAAGGAGTACGGTTTGATGTAAAATCAGGGGTAAGTCAAGGATGCACATTATCTCCACTCTTATTCATCATCTATTTGGATCACATTATGAGAGAAAGTGGCATTAGGCCTGATACTAGTATTCGAGATGTCAAATTTAGCTCTTTGCTTTATGTTGATGATGTTGTACTCCTAAACACATCTGATGCAAGTCTCCTGGATTCTCTAACTAAACTGAATAACAGTTGTAACAAATTTGGCAAAAAAAAAAAAAAAAGAAAAGAAAAAAAAAAGGGCAGAAACTTTGAACATGTCAACTGTATTCTGAATGGAGCACCTATAGAGCAAATAAAATATTTTAGCTATTTAGGCATTTTAGTGAAGATGGCAAGTTAAATCTGGCTGGTATGGTGGAAAGCCTGAATAAATTTATATGGAATAAGAGAAAAATTAGCCAAAACATCATACTAGCAGTATATAAGACAGTGTTGAAACCAGTTATAGATCTGAGAGTTGGGTTAGAAATAAAGCACTTGATCAAAGACTAGAGACCATATATATGATTGTTTTGAGAAAAATTAGGGGAGTGAATAGATGGCATCAGTGGCAGGAAAGAGACCCTCCCAATCTTGGGGGGGGGGATCTCTTTCCTGTTATTATGAGGAAATTGATGATGATGAAATATGTCTGAGAAATGTAAAAGTGATAGCATAAATACATGTATTCACAGTGATAAGAAGAGGCTCATTATAACTATGGAGACTGAAGTAGATATTATTAAATGACATGAAAATAGTAATAAGTTAAAACCAGATAAAAGAGCATGTAAAAGATCAAGTTCACATTAAGCAGCACATGAAAAGTTCAGCCAATGCATTCTAAGAAACGAGCCGTATTAATAGAAGAAATAGAAAAATTATTTGCCGGCCGAGTGGTTAGTGTATCTGCTCTCCAGCCAAAAGGCTGCAGGTTCAAATCCTGCTGTTGGCATGGATGTTTGTGATTGTATGTGGAAATACTAGTGATGGTCGTGGGCAGTAGATGGCTTTGGTGTAGTTGCAGTTAGAATGAGCTGTAGAGTAGACAGAGTAGGTGCTCTTCCTCGATGAGTCTGTGGACTTCCTGGAGATGTCATATAATAATAATAATAATAATTTAGATTGAAGACATGCAACAATGAATGGCATGAGTCTTACCTTATACAACAGAGAACCTAAGATGCTATTGCATGCTCTAAACCACATATGGGCAGCCGCAGGCCGGATCTGGCCCTCTACTTCTTTTGATCCGGCCCTAATCTATTTCAGCGAAGTTTGTGTGATTCATGGTGGGAGAAAACATGGTGTATTCTACTAACTCACATTAAGCTGACGTCATATAACTTGTGCAAAACACAGTATGTTTTCTCCAACCAAGGTCTCTTTCTCACTTTGACTAGCAGTGTGTGTGAACGTGTTACAATGTGTCAGTTCGATTCATGTGCTTTGTTCAGTGCCTGCATTGACGTTGTGCTCTGTTCAGTGCCTGTGGTGTAGAAGACAGTTTTGTTTGACAGTTCTGAATATCGCTTATGAATTTGGGACAGCCAGGGGTTATTGCAAAAAAAAAGAAAAGAATCGTCAATTTCAAGACAACTGGACGGAGGATTATTATTTTATTCTGAATAAAGGTTTGCCTGTATGTTTGCTGTGCAAAGAATCTGTATCCATCAACAAAGAATACAACTTGAAGAGACACTTTACTTCAAGACATGCGGATCACCAAAAAATTTATGGACAACTACGAAAAGATGAAATACAGAACAACTACCAGTGAAGATATATTCGAAACAGTTAACACAGTCTTCGAGAGATTTAGGCTTAAATGGAGTTCACTATCTGGCATATGCACTGATGGAGCCGCTGCAATGGTTGGTGCACAGAAGGGATTTATTGAAATAGTTCATGAAAGAGCAATAGAACTACAGATCCATCCGGAAAATTTAACAAATTTTCACTGCATTATCCACCAACAAAATCTGTGTGCAAAATTGATTAAATTCACAAATGTTATGGAAGTTGTAGTAGCCAGTATTAACTTTATTAAGTCACATGCACTTAATCACTACCAATTTAAGGAGTATTTGGCAGACCTATTTTCAGATTATGAAGATGTCTTATTATTGTGAAGTGAGGTGGTCGAGTAAAGGTAAAATGTTAAAATGATTTTATGATCTGAGATAAGACATTGCAGATTTTATGGACATAAAAGGAAACACAATTAACTAAGTAAAAGATGATGAGTGGGTGTGTGATTTAGCATTCCTTGAAGATGTCACCGGATATCTAAACGAACTGAATCTTAAATTGCAAAAACAAGGACAATTGGTTCATGAACTGCATGGACATGTCAAAGCTTTTTGTAATAAACTAAGATTGTTGGAAAGTCAGATAAGAGCTAAAAATGTTATCATTTTCCTACTCTAGTAACTCATAAAAATATTCCTTATAATTGTTATGGAGATGAACTGAAGGCACTAGTAGAGCAATTTGATACAATAAAATTAGTTTAATCCTTTATCCAAGTGTGAGCAAACAAAGTTTGCGCCTGAAGTATCTTCAGGACTAGGGTAAAGTGATACAACACCAGGGCAACTCGTTGCAAAGGTGGAGAAAGCTACCAACACTCCTAACTCAGTATCTCCTATAATGCAAAACACATCTCCTTGCGGATATGTCTAATGTTATGCATTAAAGGAAGGGCCACTACCCAGACTAGTTTCGACCTTTATTGAGGTCTCTTCAGTGGGAGCCAGGCCCTAGTGGAAATACCAGGCAGAAGCATTAGCAGGTCATCTCTACCTATAGGAGTTGCCAAATGGTGTGCCACCCTTTTTTTAATAAATTACTCTGGATTTAGAGAAAGATGTTGAAAGTTTATTTTTTCACTTTTTCAACCGAGTTGCCCTGGTGTTGTATCACTTTACCCTAGTCCTGAAGATACTTCAGGCGCGAACTTTGTTTGCTCACACTTGGATAAAGGATTAAACTAATTTTATTATACTCTAACCAAGTGAAAAAATAAACTTTCAACATCTTTCTCTAAATCCAGAGTAATTTATTAAAAAAGGGTGGCACACCATTTGGCAACTCCTATAGGTAGAGATGACCTGCTAATGCTTCTGCCTGGTATTTCCACTAGGGCCTGGCTCCCACTGAAGAGACCTCAATAAAGGTCGAAATTTCCACTAGGGCCTGGCTCCCACTGAAGAGACCTCAATAAAGGTCGAAACTAGTCTGGGTAGTGGCCCTTCCTTTAATGCATAACATTAGACATATCTGCAAGGAGATGTGGTTTGCATTATAGGAGATACTGAGTTAGGAGTGTTGGTATCTTTCTCCACCTTTGCAACAAGTTGCCCTGGTGTTGTATCACTTTACCCTAGTCCTGAAGATACTTCAGGCGCAAACTTTGTTTGCTCACACTTGGATAAAGGATTAAACTAATTTTATTATACTCTAACCAAGTGAAAAAATAAACTTTCAACATCTTTCTCTAAATCCAGAGTAATTTATTAAAAAAGGGTGGCACACCATTTGGCAACTCCTATCGGTAGAGATGACCTGCTAATGCTTCTGCCTGGTATTTCCACTAGGGCCTGGCTCCCACTGAAGAGACCTCAATAAAGGTCGAAACTGGTCTGGGTAGTGGCCCTTCCTTTAATGCATAACATTAGACATATCCGCAAGGAGATGTGTTTTGCATTATAGGAGATACTGAGTTAGGAGTGTTGGTAGCTTTCTCCACCTTTGCAACGAGTTGCCCTGGTGTTGTATCACTTTACCCTAGTCCTGAAGATACTTTAGGCGCAAACTTTGTTTGCTCACACTTGGATAAAGGATTAAACTAATTTTATTATACTCTAACCAAGTGAAAAAATAAACTTTCAATTTGATACAAGGTTTGCCGACTTCAAAAACAAAGACTCCACATTTGCTATATTTGCTCGTCCGATGGATGCTGATGTAAATAATGTGCCAGAAAACTTACAGATGAAACTTATTGAGCTTCAGGTGGATTTAGTGCTAAAATCACAATTTAACAACATTGCTTTGACGGATTTTTATAAATTTTATTTGGTGGAAGAAAAATATACAAATTTACATGCCTTTTCAAGAAAAATCATTTGTCTTTTCGGCAGCACATATATGTGTGAACCGTTTATTTTCGAGGATGAAATACAATAAATCAAAAATTCAGACAAGAATAACGGACGAAAACCTTGAAAATTCTATGCAATTATCCTTAAGTAATATTAACGTCAATATTGATAGTCTCGTGTTTGAAGTACAAAGCCAATCTTCACATTAAATTGTTATGTCGTTCATTATATTATAAAATTTATGTAGAGCTTTATACCAAAGCATTATATTATAAATAAATGAAATATGAAATAGCAACTTTTTTAATTCATTTAATATTAATTTATTTTATTTAATAATTTGGTCCAGCCCTTGACTCGGAGACAGAATGATAATTTGCCCCCCGAACTAGGAAAGGTTGCCCATGCCTACTCTAAACTGATTTATGAGAGGAAAAAAAAGGAAAACAAAAAAAGCCACAGTAGTACAGAATGTAAATATGTTAGTACAGATTATGTACACTAGTGGCCAAACTTGTGGCAACCTTTTGGAAAAAGTGTATTTTTGAGGTTTGATGACTCATAACACCACTTTTTTTGGAGTAATACCATAAAATTATATATTAATGAAAAGATAATTTAATCAAGAATGTAATGCAATAACTTTTATGAAGAACTTTTTATTAGAACAGCAGTTATAAAGAAGAAAAGTGAAACACATAGAAAAAATGAGATATAAAAAAATTCTCACAATGCGAGTTAATACTTAGTTGGGTAACCTTTAGCGTTAATTACGGCCTTACGCCTTCCCATGGAGTGAACCAAGTTTTTTAGTTCTGCAGCTGTTATAATGTGAAACCAAGATTGAATTATTGCTTCTATTAATTGGGTTTTATTGGTGGGTTGCTTCTGACTAACAAGTTTCTTTAGTCGGCTCCATAAATTTTCGATTAGGGTAAGGTCTGGGCTATTCCCAGGCCATCCCAGCAGTGGAATATGATTATCTTGAAACCACTATTTGCATACAGCAGCAACATGACATGGAGCTGAATCCTGTTGAAATATAAATGCTTCATTATCTTGGAAAAGATCACATGTGGAAGGCTTTAGTTTGGGCTCAAGTATTTCATTTATGTATTTTTGGGATTTATATTCCCATTAATCACTCAAATTCTGCCCACACCTTTTGATGTCATACAACCCCAGATCATAACACTAAGTGGGTGTTTCACGGTAGGTGTAATGCAATCAGGATGCAAATCTTCTCCTTACATATTTTATGCCATCATTACCAAACAGGGAGATTTTGGTCACATCACTCCAAATAACACTGTCCCATTGTTCTGCTGTCCAGTTAACATGGGTTTTAGCCCAGTTTAATCTTTTCAACCTTTGTTTGAGAGATAAAAATGGCTTTTTTCGTGGAATTCTAGCATTTAGACCAAAATCCTGCAGTCTGCGCCAAACAGTCCTTGCACTCAACTTCACATTGTATTGTGCTGTTTCATCTTGTATACACCCAGATGATTTTCTTCTGTCACATAGGCACACAGTCTCTCAATTCTTCTATCTTCACTTGCTGTTGTGCACCTTTTCCTGCCTTTATCAGTCTGATTTTGTAGTGACTGTGTCTCCTTATACCTCTTCAAAAATTTAGAAATGCCACCTTTGGTGGCATTTCTAAATTTTTGTATGACCTCATTGGTTGGAAGTTTCCACCAATTTTTCTTCTAATTTCTTCTAAACTGTAGCCTTGCTCACTTAATAGTACTATTTTACATCACTTTCTGGGTGACCAGTCAACTCTTTGCGGTATTTCTTTAATTTTATTACATTTTACAAGCTCACTAAATGAAAGAACACAAAAAAACCAACCAACTTCATAACAATCACATAATACACTGACAAATGTCCTCCTCTCAGCTCCAATACATGACATCAATAGCTGAATCCTACTGTGACCTTATTGGCTCAATGCCGAAACAAGATGACACCTGATTAGCTATCTAAACACTGATGCTCATTGGCTACATTCAAATGAAGGAAAGCTACTTCATATCAACCTAAGCAAGTTGTGCTTCTTTTTTCTGGTTATTTGGCTATAACTTTTCATAGAATACAGATAATTGAACAAACTTTGTTTCATTACATTCTTGATTAAATTATCTTTCCATTGATATATAATTTTATGATATTACACCAAAAAAAAAGTGGTGTTATTAGCCATCAAACCTCAAAAATACACTTTTTCCAAAAGGTTTCTACAATTTTGGCCGCTAGTGTATGTAACACTGCTTTTATTGGTTTTCTCAATTATTTATGATCTTATATCCATTATACTCCATAGAATACTGAGTAACATAAGCAGAACCTGTTTGGCTTTAATCATCCTTTGAAACAAATATATTTGTTAAAAATACATCGTAACATTTAAGCACCTTTGACTTATGTGGATTTTATTTTCCCAGGGAAATCTTTGGAATGAATTACTGCCTAATCAGGGACTTGCTGTATTGTCACCATTGTTCACATCACCTTAGCAATCTTATTATTACACACACACACACACACACACACACACACTAAATAAATAAAACATAACATCTCTGTTCTTAGTTGATATAAATCAACTAGACAAATAATACTGAGGTATCTGCACATTTGTATATATGCTGTGCACAAGGCAGTAATGAACCAATTGTGTGACCTCATTGTCTTACAGTACGAGCTATGCGAGATGTATAATATTTTATTTATTTAGCATATGGCTCACATGAAAAGTTACATTACAATAATCACTTTTATATAAACATAATACTTAATAGACATATGTACTATAATAATACATAATACAGTTAAAAGAGACACTCAAGAATATACTACAACTGTATATCTAGGTTGATTATCCAGTCAACTGCACTTGGTGTAGTGTTGACGAAGTCCAACAGGTTTCCACTGTATGCACGTTGGGCACATTCTACTGTAATATGATTAACTGTCTGGCAGGGTGATCCACAGTCACACTTGAGTGAGGCAATCATGTCCCATTTGTAAAGGTGGTCTGCACATCTGCCATGATTGGTGTGGATTGTGTTAAGGGTAGACCAAGTTTTACGAGGTAGATCAAAACCTGAAGTGTTGGGTCCACTAATTCATGGGTGCCATGTCGAAGTTACAGGACTCTTTCCACTTCTCCTTCATGTTAAAACTCATCTCTGCAAGATTTTTCGCTGTTAAGATTGGAAGGTGCCTTGACTTTAGCCTATTTATTTCTAAGGGTGGGATGTCTTCGTTAATTGGGACATCTTGGGTTCCACAATTTTGCTGTATCATGTAGAAAAAAGTTGTATCTGTGGAGGTGGGATGTTGGGTAGTGGGAACCAGTAGGTTGGGGTTGATTTCATAGCTCCAGAAATAAAGTGCATAGTGGTGTTAAGCTGAGCAGTATTCAGCTGCAGAGTAAATAAGACCAAGAGCAGTGCAGCGAAGGGCTGCTGCTGAGGCATCTCAAGTTGTTCCGCATAGTTTTTGCAGTATATTATTTTGTGTTTTTAGCTTGGATGCTGTGTTAATGAGATGTGGTTTAAAAGAGTTCTATCCAAAGTGACTCCCAGATATTTTGGGAATCTGTTGTAGCGTAGCAGTTTGTGGTTGAAGTAGACCATCAGTTCTTTGTTAGCATGGTTTTGTTCAGATGGAAGCATGAAACTTCTGTTTTGCTAGGTTTTGGGTGTAATCTCCATTTGAAGAAGTATTCAATCTAGGAATGCAAGGTCATTTGTTAGTATATCTTCCATTGTTGTAAAGTTGGTGTGTCTGATGGCTAGTGCAATGTCATCAGCCTAACAAAACTTCTTGGAGGCTGTATTAGGCAAATCTGTGATGTATAAGTTAAAAAGGAGGAGGGCCAGAACTGACCCTTTTGGTAGTCCATTATCCAGTGTTCTTTGTTTACTTTTGTTCTCGTCCGTATACACTTGGAACAGGCAGTTGCTTAGCATGTTTTCTGTCCTATTCTCTCTATCCTTTACATTCTATCCCTTTGAATTCAATTCCTATTGCTGATCATTAGTTGTACTGATGATATCTTATGATACATTAGATGAACTATTTACATAATAAAAAAAAAGTTATTTACTGTAGCATACGTGTTATTCTATAGTTTTGTAATCTTTATGTTGAGAGGGATGTGAGGAGTTTAAAGGGAGAAACAGGTGTGATTGTTCAATTTATACTGAATGTGGACAGCACACAAGGATACCATCCATGTTCAGTAAATTATTTTTCCAAATTCCTTCTTTTTCTTTCCTTTACTTTCAGCATAATGATAAAATTCTTTTGGATTGCCTTTAGCCTGCACAGCCAATTTATTTTCCAACCTGGCTTAGCTTTCCATATAGCTATTTTCAGCATGGGACTGCACAGAGTAACTTGCAGATTGTGATTTGTCTCCAGACTGTATTGTAAACCTTGATAAGGTTTACAAAAGCTACAACTGTTTTCAGGCATTGTTGGTAGCCTGTCTCTATATGTGTGGTAGTGACACAACCTGATCACAGCCGCTTCGTTTATGTCAGAATCTGGCCTGTTCCACTGGGACTTGTTCTATTATCTTAGGGGCAATTCTATTGAGGATGAGCCTTTTTAGGAGCTTATAACAGACACTAAGCAGGGCAGTTGATCAGTAATTTTCTGGTTTGTTGTTGGTTTTTCCTGGTTTTAAGATGGAGATAATTTTTGTCCTCTTAAACTCTTGCGGAAGTCTACCTGTCTTGAGGTTGTCAGAGAAGAAGCAAGCCAACAATTGTCGAGCTTTTGGCTTGAATTCAACAGGAAATCAGGATGAATTCCATTGTAACCTGGAGTCTTGCCTGGTTTCATATCCATTAGAGCAGTATTAATATCTTCAAGAGTGAAAGGTCATGAATATAAAGGGTCTGATGGTCAGTTATTTTTCAAATATGTAAGTTCTCTTTTTATTTGAAGAGTGTGCTGTTTGTCCTTGGCAGTATATTTTGATGTGTTGACAATATGTGATGCATATTGGTTAGGAGAAATAGCTGATTGGTCCCAGATGGTCAGGATGCCACTACCTAGTTTCCTTAGAAGGCTCCAAGCTTTTCTACTGTCTCAGTCCATTTCTTCTGTCGGTTGGTGTCAAGGCTGTGAATGAGTTCATCTGCAATGTCAGGGTCACCACACTCTAGGTATTCTTGATACAGGTTATTACTATCATCATCCCATCCAGGGATATACTCCTTGTGGAAGCCTCTTGGTATGGTCTTCTTACCTACAGCTAAAACAGCTCCCCTGAATTTCTTGTAATTATTGCTTTTTGGAGGAATCCAATGGACATATTTGTCAAGATAGGCAGCAAATGTATCCCAGTCGACGAAGTTCCAGCAGGGATGTTGGATGGATCTGACAAGGGGTACCTGCAGACCTACCTCTAATATAATTGGTCTATGTTGGCTTTGCAGAAAGTTGGAGAGAACGCTTCTCAACGTAGGTAATGTTCATCCATTGTTGTCTTGAGTGATGAAGCAGAGGACAGAGTTGTACCTCCCTGTTCCAAGCTGCTCACCTGAAGGAAGATCTGTCTTTTGCATCGAAAATTAGGTGCATGTTGTGAATTTCTGTCCATTCAGTTAAAGTCTCTTCGCATTCATTGTTGGAAGCATATTTCCAAAGCGTGGGGTAGCTGTTGAAGTCACCTATATGCAATACAGGTTGGTTGTGCACTGTCAGGATTGTACTCCCTGATCTAAGCTGCTCACCTGAAGGAAGATCTGTCTTTTGCATCAAAGTCTCTTCCAAAGTCTCTTTGCATTCATTGTTGGAAGCATATTTCCAAAGTGTGTGGTGGCTGTTGGAGTTACCTATATGCAACACAGGGTGGTTGTGCACTGGTAGAACTTGTGGAGGCCACAAGAGGATAGGGGTGGGGGTGAATTTATACATATTGGTAATGGTTATGTTCCCTATCTTGGTTGTTATCAGATGCACACACCACTGACAGTGTTGCTTGTAATGCGGTAGTAATCTTCTAGGGTACTACGTACATAGGTGGCAAGGCCATATGCATGATAAGTGGCTCCAATGATAATGTAATCAGGAATTTGACCCCTGCGGCGGAGTTGGTCCTCGTCCTTACAGTGAGTCTCTTTGAACAAGAACAACGTTGACATTGTCATCATATAAAATCTTTGAGAGGTATTCACATTTTGCTCTACATATACCCTTGATGTTAATTTGGCAAATTAGAACAACAGTTCCAATATTTGTAGTCATCTTGCTCTTAAGAGAGCTTATTTGTGTGTTTCAGTTCATGTGTGCTGTAACTAGGAGATCGAGAAGATAGTCTGGTTGCCATGTCGCTCTTTCAGGGTGCACCACGAGGAGGCGAGCTAGAATTGCACCCCAGATGTACAATAATTCAAGTATTATGGAAATTGCTGTGCTGCTGATATGTCTGCACACAACCAAACATTTAACCAACAATAGTTCTTGCCCAATCTGGGTATTGTAAGAAATAGGAATAAGTGTTCCATTTTCATTATTATTATTTGACATCTCCAGGGAGTCTAAAGACTCATTGAGGGAGGGCACCTACTCTACAGCTCTCCGTCTCCACCACTCAACCTCATCCACCAACTGCATCATCATCTACACCAATGCCATCTACTATCCACCATCACCACCAATATTTTCACAGACAATCACAAACATAAATGCTCAACGCGGGATTCGAACCTGCAGCTTTTTGGTTAGAGAGCGGGTACGCTAACCATTTGGCCAACCAGGCCGACAATTCAAAGGAATTCAAAGATTCAGCAGAAGTTCAGGGTGGTACCATCATCAGGGTGTCATGTAAAGAGATGTGTGCAGCCTTAATTTTGGTGGCATAAGCATAAACTGTATATTAGCCAGAGATCAACTATGGCAGTCATCAGTGCAGAGACTACACTGGTATAAAGACAACATGATTAGTCTGTAGAGTGTTGAAAGTTTATCTGACTTTCCACATCTGTAAGGACAAATTCAAACAGATATGCACTGTTCCCTGCATTATGGAAGTTTTATGAAACAGACACGATTTTTCAACTTGCCAGCTTATCAGATCATACTGCAGGTAATACTGTGTGACATAATTTGAGAAAAAGTGGTGTGGAAAAAGTAGCCTACACTGTGCATGTGTGCATATCATGATTTCATCTCAGTAGAAAATCTTGGTAATGAACTGGAGTGAGTGCCACCATCTAACAATATGGTTACACTGGTGGTCCCAATAACCAAAGAATGATCCAAAATTCCTGGCTCATTTTATCACAGACTTTTTTATTATCACTTCTATGCAAAAGGATCAAAAGTAGCCAGCCTATTGAAAAGACTGAGTGATTAATGAACCCTCTCTCCAGCCAGTAGGCTGCAGGTTCAAATCCCATCATGGGCTTAGACGTTTCTGTTGTTTTTTAGATTAGAGATGAATTTCATCAACCAGTGTAAGACCACTGCCCCACTTATTTGGAGGCTTGACAAAGTTCCATGTTTTATCTCTAGAGCAGAGTATACAGACTATGTAAAATAATAAAAAAATACAAAAAAAAATAAATAAAAATTTCTTAACCCCCCCCCCCCATACTAATTTATTATAGGTTCCCAACCATCTATGGCTATGAGTCACATAAAAGTAGGATCAGGACCAAGAAAGTCTATGTACTATTGAGTTGTATGTAGTTCAGGTTTCTCTGAAATAGTGTCATTCTAGTGGTTTTTAACATAGTGTGAGTTCTTTATAGCTATCTTCTCTCTGGTGTATAATCCACATGCAGTGCTTAGTGAAATGCTTCAACTCTTGTATAAAATAAAGTTTGTTAATTTCGATGTTCAGTTCTGTTGAATTCCCAACCACATTGGAATTAAGGGAAATGACAGCACAGATGCAGCTGCTAGATCATCTCATACTTTTTAAACATACTGTTTGACAGTCTCTTATACTGACTACACACAAGTTATAAAATCAAAGCTAATTGCCCAATGGCAATACTCCTGGCAGGAAGCACTGACAAACAAATTGCATGGGATTAAGCCAAAAATTAAGCATTGATAGTCTTTTCAATGTAGGAAGAGGAGAGAAGTTGTTCTTGCTAGGTTCTGCATGGATTACAGTTATCTCATACATTCTTATTTACTGAGGGCTGATGACCCATCTGTGTGTAGGAAATGTTTATATGTATTTATAAATATACATAAAAATATAAATAAATATATAAATATTTATATTTATTTATAAATATATATAAAAATATAAATAAATATATAAATATTTATTTATTTATTTATAAATACCCACTCAGTATTTATAAATAAACACAGTATGACTGTTGCTATCCTTGCACACCATAAAACCACACTTCAATCGCTCAACATTAAAGTTGGAGGGGGGGGGGGGATCTGAGCCGAACAGGAATAAAGTAAATTGTTAGTCGGTGTGCTTAATAGCTTACTCAAAACTATGACAGAATATTGAGTACCTTTATTTACTGTAATACATATTTCTGATTAATGTCTTCTGTAGATTTTATAGTAGTCATAAAATTGGCATTTTGTAATGTATTAACTGCTATTGTAACATTTTTAGGACTCAAAGTCTAATATTTGCCGCACATCACATTTAAGCATTGAGAGTGAGGTAGGTGGAGATAATCTCTCTAATTTTAGTGAACCTCTTGAAGATACAGTGCTGGAACACAAACATAACTATGGTACAGTATAATTTTTTATAATTATAAAGCTTTCAGTTTTATTTTTTAATATTTTAAAATAACATAACATTTTATTGTCATTATTTTACTACTAATTGTACTACTGAATATGAAATGTGGTATCTACTAAAATTATTAATAAAATTATTGTAAAATTAAAATTATAATGTTTATCTACTAAAATTATTATTAGTAGAATCTATCTGGAGTTTTATAATATCTAGGATTGTAGTGATATGACTTTCATGAATTGCCAAATTCATGCTCTATACCTAAGTACAAATGCAATGCTGCATACATTTTAAAAGGTTAGTTTTCAAAAACTTTAAGTCAAACAACTTATACAGTGTACTTATATAAAATGTGTTTTCTTCATAAAGTCTTAGTAATCATTGTAGATAAACATTAAGTAAGTCATTACCCCAAAATTAACAGAAAGCAAGAGAGCTTTAATTCATTCTCATATTCATTAATTTGAAACTTGCAGATAGGTAAAATATGGTCCAAAAATGAAACACATAATATGATATATTAAGCATATGTTTCTGAATAAAATTTATATAAAATAAGACCCAATGTATATAAGATTTTGAAACACTTAAATGCAGATACTAAAGAAAACATAAAATTAAACACCGAATTGAAATTAGAAGAATTTCTAAATTTCTACACAGAATTGTGGACTGATAAATATTTTAAAAAAGACAACTGGCAAACATTTAATGAAAATGAAAAGGAAATAACTAAAGAAGAATTAGAAATCAGCCTGAAAGAAACAAGAAATGGAAAATCACCTGGAGAAAGTAAGCTAGGTTCAGAACTATATAAATGTACAGGAACAAGATTCAAAGAAAGATTCCTATTATTTTTAAATAAAATTTATTCAACTGGTAACCCCTCAATAGAATGGAAAAAAGCAATTGTGATTCCTATCTTTAAAAAAGGTAGTAGAGATGACCCTAAAACTATATATAAAGCATACTAAATTCCTGTTACAAAATATATAGCAGAATTTTAAATAGCAAACTTATGAAATATTCCGAAAACTTTATTTTAGAAGTACAGAATAGATTTCGAAAAGGACGATCATGTATAGACCCTGCCTTTTGCCTAAAATTAATAATAGAGAAAAGAAGAGAATACAATTTAGAAACACATATTGCATTTATTGACTTTGAAAAAGCATTTGACAAAGTTAAAAGAAACATATTATTTAACATATTAAAAGAAAGACAAATACCAAATAATATCCTAAAAGCTATCACAAGTATATATGAAAATAATCAAATACAAATAAGATTAAATCACAAGCTATCATATACGAGAAAGATAAACCAAGAGGTCCGGCAGGGATGTCCCCTCTCAGCAACTCTTTTTAATATTTACCTAAATGAAATAATAATAAAATGGAATAAAATTTCCATCAAGGTATTAAACTTTCTCCTACTGTGAACTTAAACACTCTCCTTTTTGCTGACGACCAAATAATAATTACAAATTCTGAAGATAACTTACAGAAAACTATTTTAGATCTAAATGAAGTAGCCAAAGATTATGGTATGATAATATCAACAGAAAAATCAAAAACTATGGCCTTTAAAGGACAAGATCCAGCAAGAACTAAGATAGTAATAGATAACAAGATCTTAGAAACAGGTGAATTCATTTAACTACTTATGATGTATGGTCACATATGAAAACAAAAAAGATATAAACGTAAAAATTGCAAAATATTTAAAAATAACAGGTGTAATTAATTCTATATTTAAACCAAACCTAGTTCAAAAACAAACCAGACTAAAAGTATACAATACATTAGCCCTACCAGTCTTATTGTATGGAAGTGAAATCTGGATAATAAAACAAAAAGACAAAGATTAATAACAGCAGAAATGAAGTTTATGAGAAAAACTGCAAAGTATACCCTATTTGATCGCAAAAGAAGCAAAGAAATTATGAAAGAATTAAACTAAGAACCAGTAATAGAAAAAATTAAAAAATATAAACATAAATGGATGGAACACGTTCAAAGAATGAAAATAGAAAGATTACCAAAACAAGTCTTAAAGTAATGGATAACAAGATGGCTTGTACTTTAAGATAACAAGATCTTAAACTACAAGCCATTAGGATGTCCTCTTAGACGATTCAACGATGATTCTAAGGCTGGAACAGGCCACGCTAGGCCTAAATCCTTGATATGCATGATGATGATGTTTCTGATATAAATTCAGAAGCTACTTTTAGACCATCAACTTGATCATACTTCCAGTAAACAAGGTAACTGCTACAGAATGCCGAGATGTATTCTTTGATGGTTGTGAGTAGAGTCAACCAGACTTCTAAAGAGAGAGACCAACACCCACAGTCTAAGGCCAGTTAAGTCTGTGTAATTTCTAGCTGGCATACAAAAACCAAAGCAACTCAAGAATACTACAGACAGTTGCCACTATCTTGTTCCATTAATCATAGTCAATATTATGATGTGTACATTGTGCAGTTTCAGTGCTCAGTTTTTCTTAATTGCTAGAGTAAAAACTTGGGCTTTTTTTTTTTTTTTTTTTCACTCTCCCCACTCCTGGTCAACTTCTTTATGGAGACTTTTGAAGAGAAAGCCTTAAACTCAGACCCCAAAAACCCACTGTTTGACTTTGCTACATTGATGATGTGGAAGATACATTCACCAGCAATTCCCCCCCCCCCCCCCCCCTTCACAACAATATGGGGTTATAAAAACACTATATAACAAGGCAAAATTAATATGTTCAAATGACAATTCCCTAACCACTGAACTAAACCACATCCTTAACACTTCCTTAGCCAATGGTTACAACCCCCAAAAAAATCCAAAAAATATTAAAAGCAGTCCCCCCCCCCCCCATAACAAAAATTACACTAAATCCATCACCATTCCCTATATCCGGGGGGCACCTCTGAAAAGTTAACCAAAATCTTAAAAAAATATGACCTGACTTCTTGTTACAAACCATATAAGAAATTGGCATCCCTTATCTGCTCCATCAAAAACCAGCCACTTCCCCTAGACCTACCTGGAGTATATCAGGTCCCTTGCTGCTGTAAACTATCCTACTTTGGCCAAACAGGCAGGATATTGGAGCAAAGACTACGTTAGGTTTCACCAATACAGCCACTCTGGGCTTGCAGACCGTGCTCTGGATACCCACCACAGAATACGTTGGAAGAAAGCCATGTTATTACACTGCAGCAAATTTAAATACAAACGATTGTTCATGGAATCAGCTTCAGCTCAAAAAAACTTTCCAAACCTCAATAAATTTGGGTGCATGAGACTGCCCAAATTTGGAAGCTTGCATCTTGAGAACTTCGGCCCAACAGCCAAGACAACCCAATATAGCCTGCTAGAGGGCACTTTTCTGTAGTGCCTGCGTGCACATGTCATAGTTGTATGTTCCCATGAAGCTGGCGATGTGACATTGCCGAAATATAGGAAGTATTTATTAAAGTTTCTTTTAATTAATATTCCAGTATACATTGTAAATTCCTGAAATAATTTAATAGTCGTGTGTTACCAACGTATAAGCCTATCTACAAGAATAATATGAGTCAATGAGAGAGAATGAAAATATTCCTTTAAAGATAATGGAGATCTCAAAGTATAGTTTCTATTAAGAAGACCCTGGATTCAAATAGTTTTATGGTTATTAATTTAATTTTATTTGCAATGTATATAAAGTTTATAGTTTCATTAAATGTATATTTTTTTAATTTGGTCTCGAGTCAATCATTTTTTGGATTCTGAAAGTAATAGAGTTAAATGTCGTTGCACCAGTCAGATTGAACTCTTGTATAGTTACCTAATACTCAGTGTAAAAACAGTCTCTTTATAGAGATATAACAGAAATGGTGAAGCTGACAGGAATTATAACACAAATAGAACAGCTGACATGATATATTAACAATGGCACAATCGACTAACAGGATTGGTTGTGACTTGACTTTTTAGACTCCAGAAAGTGTAATTCTTCACTCAAGAAAAATGGTTAGAGGAGATAGTAGTTTTTGTAGTGGTTTGTTAATATCTTCAGAATATCACCTGAAAATCTTCAGGACTGAGGGACACCTTTTGGCAGCCCCTATAGGTAATGATGACCTCTCCATTACTTCTGCCTTGGTATCTACACTTCTGGGCCTGGCTCCCACTGACGAGACCTCAATAAAGGTCGAAACCAGTCTGGGTAGTGACCCTTCCCTTAATGCATAACATTATACATATCCGCAAGATGTGTTTTGCATTATGGGAGATACTGAGATAGGAGTGATGTTAGCTTGGTCCACCTTTGCTACGAGTTGCCTGGTGTTGTACTACCTTACCCTCAGTCCTGAAGATATTTTCAGGTGCAAACTTTGTTTGCTCACACTTGGATAAAGGATTAAACTAAATTTATTATAGTCTAACCAAGTGCAAAATAAACATCTTTCTCTAAATCCAGAGTAATTTAATAATAAGGTGGCACACCTTTTGGCAATCCCCTATAGGTAAAGATGACCTCTCCATTGCTTCTGCCTTGGTATCTCCACTTCTGGGCCTGCCTCCCACTGACAAAACCTCAATAAAGGCCGAAACCGGTCTGGGTAGTGACCCTTCCCTTAATGCATAACATTATACATATTCGCAAGATTGCATTATGGGAGATACTGATATAGGAGTGATGTTAGCTTGGTCCACCTTTGCTACAAGTTGCCTGGTGTTGTGCTACCTTACCTCAGTCCTGAAGATATTTTCAGGTGCAAACTTTGTTTGCTCACGCTTGGATAAAGGATTAAACTAAATTTATTGTATTCTAATCAAGTGCAAAATAAACTTTCATCCATCCACGGCTTTAGTTGCCCAAGGTCAGCCCCTGTCCAAAAATATTAAATGGTAAATTCCAGAAATAATCACAAGTTTTAAATTGCATGCTGTTCTGAGTAGCATAATTAAATCTTGCTCTATCTCGCCCAGGATGTGAATCACATCTCACATATCCATGTACTGTATGCTGCCCACCCATTAATCACTTAGTAGCCGTCTCGGTTATGAGTTCAGCTGTCATGGTATTGCAGTGCTTGTGTTCAAGTAATCCTTATTTTACTTAATAATGGCTCCAAAGCGCAAGAGTAGTGATGTTGGCAATTTGGATATGTGAAAGAGAAGCTGTGAAGTGCTTCTTTTAAAGAAATTCATGCTAGTTTTGCTGTTGTACCTCAAGCTGCATTAGTTACTGCCACGGTGCACGATAAGTGCTTAGTTAAGATAGAAAAGGCATTAAATTTGTGGGTGGAAGACACAAACAGAAAACATGTTGCATTAGAAAGCATTGAGTCTATATAGATACTTTATCAAGCGATCATGACATCTTGCCATTTACTGGAAGTAAGAGATGGTTACACAGATTCAAGAATAGGTTTGGACTGAAAAATATAAAAATTACTAGAGAGGCTGTGCCTGCCGATGAAGAAGTTGCTGCCACATTTCTGGCAGAATTGAAGAAGTTGATGAAAGAGAAAAGATATCACCCAAAGCAAGTCTTCAGCTGCAATGAAACTGGGCCCTTCTGGAAGATGTGCAATAGAAATTGCATTCATAAAAGTGCAAAGGAAACACTAGGGCATACAACATAGAAGGACAGATTAACTCTGGTACTATTATGGCAACACTGCAGGGCATATGATAAAGCCAGGCATAGTGTACACAGCAAAGAACCCACATGCTCTCAAAAACAAAAAAATATCTGCCCAATTATCTGGCAACATAATCAGAAAGCATGAGAGACAGCCATCTTGTTTATGGACTGTTTCTACCAGTGCTTCATGCACGAAATGAAAAAATACTTGGAAGAATAGGGGTTGGAATTTAAAGTCCTATTAATAATAGACACTGCACCTGGTCATTTTGAATCTGTTTGCTATGGAAATGAAAATGTCATGGTTTGTATTTTTGCCTCCAAATACAACCTTATTGCTTCAGCACCTTGACCAGGGCATCATTCAGTTTGTCAAGGCCACATACACCCACCTGACTGATCACATCTGATCAGCAATTGATGCAGACCCTAATCTAGACATAATACAGTGCTTGAAATCTTTCACTATTGCTGATACAATAATATTCATCAAAGCTGCAATGGATGAATTAAAATCATTCAGTTGGTGGAGAAGGATTTGCCAACATGCTTGATGAAGAAGTGGAAGAACTTGTTGAGTCATCTACAGAGGAATAGGAAGATGAAGAAAAAAATTGAAACAGAACCAGCAATGTGGACATTACTGAAATTTGCCAAAATGTTTTGAATTGCACACGCATTAAAGGATAAAAAATTATGGAATATGATTCTCACATGGAATGCAGCATTAAAGTCGCCGTATGATCACCGAAGGATTACAACCTCTGTAGCAACACTTTGATGAGTTAAAAAGAAAGAGACAATTTCTGATTACAATCTTCTTCCAAGAGGTTTTGGCAAAAAAGCCTACAACTATTGAGGATCTCCAACCATTGACATAGTCTGCTCCTAACATCTAACTTGACATCATCATGGATCATCTATTAAACTTTATCATTGGTATGTATAGGAAGAAAAAAACATAATATATATAGGGTTTGGTACTATCTGTGGTTTCAGGCATCCATTGGGAGTCTTGGAATGTATCCCCTGCATATTAATGGTGGGGACTACTGTTTTTTAATCTTGTTGGTCTCTGTCTTACACCAGACAACGTCAAATGAACTGCTCTCTGAATCCCTGTCCCCATGATGTACTTCTACTCTTTTTGGCTTTAATTCCTCTGCTATCATCAACATCTCCCCCCTCCACCCTGTTCCTTTTGTCTTCTCTGAAGATACTATATTGTTGTGTCCCAATCTCTTAAACTGTAAATTTTGTATTCTATACTTCCAATCTTCCCTAAAGAGTCACATGATACCTCCAAGACACAAAGGGATTGCCTCAGGAGCGAGCCAAAAACCAACATGGCAGAGTTCTTGAAATCTATCTTCTCATAGAGCTCTAGGAATATTTATTTTTTTTGCTGTGCCACCTAAAACAGTTAGATTAAATAAAGTTATCTTAACCAATAAGTGATTTCAAGATGTACACAAGTGACTATTGTTTTGCAGTCATGATCCACAATGTAACTTATTCTTCCCCGCTCATATTCGAACCTTTTACAAGTGGTGCATCGGATTCTAGAATTCAGACGCTTAGATTTAAAAATAGCAAAGGTTTATTAAGCATATTAACACATTTACAATACAATTAACATTCATACTAAATTCCAATACTAATCAGATAAGATTGCAAGTATCCTTAATGAAATAAGAATATCAAAACCAGCATTCCTAATAAATCATTCACAAAGATGGTTATTCCTGAGTAATATTTTTTCAATAAACATTCATTATATATCTCATTACTCAGACTAATTCATCTTAGCTTTCTCTAAAGCATACACATTAAATTAACCTGTATATGAGCTAACTCACTGTACTTTCTAATGTTAACATGCTACAGTCCTGCTCTAAATAAATCAAAGTCCTCGATCCTTAATGTCTCTTAATTTCACTTAACACCATAGTAAGTTGCACACATAGCATAGACAAAGGAAATTTTAATGTTACCATACACTAAGGCTTTTCATACTTATTCCATCAATTTGGACTGCCTTCCTCCGGTCGATCTTCCTTCTTGTTCACTTAAACGATGAGGTACCTTGGATTCTCCAATCATTCTGTGATTTCACACAATTCTGGCATGACTGACTTGTTCCAGGCATAATCGTGGCATTGGGTGATTTCTCCTTCACGATGTCTGCTACCTAGATGCTGAGTGTTTCCAAGGACTGCAGATACACGAACAGAGATGTACTCCTTCATCATACAATCAGGAGCTTATAACATCACCAGCACTTGGACGGCATTTCCTGCTATCACTCACCAGACTCTGAACATAGCTTACTGCTGTTCCTAGTCCGAGCACTTCGGGACAGAGCTGCTCCTCCGTGCAACTTTCTATCTGCCAGATGACCTCCGACCACCAGCCAAGGGAAGAAAAAAAATATTCGAGAGGGGGGTTCCTAACCCTTTTATTTCTATCTCCCCTACTGGTAATCACTGTAACCTTCGTAACTCGCCTAATGCATAGCACCTCACCCACGTGGATCTAGCTTCATACCGTTTGTTTCCGATTTTCTTCTGACCATGTTCCGCCATGTGCCGTGAGCACTCGACTGCCTGAGGCCACCTCTCTTTCTGTTGCATGCCTTTGATCTTTGGCAAAGGCATGCCACGTATATGACAAAAACTCAATAAACGTTCACTGTTCCTATATAATCTCTGCGAGTTCGAAGCTCCGAAACATAAAAATTAGGTCACAACTCCAACCAATAGAAACAACACAGATACATTCAAGACAAAAACACCAAGCCTACGTGACATAGCCTTTCACCTTCCCAAAAAATTCTCAGCCCATCCTTGAAACTTGAAGCTTGTGGGAAAAGTGGAGGCTATGTCATGTCGGCTTGGTGTTTTTGTCTTGGGTGTATCTGTGTTGTTTTCTATTGGATGGAGTTGTGACCTAATTTTTATTTTTTGGAGCTTCCAACTTTCAGATTATATAGGGGCAGGGAACGTTTATTGAGTTTTTGTCACATTTTATGGATATTGTTTCCGAATTCTAAGCATTGTTTCATTTTCCTGTATGTTTACTATTATGATTTTGTTGATCAGTTAACATACAGGGAAACAAACAATAGTCATGAAATGTGACAAAAATTAATAAATGTTCACTGCCCCTATATAATCTCTGTGAGTTCAAAGCTTCGAAGCATAAAAATTAGGTCACAACTCCAACCAATAGAAAACAACAGAGATACACTCAAGACAAAAACACCAAGCCGACATGAAATAGCTGCCAATTTTCCCACGAGCTCCGAAGACAACACACAGTCGAAATGGCTCACACCCCCAATACTCTCACCCCTAATCTTGCTTCATCATATTCTGTCCTTCTCCTTTCCCCAAAATTTCTATCTTTCACCTTCTTCCTAAAAAAATTCTCAGCCCACCCTTGAAACCTGGGTTTTAAACTCACATGCCTTTGTTTTACCCACAATTCTTTCACATCTATCACCACATTTCCAACCCTGCTGGAAATGTGGAGATAGATGTTCCAATTCATTCATACTGCTTGTACACACATCTGATGACAATCCATTCCAATCGTGCACCACTCTATGAGAGAAAAATCTAGATCTCAGCTTCCTCTTGTCCTTTCCCCACCCTCCATAAAATGAAAAATTCCATCAACTGGAATATTGTATGACAGCCTATATGACTCTTTTGGGAGTTTATAAGTCTCAATCATATCACCTCTCTTTCTCCTGTTTATTAGTTGACAAATTTTCAATCTGCTTTCATAATCAGCAATCCTAATAAATAACATTTTAACACTCTCCTTTGCACTCTCTCTCTCTCTACTGAATCAGAATCATAATGGAAACCAGGAGACCAGACCTGTGCACAACAGTCCAAGTGAGGCAGTGGCATAGCTAGGGGAGGTGCAGAGGGGACGGTTTGCCCCAGACGGCACTTTGAACCCTTTGAACTTTTGCAGTTAATTCTAAAATACAGTGTCTCGAGAACTCAGTTCCAAATATTGTAATGCTACTGCGAATTTTCCTCACAATTGTTGTAAGTGTTACTAGTTGTGAGAGGAGCTTTTCTAAATAAAATTTGATTAAGAATTACCTACATTACTATGAAATAGACTTCGTCAATGTCATTGATGATTTTGCTAACAGAAAAGCAAGAAAAATAACATTTTAGAATGTTGAAATTAAAGTTTTACTTCAAAAATAAACATAGTGTTTTAATTTATTTCCCTATATGTCGTTTAGACTTTTTGTAATATTTTTGGTGTGTATTGAGAGGGGTGGAAAATTCAGGGACTTCCCCAGGCGGCAACAGCTCTAGCTATGTCAGTGAAGTGAGGTCTTATCAAGGCCTTGTAAAGAGGCAAAATGACCTCCTTATCTTTGCATGTGAAAGTTTGTTTCATCGTTGCAATTATCGTTTGAGTTACATTTGCAGTCTTTGCTACATCCCTGAACTTCAACTTCCTATCTACTAACACTCCAAGATGACCCAAGCCTGATTAGTTTTTTCTAGCATAGTCCCATCAATATAGTACGACATTGGATATCTAATCACACCAAAGTGCATGACTTTGCATTTACCGACATTTATTTTCCCATGACCATAATTCCAGCCTATTCAAATCATTCTCAAGTACTGCATATCAGCAGCATTCCTGATTATCCTACTTATCTTTGCATCGTCAGCAAATACCTGTCACCCGTCAAATTCTTTCCAGTGTCATTAACATAAATATTGAATAACAGTGACCCAAGGACTGATCCTTGTAGTACACTGTAAACGGAGGCTATTTTACTATATTGTACTATTATAAACATTTCTGGTTCTTACTACTCCATTGTAATATTTTCTGTCTGCGCTCTATATAAAATGATTCTTTAGCTATTATTTTCTGTGTATCTATTTCCCCTCCTTATACTGTATTAAATTCTTATTCTTCCTGTCATCTCTTACTCAACTTTTGGTGATTATATTCTTATACCTGAGAGCACTGCAAATTTTTTTTTGTTTAAAGATTGTGCCACTAGGGATCCCGACTTGGTATAAGAAATAGCAGTACTTCCAGTAGGTCTTTAGCTAATACTAATCCTCTCTTAATTAAATTACAGTCGTGGCTTTCTATGTGCTCCTTATCTTATCTATCATTTAATTCCCCGCTCACAGGATCAAGTTTATTTGGAAACAGTGCATTGCACATTAAGATCATGCAGCACTCCTTGGATATAAATAACAAGCATGTTTATTAAAACACCATCATCAAATTCCTGACATATACCCTCAAGGGGTGTACAGGATATGATAGTACTACATGAAAAATTTACATCATTACTAACTTCCTATCTACAATTTTCCTCCAAATCAGTCTGTTACTTGTCAAGACTCCAACATTATCCGATCTTATATTTCTATCGTCTAAGGCACTTTGTACCATATAAATTCACCTATATCTTGGTCTTCCTCTGGGTCATTTTCCTGCGAACCTGACAGAGAACATTTGCTTTGCTAATCTTTCCTCGCCCATTCTGTTTAAGTGGCCATACTGCCTGAGATTAGCTCAAATAAATGCATTCCTGGATGCCGACAATGTTTAGTTCTTTCCTAATATCCTCCTTTTTAATATGATGTTGCCAATGATGCCATCTGTTCACGCCTCTAATCTTTCTCAGAACTCATATCTGCGCTCTCTAGTCTTTGGTCAAGTGTTTTACTTCTGACCCAGCTCTGAGATCCATAAGTTAAAACTGGTTTGAACACTGTCTTGTATACAGCTAATTTAGTGTTCTGACTAATTTCTCTCTTATTCCATATGAATTTATTCAATTGACTTCCTACCATACCAGCTTAGTTGATTCTGTTGTCTCCTTTCTTTTAGGCTTTTGATTCTGTTGTCTATTTCCATATTTAATTTACCATCTTCACTAAAAATCGTGCCTAAGTAGCTGAAATGTTTTACTTGTTCCACAGGTTCTCCATTCACAACACAGTTGACATTTTCAATGATTCTGTCTATTTTCATTGTCTTTGTCTTTTTATTGCTGACCTTCATACCATATCTATTACAACAGTTATTCAATTTAGTCAGGGAATCTTGCAAACTTGTTGCAGATTTATTTACAAGTATAACATCGTCTGCATAAAGCAAAGAGCATACATTAACATCTCCAATTCTGATATCATGTTTAATACCACTTTCCTTCATAATGTGATCCATATAGATAATGAATAACAGAGGGGATAATGTACAACCTTGTCTCACAACAGATTTACCATTAAACAACCTTCCTGTACTTTCAGTTCTAACTACTGACTTGAACTCAAATAAAGACTAAGTATTGCTTGATATAATGTCCCATTGACACCATATAACTGTAGCACATTGAATAGCTTCTCTTGGCATCTTGTCATATGCCTTTTCCAGATCTACAAAACTTAAATAGAGATCTTTGTTATATTCCCATGCTTTCTCAACTATTTGTCGTAAAGTGAAGATCTGATCCTGACAGCCTCTATTTGGCCTGAATCCACCTTGTTCTTCACCAAGCTTTTCTTCCACAATTCTTCTCAACTGTTTCTCAAGTATACTGGTATAAATCTTGCCAGGAACACTCGGTAGGGAAATACCTCTGTAATTCTCACATTCAGTTTTATTTCCCTTTTTATATATGGGTACTATGAGAGCTCTACCACAGTCACTGGTAATTCGTCCCTTTGTCCAGGCCTTCTGAACTATGCAGTGAAGCCCCTATTAAGACTTTTATACCACCATACTTCAGCATTTCTGGTCAAATATCATCTACTCCTGCTGCCTTTCCACATTTCAAGCCTTGGATGGTTTTTTCTACTTCAAGTATGGATGTGTATTCCTGACTGCATTCCTGTTGAATGTTTCTTACTGCTGTGCTGTCACTAATTGTTTTGTTTACCAATTTTTCGAAGTAATTACTCCATACTTCAAGGATCTCTTTTTTTCTCCAGTTTTTGTGTAACCTTTATCATCTCTAACTCCTTTTACAGCACTCTTTCCTCCATTTCTAAGCTTCTTCAACAACCTCCAGAATATTTTGCCTCCTTCTTGATATTTATTTTTTATGTTCTTGCCAAAGTCCTTCCATGACTTTTGTTTAGTCTAGTTTTACACAGTATTTAGCTTTCTTACATTTGTCTCTTTATCTCTAAGAGCACAAGCTGACTTATTTGTCAGGAACTTTTGATATGCTTTCTTCTTTTCCTTCACTGCCTCTTTAACATCCTGTGTCCACCAGGGAGTTCTGATTTTTTTTATCCTTGCAGACAACCTCACCACATGCCTCTCTGGCTGAATCAATCAGGATTTTCTTCAAAGCTTGCCACTGAATCTCCAAGGTTTGGTTCCTGTTCTCAAACTCTTTCAATTTTTTTTCAATAATCTTTGTGTATTTTAGTCTACAGTTCACATCTGAGAGCTGCTCAACTTTTATTCGCTTTAAAACTTTTTTATATGTTCTTCTTTTCGATATGAAATTCAATTTTATCCTGCTCAAGATTAAATAGTGATCACTTCCAATTTCAAATCCTCTGTACACTCTTGTGTCCTGCACCAGAGAGAAACACATCATTATCAACAATAACATAGTCAATGAGACTTTTCTTATTCCTTGCCTCTTCTCTCCATGTGAATTTGTGCTCATTTTTATGTTGGAACATGGTGTTAGTAATAACCAGTCCATGTGCTGACTAGAAATCCAACAGGTATTTGCCATTATTATTAGCTTTGCTCTTTTCTCCAAATTTTCCCAAAATATTTTTGTATGTTTGACAAGCATTTCCTACTCTGCTATTTAGATCCCCAACAAGGACCAACTTTTTCTTTTTCATTGTTTCAGATGCTTTTTCTAAAGCATCAAAAAATTGCTCCACTTTTACCTTAGTAGAATCTTCTGTGGACCATAGGCACAAATAAGTGTCATTGTCCAGTTCCCCATTCTCATATTTGCCCACATCACTGTACTTGAGACTGTGCCTGCCATTCAAGAAGATTAGCCTCGTATTTAGTGTTGAATATTATGACTACTCTTTCTTTTCCTTGATTGTCATTGCCTGAGTATTACATTTTGTATTTATTGCTAAAAAAAATCTCACCAGTTTTTGTCTTTTTTTGTTTCAGTCACCCGTATTATGTCGATCTGGTACTTATCTAATTTCTCAGCTAGCTCCATTTCTTTGCCATTCAGGCTTCTTATGTTGATAGTACCGATCTTTAACTCTGGTGATGTTGAGTTGGGGTTTGTTTTCAGATTTGTTCCAGTAGCTGACTTTTCGCTATTCGCCCTGGTTCCCTGGTGAAAACAACGAGGACCTTGTTTAATCGAGCGATCCCCCAGTCGGCATGAAATTTTGTCATGTTATACCTTCATTTTGTATTTTGGTTTAAGCCAATAAGAATACAATTTGGTCAGCTAAATGCCAAATTGCTAACCCATCCTCATTCGTTCAGTATCCAGGTAGATACATACCCAACAGGGTGCACCACGAGAAGGTGAGGATTGGACATTGGGTCAGAAGCCCTGGTCGGTTCTCTGCATTCCTTTAAAGGCTATGTGGAGGTCTCCTCTCAGTTATATAGCTTTGACTCTTAAGCACCCCGTTGATTAAACACTAAGTTTGAATATACAATACATGCAAAATAGGAAAATTGCTCTTTCTAACCTTAGTTTAAGTTACGCTAAATATGACAAACTTTTATGGTAATTTCCTGCGAATATGCAATGAACTTACAAGAATCACTGTAACTGCAATTATGATTCCTTATTTAAACTAATTATCACAGAACATAACTTCTATGTTCTATGTTAGCAACATAGAACTTTAGGATTCCTTATAATTACAATTAAACTTTTGGCCCAATCACTAGCTTGGAAATAGCTATGCTTTGGTCTACACACATAAAAATTCAAACCATAAATTTGCATCAAATTACTCTCAGACATATATATATATATATCTTATCACTATAAACTTAGTTGTCCATCTAAAATAGTTCTCTTACATCACATACAAAATAACATGTAACAATTAACTCACATTATTTCTTCCTCTCTTTAACGCAGTTCGTTTCAGTCTTCAGATTCTTTTCCATTTTGGGTTTTTGGATTTTCTTTCCTTTGAGACCTTTGGAGCACCGGCACGTCACAGATCTGTTGGCGGGATTTAGGATGCAATTTCCCGCTGTTTCGAAACTCTCGTGAAGGTTCCAGTGGTCGGCACATACGCAGATTCATCTACACGACAAGGCATCTGGTCTGGCTTGGCTTGATTCCTCTGTGGCTAATCGCTTCTGATAACTGTCATTGTTGATATTGGACGTTGCGGCAGATCAACCTATTTCTCTTCATTTTCCTCCTTCAGATTTCCGTGTGTTCTAGCCAAAATGTCGATCCTTCATGGTTGAAGATCCATGCCTTATATTCAGTCTTTTTTGAAATCTTGCGTTAAGGATTGAAACCCCCCAAATATTTCCTTGTGACTCTTTTGATCTAACATTTTTGCTGTTTGATGTTTGATTCATGCCGCCCCTTTCTCTACTGACCTTGAAGGTCGTCTTAGGCTGAACTTGTAAACAAAAGAGTTCTCTTTCACTACAATCAGAGTTCTAACTTCAAATAACATTCCAATGGCAAGGCATTGCTCTTGGCTTTACCATTTTAACATTCTCTGTTTATGTGAGGAGCAAGCTAATTCCCTTTATGCTTTATACATAGGCCTTTAGTATTCTATTTACAATAACAAAGTTTACCTTTGTGAATTTTGGATGTGACCCCTGTAAATGTCGATGCAAGTAAAAAATGGAAAAAATTTACACTGCATCGAATTTTACAATACCACTGGTTACCTTAAATCTTGCAGACACACATCCCCCATATACTATTTGATATCTGTCCATCAGCCATCCTCTTATCCCATATGGATATGTTATCCTCTTAACATCAGATTGCAATCTTGGAAAGAGAGATGATAATTGTCAATTATTTTCTGTATTGAGTGTTAAGTAATAGAGCAAGTTTTATTTCATTTAATTTTTCTAGAAAATAGAAGAGACTCTGAAGAACAAATTGTACCTGCTTGGTGCACAAGGTTTTTGATACCTATTTTTTGTGAAGAATGATGATGATGATTCTAAGCTGCCTGAAAGTATCTACCTGTGAAGGATGGCTTCCTGTAAACAGAAAAATTCAATATTGTCAGCAGAGTTAGATGTATTAGATTATCTAAAAAGGTATGATACTTGTAGATTCACACTCAATGCAGAACTTAATGTGAATGTATGAGGAGTTAGTTTTGTCTGGAAATTGAAGTAGTTCTGTTTCAGAGTAATATCACATTGTAAAGATATCATCCACAAAATGTAGCCAAATGCAAGATTGTGAAATTGTGTTAGAAATCTGATGCTCTAAATGCTCCATAAAATTCTCCATTGTATCAAAAAATAATTTTGATTTCAAAGAAAAAAAATTGAAGGTCTTCATTTTCAAGAATCTAAAATAATGATTTCTTTTGATGTAGTTTCTCTGTTTACAAACATAACTTCAAGAAACTCTGCAACTTTTACATGTAGATTTCCCTGATAACAGCATTAGGTTATTTAAGTTAACCATCAATGTATGTTATTTTACTTGGTGCAATAAACTGCTTCAACAAATTGAGGGTACTGCAATGAGTAATCCTATATCACCTCCTTTAACTGATTACTTTATGGAACAGTTAGAGCAGCACTTCCCAAACTGTGGGCCATGGCCCCTTGGGGACTGTTATTTTTATTGAGGGGGCTGTGAAATAATGAAAACTAATTTAAAATGTTATTTAAATTAGGGGGATATTTAATCCTACATTGTTTTAAAACCGAATAAGAAACTCAAAGATTGGAATCAGAGAGTTTCATGCCGAATATAATAAACTATAAAAATATCAGCGATTACTAGTGTGAGCTAATGCAAGTCGTCCTAGTACGTAGTACAATATGTACTAGGACGAAAATCGTCCAGCAGTATTAAAACTGCCGTAGAAAGTCGCGCCACATGACAAAAGAACCAATTACGCGATTTTTGTGATCATTCGCCAAACATGTTTTATGAGCGGTGACTCATTTATGTCAGCTAAATTACTACAGTGTTTTTCCAACATATGATAGCTTATTCGCCAAAATTTGTTAAAAAAAAAAACAGGAAATTAATAACAAAAAATAACCTGTTAATTTAATTACAAGCAAATCTTGGTTAAAAGTATTTTAAAATTGACAGGGTGTTAATTTTCACATGTGAAATAAGGACCGGAAAATTTGTCTGTTAAATCCAAAGTCCATTAAATCGAGGGTTTACTGTATTGAATTTTCTGTTTATAGGAAGCATGAATGTATCTACCTTTACTGGTAGATATATTCACGTAGCTTCACATCATCATCCTTCACAAAAAAATAGGTATCAAAAGCCTTGTGCACCAATCAGGCACAATTTGTTCTTCAGAGTCTCTTCTATTTTCTAGAAGAATTTAATAAAATAAAACTTGCTCTATTACTTAACACTCGATACAGAAAATAATTGACAATTATCATCTCTCTTTCCAAGATTGCAATCTGGTGTTAAGAGGATTCGCATATCCTACCTTAAAGAAATTTCTGAACAACTAGTCAAGGACTCTTCACAAATATAATCTGTATACCACCTTAAAACCAGCCTGGAAATTTTTTTTACACCTACCAAAGATATATTATCTATCCTTGCCTTGTGTTTATCATATAGCTTGTTCTTGTCATCTTTGCTACTTTGGACAGACTTGCCATTCTGCTACAGTTAGACTCCAAGAATATCAATATTTGATAGGAATTTCTGGAATCGGAAGGTTCGTCTAGCTTCTTGTGCCATCGGCACTAGACAGAGTTCATTGGAACCAAATCAAGATGCTGCATACAATAGGTTCAAATTTGGGTCTATTTCTTGAATCGTGTGAAGCCCTACATTGCCATTCTAATCTTAATCGGATAAATTGTATGCCTATCTCTAAGTTTTGGGAAGTGATTTTTTAATTTAAATTATGCAACTGTACTTACTTCTCTGGGACTCTAATAGTGTTTTCTCGTACTTGTGCAGCTGCGACAGAGAAAGTGATAGTATATGCATGCTGTATTATTCACTCTTGTATTCATAATTTAAATAAAAATTGTAGCCAGTTTTTCTGCTTTCTCTCTGAATGAATCTCATGACATATTGAGCAATATATGATAGGAGTAATAAATTCTATTTAGTTCTCTTTCACATGTGTGAAGCTGTTATTTACTATATTATGTTATTGATGAAATTCTGTGTGGAGTGTAATTTGCAGAAATTAAATTGACTGCTTAAATAAAGCTGGCAGCATATGATATTTAGATCTCTATAGTGTAACTAAAGATCCAATGAAAAAGTACTGAACACTGTGCTATGGAAAAAATTTTACCAAATAAAAATAATTTCATCATATCTGTACATAAATATGCTATCTTTGCTGGATTAAAGCACTTGTTTAAATATTTGAGGTCTTGAATAATCAGCCTCTGTATGTTAGACACAAGTTGACTATTTATTTCTTTTTGAATCTGATTATAAGTAATCATTCAGAAAATCCAGAAGCCAAATGTTCTTCACAACACTCCTAATTGAAATAAATTTGGCTGCAAAGAAGCTGCCAAGGATCCAGACGATTCTGCTAAAAGTAACAAAAATCAGGTAATCCTAACTGCATGCAGAGGATGCACTCAAGAGATCAGAATGTTGGCTTGAATATATCTGCACTGTGCCTTTGTTAATATGTGATCGTCTAACCTTGAGAAGCATTAGTAACTCGAGGCAGAATGTTAGTAATGAAGTATTTGCTTCTTTTACTTTATGTCGTGATATGCCATTAAACTTATAGTCATCAGCACAATTTTTTGTACTGCTTCAGTAATTGCCACTTGATTTCAAGAAAACCTTCTGTTTATTATTACAACATTCATCATCTGTATTCAGTGTTGCCTAAAGTGAATAATCTAATCATTCATTATCCCCAACATCAATTTCCTGATATGTACCCTCAAAGAATGTACAACTTATTATGATAGCATTACATAATTAATTTTTGCATTATTATTAATCTCCTATCAACAATTTTCCTCCAGAAAATTACATCTCAGTATTCCAATATTGTCATATCTAACATTTCAATCTTTTAAGGTGCTTCTGATTGAATCAATCCATCTACATCTCAGTCTTCCTCTGGGTCTTTATCGTGCTATCTTGACATCAAACACCCATTTTACTAACCTTTCCTCTCTTCTGTTTAAGTGACCAACTTAGATTAGCCCCTCCTAATATCATTTTTAATATGATTCTGCTATTAATGCCATCTGTTCAGGACTCCCCTGAGTTTTCTCAGAACTCTCATATCTGTGGACTCTTTCTTTGATCAAGTGCTTTATTTCTAACCCAACACTCACGTCACTAACTTAGAACTGCTTTGAACACTAAAATACTACTATTTTACTGTTTTGGTTGATTTCTCTTTTATTCCATATAAATTTATTCATCTGGCTCCCCACCTTACCAACTTGGCTTATTCTGTTTGTCTATTTCCATATTTAATTTGCCATCATCACTAAAAATTGTGCCAAAATAGCTGAAATAGTTTGCTTCTATAATCTCTACATTTAGAATGCAGTTGTGTGTGTGCAATGTTTCTGCCTATTTTTGTAGTTTTGGTGTTTTTCATTCCAGATTTGCTATAGCTATTATTCATTTGCTTAGAGAATCCTGGAGATCTGCACTGATGTATTAAGGAGTACATCATCTGCATAAAGCAAAGAACTAAGTTGAGGGGAGGGGAAAGAATAGTGTGCACCCTTGTCTTATACCTGATTTTACATCAAATCATAATGTATTTCCTTCAATTCTTTAATTCTAATTGCTGACTTACTACTTAAACATAGACTATCCATTGCTCTGTATAATGTTCCATTTATCCCATATGATTGTACTGTTTTAGAAAGCTATTCTCTGCTTACCTTGTAATATACCTTTAACTTATCTACAAAACTTCAATACCGATTGCTGTTGTATTCCAATAATTTCTCAACTGTTTGTTGGAAAGTAAAAATTCTGATCTTGTCAATGTCTATTTGTTCTAAACCCAATGTGTTCTTTTTTCAAGTTTCTCTTCCACAATTTTTCTCAACCTCTTTTCAAGGATGCTTGCATACATATTACTTGGAATGCTTAGAGAAATTCCTCTGAAATTCCCCTCCATGTGGGGACACTTCGTGGTGGAGGGGACCTCCCAGTGATGGTACTGGCCCTTTTCGTTCTTCCTCTTTTTCTTTACATTTCTTCCCATATTCTTCGCTCTACTTCTCCTGAGTCATTTTCAGTATCCTTTTTTCCAGACCACTATCACTGGGATCCAACGCCCTGCTGCCATGTTTGCCGTACGGTGTGACCCGTGGACATCCGGAAAGGGGATCCTGGTAGTCTTGCACTACTTTGGCCCCTGCTTCGGCAAGATGGGCAGTCCTGGATGGCCCAGCCAGGATCAATCGGCTAGTGGGTTTGCCTGGTCAACGGTGTTGCAGTAAGTCTCTCACCCTATGGTCTGGGGTCGGGATCCTAGGCTTGCTGTAGTGCCGGTATAGCTTCCGGATAGCCCTGGCGTTACATTCTGAGCGCAGTCATTGCTTGCCAGGCAGTGGGCATCCATGTGTGGCTCCATGGTGGGTGGGTGGGGAGCTCTGGTGCCGAACCAAAAACTTCTTGAGCATGAATCCTTCATCCTCAAATGTTTCAGGAGCCCTAACAAAGTCCCAACCAAGTACTGATACTGTAGATATAGCATATGGAAACAGAAGTAAGAAACAAAATACATATGATGCTAACATAATGTACCAACATTTTTAATCATTCATGCTACAGGTGAAAAACCAATAGCGAAAATGTCACCCTTCTTTATTCAAAAAGGTTTAGGACTGGCAGGACTTCCCAAAGCTGTTAAGAAATTGCATTCTGGTGATGTCCTTGTGGAAACATTGTGTCAGCAACATTCTGAGAAACTACTGAGAGCAACAACAATGGGTGGAATAGAAATTACAGTAACACCTCATAAAACACTTCATTCCTGTAGAGGAGTGATATCAGAATGGGATCTCCTTGATGTTCCTGATGAGGAGATATGTTCAGAGCTTAAAGATCAAGGAGTGACAGGTGTGAGGTGCATCCTGATATCTAGGGATGGTTGCCTAGTTCCAACCAAGAACATTATCCTTACTTTTGATACACCTAAGTCTCTAACATCTGTAAAAAAAGGGGTATCTCAGCTGTCCTGTTAGAATGTACATCCCTAACCCACTTAGATGCTTTAAATGTCAGAGATATGGACATGCCTGCCCAAACTGCCTGTCGTGATTCTACTACCTCTGCTCAATGTGGTAGTAAAGAGCATAATAACAAATCTTGCTGTGCAGAAAAAGCTATATGTGTCAACTATCAGGGAGATCGTCCAGCTTGCTCTTGTGCATGTCAGAAAGGGAAGGATGAAAAAGAAATACAAAGAATGAAAACAGAGCAAAACATAACATGCTAGGATGCAAAATGAAAGCTAGCCACTGTCACATCTGCTCTGAGATCCTCTTATGCTGAGAAGGTAACAATTAAGAAAGTGACAGTAGCGACTCAAACTTGTATGTCTGTTCCACCATCTGATAATTTCACCATACCTGCACCTTATGATCGCAAGTACTTCTCTGTTGAGCTCATCAATCACATGACCTATGGCCTTACTCCAGAGACAACTCCAAAAATGATCCCACTCGATGAAAACCCACTTGTCAAAAAAAATTATGGCAAGGATATCACTTAAAGATAAACCACCAGATACTCCCACAGAAAAAATGGATACTTCAGTACCCAGTGAAAGTAAACTAAACTTACCCACTGACCCTAACACAGCAGATGTATTGAATACTCTACCAAAGGAAGAGATGGACACTGGCCATCCATACTTCCCCCAAAACAATTGATAAATATAAATATGACAAAGGTAAGCTCTCAACCTTCCGAAAACTAGACGAGCTTATAAAACCAAAACAATAGGAAAATTTGTACAATGGAATGGTCGTGGATTTTGCCAGAATATCGAGGATATCAAGATTTTGTTGTAGAAACACAAACCTTTCTGTTTCTGTCTACAGGAAATGTACTTAAGACCCGAGGACCCTACCTTTAGGAATTTCACTGTTGTACGCAAGGATAGGACTGGAGTTGGTGCTACTCATGGAGGAGTAGCTATCCTAGTGGGCAGTCATTTTCCATCAGGTCCACTGGAAGCAGTAGCGATCTGCTTCTCCGTAGGATTTCTTATTACAGTATGTTCAATTTATTAACCACCAAGTGCTGAGTTAAATGAAATTGATCTTGGTAACCTTATCTCGCAACTGCCTGAACCTATACTTTTGATGGGTGACTTTAATAGTCACAATACTCTATGGCAGTTTCTCAAACTTCAGATATCTGCATACCCCCTTCTTAAATTTTCATTATTACCAAGTATCCCCTAATTAATTAAAATAAATTCATTAATTAATTAAAAATAAATAAATTAATTAAAATTAATAAATTAATTAAAATATTAATTAAAGTTAAATATCTATTTTATTTGAATTTATATGTTCATGTAAACAAAAAACATGATTTATTTTTAAATTTTTTGAGAGATGTTCTCGAGAGATGTCAGACGACACACTCTTATCAATTTCATTTGATCCAGATGCAATATCAATGTTTTCTTGTTGCTTACAGCTACTTGTATTTGCTATATTGCTCTCTTTTGGGGTTTTTATAAATCCAATCTTTAATTTGTATTTACTCGAATATAACTCTAACTTTTTTTCCCAAAATTAAAGCTAAAAAATCGTGTTGCGATATATGTCGGGAATTTTTGGAAACTAAAGTTTTCAGGAAAAAAACTGAAAATGGTGTGACTTACCAAGAAGCTCCTACTCGCTATCAGTACTTTTGGCATCGAGAGCAGTTTCTTTGTGTACATCATCAAAGTCATCTACCCAAATAGCGTCATCTTCTTTCCTATTATTTCAAGCAAAAATGACTAGTAATTTACAAGACTTGAGATACGTAGAGCAGCGAAGAACTGCATATGATTAGTGAGGTATTAACAAAAGATCGCAGGAACCAAAGACAAATTAGCATTTCAGCAGTTGAGTTGAAATGCTATTTCCCTTCAAGCGAATTCCATAATATCTGAAACACGTTCACTATATATTTCTTAGTTTTAACACGTTAATGATGGGGTGGTGTCAAGCAAAACCATATGTTCCACCTGCAACATATGATTTTGCTTGGTCTATACAGCTGTTTCTGTTGGAGAGGGGGATGTGATTCATTTGTTAGTGCTGTTTTATCCCGGTTGTCTCTAATTACATTGTTTGTCGAAAAATATGACAACTCCTTTAATTATGCATAGCCGAAAATTGCCATGTACCCTCTAATGACCTTTCACGTATCCCCGGGGGTATGCGTACCACACTTTGAGAAACACTGCTCTATGGGGTAGTGCCAACACTAATAGACGAGGTTGAATCATTGATAGAATTCTTGATAATAATAACCTCTCCCTTTTAAATAATAAACTCGATACTTTCTCCCATATGCCTATCCATTCGTATTCTGTAATTGATCTTGCAATCTGCTTCCCCTCCATTCTTCCACTGCTCACATGGGACATTGAAGAGAACATATATGGAATTGATCACTTTCCTGTTCTCTGCACAATGTCTTCACAGGAACCATGTTCATCCACATGGATACCTATATGGAAAATGGACCAGGCTGACTGGAACACTTTCTCTCATCTTGCAAAATTTAATGCTGATGCTATCAGTCAAACGCCTATCAGTGAAGCGGTAAAATATATAACAGAGTGCATTGTCCAGGCAGCAACAGCCTCCATCCCAAAACATCATCTCCGTTTCCACTCTATCCAAATCCTTGGTGGAACCCAGAATGTCAGATAGCCAAAAAAGATCAACACAGAGCATGGGATATATTTCGTAGATATCCCACCACATCAAACCTTTTAGCTTTGAAGTGTGCTCAAGCTAAAGCACACTATGTGAGGCGTCAGAGTCAAAAACAATCATGGATCCAATTTACTACATCAATTAATCAAATGACCAGTACAAAAATTGTATGGGATAAAATCCGGAAAATGAAAAGCAGATAAAAAACACATTGTTTGTCCACCTTAGACCATAATGGAAGTGTTTTTGCTGATTCCAAAGCCATTGCAGATGCTCTGGGAGAAAATTTTGCCAGAATCTCAACAATTGCTTCATATCCTCCTGAATTAATTCTGAAAGAACAGCAAGAGATACAAAGGCTAAATTTTTCTACCAATGTTCTTGAGCTATACAATCAGCCATTTGTTAAGGAGGAACTAAAAAGAGCTCTTCTATTACCTCACCCTAGTGCAGTAGGGCCTGATGACATCCATTATGAAATGATAAAACATCTACCATCATCTTCTATGGATCTCCTTCTCTTACTATACAATAGAATACTTGCAGAGGAAGAGTTTCCAAATTCTTGGCATAAGTCAATTGTCATTACTATCCTAAATCCAGGAAAAGATCCAACACAAGTAAATAATTATAGACCCATTGCTCTAACTGGATGTCTTTGTAAGATACTAGAGAAAATGGTTAATGCAGACTTCTCTGGTATTTAGAAAGCAACAATCTTCTCTCCAATACACAATGTGGGTTCCATAAACATTGCTCAACTTTAGACCATTTGGTTCGTTTAGAAACTTGTATAAAAGATGCATTTCTGAAGCAAGAACACCTTGATTCAGTTTTCTTTGACATGTAAAAGCTTATGACACAGCCTGGAGATATGGTATATTAAAAAACCTCTATAATCTGGGTCTTAAAGGACACCTTCCTGTAGTTATTAAAGACGTTCTTTCTGGCGAATTTTCCAAGTCAGAGTGGGAAATACGTTATCTCAATCATATCATCAAGTACAGGGTGTTTCCCAAGGCTCTGTCTTAAGTGTGACACTTTTCGCTGTAAAAGTGTCACACTTAAGACAGATTCGGTGATTGAGTTAAAATTAACTCAATCACCGAACAGCTTCCTCCCACTGTAGACAATGCTCTATATGTTGATGACTTCACAATTTACTGCCACTCCCATAAAATGAAGATAATTGAAAGACAACTTCAGCAAGCAATTGATCATGTTTCTCTGTGGGCTCTTAGTAATGGGTTAGGTTTTTCAACAGAAAAAAGTGTCTGTGTACACTTCTGTCGAAAACGCACTCTTCATCCAGATCTGAATTAAAAATGGGACGTACTATTATTCCAGTAACTACAGAAGCCAAATTCTTGTCTGATCTTTAACAGTAAACTTACATTTCTAGCACACATTCGTCAAAATTTCTTCGCACTCTATCCTCTACTTAGTGGGGAGCAGATCAAACTTCATTGCTCCATCTTTATCATGTACTTATACGTTCAAAGCTAGATTATGGGTCTCAAGTCTATGGTTCTGCAACACAGAGTAACCTGCGATGGTTGGATTCCATCCATCATCAGGGTATACAGATAGCTACTGGTGTCTTTTGCACATTACCCACTCAGAGTCTTTATGTTAAAGCAAATGAAAGCACAGTTCTATCACTTAAATGGAAGCAGTTGTCTCTTAATTATGCCCTAAAGATAAAGTCTCTCCCAGATCATCCTACATGGACTAGTCTCTTTTCTCTGCACCGGGAAGCTCAATACCACACACTTCAAACTGCCATACGTATGCGTATTAAAGAGACTATGCAAGCTCTTGGTATAAATGTTGACAACATTGCCTACATTAAACATAACAGCATCCCTCCATGGCAGGTTTGCACCATCCTGCAACCTCTCACTTTGTAAGCTACAGAAATCTCCTACTCCATCATCTGTCTATCTTCAAATGTTTCATGCACACAGAGCAGCACGCTGATTTCTTGCCTATCTATACTGATGGTTCAAGAACTAATACCACTGTTGGCTATGCTGCTGTGTTTCCTGACATTATTATTTCCAACCAGATCCTACCTGACTGCAGTAATTATACAGTAGAGTTACTTGACATTCAGCTTACATTTGTTCATATAAAAGAAAACTGCTACCAAAAGTGTATAATTTATACAGACTCATTGAGCTCTTTACAGGCTATCTCCTCTCCTATGCATAATCCACATCCAGTACTTTATGAGCTGTTACACCTGTTTCACAAAATGAAAATCCTTAATTTTGATGTTCAGTTGTGCTGGATTCCCAGCCACGTTGGAATTAAGGAAAATGAGGCTGCAGATGCAGCTGCTAAATCAGCTTAAACTTTCTCCACGTAGTACCATATACAGACTACAGACAGTTTATACAATCAAAGCTAATTGCTCAGTGGCAGTCATCATGGCAGGAAGCATTAACAAACAAATTATACAACATTAAACCTGAAATCAAGCATCATTCTAGTCAATGAATAAATGGAAGAGAGGAAGTTGTTCTCACTAGGCTCCGCATAGATCACAGTTATCTTACACATTCTTATTTACTGAGAGCTAATGACCCTCCCATGTGTGAAAAGTGCAATACACATCTCACTATCATATACTGGTAGTGTGCCAGCACTTTGCACCAGAGAGGAATGAAATTTTTGCCTACCTGTCTGATATACACTCAGGCAGATGCTGACAGACTCGGGCAGATTGCACGATGTTTTTAATTTCTTACAAAGAATTAATTTATACAAACACATTTGATTGCAATTTTGTTTATATGTAAGTAATGTATTGCTTCACTTAACTTTTGTACATATATATTACAAAATATGTAATGTTTTGTGATGTATATGTGCAGGAGTTGAGTACTAATGTATATATTATTCATTAGGTTAATTTCTGACTAATCATATATTTCTGTAGCCTTGTGTTATCTTGTTGTAATTTTGTTAATATGTACATACCACACTGCTAAACTTAATTTTTATGCATACATAATGTATAATAATTCCTCTTTAACTCTATGTATTACTGTAATAACATTTGTTGTAATCTTATATGTAGATATAAGATTACTACAATAATTAGATATAAGATTATTGCATTCCTTAGCTTGGTTTGTACATGCATTTTGTTTATTAACTTATATTGTTGTCTAATTATGTACTGCTTTAAATGCTGCAGTAATTTTGTTTATATGTAGATACTGCATCGCCCAGCTTAACTTTTGTGCATACATATTATTTACTAATTTTTTTTGACTAATTATGTATTGCTATAGGACACTGTATATTTGTGTAACTTTCTTGTAATTTGTTTATATGTAGATACCATTGCCAAATTTTATTTTTATGCATGCATGTTCTATAATAATTCCTTTTTGCCTATTTGTGTATGGCTGTAAAAACGTTATAATTTGTATTATTATGTAATATGTATTATAATATGTAGATACTGCATTTTGTTTATTTAACTTATTGAAAATTTTTGTACTACTATAACCTTTAACCTTGTGTGTTGCTGTGCCCTCTGCAGCAATTCTGTTTCTATGTAGATGCTGCTTTGTGGAACCTAAATTTTGTACAGGCATATTGTTTACAATTTTCTTTAACTGCTTATGTATAGTTGTAACCTTAGTATGGCACGGTATGACCTTTGTAGTTTTTGTGACAAATAAACCATAAGCCAAACCATCCTCTGTAATTCTCTGTATTCAGCCTTATTCCCCTTCTTATAGATGGAACTATGAGAACTCTACTCCAATCATCTGGAATTCAACCTTCTGACTAGGCCCTCTGAATTATGCACTGTAGGCACTGCAAAACATTTATACTTCCATATTTGAGCATTGCTGGTTGTACAGGGTGGCCATAAAATAACTTTCCCTCTTTGGAGGCATCTGTAGCTAAAACCAATAAACAGAATGAGACCAAATTTTATATTGATACTTTTGAAGGCATGGGGAGATGACTTCCCCCCCCCAAAAAAAGATTTAGTACCAAAAGTCGCCGACAGGGGAAATTTTGGCGCTGGTGGAGCCGAAAACAAGCGGAGAATTATATTAAAGGCAGATAAAATGGAATAATAACATTTCGGCTGTGTAAGCGACAGCCACATCACTCATTCCAGCTGGATATGTGGCACGTTACAATGATGATGATAATAATAATTAAACTAAAACAACAACTTGCGAGAGAGACAGAAATTAATGTAGTGATTGAACTCGCAGGAAATAATGTTTTACTCATCAGAATCAGGGTCCCCTGGAAAACATACACAATTTTCAATGTGCTGACCTTTCCTGTGTACAACAAATTTCATCCCTGATTCTGATGAATAAAACATTATTTCCTGTGAGTTCAATCACTACATTAATTTCTGTCTCTCGCAAGTTGTTGTTTTAGTTTAATTATTATTATTATCATTGTAACGTGCCACATATCCAGCTGGAATGAGCGATGTGGCTGTCGCTTACACAGCTGAAATGTTGTTATTCCATTTTACCTGCCTTTAATGTAATTATCCGCTCGTTTTCAGTGCCAAAATTTCCCCTATCGGCGACTTTTGGTACTAAATCTTTTTTTTGCGGAAGCCGTCTCTCCATGCCTTCAAAAATCTCGATATAAAATTTGGTCTCTTTCCGTTTATTGGTTTTAGCTACAGATGCCTCCAAAGAGGGAAAGTTATTTTATGGCCACCCTGTATATCAACCACTCCAGCTGCACCTCTGCTTTCAGGCTTTTGACAACTTCTACAAACTCAAGTATTGACATGTACTACTGTTCTCTCACTGCTTGTTTCATTTTATCTTTCAGAGTAATTACTTCAAACATTTAGAATATCCTTATCTTCAGAATACACATATTAAAGTTTGGTCCATCATGTTATAGTAATCTCTCAATTAATGAAATCCTCAGTGCCTCCCAACAAAATTATTAAAGCAATTGCAGCACCTGATCAAGATTTTCACACCAGTGTTCTTGTCAATAGAGATTTGACAAAAAAATATCCTATAACAACATGAGTTCTACAAGTAGACACCTAGGCTCCTTCCTCTTTATAAAACCATAGACTACATTTTCAGGATGGTTGAGGACGGATTTGGCACAACGCTAACAACCAACGATAAACAACTGTTTCAGTTACCTCAGCAGTGCAGACAATATAGTATTAATAGATCCATCTTTATCCAAGGTGCAACAATACTTTGACAAACTATGCCAAGCTGCAAAAATATTTGGATTGACAGTTAACTCAAATAAAACTAAAATACTCACAAATATAGTACAAGGCTCCATCATCAGAGAACACAAACAATTTTTAGAAAAAGTAGCAGACTTCCAATACTTAGGCTCAAATATAAATAATACAACTTCTAATATTAAGAAAATATATAAAGCTCTCAATCAACACAGGAATCTAAAAAATATATGGAAATCACCCCTCATCACCTAGGAAACAAAAATTACGCTTTACAAAGCAACCTCTCAGGCCATCTTCTTTTATGGTGGAGAAACATGGAATGTTTCTATCCAAAAATCAGCATAAATCATTAATAGCTTTAATACAACCTGCTTAAGACTGTTACTCAGTTACTCCTAGAAGGAATATATTCATAATTCCATTATTTTAGAAGAGGCAAACCAAAAACCCTTGATTGAAACCCAGCGCAGACATCAACTTGATTGGCTTTGACATCAACTGAGATATCCTCCTTCTCCATACTTTGACATCTTAATTTTATATGCACCCTCAAATGGACAAAGATGGAGAGGAAGACCAACTAAACAATTCTGGCAGTATATTAACCACCTTATCAGCACAGATACTCTCTCTCCATGAGAAATAACTAAAATGGCTCAAAACAGAGAAGCCTGGAAATCTACATATAATAATTAACTTTTTCGTATTCTTATGTATTTAGTTCGTTTCCCTATTTACTAATTGTAAATTGTAAATAAACCATAATGATAACATTCTACTTAATAAATTGATTTCCAAAAACATTCAAGTAATTGTAACTTTGCTGTATTAACATTCTCTTTGCCATGATTGCTGCAAAGTTTATAAGCATTGTAGGGAACGAAATGGTTGTTAATTAGTAATTGTTATTTTGCATACCTCAGTGTACTCCTGATAATATACTGTGTTCTTCATATCACAAGTGCCATTGATTTGGATACATTTTGTTTTCACGTATTGCATTCCTTATGCTTTTTTTTTTTTTTTTAGATAACACACAGCAAGACATTCTAGGAATTACAGAAACAAAACAGAAAATTGAAACTTCACTCGAAAAGAACGGAACCAAAATTTTACAGCCATCAGTTTCTGAAATTGAAACTACAGAATGTAAATATGTTGAAACTGTTGTCACTGCTTTATCAACTTTAGATGAAGATGAATCTCATCACGACGTTACCTCTATCACCAAATATGAACAGATTCCTCATTTCCAGGAAGAAAAAATAGCTCTAAGTGAAAGTTTATCTACAGATAAATGGCAAGTATTTTGGAGATAATTGTGATTAAAATATAGTTTGTGATTTTGAAGTCTAGCTTTCCTCACCTCTTTTTTCATGCAATAAGAATTTTAAAAATACCCTTAAATGAACCCTGCAAATGAGTGAGTAAAGCCTTCACCTTAATATTGGTATGCCATGGATGTTTGTTAAACTCTTTTCGATTATATTGCTGTTGTCAGAAAAAATAAGATGATATAATAAATGAATAGTAATAGATTTTTATTGTTCACTATGAGACTACCACTTTATTTCATGGAGGCTTTCAAGTGGCATAAAAACCACTTTTTTATGCTAAACTAACTTTTGTTCAGTTAGTTTAGCATTAAAAAAATAATAAGCCACTAATCCTTAATTCTTCACTTCAATTAAGAACTTAAACATAATTTTGATAACTGTTCCATTCTGAATGTGTTTTAAACAATGTTTTAAAGATAAGCAGAACAAAATATGATTGTTTTCTATTAGTTTTTTTTTAAACAAATAAAAAATAATCACAGTAATAACAGTGCTGGTAACATCTATGTGAAAGTAAAAAATGCAATTTTTTTAGCAGTAATGTATACATTATGCATCGTATAGCAAATGAATTGTCTATTCTTAAGCTGCATGTACGTCAGTCATTGATGCTATTCAAGTTCTCAAATGTTCATTCAGCTGAAGACATAGGACCTGAAAGCAACAGTTTACTCTGAACACAGTTTTACCAAATTCTGGTTTCACTTTTGCCTTGAAGTGCCTTATCAACCTGGTGTACGTAACATTGTGCTCACTGCTACCTCTTCACTGGATGAAGAAACTCAGGTGTTTTAGGACAAGATATAGAGCACAAACTGAGTCAGCAATAGGGACTGATGGGATATCAGCACATGTTCTAAAAGAGTAGTTAGCTGAACTGGCTATTCCTCTGACCAGGTTGTTAATAGTCTCAGAACAGGGAAGATTCTGCAGGAATGGAAAGAATGTATGGTAATTCCATTGCACAAGGGTGGTGCAAAGATCGATGTATCCAATTATCGACTAATTAGTATCTCAGGAGTGGTGGTAAAGATTTTGGAAAAATTGGTTAGGGCTGGCATTCAGAAATGGGTTGACAGGTGAATCTCTACTTTGCAATGAACAGCATGCTGTTCATTGCAAAGTAGAGATTGCAACTTGCTAAAAGATGACTTTTAGCAAGTTGCTAAAAGTCATGTTTTAGCAACTTGCTCACATTCTATGATAATGTTACCATTAAACTAGACAAAATTGGAGCTGATACACGATGATACTTTTGGATTTTGCTAAGGCTTTTGACAGAATACAGCATCATAGACTTTTGCATAAATTGGAGAATACGGTTTGGGTTATAGAATATTAGCATGGATAAGAGGATGGCTGACTGACAGATATCAAAAAGTGGTATATGAGGGATGTGAGTCTGCAAGATTTAAGGTAACCAGTGGTGTACCATAAGGATTAGTGCTTGGTCCACTGTTATTCAATCTGTACATTAATGATATTGGGAAGGATTTGACAAGTACAGCTATTTGCTGATGATGCAAAGATAGGTAGGGTAATCAGGAATGCTGCTGATATGCAGTACTTGTAGAATGATTTGAATAGGCTGGAATGTGTGGGCATGGGAAAATTGATGTCAGTAAATGTAAAGTCATTCATTTTGGCATGATTAGATATCCAATGGCATATTATATTAGTGGGATTATGCTGCTGATATGCAGTACTTGTAGAATGATTTGAATAGGCTGGAATGTGTGGGCATGGGAAAATGGATGTCAATTCAATGTCAGTAAATGTAAAGTCATTCACTTTGGTATGATTAGATATCCAATGGCATATTATATTAGTGGGATTATGCTAGAAGAAACTGATGAGGCTAGGGATCTTGGAGTGTAGTAGATAGGAAGTTGAAATTCAGGGGCCATGTAACAAAGATTGTAAATACAACTTAGAGAATAATTGCAGTGCTGAAACGAATGCTCACATGTAAAGATAAGGATGTCATTTTGCCTCTTTACAAAGCCTTGATAGACCTCACTTGGACTCTTTGTGTGCAGGTCTGGTCTCCTGGTTTCTGTTGTGATTCTGATTTATTGAAGAGAGTGTAGAGGAGAGTTAAAAATGATATCAGGATTGTGGAATACTATTTATGAAGACAGAGATTGAGAATTTGTAGACGTCAGACACTAGCAAATAGTAGAAAAAGGGGCGATATGATTGAAACTTACAAACTTCTGATAGGATCATACAGGATTTCAATTGATGGAATTTTTCAATTTATGGAGGGTGAGGAAAGGACAAGAGGGCATCCTTGGAAGCTGAGAATGAATGCTGCTAAGAAAGAGGGGGGGGGGGCAGATTTTTCTCTTATAGGGTGGTATGTGATTCCCATTGGATGTTGTGAGTGAATTCAAGAATAAGTATGATAGCTGGTACATGTAGTGTGTGTGTGTGGCCTCCCTTGACGAGTCTGTGACTCCCTGGAGGTCTGTCTTAATAATAATAGTAATAATAATAATAAGTGATACTGAATCCTGTATCTTTCGAGTACACTGCAATACCAAGTACAGTACCAAGTTGGTATTGCAGCATAATTGAGAAATACACTATTCAAATCAAGTGTCACAGGATCTCTCTCTCTCCCCCCATTTGCAGGAAAAGAAATATAACTATGCAGTATGCAGATTTTGTGGCCTGCAAAGGAAGGTAGCAACTTGCTAAAAGCCACCGTCATCATTTTATGTCAAATGATAAGTATATGGGAGGAATTGATGCTCTTTCTTTAAGCATTTTTCAAGTCCATGATTGGTTACATACTGAAGAAGTGGAAGCCAAGAGGTGGAAAAGTGCTCCTTGAGAATTTCGTTGATTATCTTCTAATATCACCATCAGACCAAAGATAATGACTCCATGTCTCAAAGTAGCAGTTGTAAATATCATTTGAAAAAAGTAACATTGGAACATCGTAGTAGCCAGTATCTACAGGACGCTGACCTGGATCCAGTAGAGTATTGGTTGAAGTTGGAAAAATGGCAATGTAGAATTAGAGATGGTCAAGATAGTTCTTTTCAGTAGTGAATTTACTAATGATTTAAAGGACTGAAGTGCAGTACCACCAACATTCTATGAGAACTTAGTTGAAGGTCTTCCATGATCTTTGAAGCAATTATTACAAAAAGTGGGACAACACATATGGAGTTGGTCACTAAAAACAATTTTGTTTATTCAAAATTGTCTTGCATGTTTTTTGGTAGGATAATGCATGTGCATTTTCACCTTTGAAAAAAGTATTTAACCTTTCATTTATAATTTAAAAGATTTTTCGCTATTCTTTCTTTTAAAAATGCAGACATGTTAGCTACTTGAATGTGCATGCTGTTGGTAGAAAAAATTTCACTTGTTTAGCCTAAGCTATCTTCAGATGTGTTGATTCTAACAACCCAATGAATTGAAGTGCTGTTGCAGATTGCTGTCATGGTTGGCCAACTGGATAGTGAACCTGCTGCTCTTAAACCAACAAGTTGTTGGTTTATTCCCACTGTGGGCATGGGATATAAATTTCATCGCATGGTTTAAGACAATTGCCCAATGTCTTGATTTGGCTTGATAAATTTATATGGGATCTCTAGGTTTATGTTTATGGTTTATGTTATTAAAAAAAAAAAAGTCTAATAAAAGAAAATTCTAAGCAACCAATTATATATTTGGTTTAATCCTTTATTCAGTGTAAGCAAACAAAGTTTGTGCCTGAAGTATTTTCAGGACTGGGGCAATTCGTGGTAAAGGTGGAGTAAGTTCTGATCACTTGCCTTAGTATCTCCCATAATGCAAAGCACATCTCCTTGTGTATAATGCTATGCATATATAATGTATAATGCTATGCATTAAGGGAAGGACCATGTATAATGCTATGCATTATACATGTCTGCAAGGAGATGTGCTTTGCATTATGGGAGATATTAAGGAAAGTGATGAGAACTTACTCCACCTTTACCATGAGTTGCCCCAGTCCTGAAAATACTTCAGGTGCAAACTTTGTTTGCTTACACTTGGATAAAGGATTAAACCAAATATATAATTGGTAGAATAGTCAAGTGAAAAAACTTCCATCGAATATTCTAACCAGTGTTTGGCAATGGTGCAGACTCTTTTTTAACAGCAAGTTTAAAGAGTTGAATTTATTAAGGTTTAAAAAAGAATAATATTAATTAACATGCCTGTGTCTTGAAGATATAAATGCTGAAAAATTAACTAAAGACTTCATTAGAGCTGAGACGATATGCAATTTAGAGTGGTGGTTACCAGATAGTAACAAATGGATGTAGGAAAATATGAAGATGAAACAAGAATTTTGAACCAATGACATAAAAAGTTAAAACTGAAAAGATGAATTTGTACCCTTTGGATTTTAAAGAACCGAGAATGAAACAACGCCTAGTACTATATATATATATATATATATAGTACATCAGCAACAAGCATGATGGGTGCTGGCCATTTCATTATGTTGAAGATGTCATCAGTTGAATAAAGCAGAAAACTGACTGAGCTATTTTGTAGGTGTTAGGAGAAGTTTGATTGGTTCAAGAGTATTCAGGAATTGGGCTGGTTTGAGAGTACAAGGGAGTATTTTATTTGGTTTAATTGCCATACGGGAATTGTAAAGATGATGTTATTGTGTTTATAGCACATCGTGTGTTTCTTATTGCTAGTGATTCAGAACAGCGTAATTTAGATAATTTTCTTGAAAATTGATAATGATAACATTTTTGCTTTCAGGGGTATGTTTAACTTCCCTGGCCTGCAAGGATATTTCATTGGTAGGATTTTGGTTGTTTCTGGTATGTTTTTGATTGTGTTTTTTCTCATTGTTTTATTTCCCTTTTTATATATGGGTACTATGAGAGCTCTCCTCCAATCATCTGGAATTCGTCCACCTGTCCAGGCCTTCTGAACTATATGAGGGTGGTCTGAAAAGTTCTTGTCCTTGACCATAGATGGCAACACATCGGCAAGATTTTTTTTTCTAGGTTGGTACATCTGCCATAAGCATCCATATGAAATTGCAAGTCATTCTATCAAGTAGTTTGTTTTATACAACTGTCTGAAGCAAAAGTATTGTCTGTATCCCTTGAAATGGATAAAACTGAGTATCATGCGGTTATAAAATTCTTTGTAAAAGAAGGTTTAACGCAAAAAGAAATTCATTCGAAGTATAGCCCGGCCCGGTTGGCCGAGCAGTTAGCATATCCACTCTCCACCCAGAAAGCTGCGGGTTCGAATCCCACCGTTGGCATGGATGTTTGTAATTGTCTGTGGAAATACTAGTGGTGGTGGTGGTGGGTGGTAGATGGCATTGGTGTAGTTGGTGGAAACAGAGAGAGAGATGTAGAGTAGGTGTCCTCCCTCGATGAGTCTTTGGACTCCCTGGAGGTGTCATGTAATAATAATATAAAAGTTTTTGGGCACTGTTCTTCTTTGTTTTCGACAATTAAGAAATGGGCTGCTGATTTGAAACGTGGCCATACCAGTCTGAAGATGATCCATGTGAAGGACGTCCAAAAAAGTGTAACAACACCTGAAATCATTGATATCAAGTGCACAATATGGTATTGGATGACCAGTGAGTCAGAGTGCATGAAATAGCTGAAACTATAGGCATTTTCAAAGAACGTGTAGGATATATTTTGCATGAACAATTGCAAATGAAAAAGCTTTTGGCAAGATGGGTGCTGTGCTTGCTCACAGCAGATCAAAAACGCACTCGCATGAAAATCTCTGAACAGTGCTTGGAGCATTTTAACAAGAATAAAACTGATTTTATGCGTCGATTTATTACTATGGATGAGACTTGAATTCACCATTACACACCAGAATCCAAACAACAGTCAAAACAGTGGACAGAAGCCGGTTGTTCAGCACCAAAGAAGACAAAGTCAGTTCCATCAGCAGGAAAGGTCATGGCATCGGTGTTTTGGGATGCTAAAGGCATTTTGTTTATTAATTATCTTGAAAAGGATAAAACAATAAATCATCTTTCATCAGGACAATGCACCTGCCCACAAAGGTGTTTTGGCAATGGGAAAATTAAAGGATCTGCACTATGAATTGTTGGAACATCCACTCTATTCTCCAGATTTGGCTCCCTCTGACTTCTATCCCTTCCCAAAACTAAAACTCTTCCTCGTTGTTCAGTGTTTTTCTTCCAATTAACAGATGATTGCAGCTGTAGAGGGTATTTTGCAGATCTTACTGAGAACCACTACAGGGATGGGATAATGGCGCCAGAGCATTGCTGGAATAAATGTATTAGTCTTAAGGAAGATTATGTTGAAGAATAATTTTGAAATGATAAATTCGTTTTTTCATTGTTAGGCCAAGAACTTTTCAGACCACTCTCATATTGTAACTCATGAAACTTATGTTTCAGAATATTCAAAATATTATGTTATTCTATTTAATTTGCTGGTGCCAGCCAAAATGCTTGAAAACCATTCCTAGTATACCTAAAAACTGATAAATGACATTATAAATCTCTATTTCTTCTTAAAATTTAATTTAACCTTTTTCAGTAAAGAGGATAATTCATCGAGAATGGCCATTACAAGAGCACTCTCTCTTCCATCTTGGTCATGTCCTCATTTAAACAAGTGTGGTAATGATGAAGTGTTATTTCCTGGTGCAGCTACAGCTCAGGAACGCATGTCTTCAGGTAAGAAATATCTTGCGCTATAATAATAATTTAATGCTAAACATTTCATCAAGTGTCACATCTAGACAGATAGATATATTCTCATAATGGTAGATTGATATTTCTGAATTAATTTCCATGTTCTTTAATAATCTAGTTGAGTTTCATCTTGTATTTATTATAATCTTTGACACAATGTGCTATTCATTTCAGTAGATGGGAAAATATCTGGAGCAAAGTTTGGGGAGTTAATGATACATTTTAATTATGATGGGATACTAAAAATGTCTTTCTGGTAATGGCAGTAGGTATTTCATTGAAATAAAGTGATAGCTTTCTTGAATTTATCTCTGCCAACATTCAGGTAGTGATAGAATTATTACCATCACTTTGGCTTCATCTGACATGAAGTAATATTTTCATACCCATTTTGCTCAAAAAATGCTTAAACGTGAAATTAAAATGCATCAAAGCATTAGATTTTTAGAATTAAAAAAATGGATCATAACTCTATTTTTATAACTTAATAATTTATTGAGATTTTTTTATTTGCCTTTAAAACTTAGTTATTAATGGTATGTTTTCATTTCATTAAGAGAAAAGAAGGTTATTTAAAAGAATACTGCAGTATTGTTGTATCATGAATGAATTTGAGTGACTTTAGATGTACTTTTTTTGCCTAGTGATGTTTATCTTCAAAAATAATGCATAGTTATATATTATGCTGTGTATTATTATTATTACAGGGGCATCATTAACATCTAAATATGCAGGGGACTCACACTAGCTCTGTTTCATAATACCTGTTTTAATCAAATCTATATTTCATTATTTTTTTCAGCCATAATGCTCTCGTTTATATATATATAAAGTAAATTTTAATCACTGTTACATATTTCAGTTTTCTGTATATTAACTTTATGTATTAATTTTCATCTCATATGAGAATGTTGTTCAAGTAGCTGATGGGTATACTTTTATGGGTAACTTTTTGAATAAAACACTCGTATTACTTTTCTTAGTGTCTAGAAAATCTAACGATAAGAAAAAATAAGAAATTGGCATCCCTTATCGAAAGACCAGCCACTTACACTTCCTCTAGACCTTTCTGGAGTATACCAGGTCCCTTGCAGCTGTAAATTGTCCTATTTTGGTCAAACAGGCAGGACAGCAAATGTCAGGATATTGGAACACAAAGACTACATCCGGTTTCACCATTACAGTCACTCTGGGCTTGAAGACCATGCTCTGAATACCGGGCACAGAATACACTGGAAGAAAGCCACATTATTACACCGCAGCAAATTTAAATACAAAAGATTGTTCATGGAATCAGCCTCAGCTCTAAAAAAATTTCCAAACCTTGACAAATTTGGATGCATGAGACTGCCCCAAATTCCGGAAGCTTGCATCTTGAGAACTTCAGCCCAACAGCCAAGACAACCCAATATAGCTTGCTGGAGGGTACCTTTAGGACTCTAGGAACAATGTCAGTTTTCTCTCTTCTGCCTCATTTGCTCTTTGTAGTGCCTGCATCACGTATGATAGTTGTATGTTCCCATGAAGATGGCGATGTGACATTGCCGAAATATAGGAAGTATTTATTAAAGTTTCTTTTAATTAATATTCCAGTATACATTGTAAATTCCTGAAATAATTTAATAGTCATGTGTTACCAACTTATAAGCCTATCTATAAGAATGTCTAGAAAATCATTAGGCAATGGTTGATGACTGTTAGACTGTGTTAATGAAGTGTGAATATCCTTATGACTGAAAAAAAGTATTATAAACAGTTACCTGATTTTTCACAATGAATAAACATTATTCAAATAATTTTAATTATCAGGTAAGTACAAGTCAGTTTAAAAAATGTAATTTTCTTGGTATCTTTTATTTTGCATTCTGTATGTGGTACAGGCCAAAAAAAGAGAATTAGTTTTTTTTTTTTTTTAAATAATGCATTAGAATTCATTAACCTTACTAAGACCTTACTACTATAAATTAAATCACAAAATGTTTTTGAATAATTGCAAATGTAAAATAAGAACTGCAGTTACAAAAAGCATAAAAGTTAGTTATATACGCTATTATATATGTGCAGCTTACAGTATTATTTTTGCTATAGAATGAAACGGAATACAGCAATATCTCGCATAGTCCGGTTAATCAGTTCCACCGATATCCCAGACTGTTTGAAACTGGACTAATCGAGGAATTAGATACATACAAAAAATGATAATTGGTTCCAAAAAAAAATATTCTCCCTATTTTTCAATAAATAAAACGAGATTGATAAATTCAACTTCAAAACTATGGCACAAATAATAGGCCTTAAATGTTGCAATGATATCATGATCCATTGGTTGGATCACTGACGTCATATTTGGTGGAAGAAAAGTTATTTGTACATTTTCATTTAAATCACAAAGCCCAGTCGGATGACCGGGGTCTAAGATCAATAAAATCTTAAAATCTAATCCTTTTTCTCTGCAATAACGTTCTGTTGTAGGACAAAAATAGTTGGTAAACCAATCTTCAAATAAAATTCTTGTTTTCCAATGCTTTCTTAGTTGAATGCCACAACACTGAGAGATTATTTTTTGATATATTTTTAAGAGCTCTAGGATTTTCTGCATGGTATGCAAGCATCGGTTTTTATTTGAAATCCCCTGCTGCATTTCCACCTAATAACAGTGTGAGACGGTCTTTTGAAATTTTATATCCAGGGCATGACTTTTCATTGGCTGCTATAAAAGTGCATGATGGCAACTTTTTCCAGAATAATCCCGTTTCATCAATGTTAAATATTTGTTCATCTTTGTAGCCACCTTTTTGTATGATTGCACTCAATTCCTTTGGATATCTTAAAGCAGCCTCTTTATCTGCACTGACAGGTTCGCCAACAATATGAACATTGTGAATACCAGTTCGTTGCTTAAAACGAAAAAAAAACACCCATGACTTGCCGTAAAATTTTCACTAGTTCTCTCACCTTCGTTTTCTATATTATCTATGGTCTTCAAGTCATTGTAAAGACTGAATGCTTTGGCTTGAATTTCCATTTGACTAAGCGGAACTTGCTTTTGAGTTAAGTCTTCGATCCATATGGATAAAAGCCGCTCCATATTTACCATTCGAGTGCTTCTAGTTTTAGTCACTATTTTTGATAAATAAGAAGCAATAGCCATACCTTGCGATTTGTATTGATCTTTTTTTTTTTTTTTGATAAGTTTTGGAACTGATGACTCGTCTATTCCTTTTTCACGGTCTATTTTAGCAAAGGATGCACCTTCTTCATGAAGCTTGATTATATCGAGCTTTTGTTCTAAAGTGAGCCATTTACGTTTCTTGGTGACAGAATCACTTTCATTTTCTTTTTGCACTCGTGTAGTTTTTTTAAGTGGGATTAAAATTTAATTATCACAAATTCAACATTAAAGTTCACAGATGTCCACTGCTTACTCGTACTGTACATAGCTTACACATTAAGACTTTGAACATAATGCCGCGTTTACATTCTCGCCGAGTCTAGGTACATACGCATACAACGGGGAACCCCCGAAAAAATTGAAATATCATATCGCATAACTTTAAAACTGCATAAAAATAAACTGCACAAAAAGAGACTTGACTGTATAAAGGGAAAAAAACCGAACATATATGTATAAAAAAAATAATTTTGTGTACTCATTTTTTAGGATTTAAAACCGGACTATGCGAGCTATTGCTGTACCTACAGGATACTATTTATTATATAATAGCCACGAAATAATATTTTATTTATAAGAACACTTACTTAGTTTGTTCATACCATTGCCTTTGCTCATCAGTTAATTTATATACATTATTCTGAATAAATATCTGTAGAAAGATAAATAAATTCTAATTTTTGAAAAAGGAAAATAAACATTCTTTGATTGAATTTTTATTTCTATTTAGATTAATAAATATTTTCAGCATTCATAAATAAGTATTGGTGCTTATGCAGTTTCTTAGTGTGATTTAGTCACTACATATTTCATGGCTTCAGTTGTCTACTAAAGGAAAAACTTGTTTAATTATTATTTTTTATTTATGTGATTACCATCAACAGACTCTAGACTTATAGTATGTGTTAGTATTGGCAGGCTAAGGATTTTTTTCTCTCATTATTTTTTATATTCTAAATTTATTTTGTTACATAGTTTGAAAACCCTGCTCTAGATACCATACATGGAACTTTTCCAAGCCACTTCACATTTCTAGTAAGTGGGGAAACGGCCTCACACCTGGCAGTGAAATTCATCTTGCACCTGAAGACAAGCACAAACATTCATATCCATGGTAGGAATTAAACCTGCAACCTGTTTGGAGATCACATGTGTTAACCACTCAGCCAAAGAGGCTACATGTTTATCTGTCCATTTTAATTTTTAGGGATAGTAGTAAGTGTCTCAATAATGGATAATTTGTTTAGTGTGGCATCATTACTGCATGTTACAATGACATATATTCATTTATGATATATTTATTTATTTATTAAATTAGTTCTGCTGGCTGGCTGCTAGATAGTGTTATCTTTAATCTTTAAAGGTACCTGTGGCATGACTATAAACAATAAATTACACGATAACCACAGTAATTAACTTTAATGAAATGAAAGTACAGGCAGCCCTCGGTTTACTTCGGTTCAATTTACGGCGATTCACAATAACGCCGGATGTCTGCACCTGCTTTCTTACTGTAGTGTGGTCTGACCGAGAAATGATACTAGCAGGAACTCTAGTGTTTGATTGTTTACTGAGCTACTACAACGTATATGTATCAAACCTAGTTTTACTATTGAATCTACCTAATTGTTCTGTTTAATTTTTTTTACATACATATATTTAAATTGATAAAGTACGTAATTACATACCATGTCTGATAAAAGAAGTGCAGAAAAGTTAGCAGAACTTGGTTTTAAGAAGGCACAGAAATCAATCACACTTGAAAAGAAGATGGAGGTGATTCGATGAATGGAAGATGGGCAGACACGTGCTAATGTCTGTAGAAGTATGATCTTACCTCCATCAGCTGTTACCACAATTATGAAAAATGCAGATAGAATAAAACAGTCTGCGCAACCATCTACGGCAGTACTAAATGCAAAACATGTAAGTTATAGCAGGAGTAAACTTCATGAAAAAATGGAAAAATTATTCAGAATGTTACAAGGACATAGTAAGAGAATATGATTCCACACAGTTTGATGGGTGGATGACTTGAATCGGAAAAACATCCCTCTGATGCAGGCTGTTATAACTGAGAAAGCTGAAACAATTTTTGAGGATCTTAAAAAGACAGATGAAGGCGAAGAAACATTTTTAGGAAGCAAAAGTTGGTTCATGAGATTTAAGTCTCGAAGTAAGTGCCATAGTGTCAAATTATGTGGTGAGGCAGCAAGTGCAGATGTTGCGGCAGCGGCTGCTTTTCCTAAAGAATTTCAAGACTGTGCAGAACAAGGAAGTTATCCTCCTGATCTCGTTTTTAATGTTGATGAAACTGGGCTTTCTAATGAAAAAAATTGCCACCACACACCTTCATTTCCTGTGAAGAGCGTTCTGCTCCAGGTTTTAAAGCTGCAAAAGATAGACTTATGCTTTTGTTGGGTGCAAATGTCTCCGGAAACTGTGAAGTTTAAACCAATGTTGGTGTACCATTCACAGACACCACGCACCTTCAAGGGTCTAAAAAGCCATGCTGCCAGTCTATTGGAAATGGAACAAGAAAGCTTGGGTTACACAACGTTTTTAGAGATTGGTATACAAATAATTTTTGTCCTACTGTGCTTCGCTTCTGTAAAGAAAATGATTTCGCAGCCAAGGCATTGCTTCTCTTGGATAATGTCCCTGGACATCCTCAAAACCTTGCTGAAGTAAGAACACCATTGGATGTGAAGGTTGTTTACATGCCCCCAAACACATCGCTTTTGCAGCCGATGGAACAGGGGATTATATCAATTTTCAAAGCCTATTACTCCGTATAAGATTTATGGAAATGGTAAGATTCTTGGACATTTCAGGAAAAACTATTATAGACTATTGCCGGTCATTCGATATTTTGAAGGCATTAACAACATCAAGGCAGTTTGGAACGAAGTGTCAGCAAAATGTTTAAAAGATGCATGCCGAAAACTTCTTCCAGCATTTATGCACGACTTCGAGGAATTAGAGCAAAAGGCAAATGTTATTGAAGACGTTACCAAGCTTGCACGAGAGTTGGGATTGGAGAGCCACGATAAACCGCTTTCCAATGAAGACTTAAAAGAATTAGCCGAACAATTAAGTCAACATCCAAAGGAGGAGAAAGAAAACGAAGAAGGTCCTCAGAGAGAGAGATATAAAAATGGTCGATTTACAGCATATCCTTGCAAGCATAGAGACATTGACTGATGAACTCTGTGAAATGGACTACGATTGGGAAAGGAGTGTGAACGTAAAAAGGAGTGTAATCACATCTATTCGACCTTACACTGAACTCCTTAAAGAAAGAAAAAGAAAATCTAGGCAGTTAACACTGGATACTTTTTTCAAAAAAAATGCAGGTGATCCAAAACCAGGAACTTCAACATAGAAATATGTAATATCTTTTCAAAGTTTCATATGGTTTGTATATAATTTTGTTTTGTTTTCATTATTAATAATTTTATTTTAACAAATATATATGTATGTATTATCAAAGCTTCAAATATAATAATGCTACACATACTTCACGTGCATATTTTTTGACTGCATGGAACATAACTTCGTACCTCCCATTAAAATTAGGTTCATTTTATGCCTATTCGGTTTATGCCTGTTTTTTCAGGAACGGAAGTGAGGTATAAACCGAGGGCTGCCTGTACAGATATTTCATAATGAAAATAACAGTACCTCATTCAGTGCATAGAAACAAGCAAATCAAAGAAACGGGAATACAAGGTACATACAGCAGTCAGTGGTTTACCAATTAAAAACTTTTTTTCTTTTTTTTTTTTTCCAGATAGTGTTATGTTTATTTATGAATGCCAGGAGTGCCAGAAATAAGGGAGTTGAAATTGTTACATTGATTGAGTTTACATGAGAATGACATCTAGATGGGAATAGAAATGGAGGTATAGGATGTTTTGTGTGAAGATAGTATGAAAGGCAAGAAGGGAGGGGAATTATGTCCATGCAAGGTTTAGATAGAAGGAGAAAAAATTGGCAGTGGCTTTGAATCAGTATGGTGTAAAGTGAATAGAAGGAGACATTCCAATCAATATTGCTGTAGACAACTACAGCAATATTGATTGGAATGAAGAAATCTCAGGTTCTTAAGAGACAACAGTCTTTTGCCAGTACATAATGGATTGCACATGAGGGTTTAAGAGTCTTAAATTTGGTTATATCATCAAAGAATGGGATTGTGAATGGAGTGTCTAATCTTCCCCCAGATGGAGCGAGCAACAATGAATATATCTCTTCTTATTATTAATATATCGAACTACAAGGTCGATGATTATTGAAAACTTACGAGACAACTCGGAGCGATATAGATGCTGTGTGGGCATTGATGAAGAACTATTTAACAGCTGCAGTGTCTGAGTATATATCCAAAAGACTAAATAAGATATGATGAATGAAGTGTATACTTTACTTTTTGGATAAAGGATTAAACCAAGAATATAATTTCTTGGCATCTTTAATTTATAGTATAACCAAGTGGAAAATCTTTCAACATCTATCTCTAATCCAGAATATTTTAATAATAAGGTGACATCTTTTGGCTGCTTGTATAAGGAAATATGACTACTTGATTTCTTCAACCTTGATATCACTTCTGTGTCTGGCTCACACTGATGAGACCTCAATAAAGGTCAAAGCTGACCTGGATAGTGACCCCTTCCCATAATGCATAGCATTATGCATGTCTGTCATTTCTTCCATCATTATCTAGATTCCCCAACTCTATATCAGGTCTTACACCAATAAATAATTTCGCCTGCCACCAAACACATTCAAGTGGAGGTAGTTTCTCTTATATAAATCAATTCTTCTCTCAAACTCGGTTGACCCATCCAAAAACTTGCAGCCATTCCTTTTACTTTGCACTGAACCATTGGCCATCATAATCTTTCTTTTTAATTCAGTACTATCATATCTTGGTAAGAGATGATGATTTTTATTGTCTTACTCTTCACTCTCATTTCTTCAGCAATCATTTCATATCTCTCTCTCTCTCTCTCATATGTTGAAATTTTAAATCTTTTGTACCTATGAGACCTACCATTTATTTACCTCTTCTTTTTTGTTGCATTTGTTACATCTTCATTTTCAGCCCCAGAAAATAAAGTAGTAACACAGTCATCAGTGGCATGTTTTATAGATGCATCACCATACCATATTACATATTTCATCATCTTCTTCTTCTTCTTGCTAACATGGATTTTAGGCCAGGTGGCCTGTTCTGGTCTCATGCCATCTCTTTCTTGGTCTTCCGAATCTTCTTTTCCCACTTATTTTATATCTGTATAATATTTTTGTTAGTCTGAGTCTACTGTCTTATGTAGTAATTAATTGGTTTTATATTCAGGGATTGTGAAATTTCTTCATTTGTTTTGTGGTCCCACTTGGTATATCCAGCTGTTTTTCTGAGAAATTTCATTTCTGCTGTTTGAATTCGTTTCTCATCTTTACTTTTTTTTTATAGTCCATGTTTCACTTCTGTATAGTAATCATTTTTCATCTTTCCTTGTTTTTTACAGTCCATGTTTCACTTCTGTATAGTAAAGTTGGTTTTGACAAGACATTATATAGTCTGATTCTAGTGTGTTTTTGTACTAGGGATGGCTTAAATATATTATTTATAATGCCATTTACTTTGACAAAGTTTGATATTTTAGTGTGTGTCTTTTTCTTCTTCGTATGATAAATCAACATCCGAAGTATTTGAAAGTATTTACTTGTTCTAATATTTTATTATCTATCACTATTTTACTTTTTATTTGGTTTTCTCCTTTGAATGCCATTATTTTTTTTTTCTTTAGATATTGTCATATTATATTGTTTTGAGATATCTTTTAATGATCTTTGTAAATCATCTTCTGATGTAGCTAATACTATTTGATCATCTGCAAATATTAGTGTATCTATCTTCATTTGTGGGGTTACTTCTATACAAAATGGGTTACACTGTTTCCAGATTGTTATAATTTTACACACACACACAGGTATCCCTTGCTTAACGCGGTATTTGATTAACGCGGCAAAATTAATTGTGACAATCCCTTGATATACGCAGCAAGAGTTTTAATTAACATGCCTTTAACCCTGTGGAGCTCGCAGCTGATATGACAGATACATGCAAAATGTTTAATATAAATATTCTTACACAATTCAGTGTATAGCTTGGAGGTCATGAGCAGCTGTGCATTCTTATGTTACAAGTGATATTCTGCACTTTTTTTGCTGTCAGTTTGGTTTAACACATGTTATGTAAAGGTTTGTGATATTTGACAGTAAATTGTATCTGAGAGATGCCGTGACCTCCGATGTCATTATGGTTTAGTTTTTTTTTTTTTTTAAATTCTTTGTTCAATAATTTCTAGATTGTAACTGAAAATAAATAAACCATCATGTATTACTGAAATAGAGAGCCAAAGACTTATTTATCATACATGCCCTGTAGGAGATGTGCTTTACATTATGGAAAATACCAAGGAAAGTGATCCGGAACTTACTCCACCTTTACTACGAGTTGCCCATAAGGTTGCTTATGCTTGCATCTACTGAAACTTTTAGTTTCTATATATTCGGCACGAAACTCTTGTAGTTTCTATATTCGTCAAAGAAATAATATTGGACTCAATATCCACTTAATTTGTACCATCATGTATTATATTTGCAGTGTGTTTTCTTTATGTTTTATTGCTTGTTTGCCGAGTGTCTGGAGAGTCATTTTGCTTGTTATCGTAGAATTTATGCCGATAAGAAAAAAACTAAAACTGTTCAAACGACGCTTGATAAATTCTTTTGATAAACAAATTGCAGTAAATAATGTAGGTACAAATATTTATTAAACATTTACTTTGCATTCATATTTTATCTTTCTTAAAAGAGTACCATATAAAATTAATTATTAATACAATAATCGATCATGGACGAATTGTAATTTTTACCATTGGTTATTAGATTTGATTAACGTGATTTTGATATACGCGGTAATATCGAGTGATTAATTAACCACGTTAATCGATGGATACCTGTATATATATTGAAAAGCAGAGGTGAGAGGGTACACCCTTGTCTCTTGATATATCTTCCCGTTCTGAGATGTGTTCTAATTTAACTGCTATTTTATTTCCTGTATATATTTCTTGAATAGATTGTAAAAGTTGTTTTGGTATATTTAAATCGGTTAATATTTTAAACAGTTTTTGTCTACTAATTTTGTTAAAGGCTTTTTCATAATCAATAAAGGCCACGTGTATTTCTTTTTGAAATTCTCTTCTCTTTTCTATTAATAATTTTAGAGGAAAAATTTGATCTCTGCAAGATCGGCTTTTTCTTTCTACTAGAAGAAGAACTGTTTTCTTCTTCTAGTAGTTTGTCTTCTATAATACTGTTTAGCTTCTCTTTTAATATTCCTGCATATATTTTATATCCTGTATTTTCCAACCAATTCCCCTATAGCTATTACAATCGTTCTTTATTTCCATTTTTATAGATTGGGATAACCAGTGCTTTTTTTCAAAGAGTTCCAGACATCCAAACCATATTAAAAAATTTCAGAAGTCTTTCATTAAATTTTCATTTACATTTTTGTATAGTTCTATATTTCTATTGTCTTCTGGTGTTTTCCTATTTTTCATCTTCTTTATTGTATTTTTCAGTTCTAATATTTTGATATTTTCTGTTAAGTCATTCATTGTTTTATAAAATTTTATTTCATTATTCTTTTCTGTCTGGAGATTTTGGAAATAGGTCACCTATTTTTCTAAATCTTTTGTTTGTATTTTTATTTTTTATTTTATTTCTTTATTCATGTATTTTATTATAGGTTTTGGGTTGTGGCTTAAATATATCCTTTTCTGGTTCTGTTACAAAATTGTTCCATCTCTCTCTCTCTGTTTTTTCCCTTACTTCTGCAATTGCACTGTTTCTTTTATACTCTATTTCTGCTTCTATTGTTTTAGAATTTAGCCATTTCTGGTAACTGTCCTTCTTTGTTTTTATTATATTTTCTATTTCTTTTTTCCAGTCATATAATCCTCTTTTTCTAATCCATTTGCATTTTATTCCTAAACTTTCTGTTGCTGCTTTTGTGAGAATTTGTTTCAAATTTTCCCATTCCTCTTCTGTGTCACTTCATTCATGTGTAGTTTCTGTTTTTGAATTTGTGCATTTTTGATATTTGTCTAACTTGGGGATCCTGTAATGAAGAAATTTTGTAACTAGGTTGGTAAGAATTTTTAGCAACTTTGGTTTAAATTGAATTTTTGCTGATACCGTATAATGATCAGAGTTTAATTCAAAACCTCAATGTCTAAAATTAGCTCCACTAATTTAAAATTTGCGATAATATAGTCAGTTACTGATTTGCATCCTCTGGCTAACCAAGTATATTTATGTATTTCCTTGTGTTTAAACACCAAATTCATTATTCTCATATTATTATAAATGACAAGATCTTGAAGTCTGTGACCATTTTGATTACATGTGTCCTCACCAAATTTACCTATGTTTGTTTTGTATTTTTTGTTTCCTATTCTGGCATTTAAATCTCCTACTAGTAGTAAATAGTAGATTTACTACTAGTAGGAGAATTTACTATTATTTAGTAGTAAATTTACTACTAGTAGTAAATAATCAGTTTTGTTTGTTTGATCTATGACATTCTGTAATTCTTTATAAAATATATTACTGTCCTCTTCTTTTCCCTCTTCTGGTGCATATGATCACCAATTATTGTTGGCATCTTAATGTCTTGAGTCTATTTCTATTAGTCTTTTCTTCAAATAGTTATAATAAACAATATTGTTCTTTAAAGATTTATGTACCATAATCATTATACCTGCTTTTGCTCTTTCTTCTTTTTTTTTAACACACTGTAGATTTGTATATAGTTGCTTGTTTCTTTTTTTTTCTTTGTTTCTGTTACTATCATCATCATCAAATTCCTGCCATGTACCCTCAAGGAGTGTACAGGATATGATACTACTACATGATAGCACTACATAAAAAATTTACATCATTACTAACTTCCTATCTACAATTTTCCTCCAGATCAGTCTGTTACTTGTCAAGCCAACATTATTTGATCTTATATTTCTATCATCTAAGGCACTTCATACCGTATCAATCCACCTATATCTTGGTCTTCCCCTGGGCCATTTTCCTGCCAACCTACCAGAGAACACTTGTTTTACTAATCTTTCCTCACCCATTCTGTTTAAGTGACCATACCACCTGAGATTAGCTCTGCTAATGAATTCCTGGATGCTGACAATGTCAAGTTCTTTCCTAATATCCTCATTTTTAATATGATATTGCCATTGATGCCATCTGTTCACGCCTCTAATCTTTCTCAGGACTCTCATATCTGCAGTCTCTAGTCTGTGGTCAATGTTTTACTTCTGACCCAGCTCTCAGATCCATAAGTTAAAACTGGTTTGAACACTGTCTTGTACACAGCTAATTTAGTGTTCCAACTAATTTCTCTCTTATTTCATATGAATTTATTCAATTGACTTCCTACTATACCACCTTTGTTGATTCTGTTGTCTATTTCCATATTTAATTACCATCTTCACTAAAAATCGTGCCTAAGTAGCTGAAATGTTTTACTGGTTCCACAGGTTCTCCATTCACAACACAGTTGACATTTTCAACGATTCTACCTATTTTCATTGTCTTTGTCTTTTTATCTGACCTTCATGCTATATCTATTACAACAGTTATTCAATTTAGTCAGAGAATCTTGCAGACTTGTAGCAGATTTATTTAGAAGTATAACATCGTCTGTATAAAGCAAAGAGCTGACATTAACATCTCCAATTTTGATATCATGTTTAATACCACTTTCCTTCATAATGTAATCCATATAGATAATGAATGACAGAGGGGATAATGTACATCATTGTCTGGCACCAGATTTAACATTAAACCATCTTCCTGTACTTCCTTCAATTCTAACTGCTGACTTAAAACTCAAATAAAGACTAAGTATTGCTTGATAAAATGCCCCATTGACACCATATAACTGTAGCGTTTTGAATAGCTTCTCTCTTGGCACCTTGTTGTCATATGCCTTTTCCAGATCGATAAAACTTAAATACAGCTCTTTGTTATATTCCCATGATTTCTCAACTGTTTGTCATTAAGTGAAAATCTGATCTTGACAGCCTCTATTTGGGCTGAATTCAGCTTGTTCTTCAACAAGCATCTCTTCCACAATTCTTCTCAACTGTTTCTCAAGTATACTTGCATAAATCTTACCAGGAACACTCAGTAGAGAAATACTTCTGTAATTTTCACATTCAGTTTTATTTCCCTTTTTATATATGGGCACTATGAGAACTCTACTCCAATCATCGGGAATTCGTCCTTCTGTCCAGGCCTTCTGAACTATGCAGTGAAGCCCCTGTAAGACTTTTATACCACCATACTTCAGCATTTCTGGTCAAATATCATCTACTCCTGCTGCCTTTCCACATTTCAAGCCTTGGATGGTTTTTTCTACTTCAAGTATGGATATGTATTTCTGATTTCATTCGTGTTGAGTGTTTCTTACTGCTGTGCTGTCACTAATTGTTTTGTTTACCAATTTTTTGAAGTAATTACTCCATACTTCAAGGATATCTTTTTCTCTCGTTTAATGTCACCTTTATCATCTCTAACTCCTTTTTGCAGCACTCTTTCCTCCATTTCTAAGCTTCTTCAACAACCTCCAGAATATTTTGACATCTTCTTGATATTTGTTTTCTATGTTCTTGCCAAAGTCCTCCCATGACTTTTGTTTAGCTAGTTTTACACAGTGTTTAGGCTTTCTTACATTTGTGTCTGTATTCTCTAAGAGCACTAGCAGACATATTTGCCAGGAACTTTTGATATGCTTTCTTCTTTTCCTTCACTGCCTCCTTAACTTGCTGTGTCCACCATGGAGTTCTGATTTTTCTATATTTGCCGACAACCATACCGCATGCCTCTCTGGCTGAATCAATCAGGGTTTTCTTCAAGACTTGACACTGTATCTCCAAGGTTTGGTTCCTGTTCTCAGACTCCTTCATTTTTTCTTCAATAATCTTTGTGTATTTTAGTCTATAGTTAACATCTGAGAGTTGCTCAGTTTTATTTGCTTTAAAACTTTCTTAGATGTTATTCTTTTCAATATGAAATTCAGTTTTATCCTGCTCAAGACTAAAAAGTGATCACTTCCAATTTTAAATCATTTGTACACTCTGGTGTCCTTCATCAGGGAGAAAACATCACTATCAACAATAACATAGTCACTGAGACTTTTCTTATTCCTTGCCTCTTCTCTCCATGTGAATTTGTGCTCATTTTTATGTTGGAACATGGTGTTAGTAATAACCAGTCCATGTCCTGAGCAGAAATCCAACAGGTATTTGCCATTATTATTAGCTTTGCTCTTTTCTCCAAATTTTTCCAAAATATTTTGTATGTCTGACAATTATTTGCTACTCTGCTATTTAGCTCCCCAACAAGGACCAACTTTTTCTTTTTCATTGTGTCAGTTGCTTTCTCTAAAGCCTCAAAAAATTCCTCCACTTCTACCTTAGTAGCAACTTCTGTGGGGACCACAGGCACAAATACATCTCATTGTCCAGTTCCCCATTCTCATATTTGCCCACATCACTCTACTTGAAACTGCCTGCCATTCAAGAAGATTAGCATCGTATTTAGTGTTGAATATTATGGCTACTCCTTCTTTTCCTTGATTGTCATTGCCTGAGTATAACATTTTGTATTTATTGCTCAGAAAGATCTCAAAAGTTTTTGTCTTTTTTGTTTCTGTCACCCCTATTATGTTGATCTGGTACTTATCTAATTCCTCAGCTAGCTCCATTTCTTTCCCATTCAGACTTCTTATGTTGATAGTACTGATCTTTAACTCGGTGAAGTTGAGTTAGGGTGTGTTTTCAGATTTGTTCCAGTAGCTGACTTTTCACTGTTCAACGGGGGCCTTGTTTAACCGAGCAACTCCCCAGCCGGCATGAAATTTTGTTATGTTGTACCATTATTTTGTATTTTAGTTTAAGCCAATAACAATACAATTTGGTCAGCTAAATCCCAGATTGCCGGCCTATCCTTATTCGTTCAGTATCCAGGTAGATAATGTCCAATCCATACCTTCTCGTGGTGTACCCAACAGGGTACACCACGAGAAGGTATGGATTGGACATTAGGTAAGAAGCCCTGGTCGGTTCTCCGCATTGCTTTAAAGGCTATGTGGAGGTCTCCTCTCAGTTATACAGTTTTGAAATTTAAGCACCCCTTGTGTTACTATACAGATCTTTATGTTAGCTAGGTTTAGTTATTTATCAAGTTTCTCTTCTTTGTGGTCCGGCTTTTCTTTGGATGAAACTTGCAAGTATATTGAAATTCCAAAGGGTAGGTTACTAGCCTGTTGTTGGGTAAGTCCAGTGGTAGGACCACTACCTAATGCCTCTGGATAGGCAGATCTAACAGCATTTACTATGTTAGGATGTTAGTTATACCGCCCATACACGGTCACCAGTGCCCTGTTTATTCTTTTAGTTCAGAATGGACCACAAGAGGGTGAGGTTGGCATTTGAGTGGGAGAGAGACTATGTATCGTGCTTCACCACCACTTCCATTGTAGATATTTCTATTTTATATTATATTTTATTCTTACCTGATCATTACTCAGTAATATCTTATTGAGTAATGATAATAATACTTCAGTGCTTTGTTGTCTCTCATGTTGCTACTTTTTCTTTCTTGTCTTTCCTGTGCATTCTCTAAATGCTTCTTGACTTCTTCTACTTCCTGTGTCATCTGTTCTATTTATGTATTATAGACTTGAGATTTTATAAGTTAATTTACTTTCAGTATCCTCATTTGTATCAATGCTAGCATGTTTCTTTTCACTAGAATAAGCCAATGACTTCATTATTCGGGTTAGCATTATAAAAAATAGCAGTGATATCGTATAAAACATTAATTATTCTAAGAAAAAAGCACAATAAAACCAATAAAAATCATCTATTTTACAGGCATATTAAACAACCCACCTTGCACGATGTATTCTCAAACTCATTTATTCCTTAAGTTAAATTTATTTGTTGTATGTCCCAAAGTGGTACTTTGTTGCAATAATAAACATGTCCAGATGTTTCCTTTTCGGTATTGTCTCCTTTGTTCTTGCATGTGTGCTTATTGTCTTTTCTGCAGAAATCCCTTCAGCTTCTCCTGTCTGTCTCTGCAAGAGTATTATGTAAATTTTTGGCTTTTCATTATCAGTTGTAGTACATTTGTAGAACAGAACACAGATAACTTCTTTGGTAATGAGATGGTTACCTTTATCTGCTGTTCATTCAAAATTTGACAGGTTTTTTTCCTTTCTCATTTGAAGAACTTAATACACTTTTCAAATGAATTGTAGAGTGTGTGCTTTTTCTTAAAAACACAGTTTGTTAATCCTTGATAAAGCTTCTGAAGCAGAGGTGAAAATACAGAAAATCATTAATAATTATATATATAGTAATCATTAACAGAATTACTATATAGAAACCATTAATAAAGTTTTACATGATTAATACCAGAATACTGTTTTTTTTATAACGAACTTCTTTATTTCTAATTCTTTTCTGTAACCGAATTACTATATAAAATCAAAATGTAGGAAAGAAAGATGACAGTAATAATAATGTTAGATTTTAAAAAAGGTTTTAAAAACCATTAATCGTCTCTCAGTATACCAGTGCAGTGCAAAAACTAATTATTGAAATAGGACCCTGAGAATGGCGGTAATGCAGTGGCTCCAGTTTGGGAATACCAACATGAAGAGCATTGACTTAGGCTATACTCACCATATGCAAGGACTGATACTTCATTGTTCTGCTACAGATATAATGAACAGTTACATTTGTCTTACAGCCATCTTGCTTTTCCAAGCTTATCTCACCTTTTGACTTTTTTGGAATTACATAAATACTGCTAAATATTATTACTATTAGATATTTTATCATCATAACCCATTATATAAAAACCATGATCACAAATGTACTACTGTGTCATTTTCTCTAAATTCTGTCATCAATCTCTTCTGCATGTTCTTGACTCTACCCATGCTAAGTTTTCTTGTGTTACATGGAGAAGTTGGTTCCGGATAGCCTTCAAGTACACTTATTTGTTAGTTGCTTTGGCCATAATCTGCTCAAAAAAAAAAAAAAAGGCTGTGAGGCCAGTGTATTGTGTCTGTAAATTGTCTGTGTTCTTCAGGCTGTTTTTTTCCTCCAATAAATGTGGGTTTCTGGAAAGAAAAACCCTACCACATCCATATGAGAGTGGCTAACTCACCTTCATTTGAAAACCCTAATAAAGGTTCTTGGCATCCCAGATGAGATTTGAACCCAGGTTTTTACAACCAGAGGACATTTTCAATACCAACTTAGTCAAGTACATGTCATATATGTACCTGAAGATTTTTTTTGCACATAACATTAGAAACTTGAATTAATTTTTTGATGATTTTCAGCAAAGTGTTTCTTATCCAAGTGGTGATTTTCTTTTCTGCATGATGGTTATGATCCTTTTATAAAAGTGTTCTTTCAGAAATTTTGAGCATTTTGTAGGTTAAGCATTTGTTTAAATATATACATATAAGCATAAACTAATTATGAAACTGTACCCTAAGAATGATGAAAATGCAGTGGCTCCAGTTTGGGAATACATTTATATTCCCAAATATATATATATATATATATATATATATATATAATTATTTATATATTTATATTATACACACACATACACAGTGTGGGTGTGTGTATGTTTATATGATACATATTTATGAAAATAAATTTTGATTTTTTTAGTTTCCTTACCTGAAAATATTAATCAACTTGGCTGTAGAAGTAATGGAAGAAAAATTATAGCCAGCAGAAAATGTACAGCAGATATAAATTTTCTTGGTGATTTTCATGAACAGCAGAAGGAAGAAAGGAAAGAAATTAACAGGCAAGTTTTGTAATCAACTGAAGTAATGCTATTTAAACTTTGCATGTTTTCAAGTTGGTAATATACATTTTTAAATGATTCAAAGGATTGGTTAACTAACTTAATGGTTTGATTGAATGCAGGTTCTTTGCAGTAATTTAGAGTCTTTCTCCAGCTTGAACATACATACATATCTAGAAATCTTTTTTATCTAGGTAGGCAGGTTGGATTTAAGGGATTAGATTTCATGTTAATTTTTTCGTCATATATAAATACTTTGATTCAATACTTTGTTGCATAAAATAAATAGAAAAATTTTGGAATGCTTTTCTTTAAATTGCATAAAGAATTAAGTTGCCTAGTGGTTGAAGCAAAAAATATTTTATGTTCACTTAACCATATCATTTACTGTGTTTGTGCATATATCCTCTGGTTGACCATCAGTAACTAGAATTTATCATATATATCAGTTCTACGCCTTTTATCTAGCTTTTCAAGGAGAGAAAGTTTTTCATTTCCAGGATATCTATTTACTTTTAATCTAGGTTTAAAAAAAATGAAAAAAAGGTAAATTTCAATAAATATCCCCCCCCCCCAAAAAAAAAAAATTAAATTATTTTTAACAACCTAAAATTTGCTATTTTGACTACGAAATTAATCATGCAAATCGGAACAAAATTAGATATTTAAAAAGGTAAATCCTTTATCACCTTTTTTAATATTTTAATGAAAAGTAATTAACTGTGTTTGTAACAGCTAATTAAATTGCTTAAGTAATATGTAATTATTATTAACATCTGACCTCCATGTGGTCAGAGACTCATTACACATTATCACACACAAAACTCATCCAATCATGCTTAAACTGATTCAATGTGTTTACGTTTACAACATACTCAGGCAATTCATTCCACTCGCCAACTACTTTCCATGTAAAGAATCTGCTCCTCACTCCTCTATTCATACCCTCCTTATACAGTTTCTGGGGATGGCCTCTTGTTCTGCCCTACTCTCCCTTAGTATGAAAAATATCTTCTGCGTCAACCTGATAACATCCCTGACTAGCTTATTTGTCTCAATCATATCCCCCCCCCCCCACACACACACTATTCAAAAAGCTTTGTAGTTTACATTCTTTCAGTCTGTCCTCATACATTCCAAAGACCACCAACCACCTTTGTGAATCTTCTCTGGAACCTTTCTAACATATCCTCATCACTTTGAAAACCTGGTGACCAAATCTCTGGATAATAATAATCCATGTGAGGCCTGATCAAGGCCTTATATATCAGTGGCATTGTAACTTTGTTATTTCTATATATCAGGATCCTCTGCATTGCCATTATCTGATGTAACGTCTTCACAACTGAAGTTCAGGTCCATGCCCACCCACTCCTGGATCTCTCATCTCCTCTTCCTTCTTTAAAGTTTCCCACTAAGTGTATACTTTGCATCCCATTATTGCTTACTAAATTTCAAAACCTTACACTCTGTGTAAGACCATAACACAGTGTTGTAGTTGGAGCTTTTGCCGCATGGGGTGGTCCCTGATTTTGCCACCCCTCTCAACACACACCAAAAATATTACAAAAAGTCAAAACGACATATAGGTCAATAAATTAAAAACACTATGTTTATTTTTGAAGTAAAACTTTAATTCCAACATTCTAAAATGCTCTTTTTCTTGCTTTTCTGTTAGCAAAATCGTCAATGACATTGTCAAAGTCTATTTCATCACTCAGTTGCTGTTTTATAGGCTGTATGGCAAGATTTCATAAATGCCAAAAAAGTGCTGTCGGGGCAACCCCCCCCAGCTACGCTGCTGCCATAACATCTGTTTGACTTTACATTGCTCTCCCTAATTTTGCATCATCTGCAAACAGTTACATATCACCAATTAAACCCATCCCAATATAGACAAATGAGCCCTTCAGAACACACGTAATTTACAGACAAAAAAATACTAGTTGCGGTGGTAGTGGTTGTGGGCAGTAGATGGCGTTGATGTAGGTGATTGGTAGTAGAGGTTCTGTGTAGTAGTGGAGACGGAGAGTTGTACAGTAGGTATCCTCCCGCAACGAGTCTTTGGACTCCTTGGAGGTGTCACAAATAATAATAATAATATCATTAATATACAAATTGAACAACAATGGTCTCAGAACTGATCTCTGCAGCACTCCACTATTGACCTTTCTCTTTCATGATACTGCACCTCCCATATACAACTTTCTGGTACCTATCTGACAGCCAGTCAGTCACTGATCCAACTCGGAAGTTTGTTATCCAATCCTATCCATGTCAATTTATTTAACAGCTTGTCATGTGGCAGTCTATCAAAAGCTTTTGCTAAATCTAAGTATACCACTGTATATGCATTTCCCTTGTCCAAGACCTTGGTCACCTTGTTATATTTCATAGGTAAGTTAGTAAAACATGATCTCCCTTTGACAACCCCAGAGAATATTGCTGTTATCAACCCATTTCTGTATACTACTTCTCACCAATCTCTCTAGTACCTAATCCTCAACTTCAGATATACACACCTTGGCCTATAATTTTTAGTCACAGCCTTAACACCACCTTTATGCAGTGGATTCCCCTCTTTTGGAAACTTTGCTGTTGTATGACTTATTAAATAGGCATGCCAATGCCACTGCTAATTCTCTTAAGATGTGTTATGATACATCACCAAATCCTGTTGCCTAATTGATATCGGGATTATTTATTTCCTCAAATGCTTCCTGCTCACTCACAATTAGGCCATTCTCTCCTGTTTTCTCTACACTTAAGTTTCTCATGATTTCACTCTGATGAGGATGATAATAAATTGATCAGTGAATATCTCATCAATGTCTTCAGCAGTTACCATTCTACCATTTTCATCCATTAACACCTCAACCAGCCATGATGTCCAGATAAATCTGGATATGATTCTGTAACACCCATTGAATAACATGGAGAAGTGCAATTTGGTCTCACTATTTCATCCACCTCGGCCAGTAGGAAGGTAATCTTACCATAATCATTCTTCTTTTTACTCCACATATCTAAAAAAAAAACTCTCAAGGGTTTTTCTTGAGAGTTTTTTTGGACCTATTAACTGAGTCACTCTCTTGGCTTGTTCTTTATACTCTTCATGTAACTGATTATTACCATTATTCATCTTGTATACCGTCTCCAAATTGACTTCTTCCAGATTAAGTCCCTCATTGATCCATTTTACACCTACCTTATTCAGTCTTTTGACCTTTGCTATACATTCACACATTGATACTGTTGTCAATTTCCAAACAGCATTTATTTTTGTGTTACATAACTCCTTATTCCATGCTGTAGCTCCAGGCTGCCTTCCTAAGCTTGTCATAATCATCAGCCTTGTGTTTACTCGTGTATCCTTTCCTTACAGAAGTCTGCATATGGCTGGCTAGCCATAACCTAGATCAGGGTTTCCCAAACTGTGTTCTGTGGAAAGTGAATAAGCGTTCCTTGAAATATTATAATTAATATTAGCCTGTAATAGTTTTAAATGCTGCTACAAGTTCAAACATGTTTGAAAATCAGGCGCTCCTCATTTTGCATGTGGACTATGCTATTAAGGCCAGCATGCGCTGGCCTGGACTCAGCCGCCCGTAGTTGTCGACACCTCCGAGCACAAGTGAAGTACTGAAGTATCTATTTTAGTAAATGTGCGGTCACAAATAAAGTCAACGCGATGCGATACAGCCTGCTTTGCCGACAGTGTGTGCTTTTACATTGAATATGAGACCGATGATACTCATCTCTAACCAAGGTGTTCCGTTAAAATTTCAGGATTTGTGAAGTGTTCCGTCGTAGGAAAAATTTGGGAAACAATGACCTAGATGATCACTTTATGATCACACTTACCAATTGGAGGAAATTGCAAACCCTATTCACAATTACATCCTCTGATGAAACGATCAGATCTAAAATGTAACTTCACGTACGTACTGTCCTTTACATGCTGCATGAGATATTTGTCTCTCAAGAACTCAAGAAATTCATTTTCCTTATTCCCAAATGCTATGGCTTCATTCCAATCTATACCACCATAATTAAAATTGCCCATAATAATCACTCTTCCTTTGTTTACTAACCCAAGTTGTGTATACATTTTCATCATCACCACTCTTCACATTCCCTGGCCTATAGTAACAGCCAACTAAATATGTTTTCCTCTCAACCTACACCACACTGTCTGATAACCATTGATACCATTTTTTTTTTTTTTTTTTTTTTTTTAACTTCTGCAACACATTACGCATGTTTAATGAGATTCGATTGTAATCATGTGTCCTAACTGTATGTTATTCCTGTTATTGTTTAAACTACTGTACTGATGATGTCCTAAGATACTTAGGATGAAATATTTACAAATAAATAATTTTCACTGTGGTTAATACATGTGTTTCTTTTAATTTTAATACCATTTTTCTCTTGTGTACCTTCTTTGGACATAAATCTCCTGCTATCATTAGCAGCATTCCTCCTCCCTTCTTGTCTTTTCTATCATTGCAAAAACACTGTACCCTTCTATTTCTATTCCTGTTAGGATATGATCTTCATTCAACTATATTTCACTTATTCCAATGATTTTGGGGCAAAAATTCAGTCAGAAACCATTTCATCTCCTTTCTTTCTGATACTTCTGGCATTTGTAAATAAACACAGGAGTTTATTTACCAATAAACTGTGTTTATTTGTAAATCCTACTCAAGCCACTTGTTGGTTGTGATTTCCGTACCACATCTGCCCTTGCCCAGTCATCTGTATTGCCGCTCAGCACCACGTTTATCCACTCAGTCTCAACTTCTCCACCCACATCCCAATCTATTACATTTCTATGGTGATCAATTCCCATACGCTACATTCACTACTACTTCCAACATCCACTTTCCCTGTGCCATATCTCCCTGTCCACCTGGGCTCTCCCCAATTTTCTAGTTTCTCTTGCATTCACATTCTCTCTTCATCTCTCTCACACTACTACTATTGCTTTCATTGCCAAACACTTCTATCTCTTCATTGCCACTCTCCTGATCTTTCACTTCATCTCTTACTTCTGATCTCTTGCTTGCATCACATACTACACTTCATCTAGCAAGTTTCTCCAATGCACTTACCCCAAAGCCATTCAAATGCAAGCCATTACTTCTATAATTCCATTCTTTTCTCAAATGCATGCCATATATCCACAAACTATATCCTTTTCTCCTCACTCAGCTTTGCTAGCATATCATTCATAATTCCAACTCTCTGTGTCATTTCCTACTCATGTCCAAAACATGAATTATCTAGCTCATTCTCCCTACTGGATAGCAGACTTTGTGGATTCTCTCATTAACCAATCTTCTAACAATGAAATCTCCATACATTGCTATACTTGAATCACTCATCATCTCTTTTACTCTCTTTTCTTTCATTCTATTCTTTTGCACACTTTCATTTGTTTCTACTAAATGTCTAATATTGCTTTGCGTATTCCTCATTTCATTTTGAATAACTGTTTCATCAAATCTTGCATTCCGACAATTTCAGCCTGTCACTCTTGTAGTCTTGTTACCTCTCGTTTTGCCACAGCTTACTTTTGCTTCTACGTTCTTTCTCTCCATCAGTCTCACTAGCTTTTGTTCCATTTCTTTCACCTATGCTATTTTTCATTTCTTCAGTCTGTTTCACATTTATTAACTCGTCTAATAAAATATTGCACTTCTGACAAATCCATACTTTCTCTTGTCTCCTGTTCAGTCTCTCCACAAACACATCTCTCACATTTCTCCATGCATGCATATTACATTCACAACATCGAACCATTTTTGAAAAGTCTTTAAAAGTCACTTTTGAAAAGTAGTTAATGGATAAGTTGGTAAATAGTAAATAAAAACAAAAAATTAAGGGAGAAAAGACAGCCTTGAGAAATCTAAAACTGAACAATAACATAGCTATAGTAAAAACAGACAAAGGAAATGCTACAATGATCCTTAGTACAGGTGACTACAATAACAAAATAAAAGAATTATTATGTGATACATCAACGTACATTCCAATAATGGTGGACCCTACAACATTGATAAGAATTAAAACCATAAATATATTAGACAATGTTACAGCTGGCCAATGGTCACTTTATCATACCATATTCTTACCCTACATAAAAGGTACAAAAAATAAACTGGGTTCACTCCTGAAACAGTGCAAAATCAGAACAGTTTACAGACCTTTGGATAATGTCTCCATTTTCCTCTGACATATTAAGAACAACCAAGATCCTTTCTTCTTTCCAGGTGTCTGCTGTATTCCTGGTCAGTGTGGGATCTAGTACTTTGGACAGGCAAGGCATCCCACTATATTAAGAAGTAAAGAACATAAAAAATATATTCAGTATAGACAACCAAAAGCAGATTAGGACAACATGCCTTGGATGAAGACTATTTCATCAAATGGAAAAAAAGCAAAGCTACTAAGCAGATCACAGTGACTATTCCTGGAAGTGGCTCGTGCTACAGAACTCAGTGAACTGCAATAGAAATGATATAATTCTACATAAATTTTGGTGCATCCCTATCTGTCATCAGCAATAATCACAGGAAGTGCCATTGTCACTGTCACCTTCCATACATGTTACTGTGCTTGTTCTTGAGATCATTGTAATTTTAGTCATTGCTGAGCAAGATCTCTCTTACAAGAAATAAGACTGAACTCTGTTTTGGTAGCATTGAAGCTTACAAGGTTATCCTTACTCTACTGAAGAATAGCAAGGAAATTGGAGTTAAAGGTATTGGTTATGGTAATCCTGAGGATTCAATTGATATATACAGAAAGAAGAGACTGGGTGAAAGTGGTGTCTTTGGGCACTCCATCATTGATGGGGAAATTTGAGAAGAAGCAGTCTGATTCATTTGCAAAGGTTAGGAGGCAGACCATGCTATGGTAGTTTGCCTGCCAAGAAATATAGAGGGTATTTTTCAGGCAGCAGTAATTGCTGTCTATAAATTATTTCAGTTTCCAGTGTTTCCTGAACTCCAGTAGAATCCAGGATGCATAATAGCAAGGAAAGTTTAAAGCAAAATATGATGTTTTTCACTGATACTCTACCACAATTGCTAAAAGCACATAAATCAAAAACATTACAAAAGTTCCAGGATATACAGTACATTAAGCATTCTAAAGAATTGCTTTCTGTAATACAACTTTCATCTAGTGATTTCAACTTCAAACATTCCTCACAGGGGCTGGCATTGGAAGAAATTAAATGGCTGAGTGCAATGCAGTTGTCGGAAACTAACAGTGACCTTTATCAGATAAAAGCTATAGTTAACTTTAGCTATTAGTTTCTTTGAGGTTGGTGGTGAGGGAGTTATTCTTGTTCAGTTCAATAGAGTCATGTAATGCAATCTTTTCCTTTGAAAGAAGCTATCCTTATTATTGCAATGAATATAATGTATTCATTGCTGTAATAAGTGCTACGCTACCTCTTTTAATACATTTAGTAATCACTCTGAGCTACAATTGGTCATTAGCAGCTTTCTTGCATACGATCACTGAACAATGACTTAAAATCCGAGTTTTAGAATGTGGAAGTTATTCTGCTTATCATCATTTTAGTACCAAAGAATATAAGATTGAGAGCAGCTAGAATAGAACTATAGGAACATGGAAACCTGGACAAAGTTATGGTCGGAATTACCAAGAGGAAAGGTGATCTCTAAGGTATTGAAATGAGAAATTGTTAAGCAGTCATCAAGATTGTTGGAGAATGCAAAGAGTTATCTGTTAGTCTGTGTTTGTGTTAATTAATTGCTTACAGTAAATAACTCACTATTTCTTCTGACTTGGTCAATAGAATTGGGAAAAGGAAACTGCTTGAAGTTGTAGACATTAAATTGCCAAGGAAAATGATTTCATTAGGAAAAGGAATCTGCTTGAGGTTGTAGACATTAAATTGTCAAGGAATATTTACTGCTCTCCAAATTTCAGAATTTGAAGAGCAGTAAATTAAGACAGCAGTTGAATATTATTCCAAAATTGAGATAAAGAAATCTTAAACCAGAGTCAAAAAAGAGAGGCTACTAGATTTAGCATCCTCTGGTGGTATATCAAATTTTGTAAATGCATGTGTGTTGGAGTCATTTAAAATGTAATGATATGCTATTTTATTTTATTACATAATGTCCAAAAGGACTTAAGAAGGCCGAAGCCTTTACAATAGGCCAAAGCCTCTACATAAAAAGAAAGATTATAAGAGTATCACCTGACGCCAGTCCTTGGTATCCTATTTGTCATGCGCTGATGGTAATGCCAGGCCACCAGTGCACTCTGCACGGCCCTCAAAGAAATAAATTTAACATCACTCTTGGATAAACCAAGTAAAGACAAGTCTCTATAGCAAGTGGTACTCCACATGTCGTTTATAGACATGGTGGCACTAGTAAAACAGGGAGCCCCCCCCCCCCAAACTCTTCTTCTGTTTGCCTGGCAAGGTCAAGATTTTGCTCATAGTACTGAACGTTGTTCTTATAGCAATAGATAAGTGAGTGCCCAGTACTCATTACCTGAACATCAATCACCCAAACACCACCACCATTTCTCCTCATTACTATATCTGGCTTTCTAATGCCAGAAGTTGTTCTGTAGTGTGGTTCAACTGTGGTCTCCCAACCTTTGTTATTAAAACGGTTATCCAATATGGAGACCACAGCATCATGTCTCTGCACATGAACACCATGTGTCCTGAAACAGCATTGGAAAATATGAGACAAAGTCTCGCTGTAACAACGGCCAGCCCTACAGCTAATGTCTTCACTGCCCCATCGGACTGTGCATGCCCTAGTGGGTAGGGCATTTATTCTAGTCCTTGTTAAATTGATAAACTCAAAACCTGGAAGTAATCTAGTCCTGTCACGTACCCACTAATGTTGTGGGGTACCAAGTGAGCTTCTACTAAGGAGGTGCCATCTATAGAACTGTAAAGCAAAAACACCCATCTCTTATGCTCATCTCTTGCTCTCTCAATCTGGGCGCCGTGATACTGGGTCCACCCCTTTCACATGTCTAAAGTCCTCTTGGATACTAGGGCTATGGAAAGCCTCTCTACAGATAGGAGAGGATGAAGCTGCAAGTTTTCCTATTCTAGATAAGCGAAGCCGTGGAATCGGCCACCTTAATGATGGACCCCCCCCAGCTATCCTTCACCCGAGAATGGAAATATGCTATTGGGGTGTCTGGCAGTAATCGGAGCCATGATCTAATGGCAACACGTACAGTCCTATCCATTCGGGACAGTTCCGAGGCATATGACCTACCAAGAACCAACTTATGGTAAAATTGAAGTAGGAGATAATAGGACAGAATATAGAGCCTTTGCTGGGGTTTAAGAGGAGCTCACCTCAAAATGATGAGCCCAGACTAATTATGTATATTTTTTTTCATGGTTATTGGGAATAAACAAAGATCAGGGACAGATAAAGAGTGAACATACCCTCAGATATTCTTTCTTTTAATGTTTCCCAATGTTTTGACCTTCATATTAAGGTCATCATCTGGAATTTATATATATAGACTGTTATTTAACAGGACTGATTTCTAGGAAAAAAACGAGAGGAAAAAGTGAGGGGGAAAAAAAAAGTTGATCAGAACTATGTCCTATCTTTATATGTCCAAAGAACAAATTCAAATTATCATTTATACTTTTAATACAGCAAAAATAGTCTAATCAATAATTTGACATAAGTATTTGTTGTATTAAGGTTAAGATCCTGGAGTACTAATCATAATTTATAATAAATTATTTGGACCAAAAAAGGTTATGTGAGTAGAATATGTGGCATTCATATTCTTGGGATTTTTACGCCATCATTATTGTTGAGATTAAGATGGTTGATTAAAATTTCAAGGCCTCCTTAAATTTGCACTCATACTAAGTTTTGGTGTAATGTAAAGAACAGATATCTTTCCAGTCAGTTCTGTGTAGAGTATCCAGGGCATGAACAGAAAAGCCAGATTTACCATATATGTCATTTAGGTTTCTTTTTCCAGAATTGTGCATCCAGTAACCTACATATGGCAGGTTACAGGCGCATTGAATATGGTATACTCCAGGGCGGGCCAGGGGAGGAAGAGTATCCTTAGAGGAGATGAATAACTTCTTTAATTTTGCAGAAGGTTTAAAGGTGACATTAAGGTTGTATTTGTGTAGTATTCTGGCTATTTTATTTGATATCCATTTAATGTATGGAATGGCTAACAGTTTTAATGTAATCTACTTTATTTTTATTATTAGGTGCAATCTTGTGAAGAATTTTGTTGATAGTATTTTTGCTGTAGCCATTTTTTAGAAAAGTATTGCTGATAATTTTTATTTCATGCCTAAGAGCTTGTTCATTAGAGCAAATCTTTAATGCCATGTTTTTAATGTGTTAATGACACCTAGTTTTTATGTTGGATGGTAATAAGAATATAGTTTGGTAGTTAGAGTTTATGTATATGTATATTGGCCAGTATGTCTGTTACCATAAATATGTATTTACGGTAACAGCGAAGGAAAGACTTCCTTCCAGAAGTCTTTCCTTCGCTGAATTATATTATAGCATACATGTCTCTACAAGACATGTGAGAAGTGCATCCAGAAATAGAAATGTGTTCTGACTTTCAATTTTAATTCTGAATTGTATGTGTTTATATTTATTCAGGTGGCTGAGGAAGGTGTCTAAAGTCTGGCAGCTTTGGGACCAGGTAATGAAAGCATCTTCAACATATCTAAGCCAGACTTTTAGCTTTTAAGTAAAGAGATCTGGAGCACGTTGATCAAAAGCTTCCATATAAAAGTTAGCATATTTAAAAACTTTTATGGCTTACTCATGTAAAAAAAAAAAATGTATGTATAGAATTTTATTCAATAAATCCAATATATTTCATCCAACATTACATGAACATCATCACGGAGACATACCGATAACTACATTCAAAACATATGCATACTAGGCCATGTCTCAGTTGAAGCTGAAATATGTGATAGAGTTCAAAGAAACAATTGTAAAAGTTGTGTAGATAAAAAATAATTTTAAATAATTATTTTAAAAAAATTATGAAAAATTAATAGTGATCACTTTCCAAAACTTGGAGATTGGTATGCAGTCTGAGTGGTTAAGGTTCAGATGATTTCATAGAGTTTCACATTTAAAGCAAAATTTGAATTTGCTGGAATGAAGAAGATTTGTTTGGTTTTAAAGAACTCTGTGCATGTGTCAGCATGAGAAGTGAGGCCAGAACTTGTTGGATTCCAAAAATCTACTATAGTCTTGATGTTCTTGGATTCTAATCAAAGCAGAATGGCCAGTCTGTCCAAAATAGCAAAAATGGCATGAGAAGAGTACCTGATAGACACCTGATAAGGAAAGAAAAGGTGGTAATATATCCTTTATAGATGGGAAGAAGGAAGACCATTTTCGAGCTGGTTTGAAGGAAGTGCATAGATTGAATTTACAAAGAATCGATGCTTTTTTTTATATATATATAATTATTTTAAATTATTTTTTATGTAAGCAACATTTACAATTGTGTAATCATATATTTCAGCTGGGACTAAGAGATGAGCTAGTTTGCTTATGCTCTCTTACTTATTCTTGTGATTTATATTTTCTGGACTAATTGTCCACATAATGTTGGATGAAAAATATTGGAGTTATTGAATAAAATTTTCTCTATTTATATTTTTTTTTACATGTGTAAGCCGTGAAAGTTTCTAAATATGTCTAGCACACATGCTATATTAAAACTATGTATAAAAGTTAGCAGTGGGAGAGTCTGTGCAATTAGCCGAGTGGCTGTGCGCTTTGCAACCATTTGCTTGGGAAAGAAGTGTCCTGGGTTCGATTCCTGTCGCTGAAATGAGGAGCTTAAGGATCTTTCTCAGACATAGCCAAGTTAGCTGGTCTTGGGCTGCAGAGTTTTTCTTCCCAGTTTATCTGGGATTTTTCCTCCCGCAAGCAGGCAAACCGGCCCTGTGAACACATGCATCTACAGACATAGGGCACGGGAGGCATAGGGCTAGCAGCCTTATCCACGGGACCAGTATGGCTTAGAAGGGCTAAGGATAGCTCCGTAACAGGCCACTAGGCCTAATATGTGAAGGGAAGAAGGACAACCAATAGGGAGGAGTGAATAATGGCAAGCCCATGATTGTTCTCCTTTTTCCAGGTAAAAAGTATTTTGCCAAGCAAAATAACCAGAATGTAGCACATGGGCAAAGAGGGCCATGATATTGGTCAAAAATTTGTCCTGTAAAAAAAGAATGATAGCATTGATTGGGAAATTTGTGAAAAGGGCAGATATGTCAGAACTAACTAATAGATCACTTTTATCAAGTGTGATGTTTTTAATTTTAATTACAGTGTATTTTTTTTTATATAGGGGGAGTGTGGGGATCACCTAACCAAAACAAAAAAAAACAAAACAAAAAAATAAAAACAAAAGAATTTTCTTTTGTTTACTGAGGATCATTATACACTTTTTGCACAATAATAGGATACATAAATAATTTCTGATACATAAATAATCATCATCGAAATTATCCATCCATTCACAAACCCTACATTTATTACATATTTTTGTTTATTTTTTTTATTAGCAGCTCTTCTGTCTTGTCAATAATAGACATCTCACAATATGCTAATATTTTGTTGTAGATCATCTGCTTCTTATAATGCATAAGAGTATTCATTTTTATTCAGGGATCAATAAATCTTACTGTTTGTTGTTTCCAAAGACTGAAATAAAAATTCCCATACTGTGAACAACATTCTAACCTCAACAGATACTTACTGCAGAAGCAAGAAAAATGAGAGCAGTTTTATTTTATCACTAAATACAGTACAGTGACATTTTAGTCTTTGTACTACATTTGGCAACAATTTCTATAAGTAGAGACAACTGGAATGACATTTCATAATGAAAAACACTCCGTCCCTTCCTCCCACAGACTATGCTACATGTATGCAAGCAAATCAGATTTATTGTAGCAATAAACATAGTGGCTAACTAATCACATTTGTCCTAACATCTTATGAAATCTTCATTTCTAGAAAATACATCATATATAACAGCTTTTTATAATGCAATCATTGGGTACAGAAAGCACATACCGTATTTGCTGGCCTATAAGATGCACCCCCCCCCCCTTTTTTTTTGTACACATTGTTTAAGGAAAAAAACTTTATCACTGAATATTATAATGAATTTACATAATGAAATTCAATAATTTTTTCTTCATATTCAGCTGGCATCTTTTGTGATATTTTTGTTTTAGTCCGCATACATAGCTGGTTTCTCTTCATGAATCTTGAACACCATGATGTTGATCCAGTAAAGTTAGCAATCCTTCTGTTAGTGGCTATCGCTTTCGCTTGATGAATAATCATTTTTGTAGACACTGAAAGTCCTGAAATGCCTCTCTGCAGCGTTTCCATGTTCTTTAGCATACGCGACATAGCTTGTACAATATTGTAGCAATGCCGATGTTTTTCACCCATAATTTGCCAAGAAATTTAGAGAAAATTTAACGGCATATCTGTGATTTAACAGCTGTGATCATTGATGACAGTGCATCCACTGAACTCTAAGTAACTGGAATGCTCTCACACACCGCAAGGAAGCAAGAAAGAAAGCGCGTAACTCGGAACTTTCGAGTTACACGAGTTCCGAGTTGGAACAGAGAAAATTTCCAGAGAAAGTAATAAAAAACTTAGTATCGGCATATAAGACGCACCCTGTTTTTCAGACCTATTTTCGAAGAAAAAAAGTGCATCTTATACGCCGGCAAATACGGTAATTCATATAGCAAAAAGATGTGTGTGTAACTTGAAATGAAGATTTCATAGAATGTTAGGACAAATGTGTTTAGTTAGCCACCTATGTTTACAGGTACATTGATTATAGTATATTCAAGGGTGGGTCCAGGGAGTATACTGTAATGAATGCACCTGTAATCTGTTTTACTGGTGAAACTGGCACACAATTTTTGCCTGGAAAAAGGAACATAAATGACACATTGCATTTAATAACTATGGCAAATCTAGCCTTTCTGATCATGCCCTGGATACTTTCCATAATTGGCTAGAAAGGCACCTATTCATCACATCAATCTGAAAACTTTGTATGAGTGCAAATTTAAGATTCCTGTGAAATTTTAATCAATCACCCTAATCTCAACAATAACGATGGTCTAAAATTCCTGAGAATATGGATGGCACATATTCTAACCACATAACCTTTTGTTCTGAGAGTTCATTATAAATTATAATTAGTACTGTAATACTCAAGGATTAGCCTTCATGTAACAAACACTTAGGTTAAATTATTGATTATTATTATTATTATTATCTTAGACCTCTAGAGAGTCAAGGACTCATCGAGGTAGGCTATACATCACCCAAACCAGCTGTCATACCTTTGATTAAACTCATTCATACTAGATGCACTCACTACATGTAAAGGCAACTCTTCCACTGACTCACTGTTCTATAAACTTCACTCCCCCCCTCTTTCTCCTGTTAACCAGTCTCTAATCCACACACTTGCAATCTGATCTCATAATCTAAATCCCATAATTCTGATATAATTTTTATAACTCTTCTTTGCACCCTTTCCACAGCTTCTTTATCTCCTTGGAACCTGGGAGACCAAATATGCAGACAGTAGTGCAGGCGCGGTCTTATCAATTCCTTATAAAGAGGCAAAATGACATCCATATCCTTACATGTCAAGGTTTGTGTCAATCACAATTATCCTCTGAGTTGTATTTGCAGTTTTTGCCATGTGAATTCATCTTCATCATTATCAAATTCCTGATATATACTCACAGGTGGTGTACAGGATAATTATGATAGTACCATGTGAAAAAGTTGCACCGTTACTAACTTCCGATCAATAATTTTTCTCCAAATGAATCTGTTATATGTCAAGACTACAATATCAGATCTTATATTTCTGTCTTTTAAGGCACTTTTTACTGATCAATCTATGTATCTTGGGCTTCCTCTGGGTATTTTTCTTGGCAACTGGCCAAGAACACTTGTATTGCTAATCTTTCCTCTCTTATTCTGTTTAAGTGACCACTTGAGATTAGCTCTATTAACACATACTTAAATGCTAACAATGGAGCTAATCTCAGGTAGTATGGTCACTTAAACAGATCTTTCTCAGAACTCTCATATCAGCAGTCTCTAGTCTTTGATCAAGTGTTTTATTGATAACACTGTCTTGTATGCAGCTAATTTATGTTTTGACAAATTTTTTTCTTATTCCATGTAAATTTATTCAACTGACTTCTTACCATACCAGTTTTATTAATTCTATTGTCTATTTCCATATTTAATTTATTATCTTCACTAAAAATTGTGCCTAAATAATTGAAATGGTTTACTTGTTCTATAGGTTCTCCATTCAGGATGCAGTCAATGTTTTCAATATTTCTGCTTATTTTCGTTGTCTTTGTCTTTTTGTTACTGATTTTCGTACTAAATTTCTTATACAACAGTTATTCAATTTACTCAGGAATCTTGTAGACTTGTACAGAATTTATTCAGAAGTATAACTTCATCTGCATAAAGTAAAGAGCTAAGATTAACATCACCAATTTTGATATCACACTTAATACCGCTTTCCTTCATAATATGATCCATATAGATAGTGGAAAACAGTGGAGTGCACCCCTGTCACATACCTGATTTTACAATAGTGTTCTCTCTTCACCTCAAATCATCTTCCTGCACCTCCTTCAATTCTAACTACTGGCTTACTGGCAACTGTCTGCTTGCAATTTAATAGAGACTATGTATTGCATGATATATTTATTATTATTATGGGAAACTCCAAGGAGTCCTTAGAGTTATCGAGGGAGGCTCTAAACATCATGTCAAGAACTATTCAGCATTCACACAGTATCTATCATACTACTTTGCTTTGGACTCTTCACAGTCATGGGACCCACAACAGACTCTGGCAGCTTATTTTACTCATTCACCACTCTCCAAGTAAAAAACCTAGTTCTAACACCCTTGCTAACTACACTCTTGCTCAGTTTCTATATAATATCCCTAGTTCTCCCACCACCAGACCTGTTCTGAAAAATTTCCTCTGAATTAATCTTGTAAAAACCCCTCAGTAATTTGAATGTCTCAATCATATCACCCCTTTTCTGTCTGTCAACCAATTTCTGTAACCCACAGATCTTCAACCTGTTCTCATAAGGTTCATTCCATAGACCATTTACCATCTTGGCCACTCGCCTCTGGATTCTCTCTACCTCCTCTCCATCAAGAAGAAACTCTGGTGCCCAAAACTTTCCCTCTGCATGAAGTTGGCAGACGTGGTCCCTATTTATAAGCCTAGCAAGGATCCACAGCTGCCTCAAAGTTATCGTCCCATCAGTCTGATTTCTAATTTGGTCAAAATTGCAGAAAACGTTATCTTTTCCAGAATTCATGTCTCTGTAAACTAGTTAAATATCCTTCCTACAGAACAGTTTAGCTTTTGCCAGTTTCACAGCACTACTCAACAAATCCATATCAAGGCTCGATAAAGAGAAACAATAACTGCTTGTCGAAGTATTCTTCAGTAACCAAGTGATCTGATGAGCTGATTTAGCCACTTTTGCTATGTGCCTCCCAAACTTCAACTCCCTATCTACTGGCACTCCCAAGTCTTTGGCTTTGTCAATTTCCTGGAGTACAGTTCCACCAATGTGGTATACTGCTGCTAATCTTTTCGTCCCAAAATGCATAACCTTACACTTTGCCAGATTAAATTGACATCCATCTATTCTCTTTAGTCCAATCTATCCAAATCATCCTGCAAAATTTTGACACAATTGTATTCACTATTACTCTACCCTACTTTGCATCATTGGCAAATAAGTAAACAGTTTCTCCCAGATCCTTTCCTATATCATTAAATAAAATAAAATAGCAGTGGTCCAAGAACAAAACCCTGCAGTTACCACTAGTCACAGACCTTCTTCTGGACTCTACTCCTGAATAAACTACTCTCTGATATCTCTCCATCAACCACCCTCCTATCCATCTCACAAACCCTATATCCATCCCCATGTGGTGCAGTTTACTGATTAGAATTCCATGTGGTATCCTGTCAAAGGCCTTAGTACAGATCAGCAGTATCACTGTAAACCCATTACCCTTATCCAATTCAGCCGTCACTGTATTATAAAACACGATCAAGTTACTGAGGCATGATCTACCCTTCACAAAATCATACTGCTCCTCATACGTATCCTGTATCCCATTTCCATCTATCCATTCCTGTATTTTGCTCTTGACTAATTTCTCCAATACCTTGACAACGACTCCTGATATGCTGATCGGTCAGTAATTTGCAACAGCAGTCTTGGAGCCTCCTTTATGCAGTGGAAGTATTTTCCCCTCTTTCCATTCCCTCGGGACTAACCCAGAGTTGAGACTTAAATTAAACAATATGGTCAAGGGCACTGACGATTCCTTTGCTGCTTCACGTATGACTCGAGCTGGTATACCATCCAATCCCACAGATGCATTCACATTAAGGTTCTGCAATATGCTATTCACCTCCATTTCATTCACCTCAATTCTTGTATAAGATTGGTTCCCTCATTCCTGCAATATCACCACCTGGATGATATACTCTTGCAAAGTGTTCGCTTTATTCTACTATTTTGACTGATTCAGTTACCTCCCTACCATCGGCATTCCTTAAAATCATTCTGCCATATACATTTTTTCTTTTACTTGTAGTATATCGAAAGAACTGTTTGGGATCTTCTTTAGCTTGCATTGCTAATTTCTTTTCATAATCTGTTTTTATTTTTCTTACTACCCTTCTGGCTTATGCTTTGTTCATGTGCCTGCAGGTCCCCTAACTCTTTAAATCCCCCCCCCCCCCAATTTTTTTTTCCCTTTTCCAACTGAAGCTTAATGGTGTTATTCATCCATTTAACTCCCACTTGATTTACTCTCCTGACTCTAGATATGCACTCAGCCATTATCTCCCTCAAACACTCCTTTACCACTTCCCATTCACTATCAACAGCCTTGCAGTCTTATATGTCATGTCACTGATCCAAACAATCTCCTAATCTTGTCATACTTACCAGCCCAGTAATTCCACATATAGCCTGTCTTAATTGAAATTTCCAAACATTTAGCCACCTCCCACCACCACCTTATGATCGCTCTGACCAATTGGTGGCAACGTGGTCATATTCATTATAATCAAATTCTCAGATATAATTACTAGATCGAGCACTCTCGAACCTCTAGTATATTCCATTACATGCTGTCTCAGGTAGTTATCCCTTAGTAACTGCATAAAATCCATTTCCTTCCTCCCATGTGTCCTCTCCTCCTTCCAATCAATGTTATTATAATTGAAATCCCCCATAATAATAATTACCTGTCCCCCACTCATTGCATCTATTTGCCTATGCATACTATCTCTATCATCTATTCCATCGCCTGGTCTATAGCAGCACCCAACTGTATATTTTGTTCTGCTGGCCTCAATTTCACACCAGATAGCCTCAAATGTGCTATTTTCACTATCCTGCAGTTGAACTTCTATTCTCTTTGGCTGCAGTTCATTGACTATCATCAATAACACTCCTCCCTATTGTTTTCTCTCTGTCTTTCCTGAACACACTATACCCTTCACATTCTATCCTACTAACTATATCATCTTCATGTAGCCATGTCTCACTAATGCCAATAACCTGTGGCCAGGAAGAGCCAACCAAAGCCATAACTTCCTCCTTAATGTCTCATTTACCATATAACTACTATTTTGAAGAGCTTTCCTCTTGGCACCTTACCATATGCCTTCTCCAGATCAACAAAACTTAAATACAAATCCTTGTTCTATTCCCAAATTTCTCAACTGTTTGTCTTAAAGTGAAAATCTGATCCTAACAACCTCTATTTGGCCTGAATCCAGCTTGTTCTTCACCAAGATTCCTTTCCATAATTTTTTTAGCCATTCTCAAGTATACTTGCATAAATCTTACCAGGAACATTCACTAGAGGAATAACTCTGTAATTCTCACATTTAGTTTTATTTCCCTTTTTATAGAGGGAAATGAGGGCTTTGCTCCAATCCTCTGGAATTTGACCCTCTGACCATTCCTTCTGATTAAAATTTTTATTCCTCCATATTTAAGTATTTCTGGCTGAATTTCATCTACTCCAGTTGCCTTTCCACATTACAGGTTTTTGATGACTTTTTCTACTTCAAGAATGGATATGTATTACTGACTGCATTCTTGTTGGGAGTTTTCTGTCATCGTGCTGACACTGCTTGTTTCATTTAGCAGTATTTTAAAGTCATTACTCCAGACACTAGAATAACTCTAGTTTTCATGCCACCTTTATCATCTCCAATTCCTTTTACAGTACTTTTTCATCTATTTCTCAGCTTTTTCAATAGCTCCAGAATATTTTGCCACCTTCCTGATATTTATTTTCTATGTTTTTACCAAAGTCTTATCATGACTTTTGTTTAGCTAGTTTTACACAGTGCTTTACTTTCTTACATTTTTCTCTGTATTCACTAAGAGCGCAAGCTGACTTATTTGCTAGAAACTTTCTATATGCTTTCTTCTTTTCCTTGGCTGCCTCTTTAACTTCCTGAGTTCACCATGAATTCTGATTTTTCTATCCTTACAACCTGACCGCATGCCTCTCTGGCTGAATCAATCAATCAATGTTTTCTTCAGGATTTGCCATTGAATCTCCAAAATTTAGTTCTTGTTTTCAAGTTCTTTCATTTTTTCTTCAATGATGTATGTGTATTTGAGTCTACATTCACCTCTGAAACCTGCTCAACCTTGAAACTTTCTTGCATACTCTTCTTTTTAATATGAAATTCAGTTTTATCTTGCTGAAAACTAAATAGTGATCACTTCTTATTTCAAATCCTCTGTATATTCTTGTGTCCCGAACCAGTGGGAAAACATTGCTATCAACTATAACATAGTCAGTGAGACTTTTCTTATTTCTTGCATCTTTTCTCCATGTGAATTTGTGCACATTTTTATGTTGGAACATGGTATTAGTATTCCATTTCCTGAGCAGAAATCCAGTAGGCATTTGCCATTATTATTATTATTAGCTCTGTACTTTTCTTCAAATTTTCCCCAAACATTGTTATGTCTGGTAATCATGTCCTACTCTGCTGTTTAGATCTCCAGCAAGGACCAACATTTCCTTTTTCATTGAGCCTAGCTGCTCATTTAATGCCTCAAAAAATTCCTCTATTTCTTCCTTGGTAGATCCTTCTGTGTGACCATAAGCACAAATAAGTTTCATTGTTCAGTTCCCATTCTGATATTTGCCCACATCACTCTATTTGATATTGCCTGCTGTTCAAGAAGATTATCGTCATATTTAATGTTGAATACTATAGATACTTCCTCTTTCCCTGATTTTCATTGCCTAAATATAACATTTTGTATTTGTTGCTTAGAAAGATCTCACCTGTTTTCGTCTTCTTTGTTGCAGTCACACCTATTATGTCAATCTGGTACTTATCTAATTCTTCTGCTAGTTCCATTTTTCCCCCATTGATGCTTCTTATGTTGATAGTACCAATCTTGAACTCTGTTGATGTTGAGTTGGGTCACGTTCTGGAATTTGTTCTAGTAGCTGACTTTTTGCTGTTCCCCCTGGTTCCCTGATGAAAACAATGGGAGCCTTGTTTAACTGGGCAACACCTCATGCAGCATGAAATTTTGTTATGTGGTACCATCATTTTACACTGTGGTTTAAGCCAATAAGAATACAATTTGGTCAGCTAAATTCCAAATTGCAAGCCCATCCTCTTTCATTCATTATCTACCTGGATACATTAGGTCCATACATTCCTTAAAAAGGCTATGTGGAGGTCACCTCCCAGTTATTCAGCTTTGACCCTTAAGCACCCTTGCCATGTCACCTTTGAACTTCAAATTCTTATCCACCATTATGGCAATATCCCTAGGCTCATCAGTTTCACTTAGCATGACCCCAATATAATATGATTAGACCACCATTTTTGCTGTATTAACCACCTAAACAGCTGTATGGATAAAATATATCAAACATATATGCTTTGTATCAATATTATTTCTATAATTGCCGGCCTGGTTGGCCAATTGGTTAGCGTATCCGCTCTCCAGCCAAAAGGTTGCAGGTTCAAATCCCGCCTTGGGCATGGATGTCTGTGAAAATACTAATGGTGGTGGTTGGCAGTAGATGGCGTTGGTATAGATGATGAAAGTAGTTGGTGGATGTGGTGGAGGTGTCCTCCCTCAATGAGTCTTTGGACTCCCTGGAGGTGTAATAATAATAATAATATCTAAAGGTTATATCGACCTCAGTGGACACTTCGCATCTGTGTAATTATGGACGTATATACACGTCAAGGCCTGTGTGATGGTTGAAAGCATAAAATATAATTTGAATTTGTTCTCTGACCATGTAAAAATATCCATAGCTCTGGTGTATGCATTTTTTTTCCTCATTAGAGGTCATGTCAGTTAAATAACAATTGATCAAAGTAGTGTCACTTTGATTTGCTGTTTGAAATGTAATATAACTTGTTTCTGTGTGTGTGTGTGCGCGCATGCATGCACGCTTTAGGATGATAACCTTAATGTGAAGAGGAAATGTCAGGAAATTAAAGTAATTATTCTCAACACAGTAGTAATCTTTATAATTTTATCAAAATTAATACTCTTCCACATATTAACCATACAAAGAACATCCAGTCTCCTTGCCAAAATATAATAATAATGATAAAGTAGCCTGCATAGCCTTGATCAAATCATTCACAATCCACACTATTAAGTCTTCCTCCAGGTATATCTGGCAGAGTGCATGGCAACAGGATGTTGCAATCCATGAGGTTTATTCCTGTGTACTTATCTAGTAAGCACCAGACAAGTTTTTCCACTCCTCTTCATTCCTGTGAAACCACTTTACTGCTGTATCTTAAATGAAGGTATTTCATTGATCAAGTGTATATAATAAACAACTAAGTTATACCAACTAGTTTCACCAACTAAGTCTGTTGGCATCTTCAGGGTACATAACTGATGTAAGGCGCTAAAAAGTAAAAAACTGTTACAAACTAAAATCAACCGATTCCAATTATATTAAACAAAGAACAGAGCACGTACAATACATTCATAGAGCGTGGATGATCTCACTTGTTGTTATTTAGGAACGTTCTATAGTTGGCACTATAATTCAGTTCTGGCGAGTTGAAGGATCTGATAAGGGCCTTCCAGATCACGGGCAAGATTAGTCCTTGGTTCCTGTTAAGGTTTTGTGTACAGCGGGCAACTGTTGTGGCCTCCTTAAAAATTCAGGAGCAGAAGTCCTCCTCCATGTAAGGAATTGTGCTTCTATCCCACTCTATGGTATGGTTCGTTCTTGAGAAATGAAACGCTAACCCCGATTTTTCTTCTCTGTTATTATTGACGTCACCTATATGTTCTTTTTGCCTAATTTCAAGGCTCCTTGAAGTTTGGCTGATGTAATTCAAGCCGCACGAGCATGGTATGTTATAAACTCCAGCATATTTGGAGAAAGGATGGCTATCTTTTGGAGATCTTAAGAATTGTCTAATCGTTTCTGTGGGTTTATCGGCCACTCTTATTTTATGTGGTCTGAGGAGTCTAGCAATCTTATTGGAAACTGTCCTAAGTATGGAATGACAATGGTAGAAATATAACGTACATCATCTTGTTGTCTTTGTCGGGGTTCAGAGAAAAGTATCTTGTGGACGCGTCTTCGAGGAAATCCATTCATGGAGGTTGGTGGATATCAGGGATAGTTCTTCCTGGAGGTCTTGTTGATCTGTTGTAAGGAGAGAGGCACGGTTCTTTAACATGTGTACAATACTAAGTTTCTGAGAAATGTGGTGTGAGGAAGTGAAATGTAAATAACGTCCTGTATTGGTAGGTTTGCGGTAAACTGAGAGGTTGATACCACCATTCGGAAGCTTCTTAATTAAAGTGTCCAGAAATGATAATTGGTTATCTTCAACTCTATACACCACACAATCAAATTCACTCTAGAACTTGAAGAAGATAACCAATTATCATTTCTGGACACTTTAATTAAGAAGCTTCCGAATGGTGGTATCAACCTCTCAGTTTACCGCAAACCTACCAATACAGGACGTTATTTACATTTCACTTCCTCACACCACATTTCTCAGAAACTTAGTATTGTACACATGTTGAAGAACCGTGCCTCTCTCCTTACAACAGATCAACAAGACCTCCAGGAAGAACTATCCCTGATATCCACCAACCTCCATGAATGGATTTCCTCGAAGACTCGTCCACAAGATGCTTTTCTCTGAACCCCGACAAAGACAACAAGATGATGTACGTTATATTTCTACCATCGTCATTCCATACTTAGGGACAGTTTCCAATAAGATTGCTAGGCTCCTCAGACCACATAAAATAAGAGTGGCCTTTAAACCCACAGAAACGATTAGACAATTCTTAAGATCTCCAAAAGATAGCCATCCTTTCTCCAAATATGCTGGAGTTTATAACATACCATGCTCGTGCGGCTTGAATTACATCGGCCAAACTTCAAGGAGCCTTGAAATTAGGCAAAAAGAACACATAGGTGACGTCAATAATAACAGAGAAGAAAAATCGGGGTTAGCATTTCATTTCTCAAGAACGAACCATACCATAGAGTGGGATAGAAGCACAATTCCTTACATGGAGGAGGACTTCCGCTCCCGAATTTTTAAGGATGCCACAACAGTTGCCCGCTGTACACAAAACCTTAACAGGAACCAAGGACTAATCTTGCCCGTGATCTGGAAGACCCTTATCAGATCCCTCAACTCGCCAGAACTGAATTATAGTGCCAACTATAGAACGTTCCTAAATAACAACAAGTGAGATCATCCACGCTCTATGAATGTATTGTACGTGCTCTGTTCTTTGTTTAATATAATTGGAATCGGTTGATTTTAGTTTGTAACAGTTTTTTACTTTTTAGTGCCTTACATCAGTTATGTGCCCTGAAGATGCCAACAGACTTAGTTGGTGAAACTAGTTGGTATAACTTAGTTGTTTATTATATACAGTTGATCAATATAATCCCAATAAAAGTTTTTCCAGAGCTTTTTGGTCAAGAAAATTAAACGTTTTTTAACATGAAGGTATTTCAATTTAAAGGATATCAATCACACATGTAAAAAGAGGGGTGAGATAGCAACCCGAATCACTACTCTGGAAACCATAGTATCTACCACTTCAGGCCTCTGATATGCATGGAGGCAGCATTTCATCGGGTGATGGATCATCTTCCACATTTAGTTGAGATTTCCTCTAAGAGATGTCACTTTGCAGCAGGACTATTCACTGATTGCTCCATTTCCTTTGATGAAAACAGCTCACCCTACAAAAAGATATGACAGCTAATGGGAATAAACCATAACTTGTGCTTCACATCACCTGTTGTCTTTATTGCTCAAGTTATTTCCCAAATTCACTGAAATTAACCAAAACATCTGTGACAGCTCAAACAAAAGGCTATGTACAGGGGGGAAAAAAAAAATTATTTTGTAAACCTTCCAGGTATGATTTACAAATATTCTTGGTTTTCCAAATTCACTGTTTATTTCCATCCTCTATCTGCAACACCACACTAACTTTCCTAAGAAAAATGCATCTTCAATTAGTCAAGATTCTTCAGTCATCCAACCTGCAAAATGTTAACAACCTTTTCATGATGGACATCGAGATTGCTCAACTTGAAAAACTCTTTATCATTTTGTGAGGTCCGTTTGTTGCCCCTTAATGCTGCCACCCAATATGAACTTTTTGATTTTCTTTATTTAAATTTTTATTTTCTCCAGTCAGACTTTGTTAATAGTGAAATCATCTTCTTTAGAGATTCTAACATTCACATTTCACTGGCTTTCATCTGTACTGATCCAGCTCTAAGCCTCTGTCACTCAATTTGTTTAGACAAGATCTTTGGTTGGAAAGACCATTGTTCAAATCCCATCAAATCTATGACCTGAGGACCCTTTATCAGGTTTAGTAGATGCAGTGTCTAAATGGATTCCAAGGGTCAGAAGGTTAAATAAGGTAGGTGTTAAATGGATGAATGAGGAGATTAAGCATGCAATAGAGAAAGAAGGCATTATGGAGGCAACATAAGATGAGTAGTAATAATGAATTCAACGAGGAGTATAAAGAACAGTAAAGGAGGATGCAGTTAGCTAATGAAGCCAAAAAAATAAAAAAATAAATAAAATAATAAAAAAATTCTTAGAGAGTTCTTTCAATATGTAGCTGGGGGGGGGGGAGATTAGGTTTGATCCTATTTACTATCTAGCATCCAATAGTGGCCCAAGATTGACTTAAGTGTCCTGAAGGAAGGCTGGTAATATTTTTTTTAAATATTAGCATATATTAAAAAAGTCAAGCATATATGAATTAAACTTTCACTACCGGAGTTCAGTTAATTCATGAATTCTGTTATTTGTTTTATTTACTTTTCTAGCATAATAGTTATCCATTGGTTCTGTAGATAGATGAATTAGGATCAAAGTTTTTTTCCTTGCTATATGGATCTGTCTCATGTTCATATGCTTTCTTGCTTAATGAAATATTTTGGTTCATTGGCTAAGATAAGGCATGATGTAATTTTCCAAGTTACCAGTAGGTTCTTGCATCAACCATTCGTCAAATGCCAAATGATGGGCATTATATTTCTGTTGCTATTATCACATGCTACATCATTAGGCACGGAAAGAAATTGGAAATGTACAGGACCCTTAGAAATTTTATTTCTTCTGAAATAAGCAATATTTTAGTATGTACAACACAATAAAGCTCTAGTTATTAAAAATTTGGACACAGAAGTTGCTGCATATTTAAATTCAAGAGTAGTATTATAGACGATTTAGAGACACTAGCTGCATCTGAAAAATAGCTAATGTTTGAGGGTCATTTCCGCACAGTTCACTGAGCTAGTTGTGAACTGCTTCTGATGGAGTTAGCAGTATAGAAGATTAAGAGAAAAAACTTTCCCTTCATTTCTGTAAACTTAAATGGTTGCAGAATGCTATACCAAAGTGCTTTATTATAAAATTTGCAATGGCATAATGCTCTTAGTGAAAATGAAATGATCTGTCTGTTGATAGTTTTAGTGATATTAATAATACCAGATACAGAATGAAAATCATCAAGAAGAATTTTCATGAACAATGGGTAGTTGCTATCTTGTCCAGGAAAATATAAATAAACAGAATCAACTCAATGAATTCCGCTAGTGTAACAAAACTTTTTGAGTTTCTTCTTCTTGGTGTGAATTCTTATACTAGTTAGCTTTTCCAATAAGAACAGAAAAGCAACTGTGCATAACTTTAAAATATATTGGGTACATAGAGTGAAATCAGTCATTCTCAGTAGTGGAAAGCTTACTTATGAAATTACTTCATATGCAACATTTCTGCGTACTTTTTTTAAAAAAAACAAAAAAAAGTTAACAAAATAAGTCATTCAGAAATAAATTGTTTACTGTATATGTGTTTGCTATGCCTAACTAAGTAAGTATAATATTTTTAACTGTTTTGAATATTTCATTCTTTTTTTTTGTAGTAAATTATAAGAATTTGTCATAAATGTCATTTATATTTTTAATAGCTGGAGTAATGATACTCAGAAAGTGCTTGAAGTGGAACTCAAAGAACATGAAGAACCTGTAGCAGAAATTATTAGTGATGAGAAAATACCAAATCAGGATTTAAATAACTTAAATCATATTTCAGTCACAAATGTTGAGAAAACTTTTGAAGTTGATGATACACTACATGTACCACCTGATGTCAAGGAAAATTTATCAGACAGTCAAAATATCAAATTAGTAGGCAGCAAAAATATTGCAGAATTTGATTGTGATTCAGGGGAAAATTTTAGAGAGCATGTACTTCCTTCTAGCTGTGCAAAAGATGTACAGCTTTCCACAGAGAAATTAGCACTTGATGTCTCACCCATTAACTACAATCAAGAAATAGTACCCCTTTGTACAGAAATTGAAATGAAAATTCAGGATTCCCTAAATCAGAAACTACAAGAAACTAATTTTCCTATAAATGAAATTGACTGTGGTGATACATATAATGTTAAAAATGAAAACTGTGGCTATAAACCTAAAATGAAAATGAATTTAAATCTGAATACAGAAAAATCTACTCACTCAACCATACATGAAAATTCATTAAGTGGAACAAAAGAAACTGTATTGTCTGATCAAAATGTTAAGCATGGTTCTGCTCATTCCACGCCTGTAGAAATGGAAGATCTTAGATTTGACAGAGAGTATACTAAGCAAATTGGAAGTGATAGTGAACATTTTGAAGTTGAAGATAATAGTGATAAAGAAAACAGGACTAAAGATGAGGAAGATGGGCAGGTTGTTTTGCGAAACAAGAAAGAAAAGGTGAGTAAAAATAATAATCACTGTCAGTCATTAAAGAGCTTAAAATTTAAAAATCATTTGCTGTGATAAAAATGACAATGTAGAAGTACGTTGTAAATTTAGGCTACTAGTGCATGTATAAAATAGTCTAATTATATTGTTTTAGTGGAATGAAATATTTGTTGATAACGTCTTTCAATAACTTACCTGGGTTTTGTAGTAGAAAATTAGACAAATGCAACATGCCCAGCCAAATAGCCAGAAATCGGCATTAAAAAAAAAATATTGTGTGCTGTAGGAGACAGTCTACAAGGATTCCAGGCTTGAAGATCTTCTGTGAACATTTCTTTAATCTCTTTCCATTCTTCAGTGAGGCTATGAATTTACTGTTATTAATCTGGACCTCCAAGGAGTCACAAGACTCATTGCAGGAGGCCATCTTAGACAACACAAAGTTTATCATACCACTCCTTAAATTCATTCATCACCTTATCAGGCAATGAATTTCATAGTCCAGCCACCTTCTTTGCAAAAACTACATTTCTCACTCTTCTGCTCACTTCCTCCTTTTGCATCTAGAGGCCTCTTGTCCTTGTTCTGCTATATGAAAAATCTCTCTGGATGTCTACACCATTCCATACTCAGATGTAGTCCATCTCTTGCATACAGCTCTTCTATCCTCAAATGCACTCCAAGCAGCCACATATTCCATACACTCTTTCAACACATGCTTGCTATTATGTCGTCCATTATTGCTTGCGATCCTTGATTCCACATTATCATATCTGGCCAATACACTCTATCTTCTCTCTCACATATTTTTACTGCATAGTTCCTAACATTAATCTCAGATCTCTTGCTACCTGATTCACACTTCCATTCAGATCATTTGTACCAGCCATCACTTCATCTCATCCACATTTTCACCTCACTTTATTGTTACACACACACACACACACACACACACACACACACACACACACACACACACACACACACACACACACACACACACACACACACAATCATTCCTCCAGACAGGCACCTTCTCTGACATTCTATTCTACACACTATGACACTCATCTAATCTCCATACATCACTCCTCCTTACAGATCCATCCATTCCTTGCTCACCTGCATCTCCCATGTTTTCTCTCTTCCATCACTCCCCATCCGTGCTCTCTCACTTATCATCTGCCTTCCCCACATCTCTCTATCCACTCTCTTGACTTCCTCTGATTCCCTCATTCGCCCGTTATCCCTCATCTCATTTCCATAACTTTCTCTCACATCATTCAGCCTTTCACATCTTCCAATTTCTCCTTTCACACATGTCAACTCATTTTTCATACCTTCCACTTTCTTTCTCAGTATCTGTATCTCCATTTCCAAGCATCCTATCCTCACTCAAGATTCAGTGATACAGTCAGTACTATCCTTCAGATGTCCATTCTTCTAGTCACACTACCCAATGTCAAGTCCATAGCCACTTCATGCTTGTCATCCTTTCCCCTTGATCATGCTAGTATCGTAACTCCTAGCAAACACTTATTTCCATAACATCACTGATCCTTGAGATGCTGATATCAAAACCACTCCTCTGCATGCATATTGTTTACTAATTTCTCTGACTATTTAACTGCTGTAATCTTTGCTGTAATTTTATTTATATGTAGATACTGCATTTAGCTAGGTTTTTGTACATGCATATTGTTTACTAGTTTGTCTTTGACTATTTATGTATTTCTGTAACTTTTGCTATGGTGCAGTATGACCTTTGTTGTTGTTCCACCAGTAAACCAACCAACCAACCCACTCCTCCCATGTGCACTCCTCCTATTCCTTACCTGCCACATTTTTTAAATGACAGGAGGTATACATGCTGCAGGATGCTACAAAATCTTGCATTATACTTCGCAAAATGTAATCTTTAGATGGTGGCAGAATGGACGACAATAAATCAGTAAACGGAGGTATTATAGCAGCCACCATGGTTGATAAAGAAAGAGTACAACATGTAAAGTCAACATATATTTAAAAATAAAAAGTATTTTGAACTGAAAATTTTCCAAATGCATTAATGAATGTCATTGCTACAAAAAATATAGTCCTGTTTTATTTCGCACAAGATAGATCTCACTTCTCTTTTCCTTACCTTTTGATAATACCCAGATCTCCAGATTAGATCTCATTTGGTCTATTTTATGCCATCACCCCTTCCAAGCATAGCATTTGTAATATCTTCAGCCTCTAGAAAGACCTTTTGCTCTCAAGGTGGTTTTGCTTCTTTTTTTTTTTTTGGACAAAACTTTGCTTCTTACTACAACTACTAATCTATATAAATGCAAAATCCTTCCAATACTATTTCTACATTTGGAACAGAAATTTTTCTAAAAATTCTTAATGCTATTTAGAAGAATGCATTTCAATGAATTTTTAGCTCCCCCCTCTCTCTCTAATCACTTTCTTTCTTGCTTCCTGTTGTACTATTTCTATAACTATATTCAATGCCAGTTTTACACTGTTATTCTTTCACCTCTCTTTTAAAAACTTGTGACAGTGCAAGCAGTTGCTAGTCACTATCCATTTGCAGCCTGCTGTATGTGTGTATATATGTGGGTTTGATATAAAAAAAATATACCTCCTACTTTTGCTTAGTTTTTCTACCTTTATAAAGTGATTTTTTTTTTTTCTAACATCTTATATGAAATGCAATTGAACTTTTAAAAGTAATGGAAAGAAACATTTGGCACCCTTTCTTTCATACTTACAGTGATCAGAATATGAAAAATTATCACATTATGAAAAATTATTCATAATGAATTCATAATTGTGTGAATGTCTGTGAAAGTACTAGTGGTGGTAGTCAACGGTAAATGGTGTTGGTGTTAGATGATGAAGGTTGGTGGAGTAGTGAGACGAAGAGTTGTAGAGTAGATGCCCTCCCTGGAGGTGGGATGTAATAATTTATTATTATTTCGGGCTACTCCAGGGAGTCCTTAGACTCATCGAGGGAGGCCCTAAACATCATGTCCACACAACTATTCGACATTCTCACAGTATCTGTCATACCTTGCCTTGAACTCGCTCACTGTCATAGCACCCACAACAGACTCTGGCAACTTATTCCACTCATTTACCACTCTAAAAGTAAAGAACCCAGTTCTAACACCCCTGCTAACCACACTCTTGCCCAGCTTCCATAGGTGTCCCCTAGTTCTCCCACCACTAGTCCTGATCTCAAAAATATCCTCTGAATTAATCCTATAGAATCCTTTTAGCAATTTGTATGTCTCAATCATATCTCCCCTTTTCCGCCTATCAACTAGTTTCTACAACCCACAAATCTTCAACCTGTTCTCATATGGTTCATTCCATAGACCTGCTATCATCTTAGTCACTCGCCTCTGGATCCTCTCCACCTCCTCCCCATCAAGAAGGAACCAAGGTGACCAAATCTGGGCACAGTAGTCGAGATGAAGTCTTATCAGGGCTTGGTACAGAGGTACAATAACTTGCTTGTCTCTGCTCGTCAAGGTATTAGCAGCAGTATACCACCAATGTGGTATACTGCTGCTAATCTTTAATAAATTTAGTTTAATCCTTTATCCAAGTGTGAGCAAACAAAGTTTGCGCCTGAAAGTATCTTCAGGACTGGGTAAAGGTGGTACACACCAGGGCAACTCGTTGCAAAGGTGGAGCAAGCTACCAACACTCCTATCCTAGTATCTCCTATAATGCAAAACACATCTCCTTGCGGATATGTCTATTTTGTTATGCATTAAGGGAAGGGCCACTACCCAGACCGGTTTCGACCTTTATTGAGGTCTCTTCAGTGGGAGCCAGGCCCAAGTCGAGATATCAGGCAGAAGCATTTGCAGGTCATCTCCACCTATAGGAATTGCCAATTGGTGTGCCACCCTTTTTTAATAAATTACTCTGGATTTAGAGAAAGATGTTGAAAGTTTATTTTCCACTTGGTTAGAGTATAATAAATTTAGTTTAATCCTTTATCCAAGTGTGAGCAAACAAAGTTTGCGCCTGAAAGTATCTTCAGGACTGGGTTAAGGTGGTACACACCAGGGCAACTCGTTGCCCTGGTGTGTACGACTTGGGCCTGGCTCCCACTGAAGAGACCTCAATAAAGGTCGAAACCGGTCTGGGTAGTGGCCCTTCCCTTAATGCATAACAAAATAGACATATCCGCAAGGAGATGTGTTTTGCATTATAGGAGATACTAGGATAGGAGTGTTGGTAGCTTGCTCCACCTTTGCAACGAGTTGCCCTGGTGTGTACCACCTTAACCCAGTCCTGAAGATACTTTCAGGCGCAAACTTTGTTTGCTCACACTTGGATAAAGGATTAAACTAAATTTATTATACTCTAACCAAGTGGAAAATAAACTTTCAACATCTTTCTCTAAATCCAGAGTAATTTATTAAAAAAGGGTGGCACACCAATTGGCAATTCCTATAGGTGGAGATGACCTGCAAATGCTTCTGCCTGATATCTCGACTTGGGCCTGGCTCCCACTGAAGAGACCTCAATAAAGGTCGAAACCGGTCTGGGTAGTGGCCCTTCCCTTAATGCATAACAAAATAGACATATCCGCAAGGAGATGTGTTTTGCATTATAGGAGATACTAGGATAGGAGTGTTGGTAGCTTGCTCCACCTTTGCAACGAGTTGCCCTGGTGTGTACCACCTTAACCCAGTCCTGAAGATACTTTCAGGCTGCTAATCTTTTCACCCGAAAATGCATAACCTTACATTTTGTCACATTAAATTGACATCCATTCTCCTTAGCCCAGAACTCCAATCTATCTAAGTCATCCTGCAAGACTTTGACATCTTCTGCATTCACTATCGCCCTACCCAACTTTACATCATCAGCGAACAAATGAACTGTTCCACTTAGATCCTTTCCCGTATCATTAATGAACAGATTAAACAGCAGTGGTCCATGAACAGACCCCTGCAGCACACCACTAGTCACAGGCTGTCTTTTGGACTCTACTCCTGAATAAACTACTCTTTGATATCTCTCCATCAACCACCCACCTATCCATCTCACCAACCCTATATCCATTCCCATATGTTGTAGTTTACGGATTAGAATTCCATGTGGTATCCTGTCAAACGCTTTTGCCAGGTCCAGCAGTATAATAATAATGTAGTCGAAACGTCGAATGAACATTCGACATTTTGACCTTCATATCAAGGTCATCATCTGGAGCATACACATGTATACAGAGAAACAAGCTACACTACAAACTATATGGTTTGCTAAAGTTACTGACCAACTGTTACAAAAATTATTAGCCTGACCTCTGTTGAAGAAGAAAAAAAAACCTTGACTACATCAAAGCTAGAGTACTATTATTATTATTATTGTTATTATTATTATTATTATTATCTGTTGGGTTACAAAATTAAATTGGGCTGGAAAGCAACATGTTTATATATATATATATATATATATATATATATATATATAAATAAAGTAAAAATAAAAAACTGTGATTATACATATAAATTTCAACCAATTGGTATGGAATAGTTTCCAATAAGAGCTGAAAATTGCTTAAAGTCCTAAAGTATACTAGATACTAAGTAGGCTGAATATGTGCCATCCAAATTCTTGGAATTTTTATGCCACCATTATTGTTGAGATTGGGGTGGATAATCAGAATTTCACAGGCTTCTTTAAATTTTCTTTCATACCAGGTTTTTGTATGATGTAAAGAGCAGGTACATTTCCAATCAATTTGGTGTAGGGTGTTGAGAACGTGATCTGAGAGGCCTGCTTCACCAAAATTGTTATACTTAATTTGTTTTTTGTGTTCTTTTGGTGAAGCAGGCCTCTCAGATCATGCTCTCAACACCCTACATCAAATTGATTGGAAACGTACCTGCTCTTTACATCATTCAAAAACCTGGTATGAAAGAAAATTTAAAGAAGCCTATGAAATTCTGATTAACCACCATAATCTCAACAATAATGGTGGCATAAAAATTCCAAGCATTTGGATGGCACATATTCAGCCTACTTAGTATCTAGCATACCTTATGACTTTAAGCAATTTTCAGCTTTTATTGGAAACAATTGGTTGAAATTTATATATATATAAACATGTTGCTCTCCGGCCCAATTTAATTTTGTAACCCAGCAGATAATAATAGGACTCTAACTTTGATGTAGTAAAGATTTTTTTTTTTTTTCTTTTTCACCAGAGGTCAGGCTAATAATTGTTGTAACAGTTGGTTACAACAATTATTAGCAAACTTTAGCAAACCATGTAGACTGAAGTGCAGCTTGTTTCTCTGTATATATGTGTAGGCTCCAGATGATGATCTTGACATGAAGGTCTAATTATCATTTTGGTTTATATTAAACTAAAGTTTTGCTCTAACATGGTAGTTGGCTTCACAGTTAGCTATTAATTTCAGTGAACTTGGTAGCCATGTTGTGTAAGTAAGATCAGATTAACTGCAGGACTTATCAGTATCTTATGTTATTAGATATCATCATCAAATTCCTGATATGTACCCTTTTTGTGGGGGGGGGATTACAGGATAATTATAATTAGTACCACATGAAAAAGTTGCACCATTACTAACTTCCGATCAATAATTTTCCTCCAAATTAATTGTTCTCTCTCAAGACTACAATATTGTTAGATCTTATATTTCTGTCTTTTAAGGCACTTTTTACCATTTCAATCCACCTATATCTTGGTCTTCCTCCAGGTCTTTTTCCTCCCAACCTGGCAGAGAACACTTGTTTTGCTAATCTTTCCTCTCCCATTCTGTTTAAGTGATCATACCACCTGAAATTAGCTCCCTTAGCCCATTCCTGAATACTAACAAATGCAAGTTCTTTCCTAATATCCTCATTTTTTGATGTGATACCATCTGTTTACTCCACTAATCTTTCTCGGAAGTCTCTAGTCTTTGAACAAGTGTTTTATTTCTAACTCAACTCTCGGATCCATAAGTTAAAATTGGTTTGAACACTGTCTTTTATCAACTAATTTAGTGTTTTGACTAATTTCTTTCTTATTCCATATACATGAAGGTGGTCTGAAAAGTTCTCAGCCTCGACCATAGATAGCAACACTATCGGCAAGATTTTTTTTTCTTCTAAGTTGGTACATTTGTCATAAGCATCCATGTGAAATTGCAAGTCATTCTATCAAGTAGTTTGTTTTATACAGCTGTCTGAAGCAAAAGTGTTTTCTGTATCCTTTGAAATGGATAAAATTGAGTATCGTGCAGTTATAAAATTCTTTCTAAAAGAAGGTTTAACGCCAAAAGAAATTGATTTGAAGTTCATAAAAGTTTATGGGCACTCTTCTCCTTCATTTTTGACAATTAAGAAATGGGCTGCTGAGTTTAAACGTGGCCGTACCAACCTTGAAGATAATTTACGTGAAAGATGTCCAAAAGGAGTAACAATACCAGAAATCATTGATCAAGTGCACGTTATGGTATTGGATGACTGGCGAGTCAAAGTGCATGAAATTGATGAGACTATATTCATTTCAAAAGAATGTGTAGGATATATTTTGCATGAAGAATTGCAAATGAAAAAGTTTTACACAAGATGGGTGCCGTGCTTGCTCACAGCAGATCAAAAACGCACTCGCATGAAAAGCTCTGAACAGTGCTTGGAGCATTTTAACAAGAATAAAACTGATTTTGTGCATCAATTTATTACTATGGATGAGACGGATTCACCATTACCCACCAGAATCCAAACAGCAGTCAAAACAGTGGATAGAAGCCAGTTGTTCAGTGCCAAAGAAGACACAGTCAGTTCCATCAGCAGGAAAGGTCATGGTATCGGTGTTTTGGGATGCTAAAGGCATTTTGTTTATTAATTATCTTGAAAAGATAATTAATAAACAAAAAGTAAAAAAATAACCAGGGAATATTATTCCGATCTTTTAACCAGACTAGACAAAACATTTGTGAGAAAAGATTATCTTCACTAAAAATAGTGTCTAAATAGCTGAAATGTTTTACTTGTTCTATAGGTTCTCCATTCAGGATGCAGTCAATATTTTCAATATTTCTGCCTATTTTCGTTGTCTTTGTCTTTTTATTATCGATTTCCATACCAAATTTCTTACAACAGTTATTCAATTTATTCAGGAATCTTGTAGACTTCAATGAATTTATTCAGAAGTATAACTTCATCTGCATAAAGAGCTAAGACTAACAATTTTGATATGATTTAATGCCACTTTCATTCATCATATGATCCATATAGATAATTGATAATTGTCACACACCTCATTTTACCTCAAACCATCTGCCTGCACCTTCTTCAATTCTAACTACTGACCTACAATTTAATAGAGACTATGTTATTGCTTGATATATAATATTCCATTTATACCATATAACTGTAACATTTTGAAGAGGATAAGCTGATTTACTTGCCAGGAACATTCAATATGCTTTCTTCTTTTCCTTGACTGCCTCTTTAACTTCATGTGCTTGCCATGGAGCTCTGATTTTTCTTTCCATACAAGCAGCCTCACCACATATCTGTCTGTTCATTCAGTCAATGATTTCTTCAGGGTTTGCCACTGAATCTCCAAGATTTGGTTCTTGTATTTCAACTCTTTCATTCTTTTCTTGAACCATGTTTGTGTATTTGAGTTTACAGTTCACTTCTGAAAACTAGTCAACTTTGATTCAATTCATTTAAAAATTTTCTTACACTCTTTTTTTCAGTATGATATTCAATTTTATCCTGCTCAAAAATAAATAGTGATCACTCCCTATTTCAAATCCTCTGTATATTCTTGTGTCCTGAATCAGTGGGAAAACATCACTATCAACTATAACAAAGTCAACGAGACCATTCTTGTTTCTTGCATCTTGTCTTCATGTGCATTTATCCACATTTTTATGTTGGAACATGGCATTAGTAATAGCTAATCCATGACCTGATAAGAAATCCAGCAGGCATTTGGCATTATTAAATGTCTGCTGGATTTCTGTTCAGGTAATGGATTATTAGATATTATTTTTTGAGGTTAGATATTATTAGACATTATTAGATATTACGTGCATAAATTTTTATTGTTCATAAAAGTTATTTTGAAGAGTTATGAAGTAGATGCATAAATTTTAAATACATCGATAGAGACTTGCCAGTGCCTTTTTACTTTGATAGAAAATAGCATTAGTCTACTTACTTGACATCAATGTAAATAATTTTATGAACAATAAAAATTTAAACACATAATATCTAATAATGTGTAATAATGTTGAATCTCTAAAAATAATATTTAATAATCCATTTCATGAACAGAAAAATGTGCACAAATGCACAAGATGACAGGATACAAGAAAAGTCTCCTTGATTATGTTATGGTTGATAGCGATGTCTTCCCACTGATTCAGGACACATACCATGCTCAGTGAGTTCCATATCTTGAACTCAAGGTATCATAATCAATGGTGGAAATTTTCTAATTGGCTCAATGGACTCCTCCACATTTTTATCATGGGACAAAATAAAAAATGTGGAGTTTATCTGTGAATTGGTCACCCCTGTCTGCAGGGATAAATGCAAAAACCAGAGCACCTGACAACAGCTAAAACATGATAGTCATTGTTCCATATGATTTTTGGATTTGCATTCTTTATACAGGACAGCCATAACAATTGAAAATAGATTAAACATAGGCAAACAGACAGGATGTACTGTGGTAATAATTTAGAGATTATATTATTATTTTGAGATGTTTATATAGTTATATTTATTTATTATCATAATATTAATCCTACCATAGAGATGATCTCTGTTTCTAACAATTATTTTTTTAATTCCGAATGTACCTATATATGCACAAGGGTTCACTCCGATTAGTGCAATGACCTCTTTTTTACTATTTCTTTCAGAATCCAAATAAATCACTGACTCAAGATCAAAATACAAAATAAACACATTTAATATAACAAAAACAATATATATACACTTCAAACAAATATTACATAACTAACTACAAATTAATTGGATCCAAGGCCTTTTAAAAATAAACTTATACTTAAGACTAGACTAAACACTTTGTTTGCACATGACAAAATGTTCATAGCCAGTTTCTCTCTCTGTCAAGGCCCTTTTCCAAAGATATATGACTTTATTCTTCATTTTCACAGGATCCTTTTTCATCACTTATGTAGTACACATAAAATCTTCCCGACTTAATTCTGTCTCTTTTTAGTAGAAATAATAGTTATATCCAGCGACCTTAATACAGATGAAACTTCCTAATCAGAGTTTTCTCGAACATTCCTTTAGAACGTAAATAGCAATTTCTTCTTTTATTCACTACTAATGCTTATTGACAGTCTTAACTCTTCCATTTAAAAAAAAACTTAGTTCTACGATTCCCTTTTCGGAATCTATATAAATCTTCCAATTAGCGTTTCCTCCAATATTCCTTTTAAAATGCCTATAGCAATATTTCCCTTTTATTTATCAATAAGTATTCCACTTTAAACTTCCTAATCAGAGTTTTCTCGAACATTCCTTTAGAACGTAAATAGCAATTTCTTCTTTTATTCACTACTAATGCTTATTGACAGTCTTAACTCTTCCATTTTAAAAAAAACTTACAGTTCTACGATTCCCTTTTCGGAATCTATATAAATCTTCTAATTAGCGTTTCCTCCAATATTCCTTTTAAAATGCCTATAGCAATATTTCCCTTTTATTTATCAATAAGTATTCCACTTTAAACTTAATAGTTCCACGATTCCTTTTTCGGAATATACTATTAATTTTCCTCCAACTGCCACAAAAAAAAAAAAAAAAAACTCAAGTTCCTCTGAATCTAAATATCTGCTGGCCTATGTTCTAATTTCTTTCCGAACACTCTCTTGTTTATTTCTGTTACTCAGATACCGAATGCTTTCCTTGTCAGCTGTCAATCACACATCAAACTTCTCGGCAAGCATGCACACTCCTTGAAATTGGCAAGCGAGAAACTAAATACTGTATAATGGCTGACACGGTTGTTTCCGTTAGCGACAAGAGAATGTCTTCATAAAACACAAAACTTAATATTTTAAACTACTATAAAAATTTTTAAAGTAATACAACTATTTAAATCCGGTAAGTATATAAACTTTTTAACTGCTTTACATGTCACTTTTGACAAAACAATTTCCATAACAGGCACATCGCAAGTGCAGACAATGCGTGTTATGAAAACAAAACTAATAAACATACTAACATAAACAATACGTAAAAAATATTCAGAATTTTCACCCCCTGTCTGCAGGGATGAATGCAAAAACCAGAGCACCTGACAACAGCTAAAACATGATAGTCATTGTTCCATATGATTTTTGGATTTGCATTCTTTATACAGGACAGCCATAACAATTGAAAATGGATTAAACATAGGCAAACAGACAAGATGTACTGTACTGTACATTGAAAACATAGATGGTATTTTTCAGAAACCTTTTGAACATAAGTGGAAAATTTTGAATTAATACAACCAGATGGGTACATTCAAAACTTCACTGCCAGTTTTTTTTTTTTTTAAATTCACAAGCCAAACAGCTCTGTTACCATTCCTGGTCATATGAAGAAGTCTTTTATACAAAAAAGATCTTATAAACTCCAGAAGCTACACTCTCTCTTGCGATTCTTATGCTATAAATGCATGGCATGGATAGAAATATGCATGTAACATTCTGTATGTACTTCCATTCATAGAACATCAAGATACATGGAAGGCACATGTATTTATGCGAGGATCATGCTTGTACTATAATGCCTGTACCATAATAATGCTTTCTTGTTCAACCACTTTTTGTTCTATTGCATTCTCAGATGAAATACAAATACTAGGAAAGTTTGTGTACTCTTCAATACACTCTGTCTACTGAAACAACAAAAAAGCAAACAGACAATCTGGATGCCATGCCCAGAAGAGCAGCCAATCACAAACAAGCAAAGTAAGTTTTAAAAGAGGTATACATAGATATTGTAGCGATATGAGTAGACATATCGCTACAAAATTAATAACGGAAAAAACTCGCGTACAAAGATTATTTAATAGTATAATTTTCGCCTGTGACACACAGGCGAAAATTATACTATTAAATAATCTTTGTACGTGAGTTTTTTCCATTATTAATTTTGTAGCAAGCAAAGTAAGGTGCAACTGACCACCACTGCCAAGTTATCAACACATCCAGCCACAGCCTTAACAATGGTTGTGGCTGGATGTGAACCATTTGAGAACTCTTGCTTCTACAAAAAAAGGTTTAAACTACACTATTGAACCGAGGTCAGTAAACAAACTAGACTTCATATACCACAGTGTAAGAGATCTTAAATCTCTCCCCTCCAATATAGCTAGTATAATGTACAGATGGAAAAAACATCCAACATACTAAATTCTAATAAAAAACTAAGTTGGAGTTTAATGAAAGCTATAAATTAACCCTTAAATCTGTAAGAAATATCCAAGACAGACAAAGGCAATGCTGCTGTTCTTGATCAGACAGCATACCTTGAAAAAATGAGCCAATTGATATCTGATCACAACACATACCGATTTGGTTAACTGTAATCCTACAAATCTCATCAAAAAGAAAACAACAGAATTAAGTCGGAGATCATGTAGCCAGAGGAAACAATTAAAAATCTATTACCACATTATGCCTGCACTCCCAGAATTTATGGCCTGCCTATGGCCTCCTCCTTCACAAAAATACACACTGAAGATGTATTAGTCAGCTTTGACATAACTGCTCTTTTTACTAATGTTCTAATCAATGGTTTCTTTTTTTTTTATTTTATGTTGGGTGCATGTGGCTTGGAAAACACATCAGGGGGAAAACTCTTCCACAATACAGCAATATCAGGAATGAAGGAGGAGGAAAAGAAGTTTGTTGACTTCATGGTGCACTGTGAAAGGATGTTGAGCAGCAGCTGTACATGTCCCAACGAGCTTAGTACTGTGTGGGGGAATGATTGATGATATTTCAGATGAACATTTTCCATGGAAATATTTACAGAATACCCATGTTGTAGAAACCAAACATCTGTGCAAAAGTGGGAGGAGCGAGTTGGTAAGAGATGGGTCATTAATAAGTTTAATTGCTCCCCTCTGTATTGAGTCAAACATTTTGAGGGAGCTTTTAGGGGGCCCCACTACGTGAGTGCAATATTCAATAGCTGGGTGGATTTGTTATTTGTATAAGGTTAACAGCTGTTCAGAGGTGAATGTCTTGAGTGAAAGAGAAATCCTAGTTTTTTAGAAGCTGAGGATGCAGTGGTTGTGATGTATTTATGCCAGGGTAATTCCAAGAAGAGAAATCGCATCTTATCTGAAAATTTGGGTGTTGTCAAAAGTATTACTTGGAGTAAATGGCTATTTTGTGAGAAATAAGACAGAACTGGGTTTTATTAGCATTGAAATTGATGAGGTTATCTGAACCCCATTGAAGGATGGCTTGGAGATCAGAATTGAGGGCTGTGGTGGTATTGTTCTGTAGGTTGAGGTGTGTTGTGTAGAGTAAGGTTTATCAATTGAAAGGGAGGAGTGCATGTGCTGTCATCTGCACAACTGTGTATTGGGTGGAGGTCAAATGAAGTAGATCATTAATATAGCAGGAAGATGGTTGGTGAGAGGACAGACCCTTGTGGAACCCCGACATTAGTTGGTGAGAGGATAAGGAACCATTCACCACCATCACATATAGTGTATGTCCAGACAGAAAGTTGGCATTCCAACTACAGAAGTCCTGAGACAGATCCAACGATGGGAGTTTGCTTAGTAAGCCTTTGTGCTAGACCTGGTCAAAAGCTTTGGAGATATCAAGTGCAACCACTTGAGATTCACCAAACGTCTCTATGACATTTGTCCAGAGATGGGCAACATATATGAGCAGATCTCCTGTTGATCGGCAGTGATGGAATCTGTACTTGCAGTTGTTTATTAGGTGGGTGCCTTCTAGGTAGTATAGGAGTTGGGAATTGAAATAATACTCATGGATAGGCTTATGTGTTCGTCAGACATGTTGTAATAGATTTCACGGTATGATATGAACACAGATGGATAAGAAAATAACTATTAACTTAGAAGCTAATATTTCGCTGGTATTATATCCAGCACCTTCAGAGCACACAACACAAAGTTTGTTACAAAAGCAAGACAACCATAATCCGGTGTAACAGTGGGGCTAGTATAAGTAATTGCAGTGTGCGACACAAGACTGAAGTCCTAATATGGCACCATCTAGGTTTAAAAAAATAAAAAATAAAAAAATAAAAATTCAAAGTTTTGAAATAGTAGTCCAAATGATAGTCGTAGAAAGTTTTAAAAAATAAAATAAAATAAAAGTAATAAATATTAATTTGGTCTTAGGATGACTGTCTCCCAAATCTTTGGTAGATTTATACACCCATACTTGTTAAGGTTTGGAGTATGTTTTAAGGCTTCTGTTGATTCCAGGAACAACCTCTCTGACTTGTAGAAGCTTCTGTGCATTACTTTTGTTTCTTTCCAATTGATCCTGTGTGCAGGAGTATCCAAAGCATGGTCTGCCAGACCTGACTTGCCATAGTGAAAGTGTGGGATATATTTTTTGTGTTCACTGAGGGGGATGTCGACAGTTCTTCCTGTCTGTCCATAGTAGGCTTGATGGCAAGAACAGGGCACTTCATAGACTCCTGGATGTGATAAAGGAGTGCATTTGTCCTTAGGTGAACGGATGAGAGTTGCTAATTTTACATAAGGTTTGAATACTGTGTGTAGTTGGTGTTTATTAAGCACCCTAGGTATCTTTTCAGATGTGCCTTTAATGTATGGAATGGTGATAGTTTTGTTGTAGTCTTTGTGGTAGATAGAGGGGATTTCTGGGTAGCATTTAGTATGTTATCTATCTTATGGGGATTATAACCATTGGTTAAGAAGGTGTGATGTAGGTGAGAAAGTTCAGCAGTGAGAGCAATATCATTGGAACAGATTGCTCTAGCTCTATGGGTTAGTGTTTTTAAGATACCATATTGTTGAGAAGGGTGATGGTGTGATTGTTTGTGTAAATATCTCCCTGTATGTGTATGAAAATGATAAGGAACCTTCTGTAAGACGTGTGATCAGTGTGTCCAGGAAGGGCGGGCAGGCAGTCATTGGCTTCTAGTTCCATTGTAAAGTGGATTTTAGGGTGCTGGCTATTTAGATGCACTAAAAATGTATTCAATGTGTCTGGGCCATGTGGCCAAATAGCAAACACATCATCAACATAGCATAGCCAGAGAATAGGTTTGAGAGTGGCTGTGTTGATAGCTATTTTTTCCAGATGTTCTATGTAGAAGTTGGCTGAGGGGGGAGAAAGGGGGGAGAACCCATAGCTGTCCCATCTAATTGTTTGTATATTTTCCCTTTCCATGTAAAATAACCTGCCTGCACTGTGAATTTAAATAGCTGAAATATATCTGGGGGAAATTGTGAATTTAGTAAGTTAAGTGTTTCAATCAGTGGTACATTAGTGAATAATGAGGTGATATCAAAAGACACCATTAGGTCTGAACTATTTAGGGTGTGGTTTTCTAAAATACTTTTTAGGTGGGTAGAATTTTTAACAAAAGAGGGAGAATTGTTTGTGCAAGTGGTTAGTAATTTGGCTAAATGTTTAGCTAGTTTATGTGTAGGACTGTTTATGCTATCTACAATAGGATGCAAAGGTGCACCTTGTTTGTGTATTTTAGGAGCACCATATATTCTGGGTGTTTTAATGGTGATAATAACCATTGGTTATTATCACCATTTTGGCCAGGAAGGAGAATTGAGAATTGCCAAGAAGGGTCGCCAAATTGAAGCCTTTGGCTCTTCATATAAGTAATAATTTATTAGGACACCTTCTTGGCAATTCTCATAGTAGGGTATATGTAAGTTCTGTTTGCTACAAACTTGGTATTTCTAGGTCTACCTACTCACTGATGAGACCTTAATAAAGGTTGAAACCGGTCTGGGTAGTGACCTTCTCTCACTCATAATGTAGAACAGTAATACAGCTCCTAGGAGCTGGGTTTCACATTATGGGGAAATATCAAGAATAGTGATCGGAGCTTGCTCCACCCTTACCATGAGTTGCCTCAGTGTTGCACTCCCTAAAGGATCAGTTGTAACACTATCCAGGTATTTGCTTATGCTTGGACTCACTGAACTTTATATATTTATTATATTCGGCATGAAACTCTTTGAGTTTCTTATTCGGCTATGAAACAATATGGGATGTAATATCACTTAACTTAAATAAGTTTAGGTCGCCGAATTGAAGCCTTTGGCCCTTCATATAATTAAATATGACTGTATCAATTTACCAAAATCTGAGGGGATTCATTTTAAGATCAAATTAATACTTATAAATCACTTTATCCAACAATAGATGGTGGCCACTTAGGACTTTTGCTCTTTGTGTTCCCATTACAATTTTAAACTGTTCCACCGTTAACTGCTGAGGCATGCAACAAATGCAAAACAGTCATCAGCAGATCAAAATCTGATTTCATAATAGCCAATAGAAGAAAACTTGTCTCCTGTCCAATTGATGCTGTGCCTTCTGGTCCCTTGCTAAGGCTATCAGATCTGACTCTGCTCACCTTCGTTTCTGCGTCTCTCATTCTAATGGCATCACTGCTACAGCACCCAAAGATAAAGCTGACCTCCAGCATCACTACCTCCAACTTCTGCACAGATGACCAAGGCAAATCGCCTCCTACCATACTGAAATCTGAGCATATGTCTCCTGTAGCTTTTCAGCAAAAAGCCATCAGAAAATAACTTGGATACTAAGACCCATCAGGACATCTCTTCAGTGGTACTCAATGATTGTGCTTCAAAACCAACGCATGTTTTGTATTGCCTCTACAATCTTTTATAGTTAGATGGTACTTAATCTACTGCCTGGAAGCAATCATATATTTAGCCTATTCCAAAAAACAAAGAAGAGAGATAGAAGTCTATTGTCAAACTGCTGACCAGTTGCTATCATCTCAGTCCTCTGCAAAACAATGGAGAGCGTCATCAAATGTCAACTTCTCCATTACTTAGAGGCCAATCACTTAATCAGACCTACTCTCAATCACCACTCATTCTATTCACAGCTCTGCTGATGACAGTACTCTCCATTCATCCTCCTCGTTTGATAAACCATGCAGTGCTCAGACATCTCACACTTCATCTACAACAAGCACATCAAACATTAATCTGCATGTCATCCTGAAATGGGGAAAGGATAATCTTGGACACCTTCATTGCCTCCAAAATGCAGTCTTTCCTTTTCTCTCACGAAAGGAATTTCAGCTCCCCTACACTTACCCTGAGTAGTACAGAAATCACCAGACGGGACCAGATATCTCTGCTTGGACTAACATTTACCTCCTTCCATTCTTGGTATAATCAAATCACATGAGTAGCTTCCTCAGTATCCAAAAAACTAGGCATTCTCTTTTGCAAAAAAAAAAAAAAAAAATGATGTCAGAAAATTAGTAGCCATCCAGCTATAACTCTACAACAAATCCCAAATCTGCTCTTACCTTAGCTTAGCATCTAAAACCTACCTAGAAATCCTTGATACTGTCCAGAGGAGAGTAGTTTGGCTCATAGATGATCCCTCTCTTACAGACTCACATCAACATCTGTCTCACAGATGTAGTATTCAGCACTGTGTGTATTCAACATGTATTTCAGTGGTCACTGCTCTGCCAAATTGGCAACTATCATTCCTTTGATTTCTGTTGTACCTGTTAGTACAAGAGCAGCAATTACCCAGCATTCCTTTTCAATACAACTGCAAGCATCTACCTCCCTCCTCCAGAACAGTCTTTCTCATGAAGTATTCCCAAACAACTAAACATGCAACTCTTCAAGAAAAATGTCAATAAACATCTATTTCAATCTTCACCTACATCCCACACGTGGCACTGATGTGCTTATAGGTCTTTCAGCCTCTCATCTATTGGATCATTTAAAAACAAAAATACTAATTGTTGCTGTTTGTGTACCATGGCACTGCTCATGCTCAGAAGATGCTGGTATAAAATCAGCAAAATATCAACAACTAAGTAGATAAATATGTTATTTTCTTTTTATTGTATTGTGTTGTGAATTTAAAAATTTAAAACCATTTAAAAAATTTAAGACTATAATAAAAATTGTTGGGAACTGTTAGTAATAATGAAGTGAGCATACCGTATGCAACATAATAGACACAACTAAAATAGACAGTAATAATATAACATCAGTGAAAATAATATGTTAAGAAATTATGTTTTTAAATGTATGTATCTCCTATTTGCTAATGACAGTGTGATTTAGTTTGTCAAAAACCTGGGTTAAAATTCCATTCAGAATGCAAAGAAGGGTTCAGATGAATTAAAGTCCTTTCCTTTATAAGGACTTTTCAGCCAAAGGCAATTAGCTAGCCTCATATGGTTGTTGTGGCATACTTTTCATCTTGAAAGATAGACTGGTCCAAGAAAACTTGGCTATTGTTAAGCTAATCTTAACACATCAAAGGAAGAATCAGATATTGAAACATTTTGGTTATGGATAGCCACTTTCATATCTGTGAGATTGCATAGAAAATTAGCTAATGAAGATTTGCATTTGCAAGAATCCAGCTTTGCAAGATTCCTTAATATTCTCTCTCAATTTGAAAGAATTGCTGTGAAGTAATGTTATTTGGTTCCTCACTTTCCTAGCCAACTTCTGTATAGAGGAATTTCAAGTTATAACAGTTGACAATAGTAGAGGAGAGGGAATGAGAGAGAGTTATGGGAATGGTAGAAGAAGAGAGAATAGGAACAGTATAAGAGAGGGAATGAAAGAGAGAGTTATATGAATGATAGAAGAGGTGAGAATAGGATAAATGGAAGAGAGGGAATGAGCATCAGATATAGGAATGATAGAAGAGGAAAGAATGGAAACAGCAGGAGAGAGGGAATGAGAGGAATGCAAGGGAGCACAGGGACTAGAGATAGAGTGGTCAGGAAGGCAGGTAAGTAGGGGAGCACAGAGAGAAAGTGTTACAGGAGAGAGAGAGAGTGAGGGATGCATGTGAGCAATCGAGGAATAGAGTGGTAAAAGGTGTAATGTATGGGGACTCAATGATCTGTGGTGTTCAAGATAGGATGCGTGAGGTGTTTGCCAGGAGGAACGATAGAAACTGTGGCTATGGCAATTAAGAGAGGTGGAAGAGATGATTGTGATGGTAGGAACAAATGACTTGAGTGGTAATGTAAGTAGGGCAGCGAGAAATATGAGATTCTTGCTTGAGGGTATACGAAAGAAGACACAGAGAGGAAAGATAGTATGTGTGTGTTGCCTAGGTATGATAGTGACGAGCTGAGCAGAAGAACAGTAATATTGAATGGCATAATAGTGAGAATGTGTCAGAAGAGAGGATTGGAATATGTGGATGCTTGGAGTGCATTTGAGAACAGAGAGGAATTGTATGTGAGAGACTGCTTGCATTTGAATGAGGAAGGACATAGGCATCTGAAGGCATTGCTGTTCTGAATGAGTCGGTGTGTCCCATTGTGGATGGTAGCAGGGGTGGCCTCTTGTGGGAATGGGTACTTGGGAGAAGGGGGATGACATCAGGTAATGCTCAGCCCAGTGGAGTGTAGAGGGGATAATGCTGGGTATAGAAACAATGGCATTTTTATGCTTTATACTAATGCCAGAAGTATTCGGAATAAGGGAGAGGAATTGGTGGCACTGATAGCATCAGCCTGGCCTAAGATCATTGGGATCACCGAGACATGGTTGACAGAAGAGGATATAATAACAGGAATAGAAGTTGCTGGGTACAGTATTTTTTGGCAGGATAGGAAGGAAAAGCATGGTGGTTGAGTACTGCTTATGATAAGTGACGACCTATGTCCTCTAAGAGTGGAGGCTTTGGAAGGCTCTGACACTAATGATTTTGAAAGCATATGGTGTGAGGTGGAGGTGGGCAAGACAGGATATTTAGTGGGGTGTTGCTACAGACCAAGGAGCACAGAGGGTGGGGACCAGGAGATGTTGAGACAGTTGAACGTGGCAAGTGCAAGAAGAATGATTGTTATGGGAGATTTTAACTACAGTAGTATAAATTGGGGAGAGGAAGATGCATGTAGCAACAAGGGAATGGAATTTCTAGAATTCTTGAGGGAAAAATGTCTTAGGCAGCATGTAACAGAGGGAACAAGTGGTTCAAGAGTTTTGGATTTGGTTGTAGCATCAGAAGAGTTGATAATAACTGAGATGACATTTCTCCCACCAGTTGGAGAGAGTCGCCATGTGGTTTTGACTTGGAAAATTAATAGACATGCAGGAGTATCAAAGAGACGGGAACGTATGTGGAATTATAAAGCAGGTGATTATAATAGTCTTAGACGTCAACTTGGAGAAGTTTCGTGGAAGGAGAAATTGGAAGGCCGGGATATCATTAGTGCTTGGGAAATTGTGAAGGAATATTTGTTAGCAGCAATGGAAAGCTGTATTCCACAAGTGAAGAAGAGGACACAATTTGGAGTAAAGTGGATGACAAACAATATTAAACAGGAACTGCATGTGAAAAAAGACTATGGAAGAGATATAAGGAGACAGGTGAAGAGAAGATGCATGAAGAATATAAGACACAAGCCAGGAGAGTGACTAATATGGTAAGCAAGGCGAAACTGGAATATGAGAAAAGATTGGCCCTTAGACCCAAGGAAAATTTTTTAGCTATGTGGCCAGTAGGAGGAGAAATGACTGTGGAAGAATTACATTGTGGGATAAAAATGGGAATAGAGTGACTGATGCAGAGGACATAGTGGAATTGTTCAATGAACACTTTATTGGAGTATTTCATCCTGGAGGAGTCAAATTGAATACAAGAGGGATAGGGCAGGTTCACGGTTTAGAGGGTGCAGGAGGAGAGTATGTTCCAAATACTGGTTACTCTGGATGTCAGTAAAGCTGTGGGACTGGATGGTATTTCACCACGAGTTTTGAGAGAATGTGCTAGGGAACTGACAGTGCCTTTGACCTGGCTTTTCAATGAAAGTCTGGCTGAGGGAAAGGTGCTCATGGAATGGAAGGAAGGTAAGATAGTGCCATTGAATAGGGGCAGTAGCAGACTGGAAGTGTCTAATTATAGGCCAGTTTGTGTGTCATCAGTAGTTAATAAGACTTTGGAGAAAGTAGTGTGGGACCGTATACACATTGGACAGATGAGGGTAATGTTATCTGTGAGAGTCAACATGGATTTGTGAAGGGGCACTCTTGTTTTAGCAATATGCTAGCCTTTTATGATAAAGTTACAAGAGCATTAGATGAGGGAAGGGCATATACTGCCATTTTCCTAGACTAGCAAAGGCATTTGACAGGGTGCCACATGATAAGCTGATATTCAAGTTGCAGCAAATGGATCTGGATGTCAGATTGGTCAACTGGATTCAGGATTGGCTGTCCGATAGGTATCAGAGAGTTGTGTATGGTGGAGCAATATCAAAGAGGCAGAAGGTTACAAGTGGTGTTCCACAGGGCTCAGTACTGGGACTATATTGTTTAACCTTTATATCAATGACATCGTCCGTGGATTGCAATGGGATATTCAGTTGTTTGCGGATGATGCGAGGCTGGGAAGGGTTATTAGTAATAGTGCAGATGTGGTAGCCCCCTGCAAGAGGATTTGAATAAGCTAGATAAATGGGCAAATGAATGGGGGTGTCAGTTCAATGCAGCAAAATGTAAGGTCTTGAGGTTTGGGACACATCGATGGGACGCTGCATACTCTATGGGAGGAGTTAAACTGGAGGAAGTAGGGGAGACAAGAGATCTGGGGTTGATGATTGATAGAAACCTGAAATTTAGGGGACATATTGCAAAGGTAGTGAAGGTAACACAGAGGATTGCTGCAATAATGAGAAGGACACTGACCTGCAGAGATAAAAGGGTTATCATCCCGTTGTATAAGACTCTGATCAGACCACACTTATGCTATTGTTTTCAGATCTGGTTCCCAGGATTTGAAGGGGATAAATTAACTGTGGAAAGGGTACAGAGGTGGATAACAAAGATGGTTTCTGGGCTGTACAATGTTAGTTATAAGGATCAGCTGAGGAAGTGTGGACTGCAGAGTTTGGTGGATAGAAGAGGATGGAGAGGTGATATGATTGAGACTTTTAAACTGTTAGAGGTGGTTACAGGGTTGACACCGGGGAGTTCTTTCGCTCGGCTGAACAGCAGGAAGCAGTCATGACAAGGGGCCATCCCTGGAAGTTAGTCACCACTAATCTCGCTCCCACCACTCCATCAGGCAATGGGGTGGTGGGAGCGAGAATGGTCAATACATTTAAGGAGTGGTATGATAGATTTCATGTTTCCTAGGAGGGACCTCCCTCGACGAGTCTTGATAGACTTGTGTTTCTTAGATGAGTCTTGACTCCCACGATGAGTCTTTTGCCTGCATGGAGGCCTGAATAATAATAATAATAATATTATATTCATTTAACATTTGTATTTTTAATGCATCAACCTGTGTAGCTCAGTGGAAGTGGTGCTTGCGTCCTCTGCGCTTGGTTGCACGAAGTTGGACAGGTTCAAGTCTAGTCACAGACTGGCGGAACATTTTCTAAGTCTATCTTCGACTGGTTCCTGAGTTAGTCGATCTCTGGCATGGGCAAGTGGGTTTTTTTTCACCTGGAATCTCAGGTTTTTCGTCCTGTAAGCTCAAGAAAATCGACCGTAGCCCACATTATTTCGGAGAGTAACATATCCTGTTAAGGTTAGGTACCAAGAGATGGCAGCACTTGTTTGCCAGTCTCTTCATCAGTGGCCACCTATAATTAGTGACAGACATCGGCCAGCTATCTTTGATTGGCGTCCGGTGGGGATTGAACTGCCCACTCAGTCTCCAAAAGCTAGATAGGCCTTGCCTACTCCCTATAAGGGAATAAAAGGCGATAGCTGATGCATCAACCTTAATCAATACCTTTATCATTGTAGAGACTTGAAAAACAAAAAAAAACAAAAAAAAGCATCATCCAGTATAGGGAAGTTGCTTTTTTTTTTTTTACTTCCCCAAGTCTCTATAAGTGTTCCAGAAGCTGCCACCACTATCATCACCCTGTTCCAAAACAAGATGTCATCTGAATTCTCATCAACAGAATGTCTGTTAGTCTACTTCTGTTGCATGAAACTGTCCTTCAAAAAGACTGAGATTTGTAGAAATTTTATTACATAAAAACAATGTCTCCATGGTTGAATTATTTTGCAATTTGCTTAGTAAACAGGCCTAGATTAAAATCTCATCAGTGATGATAGAAATTTGTTTAGCCCTTTTTTTCAAGTAGAGCTAATTTAGTCTGGTAGAGCAGTAGGTTATTATTATCATTTTGCTGTAAAACAGCAAACCAGTTTAAGACATTAAAACATAATAAATAAAAGTACAGGCCTAATTAAAAAAAAAATAATAATAAAAATAAAGGAAAACAGTCGCAATGGATTGATGATAAGATTTTATAAACAATCATTCTACAAGACTATTAGTCTTATCATTCTCATATAGTTATACTTCATATAAGATTAATAGTATATTTAAGAAATATCATCTGGAAGTAAAGTTCAAGCAATTCATACACTTGTCTAAATTAGTTTCCTGCATAATATCTACACTTTTAAATTTCCTTTCTTGGAAAGGGAGGAAACTGTATGGATGAAAGAACATAAGGCTTTTGTGAAATTTATACATTATAATAAATGATGCCTTTCATATCATGCCATGGACAGATTGGAGAAACATATATATAACCACAGAACTAAATATAATTTAGAAAGAAGATGAAGGAAGACAACTGAAATTCGTCATACACTCAGTGAACTTCAAGAAAAATTATTGCCTTTGTATTTCAAAGATTGACATTTCATTTCTGCTAGAACTTACCTTTTTTGTGTGTGTGTTTTTATATATATATATATATATAAAGTAATATCCCCTCCCCAAAGACTGTTTAATGCTGTATATATATATATATATATATATATATATATATATATATATATATATATATTTACCCAGATAATTATTGTCATACATTTCATTCCTTTCAGGCATGAAAGGTGACATCATCAGTTATTTACAGTTATTATTCTTTTTCTTCAAGTACCATAAGGAATCATATGCTATCACAAAACATATGTATAATTGGTCATCATATGGCTACTTATTCATATTATTATTACTATTACTATTATTACAGGCAACTCCAGGGAGTCATTGGACTCATCGAGGGAGGCCCCAAATCATATTCATCACAACTATTCGACATTCATACAGTATCTATCATACCTCGCCTTAAACTCATTCACTGTCACAGCATCCACCACAGACTCAGGGAGCGCATTCCACTCATTCACTACTCTAAAAGTAAAGAACCCAGCTCTAACACCTTTACTAACCACACTTTTGCCCAGTTTTCATGGATGTCCCCTAGTCCTCCCACAACCAGCCCTGTTCTCAAAAATATCTTCTGAATTAATTTTATAGAAACCCTTCAGTAATTTGCATGTCTCAATCATATCTCCCCTCCTCCGCCTATCAACCAATTTTTGCAACCCACAAATCCTCAACCTGTTCTCATACGGTTCATTCCACAGACCTGCTATCATCTTGGTCACTCACCTCTGGATCCTCTCCACCTCCTCCCCATCAAGAAGAAACCTAGGTGACCAAATCTGAGCACAGTAGTCGAGATGGGGTCTTATCAAGGCTCGATACAGAGGAACAATAACCTACTTGTCTCTGCTTGTCAACGTATTCTTCAGCAACCAAGTGATTTGATGAGCTGATTTGGCCACTTTTGCAATGTGTCCCCTAAATTTCAATTCCTTATCCACCAACACTCCTAAATCTCGTGCCTCATCAATTTCCTGGAGCACGGTTCCACCAATTCAGTAAACTGCCGCCAATCTTTTCACCCCAAAATATGCATTGAGAATACATGCGGCCCTCAGTTCTTTAGTCATTTGATATATAGTTTTAGCTAGTCCTTGCGGTTAGCCTAGTGGCTGTGTGCTTCACAACCATATACCTCGGGAAGGAGTGTCCTAGGTTTGATTCCCATCGACGACGTGAGGAGCTTAAGGATCTTCCTCAGCCATAGCCAAGTTAGCCGGTCTTGGGCGTGGACAGCAGGGTTCTCCCCCCCCCCCCCACACACATTTTATCTGGGGGTTTTCATCCCACAAACAGGCAAACTGGCCTGTGAACACACCCTGTCTACAGTCATAGGATATAGTACTTAATCCCTCATTAAAAAGACTCAACCAGTTCTTAAAAAGTGGTCGAGGAATGGGAGAACCCCACTATAAAAAAAAAAAAGCTACTGCATTATATTTTATTCCTGTTGATATATATATATATGACAAAATACCACATATTAATAAGTAATAAAGCTGTCATCAGGATTGTTAATTTCTTAAGTCTCAGAAGAGCTACTGTTTAGTTACCTCAATTTGAAAGTTGTTGTATTATTCCCCCCCCCCCCCATCCCACTCAATTAGTTAATGTTTAATAATAATTCTTTCAGGAAAAATTACTTCCTTCTTCAAGTGTTACAAGAAGAGCAAATGGAATTCATAGTAGTACCAGCATGGTAAGACAGAAGACATTAAAAAGGACAAGAAAGTTTGTGATTGATGGAGTAGTAGTAACGACAACTACTAGTAAAGTTATATATGGAGATGAAGAAAGAAATGTCAAGGCTGACCATTTTCTTCGGTACTAATTTTGTAACATATTCTCTATCTTATTCTTAATTATTCTAATTAGATGTATTTTATTTGCATGTTTGATATAATGTGCTTTCACTATAGCAACCTCGTACGGACAAAGGAATAGTTTGTTATAGACAAAGGTCTGCTACAATGAATTTCCTTTAACTCCAATGCTGTTTTGCTGGATCTTTATGGTAAGTTGTTCTAGGATAGTAAGCTGCATCATATCAAGTTCACTATAGAGATGACTATATCCTGAGGTTGCAGAAGAGACCTGTTTGAATGCAAGCAACTTTTATTTTATCCTGCTCAAAACTAAATAATGATTGCTTCCTATTTTAGATCCCCTGTGTACACTTGGTGTCCTGAATGAGTGTAAAGATGTTACTGTCAACAATAACATAGTCAGGGAGACTTTTCTGATTTCTTATATTTTCTATATTGCTAGTTGAATCAAGAAAGGAATCTAGTGGGCTTTTGTCAAAAGAACTATAGTAGATAAGATTTGTAGACAATGAGAAGATCGTTAATGTAGAGGAAGCATATGGACAAAAGTTCATAGCTTTGGATTCCAGTATTGATGAAGAAACCTGATTATATGTGAAGTCTGAGAAGTACAGCTGCCATCAATTATGAACATCAAAGATTCCTAGGAAGAGGATCTCATGTTCTAGTAATTGGTGTAGGAAATCAGCCTTCAGGTAAATCATCAGAGTGATCATGTGGCTATTGGAATTGGGAGAGTGATAAAGTCAGCAAATGAAAACAATGCATGGAAATAAAAGTTTGAACTAGGGAAAATTATAAACTAGGGATTCTTAAGGAATCTAGCATGGAGTATTAGATCTGATAAATGCACTTGTAGTGCTCTTTTTATGGAAGAAATTGCAAAATGAAGTCTGGATACTGAGGTGAGCAGCGGTTGTTGATGCCTGTGAGAATAACAGATTTTGATGCATGGAAGTAGTGGTACACATAATTTAAACTTGAATTGAGCCAGAAATGTGAAAAGTGGAAGTAAAATGTTGTTTTTTTTTGGGCGGTGGGGCTGTTAATTCTTTCCACAAGCATACCCCATAGAATTGCTGCAGTCACTGCAACAAAAAGGGGGTCCTACATCTTATTAAGGTGGACACTATGGTATCTGTTTGACTTCTTTCCAAGCAGTGTATATGGGATAATGAAATGAAACAATAATTGAAATAAAAAGATGGCCTTTAAAAGATTATTAAGTATTAAAAAAAAAAAAAAAAGATGAAATTTGAATATTAACAGAAGCGAGCAATAGCCAAAAGAGAGACAGAAAATGATATATACAAAATAAGACCAAGTACCTGTAAAATACTAAAGCATATGAATGCAGATATAAAAGAAATTGCAAATATAAATTGAGAAATAGATTTAAAATAATTCTTATACTTTACAAATCTTTGGACAGATAATACTAACATAATAAAATAAAAAAACACACCAAAAACTTGCAAAATGATTTAAATGATATAATAAAAATGAAATAATTAAAATAAAAAATGGCAAATTAGCAGGAGAAGCCAGAATAAAAACTCTGAAATGTATAAATTTGCTGGGAAAAAAAAATTTCATCAAAGATTATTAAAATTTTTAAATATAATGTAAACAGAAGGGGTGCTTAAGGGTCAAAGCTGTATAACTGAGAGGAGACCTCCACATAGCCTGTAAAGCAATGCGGAGAACTGACCAGGGCTTCTGACCTAATGTCCAATTCTCACCTTCTCGTGGTGCACCCTGTTGGGTATCTACCTGGATACTGAACAAACGAGGATTGGCTGGCAATTTGGGATTTACCCGACCAAATTGTATTCTTATTGGCCAATATACAAAATGATGGTACAACATGACAAAATTTCATGCCAGCTAGGGCACTACCCGGTTACACAAGGCCCCCCGTTGTTTTTGCCAGGGAACCAGGACGAACAGCTAAAAGTCAGCTACTGGAACAAATCTGAAAGCACACCCCAACTCAACATCACCAGAGTTAAAGATCGGTACTATCAACATAAGAAGCCTGAATGGCAAAGAAATGGAACTAGCTGAGGAATTAGACAAGTAGGGGTGACTGAAACAAAAAAAGACAAAAACTGGTGAGATCTTTCTGAGCAATAAATACAAAATGCTATATTCAGGCAATGACAATCAAGGAAAAGAAGGAGTAGCCATAGTATTCAACACAAAATATGAGGCTAATCTTGAATGCCAGGCAATCTCAAGTAGAGTGATGTGGGCAAATTTCAGAATGGGGAACTGGACAATGAGACTTATTTGTGCCTATGGTCCCACAGAAGGTGCTACTCAACTACAAAAAATTCCTCCTCTACTAAGGTAGTAGAGGAGGAATTTTTTGAGGCTTTAGAGAAAGCAACTGACACAATGAAAAAGAAAAAGTTGGTCCTTGTTGGGGATCTAAATATAAGAATAGGAAATGATTGTCAGACAATCAAAAATATTTTGGAAAAATTTGGAGAAAAGAGCAAAGCTAATAATAATGGCAAATACCTGTTGCCATTATTATTAATGGCAACAGGTATTTGCCATTATTATTAGCTTTGACGGATTTCAAATCTAATAATAATGGATTGATGGATTTGATGGATTTCTGCTCAGGACATGGACTGGTTATTACTAACACCATGTTCCAACATAAAAATGAGCACAAATTCACATGGAGAGAAGAGGCAAGGAATAAGAAAAGTCTCAGTGACTATGTTATTGTTGATAGCGATGTTTTCTCCCTGGTGCAGGACACTAAAGTGTACAAAGGATTTAAAATTGGAAGTGATCACTTTTTAGTCTTGAGCAGGATAAAACTGAATTTCATATTGAAAAGAATAACATCTAAGAAGGTTTTAAAGCAAATAAAACTGAGCAACTCTCAGATGTTAACTATAGACTAAAATACATAAAGATTATTGAAGAAAAAATGAAAGAGTTTCAGAACAGGAACCAAACCTTGGAGATTCAGTGGCAAGCCTTGAAGAAAACCCTGATTGATTCAGCAAGAGAGGCATGTGGTGAGGTTGTCTGCAAGGATAGAAAAATCAAAACTCCGTGGTGGACACAGGAAGTTAAAGAGGCAATGTAGGAAAAGAAGAAAGCATATCAAAAGTTCCTGGCAAATAAGTCAGCTTGTGCTCTTAGAGAATACAGAGACAAATGTAAGAAAACTTAATACTGTGTAAAACTAGCTAAACAAAAGTCATGGGAGGACTTTGGCAAGAACATAGAAAATAAATATCAAGAAGGTGGCAAAATATTCTGGAGGTTGTTGAAGAAGCTTAGAAATGGAGGAAAGAGTGCTGTACAAGGAGTTAGAGATGATAAATGTGACATGAAAATGGGAGAAAAAGATATCCTTGAAGTATGGAGTAATTACTTCGAAAAATTGCTAAATGAAACAAGCAGTGATAGCACAGTGGTAAAAAACACTCAACAGGCATACAATCAGGAATACATATCCATACTAGAAGTAGAAAAAGCCATCAAAGGCTTGAAATGTAGAAAGGCAGCAGGAGTAGATGATATTTGACCAGAAATGCTGAAGTATGGTGGTATAAAAGTCTTACAGTGCATAGTTCAGAAGGCCTGGACAGAGGGATGAATTCCTTATGATTGGAGTAGAGCTCTCATAGTACCATATATAAAAAGGGAAATGAAACTGAATGTGAGAATTACAGAGGCATTTCCCTACTGAGTGTTCCTGGCAAGATTTATGCACGTGTACTTGAGAAACGGTTGAGAAGAATTGTAGAAGAAAAACTTGGTGAAGAACAAGCTGGATTCAGGCCAAATAGAGGCTGTCAGGATAAGATCTTCACTTTAAGACAAATTGTTGAGAAACATGGGAATATAACCAAGATTGTATTTAAGTTTTGTCGATGTGGAAAAGGCATGTGACAAGGTGCCAAGAGAGAAGCTATTCAATACGCTACAGTTATATGGTGTCAATAGGAAATTATATCAAGCAATACTTCATCTTTATTTGAGTTGTAAGTCAGCAGTTAGAATTGAAGGAAGTACAGGAAGATGGTTTAATGTTAAATATGGTGTGAGACAAGGATGTACATTATCCCCTCTGTTATTCATTATCTATATGGATCACATTATGAAGGAAAGTGGTATTAAACATGATATCAGAATTGGAGATGTTAATGTCAGCTCTTTGCTTTATGCGGACGATGTTATACTTGTAAATAAATCCGCTGCAAGTTTGCAAGATTCTCTGACTAAATTGAATAACTGTTGTAATAGATATGGCATGAAGGTCAGCAATAAAAAGACAAAGACAATGAAAATAGGTAGAATCATTGAAAATGTGAACTGTGTTGTGAACTGAGAACCTGTTGAACAAGTAAAACATTTCCGCTACTTAGGCACGATTTTTAGTGAAGATGGTAAATTAAATATGGAAATAGACAACAGAATCAACAAAGCTGGTATGGTAGGAAGTCAATTGAATAAATTCATATGAAATAAGAGAGAAATTAGCTGTGTACAAGACAGTGTTCAAACCAGTTTTAACTTATGGATCTGAGAGCTGAGTCAGAAGTAAAACACTTGACTAAAGACTAGAGACCGCAGATATGAGAGTCCTGAGAAAGATTAGAGGTGTGAACAGATGACATCAATGGCAATATCACAGTAAAAATGAGGATATTAGGAAAGAACTTGACATTGTCAACATCCAGGAATGCGTTAGCAGAGTTAATCTCTGGTGGTATGGTCACTTAAACAGAATGGGCAAAAAAAGATTAGCAAAGCAAGTGTTCTCTGCCAGGTTGGCAGGAAAACGACCAAGATATAGGTGGATTGATATGGTACAAAGTGCCTTAGACGATAGAAATATAAGATCTGTTAATGTTGGAGTCTTGACAAGTAACAGACTGATTTGAGAAAAATTATAGATAAGAAGTTAGTAATGATGTAAATTTTTCATGTAGTACTATCATATCCTATACACCCCTTGAGGGTACATGTTAGGAATTTGATGATGATGAAGTGAACAGATGGATAAATACCAGTAGAATGGAATAAAAGTATAGTAATATCTATATTTAAAACAGGACATAAAAGAAAACCTGCTAATTACAGCGATATTAGTTTATTGAATACATACTACAAAATATATAGTAGAATACTTAATGAAAAATTGAAAATATATAGTGAAAAAAACATTAAAATTCAAAACGGATTTAGAAAAGGTCATTCTACATTAGATGCTGCATTTTATTTAAAAATACTTATAGAGAAAAGAAAATAATTTAATTTAGAAACTTTGTTTATTAAATTATGAAAAAGCATTTGATAATGTAAAAAGACGTCTTTTATATTACTATAACCATCTTTTATATTAAATGACATGTATTGTCATTTATTTCATAGAATAAATATACCTAACATTTTACTACGGGTAATATTAAATATATACAAATGTAACAAAATAAAAATAAATGGAAAAATATCTGAAAAAAAATTCTATAAACAAAGGAGAAGACAGGGATTCCTCTGGGTCCAATGGTTTTAAAAAAATTTTATATTAATGAAATACTAATATGGTGGAACACTTTAAAACTCAGTTATAGAAAGCTCCTGAAATAATAAAATAATTACGTTGTTATTTGCAGATGATCAGTTAACAGTATCAGATAAGAAAGACAATTTACAAAGAGCAACCTATAATTTAACATTATAGTAGAGTAGTTTGGAATGAAAATATCTACTGATAAAACTAAACCAATGGCATTTTGTGGGCAAACTCCAGTTAGAAGTAAAATAGTTATTAATAATAAAATAATAGAACAGATAAATATTTTTAATTATCTTTGCTGTTGAAATATCATATGGAGAAGAAATTTATAAAATTAAAACCTTCAAAATTTTCACAGGTTAGAGCCCTGATAAACAGAATGCTCAATCCAAATAGTGTACACAAAGAAACACATTTAAAAATATATAATATTTTAACACTACCTACATTATTATGTGGCAGTGAAATTTGGGCAATAAATAAACAAGATAAACAAAGAATAAAAGCTAGTGAAATGAGATTCGCGAGAAAAACTGCAAAATGCACATTGTTAGACAAAAAAGAAACAAAGATATTTTAAAAGAACTAAAAATATAATCTAGAAGAAAAAAACTAAACAGATAAACAAAATTGGATAGAACATGTAAACTGAATGACCAACAGCTGATATCCTAAACATTTTTTAAACTAACATCCTCAAATGTTGAGGATATTAGATTAAAAAATGAGATCAGAACAGATCATAAGGTCTGTATTTGTATGTAAAATTATGATGATATATAATTATATTATTATATTATATTAAATGTATTATTAAATTATATTATATATATTTGTATATATATAATATAATTTTCGCCACCTTCGAGGGAGGAAATTGTGCACAGCAAGGGCAATTAAGGCCTCTGATGGTGCACTTTTAACAACCGAGAAGGATATCCTCCACAGATGGAGGGAATACGTTGAGAGCCGGGTGGCCCAGCAGTTGTGGACATCCAAGAGGTGCAGATCGGGGCAATGGCTAGTCTCACAGCAGAAGAGGTCCATTTAGCAATAAAATCGCTAAAATCGGGCAAGGCTGCTGGCGATGATGAAATTTGGCCTGAAATGCTAAAAGCCTTAAATCGAGACGGTGTTCTCTGACTGACTTAAGTGTGCCAGGCTGCTTGGGTATCTGGGCGAGCGCCAAAACAAATGCAGACAGGCATAATAATACCAGTCTTCAAAAGGGAGACCAGAAGGATTGCAGTAACTATCGTGGCATCTCTCTACTCAGCCTGCCTGGGAAAGTGTATGCTAGGTGCTTGGAAAGATGGTGCAGGAGCATAGTTGAGTCAAAGTTCCAGGAAGAACAATGTGGCTTTCGTCCTGGTAGAAGCACAACTGACCAGATCTTCACTTTAAGGCAAATCTTTGAGAAATCTTGGGAATATGCCAAGAATGTCTACTTCTTGGCATATTCTTGGCAAGTCAAGAATGGCTACTTCTTGGCAAGTCCAAAAAACATGTTATACAAAAGTATAACATGTTTTGTGGACTTGGAGAAGGCATATGACTGGGTTCCTCTGGATAAGCTTTGGCAAGTAGTATACAGGAGTATGGAGTAGATGGCCAACTAATGGAGTAAAAAACCAGGTTTATATTTAAAATAACTTGGTATTTTTAACATATATTATACCCAAGGTAAAAAACTTTCTACAACTATTAGCTGCCATCAAGTCCCTGTATGAATGCCCAGAGTTTTGTGTCAGGGTAAACTAGCACAAAGTCTGAACCTTTCACAGTCTCTGTTGGCTTCTGCCAAGGGTGTGTTCTGTCATCCCTCCTTTTCATAATATATATGGACTGGATTGATAGGCACAGCTAAAGCAGTGAGTGTCAGAATTGGAAGCTGTAGCATTGGACGTCTACTTTTTTCAGATGACCTAGTTCTGCTTAGCTCTTCCACAGATGACCTCCAGTGGACCCTGGATTGGTTTGTAGCTGTTTGTGCAGATGCCAGAATGAAGATCAGTGTGGCCAAAACTGAAACATTTGTGGTCTCAAGACAACCATCCCAATGAGGCAGGTGGAGAAGTTTAAATACCTTGGGTCCATATTCACGAATGATGGAAAATGGGTAGAGCTAGATACTCGAATTGGCTTAGCAAGCTCAATATTGCAGGAGCTTGGCCGTTCGGTAGTATTGAAGCAGGAGTTAAGCCAGAAGGCAAAGTCTATGGCCCCATCCTCACCTATGGTCATGAGAGTTGGGTAATGACCGAAAGAATGGGACACGAATCCAAGCGGCTGAAATGAGGTTCCCTCAAAGGGTTGCAGGGTTGACAAGACTCAACAGAGTCAGAAGTTCTGCAATTCGAGAAACCCTCAATACTCAGCCGCTGCTTCTCCGTGTTGAGAGATCACAGTTACGTTGGTACGGGCACCTGGTCAGAATGTCACAAGAGAGGTTCCCTCAGCAAGCCCTCTTTGCCAAGCCAGAGGGTGGAAGGCCAAGGACTCACTGTATAGATTATATCCAAAACCTTGGGTGGACCCATTTGGGAATCCCACCAGAACACCTGAGCTTGGTGGCAGAGGATCGTGACCATTGGAAGTTCCTCTTGCAGCTGTTGTCCCCACAACCCAATTAGGAAAGGTGGGCCTTGAAGATGTATGTATATTTGTATATATTTTTTATTTTTTGCATAGTCTGAAAACCCTGCTCTAGAGACAAAACATGGAACTTTTTCAAGTTTCAGGCCTCCAGTAAGCAGGGTAGTGGTCTCACTCTGGGCATTGAAATTCATCTCTCACCTAATGATACTTGCAAACATTACATTCATGCCCACAATGAGATTCAAACCTGCAGCCTGTTGGTTGGACAGTGGATATGCTAACCACTCAGCCAACCAGGCCAGCAAATAAATGTGTAATTCATCTCAAAAATGTGCATTTAAAAAGTTAGATTTTCTAAAAAACGTAATTCTTTATTTTTCTCTAATAGGAAACAAGAATTACGTGAACTGAAAATGCTGCAAAAACAAGAAAATAAACAATTTCAAGATCTTGCTGATAAAGCCCAGTGTGCCCAAGAGCAGATGGAAAAGCGATCTGAACAAGAAATGACAGTAAGTTTTTTTTCCCCTTTAAGGAATTATCTATAATTCATGGTCTATCATTTTTTAGGATAATCTTAATATTTAATTATAATGTTCATTTATCATGAAAATATAACTGATGCTTTTAAATAGTATTAGTTGTATTGTTGTAAGATGGATAGAACATGTAAACTGAATAAAAGTTGCATGAATAGAAGTTGACTTCACATCAAATTGACCCATTATCTCATAATGTGCAGCATTCTATGTAAGAGTGTTTTGACTTTTATTGAGATCTCATCAATACATCTGTGGATATACAGAGAAATGAATCATTGACACCTCAATCAAGATCAAAACCAATCTGGTAGTTACCCTTTCCATAATGCATGCAATATGCACATCTGAAAGGAAGTGTGCTGTGCATTTTGGGATACTAAGGCAATTTGATATGAACCACCTCTATATACAAAGTAGTCTATTCATAAACATACTTTCCATACAAACTTTTGTTTGCTCATGCATGGGTAAAACATAAAAACAAGAAAATAATTTATTATGAAGTATAATTTATTTTCTGTGCAGCCATAAAAAGGTGAGGATGGGGAGAAATATTGAGAAACTGTTTATTTTACTGTATACAGAAGAATTTTATTTATTTTTTATATTTATTCTTTATGACTGGTTTATTAATCTATATAAAACAAAATGTGATATGAAGATTTCTTGGTCTATTTAGTTGAGTGAATAATGATTCTACTTTTCAACCAATTGCCCATGGTTTCAAATCTCATCCTGGGCATGAATGTTTGTGAATTTCCATAGGTGGTAGAAATTTCATCACATAGTGTGGGATCACTCTTTTTACTGCAGGCCTGAAATGCTTTAAAAACAGAGCTTGTTCTCTAGATTATCTCACCTTTAGTAATCCACAGTACTAATATAAAATGTTTTTGATTTTCTGTGTATATGTTTCACACACAGGTATTTGTACATCCTCAGGTGATACAGTTTTAATAACTGCTACCCTGTATACTGGAAACTTGAAATTGCTTGAAAGGGAGTATCAGGTTTGATATCAGAAGTGAGATTTGCAGATAGTTTAACCTTAGCCTACCTGTAGTACTGAATGTGCAGTTTGAGTGGCCAACAGCCAACTCTTGTCCATTAATCATTTTCTTACTGTGGTCAGTTTCCTCTGATAGGGAAGGAATTAAGAAGGTGGCCTGGTTTTCATACTTAGATGTTCATCATTTATGTTTTAATAGTTTCCATAGCTCAGTTAATAATGATGTTGATGTCCTCTGGTTGGGAAAACCAACCAGAGGGTGTCTTCTTTGTATCCTAGATAGGCTCAACTCCTATCTAAAAAAAAAAAAAAAAACTTTATAAAGGCTTTTAAATTTGAAGGTGCATTAGCTGGTCTCATATGCTGTTTTTTCTCCAAGAAACTGGCATTTTTCATACCACAAAACAGGCAGCCTTTCCAGGAGCTCACCATTAACAGACATAATAGACTGTCCTCATTGTTTTCTTCAACTGTAATTTGTTGATTATTATTTTAGCATGAAGTTAGTGTAGTTTAAAATGATAGTTTATGTTTTAGATGTCTATAGATGTTTAAGTATAATATTTATACTTCTAATTGCAGGATGACCTATGCAAGAATGCTGGGTTTCAGACAAATATTTTTGGCTAATTAACTGATTTTTATGTGTTTATGTTGCTGTAGGAGTTGTGTATGTACTCGCAGTGTTTGTTGTGTGGGTGGGTGGGTGGGTGCTTGTGTGTTTCAGTTTGCTTATAAAGTCTAAACTTAGAGCGAGGTATACTGATGGATATTCAAAACAAGATGGCATGGTTTTGTCTGTGTATGAGTTAAATTTTGATTTTAGTTGTTTTATGAAATGTGAAGTGTGTTACATATATTCGCTGGGTTATGTGGAAAAGTTACGAATTTTTAAGGCAGATGGAAGGAGAATGTCTGTGCAAAATAGATCTTGAATGCAGAATTGTTCAGTGACTGAGGGTGATAGTAGTGAGAATGTAGCAAGAAGAAAGAGTGCTTGTTTAATAGTGAAGAGATAGTGAGTGAGTGGTAAAAAAGTTATGAAAAATGGGTGAGTGATCTGGTGAAAGGATGCAGCACATCTTGAATGCAGAATTGTTCAGCGACTGAGAGTGATAGTAGTGAGAATGTAGCAAGAAGAAAGAGTGCTTGTTTAATAGTGAAGAGATAGTGAGTGAGTGGTAAAAAAGTTATGAAAAATTGGTGAGTCTAGTGAAAGGCACAGTTGATGGGTGATGTAAGTGATACAAGCATAGTGAAAGTCAGGAATAGCAAATATGGTACAAATGTGGTGACTGACACTGTAGAGAGTAGTAAGATAGAGAAAGATGCAGAAGACAGTGGGGTAGAAGAACGAAGGAAGAATAGTAAAGGTACCCTAGCACGAAAGATATGAACACATGAGGATATTAAAAGAATTGGTAAGGTTGAGGAATGAACTGAAGCATATGCAGAGTGATGTAAGACATTTAGAGAACAGATTGATAGTTGGAGGTATTAGAAGGAAGGTGCTAGTGGTGATGAGTCCAAGATGAATGATTGTAATGGAATGTTGGAAAGCAGTATCGTGTTGTATGGGGATTCTCTGGTGAAAAATGTGAGAATGGAGCAAGTGTCAAAAGTATCTCTAAGAGGAGCAATGATAGGAAGAGTGACCGAGGCTGTGGAGAAGAGAAGAAATGTAGAGGGTTGACTGTGCTGGAATAAATGATTAGTGAGGAAGTGGTGTGAATGAAGTAACTTAGGCTTTGTGAGTATTGCAAATGTCATAATAGCTAGAATGTGCAGGAAGAGAGGACTTGAGTTTGTGGATATAGGGAATAAATTTGAAGGTGGGAAAGAGCTGTTTGCTATCATCTGCATCTGAGTGACAGCAGTAATGTTCAGTGAAATAACAGAGGTTAACAAGAGGATAACGTACTTGCAGGAATTGAAAATGTTTATAGCACTTGTTGAAATGACAGAAAAAATAAAGAGGAGGTGTGAATGATAATTGCATTGACATCATTTGGTGTGAGACTGAAACTTACCTTAGAACAGTGGACTATGGTAAATTAAGGACACAGAAAGTATTCTGTGCTGATGAGATTCTTGTAGACTGATCATGACAGGAAGAACATTCAGAACTACTCCAACCAGCATTCATTAGCTTTACAAGAACATTCCATGAAACACTCACTTAGTTTAGAGGTTTCATATCAGAATAGGATCTCCTTGATGTTCCACGTGAGGAAATATTTTCAGAATTTAAAGACCAAGAAGATAACTATAAGATAAGATAAAATTTCAGTTAAAAGTAGAAGTTTCATCTATTGGTAACACTCTACATCCCAAATCTGCTGAGATGCTTTAAATGTCAAATATATGGGCATGCTTAAACTGTCTATTGTGTGTCTGTGATATTTGTTCATGGTAACAGTAAATAGTACAAAAATAAGCCTGCTGTGCAAAAACAAAAACAAAAATCATTAGGGAGAACATCCAGCTGAGGTGGAAGGATGAAACGGAAATACAAAAGATAAAGACAAAGCAGATCATCATCTTGTAATAAGGAAAGACAGAGGAATTTTGCCACTGCTTTAACATCTATTGCAAAGTCCTCTTATACTGAGAAGGTACTGCTTTTGGAATTCATTATGAGCATCTCAAACTGTTAGTGAAGCATTAAGAGCTTGACTTCTGAAACCACTTCTAAAATGACCCAATTAAACAAGAACCTCCTCTAGTCATCAAAAGAATTTCAAGAGTACTACATGAAGAAAGCCTCCAGACACCTCCATAGAAAAATGGATTGCACTAGATCCAGTGCAGCAGGAGGGAAAAAATACAACTGTCACAGAAGTAACATGTTGTAGGAGATGGACTGGCCATCCATAATTCCCCAATGTGAATTAAAATCACACTTTGAGGTCAAAGATGAGACCTCAAATGCTTGAAAATCATATAAATCTACAAATCCAAAAGATTATGTAAATTCTTACAATAGAACTGTCATTCCATCCACTAAAAATATCGATGATATCATGGTCCTTCAGCAGAAGCATAAAACTTCTGCAGGAGATTCATCTGAAGTCCAGCAAGAATCATACTTTATAGCATTTTACTATTTTGTAAGGGCACTGCTGAACATGAACCTGCCCGTGGAATAGTCTCCATGCTTGTGGACAACCAAATCCATTTCAGCATGTTCAGATTAATACCGCTATAGAGATTGTAGCCATTTTAGTTATATATTCTATAGTTACATTCCATACTCTTATTATTGGGCTCTGAGTTAGCTCAGAATGATGTTTAGTCTTTTATTGTAATTTTAATGGAATGAACAATTCATGATAACTTCTCTGTTCTAAATAATGAAATCAGTATCTTCTTCTTATGCCTGCCCATCCATATTTTTCAGTAGGTCTCATATTCTCTGCTACTTTTTATATGAAAAGTGACAGAGAACACTTTCAAATACATCTGCTGAGGAATAGTATTGTTCTTCACTGGTGCTATGTTAGTAAAATAGGACAGTTTCACTGGAATACATATTCACACCTTGCAGAATTTAATCCTGCAGTAGCCAATAAAACTTCTCTCACTTAAGCAGCAATAATAATCGATTTTATTTTCCAGGCAGTAGCAACTGCATTTTCATAGATTTCCGCTCTGCTAAAACCATGGTGGAACCTTAAATGCAAAGTAGCAAAAGACTATTTAAGACCAGTACATGGAGCTTATTCCATCACATTAAATCTTATAGCTTATAAACATGTTCAGGCAAAAGCACACTACATTAGACCATCAGAGCCAAAAGAAAGGAATCGTGGACCCAGTTTACTCAGCTCTTGCTCATACGGGTAACGTTGCATATGTGTGTGTGTGTGTGTGTGACTCCACCCATGAAATGTAAGCCTATAGTACATTAGCACTGTGGGTGATCTAAGGGTTTTTCTCTCCTATTTTTATTTATTCTTTGTGGCCTGAAAACCCTACTCTAGAGACAAAGATGGAATTGAAATACTTAAGAGTAACAAGTTCTAAATGCATGGAAATTTTTTTAAGCCACTTCAGGTCTCAGATATGCAGGCCAGTATTCTTGCACTGGATAATAAAATTCATTTACCAATTTACCACCTAAAGACAGTCACATCCATCCATGTCTAACTCCCCCCCATGGAAGCACCTGTCCATGGGGGGGGGGTTAGACATGTTACTGGCCCTTTTCGTTCTTCCTTTTTTTTTCCTATGCATTTCTTCTCATATTCTTCGCCCTACTTATCCTGATTTTTTTTTCACTATCCTTTCTTCCAGACCACCACCACCATTAGGATCCAGTGCCACGTGGCGCAGCCTTGGATATCCAGAAAGAAAGAAAGAAAGATCCTGGTAGTCATCCAGTGATTTGGCTTCTGCTTCAGCAAGACGAGTGGTCCTAGGAGGTTCAGCTAGGATCATTCAGCTAATGGGCTTGCCTGCAAAGGTCAGCAGTATTATAGTAAGTTTCCTACCCCATGGTATGGTATGGGGCCCAAAGGGTGCTGGCATATAACACCACTTCCAAGCAATTTATTGCTTGCTGGTTAGTGGCATCTATGTGGGGCTCCATGGTGGATGGGGAGCTCTGGTGACAAACAGAAAATTCGTCATCCTCAAATTTATCAGGGGCCCTTACGAGATCCCAAAAGACATCTGACACCACTATCAATATACCAGTGTTTTTCATCATTCATGCAACAAGTGAAAAGCCAATAGGTAAAAATGTGTTTCTTTATTGGCAGGACTTCCAAAGCCGTCAAGAAACTTGGTTCTGATGATATCCTTGTGGAAACACCAATTCAGCAACTCTGAAAAACTACTGAAAACAACATCAGTGGGTGGAATTACCAATAACAGTAACACTTCATAAAACACTAAACTTTTCTAGAGGAATGATATCAGAATGGGACCTCCTTGATGTTTCCGGATGAAGAAATATGTTCAGAACATAAAGATCAGGGAGTGACAGGTATGAGGCACATATCCTGATATGTTGGGACACCCGCCTGGATCTGACCAGGTGGGTGTCCCAACTTATCATCCTTACTTCTGATATCCATAAACCTCCAACATTAGTAAAAGTAGGGTACCTCAACTGCCTTTTAAGGTATACATTCCTAATCCTTTGAGATGCTTTAAATGTCAGAAATATGGGCATTCCCATACTGCCTGCCATGGCTCTGTCACCTGTGCTTGATATGATAATAAAGAGCATGATAATAAACCTTGTTCTTCAGAGAATGATCTCTCATTTTGAAAATGCAGTTGTCACTTAAGTATTTTCTAAAAATAAAATCCCTACCTTGACTACATGCCTTTATTAGCCTATGTGTATCAAAGAGATTGTTCACACTCTTTGGATTACAGCAGACATTATTACTCACACTAACAGCATTGACTTCTGCCTTGGCAAGTTTGTGTTCAACCATGACTTACTCCATTTGCAGTCTTCCCACAACTCTTTAGCACAAACATGAAAGAATACTCTTATTTTGCACAGTTCATTTGTTAGATCTATTCCTTTCTTTTATGATCACATTGTTTACTGTTCGGTCCCACTGGAATATAGTAATTATTGTTATTATTATTTTCCAGGCTCCTCCAAAGGAGTCAGGCACTTGCTGATCTCATCCAGATCACATAATGCCCAAATACCTATCGTATCTTTCTCTAAAGACATTTACCATTGATGCACCTACAACATACACTGCTTTTACATTATACTCTGCCTGCAGTGTCTCCAGTCCAAAATGCATAGCACATTAAGCACAAAACTGAACTGACATTCATCATCATTCCACAGACTCACTATATATAATGAAAAGAATCTGGACCTTGCCTGCTTCCTAACTACACCCTTAGTTTCCAGGGAATCTATAAGGTGATCAAAATTAAAGTATTCCTGTTTAAGACACCTTGTGGAGTGCTGTCCAGTGATTCAAATGCTGTGAAATTGCAGGAATACATTGTGTGTCATGTGGAAATGATTTCTGAGGGGCATTGTTAAACATCAAATGCATGGAATTTGCATATCATGCAACTCAGCAGGTGCTAGGAGGGTTTAAAAAGATGGACATAAGATTTTCCACTTCATTCTGGCTGTTAATACTGTCCACAGTGATGACACTAACTTTGCCCATGCTTTTCTTGTGAAGCTGTACTACTTAAATGATAGCAATGATGTTGCTGCACTCTGCAAATTTTGTCGCCTGAGTCCTCTGCAATGAATGATTAGTTGTTTAAGAAATAGGATCATCAGGAGTTAGACCTGGTAGAGGTTGCAAACCAATCAGTTCACAACAAGTAAATGAAGTTACTACTGCTGTTGTGGAGCTGGCAAGGAATCACAGCATTGGTTCCCACAGCATATGCTGTATCAAGACACGTGGATGTGCCTTACACAACTCTGTGGAAAATTCTATGGAAGATTCTGCATTTCTACCCATTTAAGATAACCCTGACACAGGAGTTGTGTCATTCGGACTTTGAAAGTTGACTGACATTCACTTCAACATTCCTTGCTCAAGTGGAGTTGTGTGTTCACAACAAGTAAATGAAGTTACTACTGCTGTTGTGGAGCTGGCAAGGAATCACAGCATTGGTTCCCACAGCATATGCTGTATCAAGACACGTGGATGTGCCTTACACAACTCTGTGGAAAATTCTATGGAAGATTCTGCATTTCTACCCATTTAAGATAACCCTGACACAGGAGTTGTGTCATTCGGACTTTGAAAGTTGACTGACATTCACTTCAACATTCCTTGCTCAAGTGGAGTTGGATGCTGAGTGGCTGTGGATGATTTTATGGAGAGATGAGTCTTATGAAAATAAGACTCTTTTCACCTGAACAGAGCTGTGATACCCACAATTGCAGGGTATGGCCTATGCAAAACTTACATGCAATCTAAGAAATTCCTTTGTATTCACCCAAAGTTACCATCTGTGGGTTTACAGCTTTTTTTTATCATTGGACCATTCTTTGAGGGTATTTGCCAGTCAGGTCCTATAACCTGCTCAGTTACTGCTGTGAGGTATCACAACATGATAAACAATTTTGTTGCGCCACAGCTACAGCACCTGTGCATGGATTCAGTCATTTTCATGCAGGATGGGGCTCTTCCACACATCAGTCAATCCACAGAACTTCTTCAAGAACATTTCACGGCAGCCAGAGTGATCAGCTGTGATCTGACTCTCCCTAACTTTGCATCATTATCAGTTAATTCCATATTCTATCCAAACCAAATGTATTTTGAATATATATGCCAAACAATAGTGGTCTAAGCACAGAATATTGCACTATGCCTCTTTATGATAAGCACATATAAAACAGGTTCAGCAAACAGTACTTTAGTACTGCATATGCATAAGAATGAGAACTTATTCATTTAATTTGAAGAGTTGTGTGTTCTATTCCTTGGGAAACACATAAGATCAGAAATTTTTCTAGAGGGCACCAGTAGGGGGAGGGATAAATGAAGAGTAATACTTTATTCTGTGGGTTTTAAGTTGAACTGTGAAAGGGTCTTAAGCAGCTGCTGCATGGGTTCAATGATTTAACAAAAGATGGAGGAATTATTGATGCCAGTCTGAGTGAACAATACCATGAAAATATGAGAGTGGTCTGAAACTTTCTTGGCCTAACAATGAAATAACAAATTTATAATTTCAAAATTATTATTTATTTTTCAACATAATCTCCCTTAAGACTAATACGTTTATTCCAGCGATGCTCCACCGCTATTATCCCGTCCCTGTAGTGGTTTTAGTAAGATCTGCAAAATAACCCTCTATAGCTGCAATCACCTCTTGATTTGAAAAAAAATACTGACCAGTGAGGAAGAGTTTTAGTTTCGGGAAGAGAGATAGAAGTCAGAGGGAGCTAAATATGGTGAATAGGCTGGGGGATAGTGCAGATCACCAATTTTCCCATTGCCAAAACACTTTTGTGGGCAGGGTGCATCTTCATGATGAAAGATGATTTTTTTCTTCTGCAAACCAGGTCTTTTTGCACAAATTTTTAAAAGATTGGAATAATATTTCAGTTATTGTTTTGCCCTTTTCAAGATAATTAATAAACAAAATGCCTCTAGCATTCCAAAACACCGATGCCATGACTTTTCCTGCTGATGGAACTGACTTTGTCTTCTTTGGCACTGAACAACTGGCTTCTGTCCACTGTTTTGACTGCCATTTGGATTCTGGTGTGTAATGGTGCCAAATCTCACCCATAGTAATAAATTGATGCATCAATTTATTACAAAATCAGTTTTATTCTTGTTAAAACGCTCCAAGCACTGTTCAGATATTTTCATGCGAGTGCGTTTTTGATGTGCTGTGAGCAAGCGTGTCACCCATCTTGTCCAAAACCTTTTCATTTGCAATTCTTTATGCAAAATATATCCTACACATTCTTTTGAAATGCCTATAGTCTCATCAGTTTCATGCACTTTGAACTCGCCAGTCATCCAATACCATAACTTGCACTTGATCAATGATTTCTGTTGTTGTTACACCTTTTGGACGTCCTTCACGTAAATTATCTTCAAGGCTGGTATGGCCATGTTTAAACTCGGCAGCCCATTTCTTAATTGTCAAAAATGAAGGAGAAGAGTGCCCATAAACTTTTATGAACTTCAAATGAATTCTTTTGGCGTTAAACCTTTTAGAAAGAATTTTATAACTGCATGATACTCAATTTTATCCATTACAAGGGATACAGACAACACTTTTGCTTCCGACAGCTGTACAAAACAAACTACTTGATAGACTTACAATTTCACATGGTTGCTTATGACAGATGTACCAACTTAGAAAAAAAAAATCTTGCCGATAGTGTTGCCATCTATGGTCGACTCCGAGAACCTTTCAGATCACCCTTTTGTTGATGCAAACAGTAGAAATTGTGTGCCAGTATGAGTGGATGGAGTGAATTGGTGAGAGATAGGTCATTAATCATTCTGATTGCTCTCTTCTATATCGAATCAAGTAATTTTCAGAAATTCTTAGGGACACCTTCCCAAATGTGCAAACAGTATTCAGTAGTGAAGTAGATTCATGATTTGTATTGGATTAATAGCTGTTCAAAGGCAAAGTAATGTCCTGGACAAAATAGAAATCCTAATTTTTTGGATGCTCAGGAAGAAATAGTTGTAATGTGCCTATGCCGAGAGAGAGATCTCATCTTGTTTAGAACTTTGGGTGTTGCCAAGGATAAGGTGGCCTGAGAAACTTTTTTTTTTTTTTTTAAGGAGGAGGAGGAGTGAAATATGCTGTCATCAACGAAGCTGTGTATTGGATTAGTGGTCAAATGGAGTACATCATTGATATATATACAGCTTCTCTTTTTACATGCTTTTTTTTTTTTACATGATTTTGAAATAACATGGTTTAAAAAGCAAAAGTAATTCCATTTTTACACAATATATTTTGAATTAACATGGTTCAAATAGTGCTTATTTTTAAAATTTCTGTTTGAATTCAGTTCTGTTAAAAAGGGCATTTCCATTATAATTATCATTTCCTAGAACGGTACATATATACTTAAACTTGAATTTTGGAGTGCCCCCTTCGATATTTTAAATATCAGGGATTACTCTATGCTTTAGAATGTAGACAATTGTGGCGACAATAAAAAATCAATTTTTGTAATTACGATTCCCCAAAGTTAAGCCTACAGATTATCCGTTATATTCACTTGCTGTTGGTTCCTGGAAGCAGAAGGGTGCTATGCTGATTCCTCAAAGTTAAGTTGGTCCATTACAGGAGACTCGCTTATATAAAGCTGCCTAGAAGGAATTAAGCTGTTTACTAAACAATAATTTCTTGTTTACAGTTTGAAATGTTTGTCTTTTTGTTTTGTTCATGAAAGTTTTGTTCGTTCAATAGAGTTATATAGGTATGTATTAAATTTTGAAGTTTTGTATGTGTAATATGAAATTAATAAAATTAGTTATTGATTATTTTCAGATATTTTTGTAACATTACCCTAATTACAATGTCAGATAATCCAGTTAGACAGAAGAAGAAAAGAAAAGATTTTTCTTTAGAAACTAAGATCCAAATTTTAGATCGTTTAGCAGCTAGAGAAGGTTCAACATCTTTAGAGAACTTGCTCAGTTGGCATTATCAGAATTGAAACCATCAACTTTAAATGCATGCTGAAAAGCTACTTGGCCGGAATGTGTGAAAAAGAAAAACCCTGCACTTTTGCATACAACTGAATATCCCAATATCATCAGATTAGCACATGCAGTTTGCAGAGAAGGAGTTGATGATTGACAAGGCTGTTAATGATGACGAAATAATAGAAGCTGTCCTTGAGAATCTCAATGCAAAAGAAAAAAGTGATGATGAAAAGATTCCACTCACTGCAGGATTAATTAAAGATGGGCTTCAAATGGCTGTAAATTGCAAAGTCCAAATACATGATCCAAGTACTGAATGAGCTGAACAGTTTAAATGTGAACTGAAGTCATGTATGGTGTGATATGAAGAATTATATAAAGATCTAATCAAAACAGGATGTCAACAATTAATTATAGAGTTCATGGTTAAAAAAAATTAACCTTCAGAATTATTGAAAATTAGTTCTAATTTAGTTCCTTTTACTGAAGAAAATGTTCTCCATTACGGCCAGAGTGTTTCAAGTGATGGAAGTGATTTAATTCCAATTTCACACAAAAGAATGTGGCTACTGTCAGAAACTGACGGCGAATAAAATGTAATAATGAATAACCTTATGCGCAGGTGTATTTGAACCTTTTCGAATTTCTGTTTTATTAGTGACACACTATTTTCTTTAAGAAAGATGCATATATTAAAAGTATTAAATAAATATTAAAAATAAAAAAAATATTCCATTAAAAATAAATAATTTTATTTAATGATTTTCATATGTTTTGTTTGGAAATAACTTATTGTTCATATCACGTTTTCACTTCTGGAACCATTCTTCTATTTTTTCATATGCACTGTATTTTTTTTACATGGTTTTTTCTGGAACCAGTGTACTGTGTAAATGGAAAATTGGGTGTATATAGAAAGGAAGAGAGTGAGCGAGAGAACAGAGCCCTGTGGAACTCAGCATTAGCTGCATAGTTAGAAGATAGGAACCCTCAACCATCACACATAGCATGCACCATGTCAGAATGCTGGTGATCGAGTTGCAAAAGTCATGGGATACACCATGATTGGCACTTTCCTAATAGATCCTTGTGCCAGATCTTGTTCGAAGGTCTTGGAGATATCAAGATCAATCATATGAGACCCACCAAATTTTTCTGTGGTATTTGTCCAGTGAGGTTAAATAGATAAGTAAATCCTCTGTTGATCGACAGTGGCAGAATCCACATTAGCCAGCATTTATTAGTTGAGAGCGTTCAAGGTAATGAAGGAGTTTAATGTTGCTGTTTCCTTCCATTACTTTAGATAAAACTGAGGTGAAGAAAATTGGAGATAGATTGTATGTGAGCTAATTTCCATGCTGCAGAACAGATAGCAGCAGAATATTAAAGCATAAAAAAAAAAAAAGACAGCATAGGGTGGGAATTAACTCTTGTGCACACATCTTTAGGATGATTGGAGAAAGGCCATCTGGACTAGAGACTTTTGTATGAATCTGTGTAGTCTAATTTGGATAAAAAATCTTCTGATTTCTTTCTGATGAGAGAGTCAAAGGGTCATTATGTAGGAAGTGTATGAAATGGTTTGGTGGGACATGGCCAGAATTGACCATACAGAAATAATAGGCCAGAAGGTTGGCCTTGTCTGTGAGTAATCATGTTATAGCAGTTTCCAAGTGTGTAAAAGTGGTGCAATCTATATTGGACAGAAGTTACGGTTTATGGCTTTGGCAAGAGACCAGAAGGCATGACTGCTGTTTGGACAGGATGTAAGATTCCTGCTTTTAGCCCTTTCAAAATCCCTTTTGAATGAGTTAATAGTTTTCTTGAAGCTATTTTGCACTTTGGTGTAGGTAGCAAGGGAATATGGAGTTTTGGATGAAAGTCATTTGCTGCATGCTCGATCCATCATTTGTACAGCTTGGCCCACATTTTGGAGAATCAGGACTTGGTCAGAATGATAACCTGTCAGTCAACACTCTCATCTGTGTCACAAACCTATTTTGTTCCCATCCCTTAGGTACCAGTTATTTTACCAAATAAAGATGCTTAATCTTAATGTGCTGGATCCCAAGCTACATCGGAATAAAGGGGAAAATTGCAGGAGAGATTAAAGGGGAGATTGCAGGAGAAAAGTCAGCTTGCATCTTCTCCATTTATTTCTTCTTGCTTTCTTCATCCCCCCCCCCCCCCCCCCAAGATAGCTGAGCTTCATGATATACAGCTTGTATGAGATACATTAAAGAAAAATACTACCAAAGGTACATGTGCAATTTAAACATCAATATAAAAAGACATAACCATAGTAAAGAATACACTCTCTGATGAAAAATATCCAGAAATCTGCTCATCCTGATTCAGAATTTCTAAATGAGAGGCATCAGGCTGCACTGTCCACCCTTTGCTATTGTAACAGTCTTCAATCTTTCCATTAGATTTTGGTACATTTGTATGATAATTCCTTCCATTCTTCCAGAAGAGCATTAGTGAGGTCAGTCACTGTTGTTGGGTGATTTGGCCTGGCTCACAGTTGGCATTCCATTTCATCCCACAGGTGTTTGATGGGGTTGAGATGACGATTCTGTGCAGGCCAGTCAAGTTCTTCAACACCCATCTCATCATATCGCCTGTAGAGACCTCGCTTTGCGGATGGGGAATTGCTATGTTGATACAGGAAAAGGCCTTCAAAACTGCTGTCATAAAGTTGGAAGCACAGAATTGTCTAGAATGTTCTTGTTGTTGCAGGCTGCACTGTTAAGATTCCCCATCACTGTAACTAGAGGACCCAGCCTGAACTATGAAAAACAGCCCCACACCATGATGTCCTTCACCAAACGTCACAGTAGGCACAACACATTTGGGCAGGTAGTATGTTCCTGGTATCAACCAAACCCAGACTCATCCATATGACTGCCAGATGGTGAAGAGTGCATCATTGCTCCAGAGAAAACATTTTCATTCTTTCAGAGTCTAGTGTCAATGAGTTTATACCACTCCATCTGTTTTCTTGGCATTACCTTCACTGATGTTAGGTTTGTGTGCAGCTGCATTGCCATGGAAACCTGTTCTGCAGTTCTCAACAAATGAACAGTTGTGGTGCTGTTGTTGCTTGCAGAGACATTTTGGAACTTGGTTTGGGAATTTCAACTGAGGACAGGTGATTTTTTTTTGCACCACATGCTTCAGCACTTGGCATTCCTGCCCTGTGATTCTATTCAGCCTGCCAGATTGTAGTCTTGTTGTTTTGCTCTTAGGTGTTTTCACTTCATATTAACATCACTTACAGTTGATCAGAGCGGCTGCAGTAAGGCAGAAATTTCCCAGACTGAGTTGTTGCAAAGGTGGCATCCTCTGATAGTACCATAAAAGTTTGAGAGCTCTTTAGTATCACCCATTTTACTGTTAATGTTTGTGTTTGTCTATGAAGATTGCAAGACTTCATTCTTCTTTTTATATCTGTATAATCATGGTTGTGATGTATATGGCCTTTCTCTACTATCAAGGGGTGATCAGATAGTTTACTTTGACAGTGATTGTTGAGATCACCAGTTCAGATTTTATTTGTGATAACAGATTGGATTTCATTAACTGTTGGTGGTGTTTCCCAACAGTTTATATTAATGTCATGAATTGCTGAAGTAATGTGGATTTTTTTATTTTGGAATATTTATTATTTTGTTGTTGGATTTTTGTTTCTTAAACTTTTTTGATTGGATTTTTATGTGTTTTTGGTAATTTTTTGTTGGAGATTTTTTTCTAATGCAGAGAATAACCATTTCTTTGTTGCATTTCATGATTAATCATGGAGGGGGGGGGGGGGAGGATTGAAATAAAGAGGTGCATACAATGGGAAAAGGAAGGAAAAGACTTTTGAACATATCACCCACGCAGATCCTGTCTTCTTTCTGTGATGGGTCTTGACAGTGCATACCACGAAACCAAACTCCCTCCAGGCATAAACTGGTAGAGTAAGTGACATTCACCAAAGTGCTGGAATAAAGCATTCAAGATGGCTTTGCATCATATCATTTGTCAAATGACTTTTACACCTGGTAAATAAACATTAATAAGAACAGTATGCAGTTCCAAGTCATGACTATTACATTACAGTATGAATTTTATTATTATTATTATTATTACGTCTTTTTTTTTTCCATCAAGACAAGCACTATAAACTAGAAGAGCTATCCTGCTTGTCTAGAATAGGACCTTTTACAAACATTCATGCTCAACAGGTATGCTATCCACTCAGCCAACCAAGCCGGCCTTTTAATTTGCTTTATCTGACTGATAAGTTTTAAATGATATTGGCGTTATTAAATTGTTAATCAGTGAAACAAATAAACAAAACAAAAAAAAAACAAACAGATTAACCCAATTTCTGTTGAAATCTGATCATGTTTATGAAAAATAGAAAAATTTAGACACCTTGAGGGTACATGGTAGGAATTTGATGATGATGATGAGAAAAATTTAGAACAGTTCAAACAACAAATGTTGAGTTGCAGCAAAGTGTTTCTGCTGCACAATGTTTCAAAACAGACAAAATAACTAATCTGTTTTGGATTATGAAATTTTATATTTATGATCTGTACTGGGAAGAGGGGGTAGATATAAAGGCCATCCCAATTTCATTTGAAATCAGACCAGAAAAATTAAATGAAGCAGTTTAAAACAACAAAATATACTACAAATGAAAATGATTAACTTTCTACACAGTCAAAAGCAGCTCTAAAATTCTTTGATATTGAATGATATCAGTGTATAAGAATCCTACTGCAACTAAACCTTTCTAATAATTTTTCTGATCATTGCCACAACTCTTCCAATTAAGTGGTGATTCAGAGATTTTACTGTTAACTAGCTTTCATTCAGTTAAATATAATAATAAAGTAATAAACCATTTTTCTCTCTCATGAAATTGTATGTCATTAGACAAGCTAACAATGTAAATAAATCCAAAATAACTCTTTGCAATTAAAGCATTTAAATTGCTTTAAAAATATATCACATTTCTCATGATATTACTCTGCAGTTATTGAAGCTTCATGAATTACCTCATGTTTTTTAAAAGATGTTCTGTTGTTGTTGTTTTATTTTTGTCATTTATTATTCTAATTTTTTAACTCTCGGTAATTAATCATTCATTTCGTAAATAATGCACCATAATCATACTTTTATTTATTGTAGATGCTGGTCAAAGGCTATGACAGTGATCTGGAAACATTGAATAGACAACAGAAGCAACTTGTAGAGAAAGCTGAACAGCAACAAGAATTGGACCTGAAAATTGCTTCTAAAAAAATAAGAAATGAACAGGTTTGTTCACTAAAGTATCTTACAGGTAATTAAAGAAAGTAAAGGTATCTCTCACTTAATGAGAGAGAGTTCCATTCTTGAAAAGCATTCATCAAGAAAAAATCGAAAAATTGCAGTGAAGAATGTAACAAACATGCAGTAAACACATGTGGTATATATGCTAAATCCCAATTAAGTTAAAGCTTTGAGAAATCAGAAATTATTAGCATTGAGTGAATCATGCTTGCTGACATAGTTAATCAAGGGATCATCATAACTCCTCCCCAACCAATAGGACAGGAATCTTGCCATAGGCATGGGTGTAAATGTTCTTAGTTGGAAGATGAATTTCATTGGTAAGTGTGAAGCCACTTCTATTCTCATTGGAGGCCCAAAGTGGCTCAGTAAAGTTCCATATTTTGTTCTTGGAGCAGAGTTTCTGGATTGTTAAAAAAAATCTACTGGATCACTACCCAGGCTGGTTTGACCTTGATAAGGTCTTATCACTGGGAGCTTGATCCAGGAAAATACTAATGCTAAATTAATTCAGAAGTCATATATTTTCCATATACAAGTATTAAGTACTTTGTTGGTTATGCCTGAGCAAAGGATGAAAACAAAAATATAATATCTTATCAAGTATAATATACCTTGTAACCAAGGAGGATAAAAAGAAGGTTATCAAAAACCAGTTTTTTTACCTGGAGACTCATCAGTTAATTAGTTATCACCAGTATGGATTCAACCATTCTCGTTCCACACTGACCTCCTAGTTACTCTCACCCACCTTTGGACGTAGACCCTGGAAAGATTTGGAGACACTCACGTTATTGCTCTCGATATTTCAAAAGCATTCAATCATGTCTTTCATTAAGGTCTTAACAAGCTACCATCTCATTGCCTTGCTTCTGCACTCTGTGATTGGATTGCCAGCTTCCTCTCATCAGATTTCTCCATCAGTGCTGGAGTACCCAGGGTTCTGTACTCTTATCCATGCTCTTCCTCCTTCATACCAGTGACCTTCTCTCTCTCTGACTTCAAATCCTATTCACAGCTTCACTAATGACAGTATTCTTCATTTGAGAATCCTATAATACTCAAATGACAGAAGCCTCAAGATCTTCCATAACCAGGACTTAACCACGCTACCGGCCAAGACGTCTATAGACGTCAAGGTTATCATAGATGCGAAGTGCATGTTAAAATTGTAATACCATTGATATTACATTGAAATATATGATGGATACAAAGCGTATGAGGATGCATATTTGATCCATAATGGCCAGTAAGGTGGTTAAATACCAATTTCCTCAACATCTTCAAATGGGGTGAAGGTAACTTAGTATAGTTCAGTGCCATAAAAACTCCGGCCTTCATTATTACCCACAAGAAAGATCCTGCCTCACTTCCTCTTACTTTTGACAATGTTCCAATTTCCTTTCAAAATCAGCTTTCTCTTCTTGGGTTGACTTGCATCCAGTTTATCCTGGCACAAACATATTACATATATAGCCTCTTCATCCTGGAGCTGAGGAGCTTGGTGTTCAAAACATTACTTCTCTTTCTCTCAATTCCTAACACTTGATAGGTTCAGATCTGACCAACCTTGCAATATTGTTTCTGCATTTGGGGCCATGCACCGAAGAATTCTTGATGATATTCAGAAGAGAGCAGTCTATTTAATAGATGACTCTTCCCTCATAGATTCCCTTCAGTCACTTTCCCATAGGTGCTCTGTTTCTACACTGTGCCTTTTCTATAAGCATGGCCACTGCCATTCCTCTAATTTCTTCTAACCACATAAGAACTAGAGCAGCCACTGGTCAATACCTATACATTGTCCAACTACAAACATACTGAACAAGTTTCTGATCATCTTCTTTCATTCCATCTCCCTCTATTCTTTGAAACCTCTACTATTTCAAAGCATACAACTGCATACAGAAAGATATCAATAAATTACCTCTTTCTTCTTAATCACTTACACATGGTACTGTAGTATTATATGTAGTATTATATCTAAGCACTGACTTAGAGAGCCAAGGCTATTTGTTCTAGAGACACTGCTCTTGTTACAGAACTTAGACAAAGCTAATAAAGCTAATTGAGTTAACTAAATCCATGGAGTAAATAAAAATTACTAAATATAAATTACTGCTAAATAAAAATGTGAGACATTTTTATTTAGTGGATACAGCCTCCTATAAACTATAAAATACTACATTCCCCCAATCTCCCCTCTCTCCGAACACGCAAGAAAAAAACAAAACTATTGTTAACCTCTACATCTGCAGTACATCTGAAAAGATAGCCAAAGTTCTAAATAAATATTATCACTATATTATGTTTAATTCAGACATCAAATTAGTGATCCTCATCTACTCACTTAAGGATAAATGCTCTTCTCTGTCACATTCCAGAGTGCATAAACGTGCCTTGTGTCTGTAACTTGGCTTGTTATGAACAGATATTCAAAGATTTGTTAACATTTGACTCTGATTACATAGGAAATACATTTGGTGTGTTATCATTATGGAAGTCAGGACTAGCAGATCATGTTTAGATACCTTGTATGATTAATTGCTACATAGAAATTGTTATAACTTAGAGAAACTATTTATGGAGTGAGTAACAGTGAAGCACTCTGCTAATCTCAACTACAACCAGCTATACCTGACAGCTATAAATGTTTTTATCCACCATTGGAGGTATAAAAAGTGGGACTTAGGAGGTTCTTTTATCTGTTACAAAAGAACTTAAGTCCTACTTTTTGCACTCCTGTACGTTTTTACAGATATAAAATATTTGCACCTGTTGGGTATAATTGATTGTAGTTGAAATTAGGAGAATGCTTCTCTCATGGATTGATTTGTGACCAACACTAATTTTTTAATGTCTGTACTCCAATGCAAATTGTTTGTGCTCTGAAGATGCTTGTTTGAAATCCAGTGAAATATTGTAACTTAATAAATCATCATTGAATTACCAATATGTGACCTGAGAATAGTATGCCAGTTCTACATGATAAGTTTACATTATTACTAATTTCCTGTCAACAGTTTTCCACCAAATGAGTCATCATTTATCAGGACTCCAGTATTGTCAGATCTTCTATTCAGATCTATTTTCATCTCTTGAGTCACTTCAAACTCAACACACCTGGATCTTGGCCTTCCTCTGAAGACTTGTTTTTGTTAATATCCTCATTTTTTAAATATGATTCTGAGAATAATGCTCTCTGTTTGCCACTCTAATTTTTCTCAGAAGTCTGATAATCTGTTTGTTTTATTTTCAAATGTTTTATTTCTAAACCAGTTCTCAGATCAATGGGTTAGAATACTGTCTTGGATACAGCTACTTTAAATACTTTGACTGATCTTTCTCTTATTCCATATAAATTTATTGAGTTAACTACCTACCATACATAAATTAAAGATACCAAGAAATTATATACTTGGTTTAATCCTTTATCCACATGTAAGCAAACAAGTTTACATCTGAACTGTTTTCAGGAGTGGGGCAACTCGTATATGGAACTTATAACTTCATATCACTTGCCTTAATGCAAAGCACATATCCTTACAGGTATGTATAATGCTATGCATTATGGGAAGGGATGCATAGCATTATACATATACCCATAAAGATATGTGCTTTGCATTATGGGATATTAAGGCAAGTGATGTGAAGTTATAAGCTTCTATATATGAGTTGCCCCAGTCCTGAAAATAGTTTGGGTGCAAACTTGTTTGCTTACACTTGGATAAAGGATTAAACCAAGTATATAATTTCTTGGTATCTTTAATTTAGTGAACTATTTTTCTTCAAGTGAAAATGTGATCTTGATATATTCCCTACTTGGCCTTAATCTAGCTTGTTTTTCTAAAAGTTTCTTTTTTACAGTTTTCTTAGGTTCTTAAGTATACTTGCATAATCTTACCTGATATATTAAACTAATATTCATTTAACTAATATCAGGTAATGAAAACTAATATTCATTAGTTTTCATGTTCAGTTTTATTTAGAATTTGACCTTTCAACCAGGCCTTTTGAATTATGCAGTGTAACTACTGTAAAAATTTTATATTTCAGTATTTCTAGTTATGATATTTTTCTACTCAAGTAATATGTACTCCTGATTATATTTTCTGCTGCTGCTCTTTGTCTTCATGTTTCATTTAACAATCTTTCAACGTAATTAATTCAGGCATCCAGAATATTTATATTTTCTGTTGTCATGTCGCTTTTATCATCTGATTCCTTTCACAGTACTCTCTTCTCTATTTCAAAGCTTCTTCATCATTTGCATCCAGAATATGTTGTCATTTTCCTGATATTTATCTTCTATATTCTTAAAAGAAAATCTTCCCTTGGTTTTTGTTTAGCTATTTTTACACACTGCTTAGTTGCTGGTCTTACATTTTTGTGTGTGTGTATATTCTCTGAGGGCACATGCTGATTTACTAGCTAAGCACTTTCAATACACTATCTTTTTTTCCATTACTTCATCCTTAACTATTTGTCCATTATGAAATTCAAAATTTTCTATTCTTGCAAAAAAACTTCACTACATGTGCCTCCCTGGCTGAATCATTATCAATATTTTCTTTAGCATCTGCCTCTGTGCCTCCAGGATTTGGTTCTTGTTTTTACTATTTCATTCTTGAATAGTATTTGTATGTTTTTGTCTACAGGTCATTTGTGAAAGATACTCAGTTTTGATTCATTTAGAACCTTTTGTGCATATTTTTTCTTTTCAATATGGCATTCATTTTATCCTGCTCAAAATTGAATAGTGATTACAGTTCCTATTTCAAATCTCCTTTGTAATTTTATGTCCTAAATAAGCTATCACTAGCACCTATAACATACTCATTGGGACTTTTTTTTTTTTTTTATTTCTGGCATCTTCTCTCATGTCCATTTGTTAATATCTTTATGGAACATGTTATTTTGTGATGACTAACATAAATCTAGCTAGTACTTGGAAAGTGTTCAGATCTTTAGTAAGAACTTGCTTTTCCTGTCAGTTTGTCTTCTCTGTTACTTCGAAAAATTCCTCTGCTTCTCCCTTAGTAGAACCTTTATCACTGTCAAGGACATGTTTTGATTGTATTGATATTTCATTAGTGGGAACTCGCTATCATTGGTGACCCCTCAAAATCGATAAGGTAATTTTCACTATCTATTAAGTAATATTATATAATAATATTATATTAAGTAAGATTAATTACTCCCCTTTTCTCTCAATCTAAGCCTCAGGACAAGTTTGTAAAAAGTTTTCACCTTCTGTAATCTGACAACAATTTGATTTGAAACAGTCAGCACATTGTGATTATTTCTGCTGTCTGGTCATGTGTACTATGTTTCCTGAACTAGTCTCTTTAGTCATAGTCTTTTTAGCTCTTCATCTTTTCAGTTTGTTTTACTGCATTCTTGCTGTTTCATAGTGCAGAACCGTTTATTGTTTCTGCACTATGAAATAGGTTTTAAATTGGAAATACAGAAAGTGTAGAACCTATAAATGATTCTGCACCTGCTATATTTTCACTCTGAAACTGCTTTTGCCTCATTATCGAGTTCATTGGTAAATAAAATAAAAAATCCTTTAATTAGCCAAATTTGGAAGTTTGACTGATATGATCATCATCTTCTTTTCCTTCAAGAATATGAATATTGAAATTATGTTTGCATATAAAAAGACTTAGGTGTCGTTGATTATTCATAATAATGCTTCATGGCATAAAAAACACCAAGAGAGGAAAAACAAAAACACATTTATTAAACTCACTAATATTTCACTGGTTTTCTACCCATCATCATTAAAGCACAATTATAACTGTGACAGACACACTGCATTGAACTGAGTAATTGTAGAAAACAATTCAAATTGTAATTGAAAATAAAACTAACGTCCTTATGCGGCACCCTCTATGGGTCAGATAACCATAAAGTTAATTTAGAGAAGTAAGGCTATTTGGTCTTAAAATGATAGTCTCCTAGACAGCCTGCAATTTGTCCTACTTTGGACAGGCTGGTAGACCAGTTAATATCCACCTTGAAGAACACAAAAATTACATCCACGATCATCCATATTGCTAGGTAGGATTGGCAGACCATGCTCTGGATATTCCTTTGCATAAGCATCAGATGAAGGAAAACACATATATTACATAGAAGTTGTAATTTATATTATAATCTATAAAGCACTCTCCCAACCTGACAGGTATGGTTACATTAATTGACCAAACATCTGGGAACTTCTCATTTTTAAGACCTGATAGCTTAACTTCTCTAAATTAACCTTATCTCATCTGACCTATGTAAGGACATTCTTAGTGTTTTCAGTTAATTGAATTGTTTTCCACAATTGGTTCAGTGCTGTGTGCCTATCATAGTTATAATTGTGTTCTGATACTGGTCTGGTTGACCGAGTGGTTAGTGTATCCACTCTCCAGTCAAAAGACTGTATGTTCAAATCCCGCCATGGGCATGAATGTTTGTGATTGTCTGTGAAAATACTAGTGGTGGTGGGCAGTAGATGCCATTGGCGTAGATGATGCGGTTCACTGTAGTTGGTGGATTGAGTGGTGGAGACGGAGAGTTGTAGAGTAGGTACTCTCCCTTGATGAGTCTTTGGACTCCTTGGAGGTGTCACGTAATAATAATAATAATAATGCTGGGTAGAAAAACCACATAATATTGGTTTAATAAATGTGTTTTTTACTCTCTTGGTGTTGTTTATACCATGAAGCATTATTACAAAGAAATTGTTTTTTGATCAGTATTCTCAAAAAAAAATTTTTTTAAACATTTGATTTTAAGCAACTTCATAAGGAAGGTTTCTATGGGGCAGTTCTGTTATATGTTGATCACGGTAGAAAATGATGACTTTTGAAACTAGATTTATATTATTCAGGCTATAAGAAAATAATTAAGAGAAGAGAAATATATTTTTATTCTTGCACCACAGAAAGCCCAAAGAATTAAAATTTTGAATGCAAGTATAGTCCTCATCTTTTTCGTCGATTAAAAAGAGAGGCTGATAACTTTGTTCTAGTGACTTCAAACAGAAGGAGTAAATTGATAACAAAACATTCACACACACACACAATGTAAAATATTCCTGTTTACGTTATATATATTCACTCAATTATGACAGTATAAGATATTAGAAATGTTTTTTTACATAGGAAAGAGAGTTAAAGGCCTTTAGAGAAAGTTTAAAGAATGAATTGAAACTTCTGAAACAAGAAGTGGAATTATTAGCCAAAGACAAAAGAAAAGATACATTTCGAGTACATAAAGAAAAATTAGATGGTGATCATGCTGAGAAGGTAGGTTTATTCAACCCATTTTTTTTTATTTATCAAGAAAATTTTGAAATGAAATGTTTACATCTTATTCCTCGTATTATAATTATTAAATTGCTCTTCTTGATGACTTAAGTAGAGGCCCCATAGCTCAATCAGGTACGGTAGTGCCCTTTGATTGGAAAGTCCAAGCCTTGAATACCATTTGGGATGTGAAAAACCTTGATAAGGACTGACTGCGAGTTAGTTGAGCTCTCCTGGAAACTTGGATAATTCATCTTGCAGTGACAAACCAGCAAAGTGAACACACAATTGACACATGGTAGAATATGCAAAGAGGATTTACTATCCTATTGTACAATTAATTAGTTTTCTTTGAAGCCAAGCTACTTAGCCATGGCAGGTCATTGAGCTTAACACATAAGGGGAAGATGAGATCACTTAAGCAAAACTGTGTATACTTCTCTATTTTTATTTATGATAAAGCAACATAAGTTGTTTGAAGGAGTAAGACTGAAATTCTATATGAACCTTTGGAATGCTGATAAGAATTAGGTCTTGCTAGTTGCCAAGTGGATGTATGTGGTTCCCCTCTTCAACTAGTAGGTTGTGGATGTTTGAATGCCACTCTGTGTATCGATGTTTGTGAATGTCAATAAACAGGTGGGATCTCATATCTCATATGAGATCCCACCTGTTTATTGGCAGACTGAAATGGCTCAGTCTCCTCAGTACAAATGTATAATAGGTTTGCAACCTTTTACACAAAATTAAATTCACTTCAGAACAAGTTGCCATTAGCTTACTGGGTATTGTCCATTTACAAATGAAGATTCTGCTCTTCTGTTATTTGCTATTTGCCTTGCATAAATAACATACATATGCTTAAGGATAGTCATGAAATGATAAAAATTTTGTATGTATTGATAGCAAGCATGATCCTGTCCTTTCCTAATATAACAGTATTAGCAAACAATTGGATACTCCCCCCCCCATCAAAATCATTCCCTATAATCCTTAATGTACAAATTAAACAGCAGCAGCATGAAGGGTCAACATGCTTTATCCTTGATTCATCTCCTCCATGTACCAAGTGAAAAAATTTTCTATATCTATCTCTAATGAAGAGTATTTTAATAACATGGCAATTAATAATAATTATCGTATGATGATACAATGGACATGAGTCCCCTTTATGGGGAGGTACGGCACCATCTCAATCCCCCCCAAATTTTATCTAGGCTTGGAACCGGCATAGCTGACGAATCATGCCTATGGCTGGGTCAGTGTTTCTGACTGTAATCCATGTGTTCATGGGACCAGTTTGCCTGCTTGCAGGATGAAAAACCCCAGATAAACTGGTGGGGGAGAAAAATTTACTTAGTTCTACCTACGTTACTCACATGCTACCTAAATGTAATCTTTCAGAAAGTAGGCAACACACAGTGCATGTATGCACCTTCCTTGGTCTCACTTTGTTTCCAATTGAACACAGACATGTTATGCAGTCATATTATTTGCTAATTTGTCTTTGACTATTTTTATTATTAAACCCTCCATGGAGTCAGCAGACTCATCGTGGGAGGTTCATCCAACTGATAACATATTTATCATACCAAATCTTATGCATTCCATTCACTGTCAATTTTCCATGTAAAAAAATCTAATCCATTTCTTCCACTCCTCTTCACCACACTCTTACATAACTTCCAGGGATGACCTCTAGTTTTTCCCCTCCCTCCTTCTACTCTTTTTATAATCTCATCTGGATTAATCCAATAAAATCCTCTTGCTAACTTAAATGTCTCTGTCATATCACCTTTTTTCCTCCTATCCACTAAACTCTGCAATCTGCATTTCTTCAACCTCTCTCTCTCCATAGCCAACATTCAAAAGTCCTGATGTTGTCTTAGTCACTCATCTCTAGACCCTCTCCAATGTTTCCACATCACACTGAAAACCAGGTGACCAAATTTGAGTGCAATAGTCCAAGTGTGGTCTGACCAGTGGCACAACCACTTCCTTACTCCTGCATGTTAAGTATTTCTTAAACTTTAGTCTACTGTCAACCATCACTCCCAGATCTCCAGTGTCATCCACTTCCTGCAGTATGATACTGTTGATATAGTACACAGTGTTATATTTCTGCACTCCAAAATGCAACACCTTGTGCTTATTAAAACTACAACTCCACTCCTTTGTCCAAGTCAAAAGTCTATTCAAATCTTCTTGAACGGAATTAACATCAGCAGTGCTACTTATAAAATTCTCCCCAACTTCACATCATTATCAGCAAACAGCTAAAGATTCACATGATATATCATTTACAAACAAGTTAAACAGCAGAGACCCAAGAACCACATGACATATAATTTACAAACAAGTTAAACAGCAAAGGCCCAAGAACAGAATCCTGGGGCATGCCACTAGTTATCCTCCTTTTTTTGTGACACTGCTCCATCACACACAACCTGCTGATATCATTCAGAGAGCCAGTCTCCAATCCATCTAACCAACATACTACAAGTGTGGTTCTGAAAAGTTCTCAGTCTAACAATGAAAAACAAATTTATAATTTCAAAATTATTTTTCTTTTTCAACATAATCTCCCTTAAGACTAATACACTTATTCCAGCGATGTTCCAGCCCCATTATCCCGTCCCAGTAGTGGTTCTCAGTAAGATCTGCAAAATACCTCTATACAGCTGCAATCACCTCTTGATTTGAAGAAAAATATTGACCAGCAAGGAAGAGTTTTAGTTTTGGGAAGAGATAGAAGTCAGAGGTAGACAAATCTGGGGAATAGGGTACAGGTTCCAACAATTCATAGTGCAGATCTCCCTTAACTTTCCCATTGCCAAAACACTTTTGTGGGCAGGTGCATTGTCCTGATGAAAGATGATTTTTTTTTTCTACAAACCAGGTCTTTTCTCACGAATTTTTTCGTCTAGTCTGGTTAAAAAATTGGAATAATATTCCCCAGTTATTGTTTTACTCTTTTCAAGATAATTAATAAACAAAATGCCTTTAGCATCCCAAATCACAGATGCCATGACCTTTGCTGCTGATGGAACCGACTTTGTATTCTTTGGCGCTGAACAACTGGCTTCTGTCCACTGTTTTGAGTGCTGTTTGGATTCTGGCATGTAATGGCAAATCCAAGTCTCATCCATAGTAATAAATCGACACACAAAATCCATTTTATTCTTTTTAAAATGCTCCAAGCACTGTTCAGAGATTTTCATGCCAGTGTGTTTTGATCTGCTGTGATTTTTCAGACCACCTTATATCTATTCCCATCCTCTGCAGCTTGTACACCAATTTATCATGTGGTAATCCATCAAACGCTTTTGCACAGTCCAAGAATATTACTGTATATGATTCTTCATTATCTAATACACTTGTTACCCTATCATAAAATGCTAGTAAATTGCATTTTATGATAGGGTAACAGTTTAAATGACCTGCCCTTTACAAATCCATGCTGACCATCATAAAAAATGCTATGTCCATCAACCCAAGCCTATATTCTGTTCCTAACCAATATCTCCAACACCTTGACCACAACCACAATTATACAGACTGGTCTATAATTGGAAACTTCTGTCCTAGAACCATGCTTGTGGAGTGGTACTATTTTGCTTTCTTTCCATTCCTTAGGAACCGTACCCACTGCAAGACTTTCATTAAATAACGAGGTCAAGGGCTCACTGTGGGGCACATTTATTATGAATAAGTAACGATATGTCATCCATTCCCACAGTCTTGTTAACATTTAACCCAATCAGCACGTGATACACCCCTGATTCTTTCACTTCTAATACTTGCCTCTCCCTTCTGTATATTGCACCACATCATTTACACCAGTATGACATACGCTGATAAAATGCTCGTTCAGTAATTCCACTTTATCCTTTGCAAGTGACATTCTGCTTCCATAACTATTTACTGGTGTCAACCTGCCATAATTATTCTTCCTCTTGCTTGAAATATAGCGGAAAACCTCCTTTGAGTTTGATCAACCTAACTCCTCTCATACTGCACCTTTTGATCACCAGACTGTCTTGTACCTCCTACGTAGCATTTTCTTTTCCAGCACAGATTTCTTGATTTCACTGTTTATCCATTTTACTCATCTATTCACTCGCTTAACCCTTGGTGTTCAGTTATACATTCCTTGTCAGATACCGCCTTGTTGGAAATTGCCAACATCTTTTCCTTCAGCTCATCTACCCAACATACCGATGCTGATTGACTACAAAGCTTCCTATAATCACCTGCTTTATACTTCCACATGTATCCATTTTTTGGCAGTAACTTTTTCTTGTTTCACCACTTCCCAAACAAGAACCTCATATCACTCTCACCAACTGGCAGCAGTGTCAACACCTCATTAACAACTACATCTTGTGAAGTTATCACCAAATCAAAAACATTAAAGCCTCTACTTGCTTCAGTCACGTGTTGTTAAAGATATTTTTCTCTCAACAATTCAACACACTAACTCTTTTTTTTAACTAATTTGCTTTCTCCTCTTTTCACTTTCTATCCTTCTGAAAAATTATATATCCTTCTATTTCTATTCCTGACAATACAACCTCCTCAGACAACAAAGTTTCACTTATTCCAGTTATCTTTGACCATACTCACTCAATGTTATACTCACTCAATCAATGTAACAAACTCAACTTTTTTGTTTGGAATACTCCTTACATTTATGTACAAACATAAATCTTTGTGGCTATTCTACCAGCACCAACATTTCTGTTCTAGCTTCTATACCACACCTTCCTCTCTTCGGTCTGAGCTCTCCCATTTCCGTCATCCTGATTCTGATTTCTATTCCTACCTGTTTCATCAGGGGTGCTTAAGGGTTAAAGCTGTATAACTGAGAGGAGACCTTCACATAGCCTTTAAAGGAATGCGGAGAACCGACTAGGGCTTCTGACCTAATGTCCAATCCTCACCTTCTACGTGGTGCACCCTGTTGGATATCTACTTGGATACTGAACGAATGAGGATGGGCTGACAATTTGGGATTTAGCTGACCAAATTGTATTCTTATTGGTTAAACCAAAATAAAAAATGATGGTACAACATGACAAAATTTCATACCGGCTGGGACGTCGCCCGGTTAAACAAGGCCCCCGTTGTTTTCGCCAGGGAACCAGGGCGAACAGCGAAAAGTCAGCTACTTTAACAAATCTGAAAACAAACCCCAACTCAACATCACCAGAGTTAAAGATCGGTACTATCAACGTAAGAAGCCTGAATGGCAAAGAAATGGAGCTAGCTGAGGAATTAGATAAGTACCAGATCGACATAATAGGGATGACTGAAACAAAAAAGACCAAAACTGGTGAGATCTTTCTGAGCAATAAATACAAAATGTTATACTCAGGCAATGGCAATCAAGGAAAAGAAGGAGTAGCCATAGTATTCAACACAAAATATGAGGCTAATCTTCTTGAATGGCAGTCAGCCTCAAGTAGAGTAATGTGGGCAAATATGAGAATGGGGAACTGGACAATGAGACTTATTTGTGCCTATGGTCCCACGAAGGTTCTACTAAGGTAGAAGTGGAGAAATTTTTTGAGGCTTTAGAAAAAGCAACTGACACAATGAAAAAATGAAAAGTTGGTCCTTGTTGGGGATCTAAATAGCAGAGTAGGAAATGATTGTGAGACATACCAAAATATTTTGGGAAAATTTGAAGAAAAGAGCAAAGCTAATAATAATGGCAAATATCTGTTGGATTTCTGCTCAGGACATGGATTGGTTATTACTAACACCATGTTCCAACATAAAAATGTGCACAAATTCACATGGAGAGAAGAGGCAAGGAATAAGAAAAGTCTCATTGACTATGTTATTGTTGATAGTGATGTTTTCTCCCTGGTGCAGGACACCACAGTGTACAGAGGATTTGAAATTGGAAGCGATCACTATTTAGTTTTGAGCAGGATAAAATTGAATTTCATATTGAAAAGAATAACATGTAAGAAAGTTTTAAAGTGAATAAAAGTTGAGCAGCTCTCAGATGTGAACTGTAGACTAAAATACACAAACATGATTGAAGAAAAAATGAAAGAGTTTGAGAACAGGAATCAAACCTTGGAGATTCAGTGGCAAACTCTAAAGATAACATTGATTGATTCTGCCAGAGAGGCATGTGGTGAGGTTGTCTGCAAGGATAAAAAAATCAGAACTCCCTGGTGGACACAGGAAGTTAAAGAGGCAGTGAAGGAAAAGAAGAAAGCATATCAAAAGTTCCTGTCAAATAAGTCAGCTTGTGCTCTTAGAGAATATAGAGGCAAATGCAAGAATGCTAAATACTGCATAAAACTAGCTAAACAGAAGTCATGGGAGGACTTTGGCAAGAATATAGAAAATAAATATCAAGAAGGTGGCAAAATATTCTGGAGGTTGTTGAAGAAGCTTAGGAATGAAGGAAAGAGTGCTGTAAAAGGAGTTAGAGATGATAAAGGTGATAGGAAAATGGGAGAAAAAGATATCCTTGAAGTATGGAGTAATTACTTTGAAAAACTGCTAAATGAAACAAGCAGTGATAACAGGACAATGGTAAAAAACACTGACCAGGCATGCAGTCAGCAAATCATATCCATACTAGAAGTAGAAAAAGCCATCAAAGGCTTGAAATGTAGAAAGGCAGCAGGAGTAGATGATATTTGACCAGAAATGCTGAAGTATGGTGGGATAAGATCTTACAGTGCTGACAGTGCTGCACTGCATAGTTCAGAAAGCCTGGACAGAGGGAAGAGTGCTGTAAAAGGAGTTAGAGATGATAAAGGTGACATGAAAATGGGAGAAAAAGATATCCTTGAAGTATAGAGTAATTACTGGACAGAGGGAAGAGTGCTGTAAAAGGAGTTAGAGATGATAAAGGTGACATGAAAATGGGAGAAAAAGATATCCTTGAAGTATAGAGTAATTACTTTGAAAAACTGCTAAATGAAACAAGCAGTGATGACAGCACAGTGGTAAAAAACACTTACCAGGCATGCAGTCAGGAAATCATATCCATACTTGAAGTAGAAAAAGCCATCAAATGCTTGAAACGTGGAAAGGCAGCAGGAGTAGATGATATTTGACCAGAAATGCTGAAGTATGGTGGTATAAAAGTCTTACAGGGGATTCACTGCATAGTTCAGAAGGCCTGGACAGAGGGAAGAATTCCTGATGATTGGAGTAGAGCTCTCATAGTGCCCATATATAAAAAGGGAAATAAAACTGAATGTGAAAATTACAGAGGTATTTCCCTACTGAGTGTTCCTGGCAAGATCTATGCAAGTATACTTAAGAAATGGTTGAGAAGAATTGTGGAAGAAAAGCTTGGTGAAGAACAAGGTGGATTCAGGCCAAATAGAAGCTGTCAGGATCAGATTTTCACTTAATGACAAACAGTTGAGAAATCATGGAAATATAACAAAGATCTGTATTTAAGTTTTGTCGATCTGGAAAAGGCATATGACAACAAGGTGCCAAGAGAGAAGCTATTCAAAATGCTACAGTTATATGGTGTCAATGGGGCATTTTATCAAGCAATACTTAGTCTTTATTTGAGTTTTAAGTCAGCAGTTAGAATTGAAGGAAGTACAGGAAGATGGTTTAATGTTAAATCTGGTGTCAGACAATGATGTACATTATCCCCTCTGTCATTTATTATCTATATGGATCACATTATGAAGGAAAGTGGTATTAAACATGATATCAGAATTGGAGATGTTAATGTCAGCTCTTTGCTTTATGCGGACGATGTTATACTTGTAAATAAATCCGCTGCAAGTTTGCAAGATTCTCTGACTAAATTGAATAACTGTTGTAATAGATATGGCATGAAGGTCAGCAATAAAAAGACAAAGACAATGAAAATAGGTAGAATCATTGAAAATGTGAACTGTGTTGTGAACTGAGAACCTGTTGAACAAGTAAAACATTTCCGCTACTTAGGCACGATTTTTAGTGAAGATGGTAAATTAAATATGGAAATAGACAACAGAATCAACAAAGGTGGTATGGTAGGAAGTCAATTGAATAAATTCATATGGAATAAGAGAGAAATTAGTCGGAACACTAAATTAGCTGTGTACAAGACAGTGTTCAAACCAGTTTTAACTTATGGATCTGAGCGCTGGGTCAGAAGAAAAACATTGACCACAGACTAGAGACTGCAGATATGAGAGTCCTGAGAAAGATTAGAGGCGTGAACAGATGGCATCAATGGCAATATCATATTAAAAACGAGGATATTAGGAAAGAACTTGACATTGTCAGCATCCAGGAATGCATTAGCAGAGCTAATCTCAGGTGGTATGGTCACTTAAACAGAATGGGTGAGGAAAGATTAGCAAAACAAGTGTTCTCTGCCAGGTTCGCAGCAAAACAACCCAGAGGAAGACCAAGATATAGGTTGATTGATACGGTACAAAGTGCCTTAGACGATAGAAATATAAGATCTGATAATGTTGGAGTCTTGACAAGTAACAGACTGATTTGGAGGAAAATTGTAGATAGAACTTAGTAATGATGTAATTTTTTTCATGTGGTACTATCATATCCTGTATACCCCTTGAGGGTACATGGCAGGAGTTTGATGATGATGACCTGTTTCATCCTCACCTTTATGCATTCTATCACCTTGTGCTGCTGCAACCACATCTTCGACCTCATATCCATCTTCCTCCTGTCACACAATTTGTTTAGTTATGCTATCCTGCTTCACAAGTAGACGCTGATCATTTACTACATTAAATTCTTGACTCTATGCCTTTTCGGAAATAATAGCCATTTTAAATGTCCAGCACTAAACCCATTGAAATGCAATCCATCAACTTTAAATCATTCCAACTTTCCTTCAAGTTCACTGCACAGATTTACAAATTGTGAATCCTCTTTGCTTCACACAACCTGGCCATCTTACTATTCATTATCTTTGCTCCCCTTCTCAATTCACAATTATCATATCTGAGCAACATGCCTACAATTTTCCAACAACACTATTATTCTTTACCTGCTGCAACAACTTTGGCAAGTCTCTATCAGCATTTTTTTTTCTCTCCCAACTAAGTCATTTATTCTATCAAGGGTCAGCATTCAGTCCATTCCTGTTATTTGGATCAGTGAGAGACGATGCACCCTGGACAATGTTGTATGTGAATGGCATGACATCGTGCTGTGTGCAGATTCAAGAGAAGTGGCATCTAAACTGGAAAGATGGAGGAAAGTACTGGGAGATAGAGATAGGTATGAGACTGAGCAGAAATAAGTTAGAGTATATGTGTTGCAAAGTGGATGGCAGCCAGGAGACGGAGCTGGAATGAAATGCCATCAGGAAATATTATGCACTTTAGATACTTAGGTTTAACAGTGAAAGAGGATGGAGAGGCTGAGAAGGAAGTGGGATTCAGGATACAAGCTGGATGGAGGAACTAGAGACAGAGTGAGATGGTTGGAGTGCTATATGATAAAAGGGTGCCAATCAATCTAAAATGCAAAATTTACGGGACAAAGTGAGACTAGCTATGACGTATGCTGTGAAAACTGTAGCCCTGAGAAAAAATAGCATCAGCAGGATGGAGATAGTGGAGATGAGAATGCTTAAGTAGATGTGTGGTGTGACCAAAGAGGATCGTCTGATAAATGACAATGTTAGGGGAACAGCGAAAGTTACAAACTTAGGAGCGAAGATACAGGAGGCAAGGTTGAGATGGTTTGGTCTTGTGATGAGGAGGGAGGCTAAGTATGTGGGAAGAAAGGTCATGCAGATGGATGTGCAGGGGAAAAGGAAGCATGAGTGGCCAAAGAAGAGATTGAAGGAGTTGGTGGAGGAGGACTTGAGGATGAAGAATTTGGATGTTTTTACAGCCCAAAACAGGAGGATGTGGAGGAGACTCCACAAAAAAACAGCGACCCTACTTAAGTGGGATAAGCTGCAGAAGAAGAAGAAGAAAGATTAAATAAAAAATACCAAGAAATTACGGTATTTTTTGCCATCGCATTTTTCATGTCGAATTTTTAGAAATAAAATATTCTTTGTAGTATAAGACATGCGAATTATGCATGAAATTTTAAATGTAAATATTAATTTTTTTTATTTAAAATTTTAATACATGTATGATCCTGATTTTCAATTTTTGGCCATTTTTCATTAGGTTTTCTGCAGAGATTGTGTTTTTTAGAATTAACTTCTATTAATTGCTGCACTTGGGTCCTCCAAGGTTGTAGCATTTTAATATAGGTGGTGGCACAAAATGCTGCTCTGCTGGCCTACTGCCATACTTTTTTATACTCAATCACAATATGCTTAAAAATTAATTGTATAGCTATGTCTGTGTTTTGTAGAATCCATGGATTATAAAAAAAATTAAATGTAATAATATATTGATTACTAGTTTAAATGCATGACTGTTAATGACCATGCAACTATTCAAACTGATCACGCATTACTGACAAGTAATGATGCACTGTAACTGCACATACATAAAAAAATACTTCAGTGTATAAGATGCATCCTAATTTTTAGATCAATTTTAGGTACAAAAAAGCATGTCTTATTAAGTCGAAAAATATGGTATATTCTTGTTTAATCCTTTATCCAAGTATAAGCAAAGTTTGCACGTGAAGTATCCTTCATGACTAGGCTACTTGTATATAGAAGCTAATGACATTGCTTTAGTATCTCATAATTCAAAGCACACATCCTTTTGGGTGTGTATTAAGGGAAGGGCCACTATCCAGACCAGTTTTGACCTTTATTGAGGTCTCATCAGTGGAAGCCAGACCCAAAAGAAATACCAAGGTGGAACCTTGGTATCAGTCTGGGTAGTGAACCTTCCCATAATGCATAATATTTACAAAGCCCTTTAGTTGAAAGACTTGAGTTCGAATCCTGTCTGTGACATGAATAATTATTCTCAGTTCTCTTCAGCTGAAGGCGAGTTAGCAAACCTCATATAGAGATAGCTGAGTTTTTTCCTCCAGGAAACAGGCAAACCAGTCCTATGAACACACACATTAACAGACAGGAAACACTCATTGGACAAGAAAGACAATAGAAATTAGTCCTTAGTAATGTAGCATTGCTATCCCACCAACCATTAGGTTGATGAGAGAGGATGATGAGGGGGAATAATAATCATTATTATTACTACTACTGACAATAATAATGTACCTACTATTAATAATAATAATAATAATTAATAGTAATAGTAATAATCTCTCTCTCTCTCGGATCTCCTCATGTGTGAGGACTCGTGACCTTTCTGATGATACTTCACTATTTCTTTCTCCCATATGCTTCTCTTATTGCTTATTCTAGTTTAAGTCCAGTGATTCTTGATATTTGGTCAATCCACATGTTGGGGGAGGGGGGGGTCCTCTTTTTCTTTTCCCATACAGTTTTCCCTCAATGATTATTTTTTCCAGGCAGTTGCCTTCTCTTCTACATATGTGTCCAAAATATTGCACTCTTCTCTTGTCAGTTATGTTTATCAGTAGTGTGTGGATATTCAGTTCTTCTAGGATACTTTTGTTTGTTCATTTTTCTGTCCAATACACTCTTAACAATCTTCTCTAGCACCAGAGCGCGAATGATGAAATTAGTCCAGTCATTTGGCCATCTTCCAGATTTTGTTGCATAAATCACATATCCAGTTGACTGCATTCTCTCCAAGGTTTTTCAGCATTTCAGCCAGTATTGAATCAGGACCTGGAGCTTTGTTATTCCTTAATTTTTTGATTGTGTGTTCTACTTCACTTCTGAGGATCTCTGGTTCCGTTTACATTTTTTTCATAGCTCCCTCATCTTCTTGTTGAATTGCTGACTCCTTGTAAAGCTCGGTGCAATACTTTTTCCATCTTCTGGCTGTGTCATTAGTGTTATTTAAGATCTTGCCAATTTCCTCTGCAATCATATTAAGCTTTGGTTTGAATTTTTTGGTTATATCCTTAACCTTCTTGAATAAATCTGTTGCTTCATTGGAGTTGGAGTGTCTTTCTATTTCTTTGCAGATATTTTGGATATAGCTATTTTTATCTTTTTGATAAGATTCTTAATAACTTTATTCAGGTTCAGGTAATTTGGGTTTTGCCAATCTGTTATTTTAATTTTTTTTTCCTTTTTTTCAGTTAGTTCTAGGGTCTCTTTTGTAATCCATGGACTGCCATTCTTCTTTTTTATTGGGATGTTTTTGGCTGCAGATTTTCCAATGGTTTGTTTTAGGTGTGTCCAATGCGATTCAATGCTTGTTTCCTGAGGTGTGCTTTTTTGTTTCTTGAGCTCTGATTCAATATCCATTGTAAATTTGTTGTCCATTTGTGAAAAGTTGCATCTTTTGTTGCTGTTCTTCTTGTTTGCTTTCAGATGGATCTTTAAATAGAGATTAATAATCGATGATCTGATCTGATCTGATCTGATCTATAGTCTGCACCTGGCAGTGTTTTGGTGTTACTGATTAGTGTCCTCCATCTTCTGTCGATTAAAATGTGGTCGATTTGATTCTTACAATGATTCCCAGGTGCTACCCATGTGTATAGTCTCCTCTTGTGCTGTTTGTACATAGTGTTAGTAATTGCTAATTCCCTTTCAATGCAGAACAATAGTTTTCTCCTTGTTCGTTTCTAATTCCCAGTCTGTATTTTCCAATGATTCCATTTAAGTGATGATCATGTGCATTGAAGTCTCCTAGAACTATTCGAATATCCTTTCTTGGTATTGTATCCATAGTTTCATGATGTTCCATGTTCCTCTCTTTAGGTCTTTGTAGAATTTCTTTCGCTACTTCATCTTCTGCATTTGATGCGAGTGCATAAAGTTGTATCAGCATTGTTGGAATTGGGTTGGTGTTTAGTCTTACTGTTATGATTCTTTTACTGCTTTGCTTATGTTTTTATTAACAATGATTGCAACTCCCTTTTCACTGTCATGGTCTGGACCAGAGAGATTGTTTCCTTTATGTGTTGTAAAATGATCACGTTCTTTCCAGTGAGTTTCAGCCAACCCTAAGATTGGTATCTTATTGTCTTCCATTTCGTTCTGTATTATATCTAGTTTCCCAGATGCAGGAGTCCTCTGATGTTCCATATTCCTATTTTGAAGGTCTTTCCGAGAGTTATTTTGTGATGATCTGATTAGGCGATTTTGTGGGCTGGGATTGTCCTCAGTCTTGTTGATGTCATTATTCCTCAGCCTAGTCAAATTCGGTCTTTTTTACACATTCCTATAGTAATAATAATAAGTGCCTTTAATTAGGAATGTAAGGATTCCATGCAATAAAGTATCCATGTCGATATAAAATTTTTTACATAAACTTTTCCAGATTTTGTAGAACACACATAAAATACACGAAATGTATATAAGGACTGAAAGGAATATCTCTCAAAAAAAAAAAAGAAAAGATAAGGACACAACTAGTTTCGTTGGTAAGCCAACTTCATCAGATGTCAAAGTACAAAGGTACATACAAAAAAAAGACTGACAGAAACCTCCACATAGCCTTTAATGGAATGCGGAGAACCGACCAGGGCTTCTGACCTAATGTCCAATCCTCACCTTCTCGTGGTGCACCCTGTTGGGTATCTATTTGGATACTGAACGAACGAGAATGGGCTGGCAATTTGGGATTTAGCCGACCAAATTGTATTCTTATTGGTTAAACCAAAATAAAAAATGATGGTACAACATGACAGAATTTCATGCCGGCTGGTGCGTCACCCGGTTAAAAAAGGCCCCGTTGTTTTTGCCAGGGAACCAGGGCGAACAGCGAAAAGTCAGCTACTGGAACAAATCTGAAAACAAACCCCAACTCAACATCATCAGAGTTAAAGATCGGTACTATCAACTTAAGAAGCTTGAATGGCAAAGAAATGGCGCTAGCTGAGGAATTAGATAAGTACCAGATCGACATAATAGGGGTGACTGAAACAAAAAAGACCAAAACTGGTGAGATCTTTCTGAGCAATAAATACAAAATGTTATATTCAGGCAATGACAATCAAGGAAAAGAAGGAGTAGCCATAGTATTCAACACAAAATACGAGGCTAATCTTCTTGAATGGCAGTCAGTCTCAAGTAGAGTAATGTGGGCAAATATGAGAATGGGGAACTGGACAATGAGACTTATTTGTGTCTATGGTCCCACAGAAGGTTCTGCTAAGGTTGAAGTGGAGGAGTTTTTTGAGGCTTTAGAAAAAGCAACAGACACAATGAAAAATGAAAAGTTGGTCCTTGTTGGGGATCTAAATAGCAGAGTAGGAAATGATTGTGAGACATACAAAAATATTTTGGGAAAATTTGGAGAAAAGAGCAAAGCTAATAATAATGGCAAATATCTGTTGGATTTCTGCTCAGGACATGGACTGGTTATTACTAACACCATGTTCCAACATAAAAATGTGCACAAATTCACATGGAGAGAAGAGGCTAGGAATAAGAAAAGTCTCATTGACTATGTTATTGTTGATAGTGATGTTTTCTCCCTGGTGCAGGACACCAGAGTGTACAGAGGATTTGAAATTGGAAGTGATCACTATTTAGTTTTGAGCAGGATAAAAGTGAATTTAATATTGAAAAGAATAACATGTAAGAAAGTTTTAAAGCGAATAAAAGTTGAGCAGCTCTCAGATGTGAACTGTAGACTAAAATACACAAAGATTATTGAAGAAAAAATGAAAGAGTTTGAGAACAGGAATCAAACCTTGGAGATTCAGTGGCAAACTCTGAAAAAAACATTGATTGATTCTGCCAGAGAGGCATGTGGTGAGGTTGTCTGTAAGGATAAAAAAAACAGAACTCCCTGGTGGACACAGGAAGTTAAACAGGCAGTGAAGGAAAAGAAGAAAGCATATCAAAAGTTCCTGTCAAATAAGTCAGCTTGTGCGCTTAGAGAATATAGAGACAAATGCAAGAATGCTAAACACTGTGTAAAACTAGCTAAACAAAAGTCATGGGAGGACTTTGGCAAGAATATAGAAAATAAATATCAAGACGGTGGCAAAATATTCTGGAGGTTGTTGAAGAAGCTTAAGAATGGAGGAAAGAGTGCTGTAAAAGGAATTAGAGATGATAAAGGTGACATGAAAACGGGAGAAAAAGATATCCTTGAAGTATGGAGTAATTACTTTGAAAAACTGCTAAATGAAACAAGCAGTGATGACAGCACAGTGGTAAAAAACACTGACCAGGCATGCAGGTCAGGAATACATATCCATACTTGAAGTAGAAAAAGCCATCAATGGCTTGAAATGTGGAAAGGCAGCAGGAGTAGATGATATTCGACCAGAAATGCTGAATTATGGTGGTATAAGAGTCTTACAGTGGCTGCACTGCATAGTTCAGAAAGCCTGGACAGGGGGACGAATTCCCAATGATTGGAGTAGAGCTCTCATAGTACCCATATATAAAAAGGGAAATAAAACTGCATGTGAGAATTACAGAGGTATTTTCCTACTGAGTGTTCCTGGCAAGATCTATGCAAGTATACTTGAGAAACGGTTGAGAAGAATTGTGGAAGAAAAGCTTGGTGAAGAACAAGCTGGATTCAGGCCAAATAGAGGCTGTCAGGATCAGATCTTCACTTTACGAAAAATCATCGAGAAAGCATGAGAATATAACAAAGATCTGTATTTAAGTTTTGTCGATTTGAAAAGGCATATGACAAGGTGCCAAGAGAGAATCTATTCAATACGCTGCAGTTATATGGTGTCAATGGGGCATTATATCAAGCAATACTTAGTCTTTATTTGAGTTGTAAGTCAGCAGTTAGAATTGAAGGACGTACAGGAAGATGGTTTAATGTTAAATCTGGTGTGAGACAAGGATCTACATTATCCCCTCTGTTATTCATTATCTATATGGATCATATTATGAAGGAAAGTGGTATTAAACATGATATCAAAATTGGAGATGTTAATGTCAGCTTTTTGCTTTATGCAGACGATGTTATACTTCTAAATAAATCTGCTACTAGTCTGCAAGATTCTCTGACTAAATTGAATAGCTGTTGTAATAGATATGGTATGAAGGTCAGCAATAAAAAGAAAAAATACAACGAAAATAGGCAGAATCATTGAAAATGTCAACTGTGTTGTGAATGGAGAACCTGTGGAATAAGTAAAACATTTCAGCTATTTAGGCACGATTTTTACTGAAGATGGTAAATTAATTATAGAAATAGACAACAGAATCAGCAAAGCTGGTATGGTAGGAAGTCAATTGAATAAATTCATATGGAATAAGAGAGAAATTAGTCGGAACATTAAATTAGCTGTATACAAGACAGTGTTCAAACCAGTTTTAACTTATGGATCTGAGAGCTGGGTCAGAAGTAAAACACTTGACCAAAGACTAGAGACCACAGATATGAGAGTCCTGAGAAAGATTATAGCGTGAACAGATGGCATCAATGGCAATATCATATTAAAAACGAGGATATTAGGAAAGAACTTGACATTGTCAGCATCCAGGAATGTGTTAGCAGAGCTAATCTCAGGTGGTATGGTCACTTAAACAGAATGGGCGAGGAAAGATTAGCAAAACAAGTGTTCTCTGCCAGGTTGGCAGCAAAACGAGCCAGAGGAAGACCAAGATATAGGTGGATTGATAGGGTACAAAGTGCTTTAGATGATAGAAATATAAGATCTGATAATGTTGGAGTGTTGACAAGTAACAGGCTGATTTGGAGGAAAATTGTAGATAGGAAATTAATAATGATGTAATTTTTTTCATGTAGTACTATCATATCCTGTACACCCCTTGAGTGTACATGGCAGGAATTTGATGATGATGATTATGATGAATAACAGAGCTATCAAAAACTGTAGTTAAGTTTAAATTGGAGTCTGCGCTTCAGTTCTAGCTACATTTATACGCGCGTGTGTGTGATCTCTCGAGAATGCCAGCACTGAACAGCAGAGCTATGCGAATCTGGAAAATTGTAGCTAAGGTTGCTATTCATGTGGGTAGAATCGAGGGTGATTTCTTTTGACTCCAGGATACATCTTTCAAGTTCATCGTAACATTTGTGAATATTAGAAGTTTGATTCCAGTGTATTTGGTGTTGGCAGCCTTCATCAGAGTTTACAGAGAACAAGAAGTGGCTAGTAAGGGCCTGGCTCGAATCCTATTATAAGAGATGTCTCTTTTGTGCTCTTCAAGATGGAGAAAGATTGATTTATCAGTTTGTCTGTAGTAAGGTTTATGACAACTACAAATAATTCTGTATACTCCTGGGAACTGAAGATGGTGATGTTTTTCTTTAGGCCGACTAAGGATAGATCGGAGTTTTGGTAAAGTAGAGAAGCATGTTTTGATGTTGAACTTTTTTAAAATTTTAGTCAGTTTGGGGTAGAGTTCCCTCTTTCCCCAAACTGGCTAATATTTTTGGTAATATTTTGAAATATTATAATAGCTTCATATCACTTTCCTGAAATATAATTGAGACCTAAATACTGTATGTACCATTAGAATTAAAAGTAACTTTTACATTTAGACAGTGAGTCTGTCTTATAACTGGTCACTGCCAATTAAAAAAAAAGAAAAAAAAAAGGAAGGAACATAAGTGATGAACAGCTAATCTGCATTAGTGAACTGTGAATGAACCTAAGGGCAGGTGAAAACTAATTGGCCCAGCTGGTGTGAATAAACAAACTTCCTAATTGGACAGAGACATAATATCCATCATTGAGTCTCTGTCCATTTAGAGAGCTAACTCATTCACAACAGCTGTCCCAAACTCCATTCTTATGCAGGCTAGTGTTCATTGCTTATGTCCTCTTCCTTCCTTCCTCTTTCTAATTAGATGTAACCAGTTATACAGTTGACTGCTAAAATTTTCAGGATATTTTTGTATAGACTGCACATATTTAGTTCACTATGAAGATTTCAGGTACATGACACTAACATAATATTTAAATGTTAATCCTGGATTTTCATTTTTATAATTTCATGCTCTTCATATATGTTTCTTATTATTATTTTATTATTATTTCTTATTATTACTCAACAAGAAATTATATTCCTGTCCTTCATTTGAGCAGAAGCAGAGTTGGCAAGTTTAATGTAGGTCAGCAGTTTGTTACTTATTTCAGTTTGTATGCCAAAATGATGAGTACATGAAAAAGAGTTAAGAACTCTTTACAGGGAAAGTAGAGGTCAGTGTCATTTGAAGAACATGTATGTCTTTGCATGTCAATGAGCAGCAGATAAGCATTTCCAAATCATGTTTTCATTTCATATGCTTTATGTATTTGGTTCCTACTAATCCTTTGTGGTCGGTCATCATTTATGATTTCCTATCATTTCATTTGTATTCTGTGTTTCTGCCATTAACTTTGTTCTGTTTCCTGTGATTGGAGTGGGAGACTCAGTCTTTGTGTCCTTAAATTAATTATGGTGAACCATATGGTATAACAAACTCTGTTTGTTATATTGCATGGTTACTCTAGTGCTTAGGAGTTTGCTATAGTATCTACTATATATATATATATATTTACAGAGTAATTGACTTGGTTAAATGGCATGTTTAAAATTATTAATTGACTTAAACACCGAGAAAAATTACAAGAGATTTAATAAAGTTTCACTACTAGTTTCATCGGAAATGCCGACTTCGTCAAGTGACTACAGTACCATGGAGAAAACAACATCTTAAAAATACATCCTAAGTAGGTTTGCATCCTGTGTTGGTAGATTGGAGGCAGGAAGGATTATGGATACCAAACATAGTTTAGCTTCTTTGCTCTCGAAAAAAAGTACGTTAGAAAACAGCCTAGAGTCTTCATTAGACAATATATCTTGGAATGAGACTAAATCTATTAGTGCACTTTTTGCTGCTAGAACCCAAAACACCAATAAATATAAAGTGATTAGGAAATTTGATTCCATCAAACATATGCAAGACCGTTTATCCTCTAATATTGCATCACACACTCTTAATAATGTTATTGTTAATAAATCCTCATGTATTCTTACAATGGCAGAAATAAATGTACTCTCCAAGGGGCTTAATTTCATCCCTTCATCTAGATCATAGGTTCACAAACTTTTTCGGGCCACCGCCCACTTTGCAAGACATAAATTTTGTAACGCCCCCCCCCCCCCATTATATAAATTATATAAAATTGGGTATATTTTTGTACAAATCAATTAGAAAAGTGGTTTTATATATTTTATATATATTTTGAAATGAAATATAACGAATATATTTGCTACTGTAAACATAATCTATTATACACACATATATACATGCTCTATTTTCTCATTGACATAGAAAATTGATAAAAAAAATTGATCGTGCAAGATGGGCATAAGATGAATTAAAATGCAATATTTAAATTTTAAATTATCTAATCTCAAAATCACGAAAATAATTAATTTTTAAATATATATTAATAATTTCTTCTATAAAGAGCCGCCGACCCCTAGAACACCTGAATGCCCCCAAATGCTCCTGATCCCACTATAGCCCCTCCTAGAAGGCTTCAGTGCCCACTGGAGGAACGGTACCACCCACTTTGGGAACCTATGATCTAGATCTATTCCTAAAGAACTTTTTCTTACGAAAATAGAAAAAGCTGCCTCCAATCTACCAACACAGGATGCAAACCTACTTAGGATAGAAGCTATATTTGCAGTCAACAACAATAGTAGACCTCCCACTAACAACATCTCTTGTTCGGAGAGAAAAGCTATTTATCAACTGCAGAATAATAAAGATATCATCATTTTGCCAGCTGATTAAGGGAACGCCACTGTCATCTTGAATAGATCAGATTATTGCATCAAGATCTGTGAATTATTAGATTATAATACTTACTCTGAACTTCAAAGAGACCCCACGAGAGAACTACATAACCTTACAAATAATTTCCTCAAATCCACCTTAGAATTACCTAGGAAAATCTGCCTATCACTCTGCTCTCTTCATCCACTTATTCCCTGTTTATATGGGCTTCCAAAGATCCACAAAGAAAATACTCCTTTTAGACCAATAGTTGAAGGCATTGACTCCCCTACATAAAATCTCTCAAAATATCTTGCTTCCTCCTTAAAACATCTCACAGGAAAATCCTTTTCATACATCAAAAACTCGGCTTATTTTGTTTCGAAGATAAAGAACATCCAACTTGACGAAGCAGACAGAATGGTAAGCTTCGACATAGTCTCACTATTCACCAACATTCCAACCCAGGAAGTCCTTAGTCTTTTAAAAAACAAGTTATCTAAAAAGATTTTAGCCTTACTTGTGCATTGTGTGGATTCAGGCTACTTCTTATTTGAAGACAAGATCTACAAACAGAAACAACAGTTTGGCAATGGGTAGCCCGTTGTCTCCAGTGTTAGCCACCATTTTTCTGGAAGATTTTGAGGAAAAGGCCATTTCCTCATTGACACCTGAAACCCAAAATCTGGCTATGTTACATGTACGACATTTTCCTACTTTGGGTGCATGGCCCAGAAAACTTACAAACCTTTCTGGATCATTTTCATCAAAATATAAACTTCACGTCCAAATCAGAAGTTAATGGTGTTTTAGCTTTTCTAGATATAAAACTGAACAACAGGTGGTCTCAAGATTTCTATCTTTAGAAAGCCAACATACACACACACACACACCAATAGATACCTACACGCTTTGTCTCACCACTACCACCACCCATCCACCTTCAGAAATTAGGAATTATTTCCACACTAGCTCATCGGGCGAGAACCTTGTTGTCAGAAGAAGAGGAACTTCAACAAGAACTTAGTTACCTCAAAAGGACTTTCTTAAATAATGGTTACTCTCCTAAAAATATCTATAATCATCTTAGTGTACGTTAGTAATGAAGATAACTCAAACCCAACAGCCTACATCTCCCTACCGTATATAAGTTCTCTTTCTCCTAAACTAGCGAAAATCCTGAAGAAATTTAACGTTAAAACATATTTCTCCACCTTTCCAAAACTCCAATCTTATCTCAGTCAACCTAAAGTAAAACACAACCTTCTTCAGTTCCCAGGAGTATACAGAATCATTTGCAGTTGTGGCAAACCATATTATGGCCAGATAGAAAAGTCCCATCTCTCTTTGCCTAGAAGAACACCAACGTGACATTTCTTATAACAGAGTCCGTGCTATTGCCCTATCCAGCCACGCTTTATTCTCAACCAGTACCAATGTTGAAGGAAGACAACATCAAATAGACTGGAACTCAACTTCAAACATCCATAAATGCTCCGATGAATTAGAAAGACGTATTTTGGAATCCAAAGAAATAGCTCTCGCCCTTGCCCATCTAAACAGCAATCTCAGTTACAGCCTATCCGATTCACATAGCGCTGTAATCCAGTTTTGTTGCACTCGTGATATCATTCACACGCACAGTGCTTCATGCCAGAACTAACGCTCGGACTCAATTTCAAACATAACTACTACTTGTTCTAAACTCTGTTTTGTCTAAAGTACAATATATTTTTAAGATGTTGTTTTTTCCATGGTACTGTAGTCACCTGACGAAGTCGGCATTTCCGATGAAACTAGTAGTGAAACCTTATTAAATCTCTTTTATTTTTTCTCAGTGTTTAAGTCAGTTAATAATTTTAAACACACATACAATGCATTAATAATTAAAATAATTCAGTTATGTTGCTTACTTTGTTTTTATTCATATTTTATATAGTTTTTTTTAACACATTTTTGTTGATGTTCAAGCAGAAGGGATTTGTGGCTAAAATTTTTGCTGCACATCACTAATTCATACATGATTAATTATTTGTCATTGCTACAACACTGCATGACAGAAAGTCTGATAAAAGCCTATGATGATTTTGAGCTCCTCTGAAGCATTTCCAGATGTTCAGCTACCCAATGTGGATTATTATTTAATGTCTAGCTGGTGGGGGATAAAGGATTTTTTAATGGGACTCCTACCCACACAAGGTTTTTTTGTAAACTTTTAGCACATTTCATACTATGCTATGGGTGGGTTAAGGATTTTTTTTGTGTGATATTAATTGTAATTTTTTTTGTATTTTTCAATTTCCATTCCATTCAGATGGACCTTAGTAAAAAGATAAGAACACAGTATTTTACTTCCTGACTGAACTCCAATCTAGTTCTAGAAATTATGAATAATATTGCATTTGCATATAATAAACAAGCTGAAATCTTGATTATGACTAATATCCTGAATATAACAATAGGATATGTTTACTGATTTCACTCAGTCAAATTGAATAAGATATAAATGAGCAAGAAATTTATTAAGAATTTAATTCCTGAAAACTGAATTTACACAAAATATTTTACAATTTTAATTAGAGATTGAAGTTTACAAAAAGGACTTTTTGTGAAGTATAAGGAATATAATAATACTACTTAAATAATGTCAAATTTATTTCAAATATTTATTTTAACTAGGAGAGAATCTTCTTAGAAAAATTAAATGAAAACCATGAGTTGTCTATGAAAAGATTAGGAGAAACGCATCGAGAAAGAATTGCCCTTTTAGAAAAACAGTTCCTTCAACAAAAACAACAACTACTTAGAGGTTAGTTTATGTGTAGTCTTAAGGCTTTGAAAGAATGATTGAGAAATATCAAAACCAATTATTTTATATATTTCATCAAAAGTGAAAATTACAATTTCTGCTTTCAGTCTATAAATTTATTATAGTTTTAAAAATTTTTTTAATTTTTTCCTATATATATATATTCTTGTGAGTTCTATAATTTTTTACCATATAAAATATTAAAAGATAAAAATATAACCCAGTTAAACATTAAATAAAGATGTGAGTCAGCATGATTGTGTAGAATCAATTACAGCTGTCCATTTTGAATGATCGTCATTAGATTGCAAGAGAAAAAAAGAAGGTGATATATGTTATTATTATTTATATGGATACTTCATGGAGTCAAAGACTAATTGCAGGAGATCCAAAAAAATCCATTAACACAATACCTACCATACATCTTAAAGTGTTGGGGTGCTCATAACTATCTCTGGCAATCCATTCCACTCGTTCACCACTTTCAAAGTAAAGACCCTGCTCTTTTAGAGATACTTGTGCCATAGAATTACTATTTATTATTTACACGAAAACACAAGGAATAAGTAATACTGTTTATTTAGATAAAACCAGATATTTTAACCTGAAAATTCCAAGCCATTTTCAGTGACAATGATTGTTTATTACAGCATAGAATGCCAACACTGCCAGTGAATTAAAACAGAAAGAGCCGCATATAGTAGCAAATGATATAACTGATATCGATGATTAAACATTGTTTAATCATTGATAACTTTAAACATTGATTAAAAAAAACCTTATTGATGTGTTAATCTGTTAAGACTTTCCCATATTTTTGATAAAGATAGGCAGTTGTTAAAATTCAAATTTTGACGCTAAATAAGGCCTCAGCACTCTCTTTAAACAAACGCTCAAAATTGTACTGACACCAGTGAAGTAAGCAAGTTTCAGACCAAAGAATATTGTGGTCCTTGTCTATTCCATGTTGAACAAAGCCAGATTTATCAGATTTTATGTAGTAAATATAAGATTCATATTCTTGTATTCTCTTTTCTCTTGAGCATCAAGTTTGTCTGAAGTAGGATAGATGCCAATCACAGTGAACTTGGTATTCACTAGGGAGCAACAGAGGGGAGCATTTATTTTTTGAAGAGGGGAAAACCAGTTGATAATTTATTGATAGGTATAAAAGTAGCCACTAAGTTGTATTTCTTCAGAATTCTAGAAATCTGTTTTCAGATGCCTGAAATGTATCAGATTGGAACTCATTGTATACTGTTTCCCTGTTATTTAAGTTAGCTTTGTAGGAGTCAAACAGATGTTGTGTAGTCCTTTCTGAGAAGCCATTTAATTTCGTATACCATTTAATGTTTAAGAGCTCTTCCTGTAATTGATGAGAGTAGAACAAATAATGTTAGCATGTTGAAAAGTTATTATAATTCCTGTCATTTGAGAAGGATGGTGAGTATATTGCAGAAGAATGTAGTGCCCAGTGAAAGTAGGTTTTCAATACACTGATGTAGTTATTTCACTTGATGGTGAATGGATGAGAAGAATATATAGAAAGGATATAATTTGTTGTCTCTTTTAATTTCCATAGTGAATTTAATACATGGATGCAAAGCATTTATGGTAACTAAAAAAGTTGGTAAAGTTTCTATATTGTGAGATCACCCAGCAGAATCTATGTATACCAAATGTCATCTATGTATACCAAACCCAAAATGAAGTTTTGACGGTGTATGGATGCAAAAAGGATGTCTTCTATATTTCCTTTTTAACATTGAATGAAACTTATTTAATCTATCCAGCAAAGATACTAATAATCTCTGCTTTTCATCCATAATACTTAAATCCATGCTTCCTCCATCTAATATCTCATCTGTTGAAATGAAAGGTTTACATTCCCTAGGATGGAATAGTCACCTTATTATCACCAAAGCTGACAAGGGAAAGCTACAGTAGTCATGGATTCTGCAAATTACAAAAGGAAAATTTCTCTTTTACTAGGGTGAAAGATGTACCAGAAACTGGATCATAACTCCACCAGCAGACAATTTAAGAAATTAAATTCACTTCCAGACGTAGTTATATGTCTTGAGGCAGACACCATACAAAAGCTAAATATTATTGCATGAACAGTGGTTTACCAAAGATTCATAAGAAAAGACAATCTACTTCATCCAGTAGTGGACTGCATAGATTCTCCTACATATCACATAGCCAAATTTTTAGAGCACATACTAAAAGCTCATATTGGCAAGTCCCGCTGATTTATAAAAAAATCATCCGATTTCCTAGATAAACTGAAAAATGTTTCCCTACAACCCACTCATCTGATGGTAAGCTTTGATATAAAATCCCTATTTACCAATGTACCGCTTAAGGAGACATTACATTTACCTTCTAAATCATTCCCACAGGATATAGTGAAATTATTCGACTCTATAATGCATTCTGGATACTTTGTTTCTCAAAACAAGTTCTACAACCAAATGGAAGGAACTACCATGGGAATTCTACTCTCTGCTACTCTCGCCAACTTTTATTTAGAGTATCTAGAAGGTGTGATTAACCTGATAAAAATTTATCAGGTTTATCACACCTCTCTCTCATAAAAAATTAAGAAAAAGAAAGGTGTGAGTAAGGCCACAAAAGTTAGAATTGTCAGAGCAATGGTATTTCCAGTAGTGATGTATAGATGTGAAAGCTAGATTATTAAGAAAAAAGACAGAAAGTGAATGGATTCATTTGAATTATGGACGAGGAGGAGGATATTATTGAGAATCCCATGGGCTGCAAGAATGACCAATAAGAAGATTTAGCAAAAAGACAGAATACTTCTTGCATGTGATGATTGCTAAACAGAAGTTGATGTACTTAGGACATATTATGCAAGTTGATGAATCATTGGAAAAGACAATTATGTTTTGGGTAGATTGAGGGAATGAGAAGAAGATAAAGACCACAAATGAGTTGGATGGACAACATAAAAGAACTTACCAACTTGAACTTACAATTGCTGAAAGAAAGGACAAGAGGCTGAGTGGGATGGAGAGCCTTTCTGCACAAGATCACCAATAGTCAAAAATGACTAGATGGCTCATAATAACAACAACAAAGATGACATTTTTGCTGTGCAGCCTCATAATAAAGAAACTTTACTAACTTTTATATACTTTTCATCCAGGTATTAAATTCACTATGAAAATTGAAAGAAACAACAAATTATTCTTTCTAGATATTCTTCTCATCCGTTCACCATCAGGTTAAATAACTACATCAGTATATCGAAACCTACTTTCACATGACGCTACATTCTTCAGCAATCTGCTTACCATTCTTTTCAAAAGAGTAATTACAAAAACTTTCTTACAACATGTTAAAACTCTTTGTTCTACTCCACATCAATTACAGATAGAATTCTTCAACATTAAATAGTATATGATATTAAATGGCTTCTCAGAAAGGACCATGCAACATCTGTTTGAATCCTACAAACTTAACTTAAATAACAGGGAAACAGTACATGGAGTTCCAATCTCATACATTTCAGGCATCTCAGAAGAATAGATTTCCAGAATTCTGAAAAAATACAACTTAGTGGCTACTTTTATACCTGTCAACAAATAATCAACATGTTTTTCCCTCTTCAAATGATAAACACTTTCCTATTTTGCTCCCTAGTGTATACAAAGTTCCTTGTGATTGCCATCTATCCTATCAGACAAACTAGATGCTCAATAGAAAAGAGTAAGCAAGAACATCAGTCTTATATTTACTATGGGAAATCTGATAAATCTGGTGTAGCTCAACATGGAGTAGACACAGTCCACAATATTCTTTGGTCTGAAACTCGCTTACTTCATCAGTATCAGTACAAATTTGAGCGTTTATTTAAAGAAAGTGCTGAGGCCTTACTTTACTGCTCGAACTTGAATCAGAATAATTACCTATCTTTATCAAAAATATGGGAAAATTTTATTAGATTATTAACACATCAATAAGGTTTTTTTAATCGATGTTTATAGTTATTGATGATTAAACAATGTTTAATCATTGATATCAATTACACCATTTGCTACTGTATGTATAATATAACATCATGCAGCTCTTTCTATTTTAATTCAATGCATTGTTGGCATTCTACACTATAATAAACAGTCATTGTCACCGAAGATGGCCTGTATTTTTCAGGCAGAAATATCTGGCTTTATCTAAATAAATAGTATTCCTTATTCCTTGTGTTTTTATATAAATAAAAAGTAGTAAGTAAAGAACCTAGTCTGCACATCCTTACTAATCACACTCTTCCAAGTGTAACTCTTTGTTTTCTTCTACTCCCCATATATTGAAAAATTTATTTTGTGTCAATCTTATAAAATCCCTTTAGTAAAGTATAAATTTCTATCATATCACCCTCTCCTCTACCTGTTATCTGAACTCTGCAACCACACACCTTCATTCTATTTTCATAGCGAACATTCCACAGATCCATGAGCTTAGTCATTCATCTCTGAATCCACTAGAAATGCAGATGACCAAATCTGGACTCAGTAGTCAACATGTGGCTGAATCATAGCCTTATAAAGAGGGATAATAACCTCCCTATCTTTACTTGTCAGTGTGTTCTTTGACATCCAAGTAATCCTCTGAGCTATTATTATTATTATGGACTACTCCAAGGAGTCCTTAGACTCATCGAGGGAAGCCCTAAACATCATGTCAAGAACTATCTAACATTTGCACAGTATCTAGCATACTTTGCTTTGAACTCATTCATAGTCATGGCAACCTTTTCCACTCATTCACAATTCTGTAAGCAAAAAACCTGTTTCTAACACTCTTGCTAACTATTTTACTCAGTTTCCATGGATGGCCTCTAGTTCCCCACCACCAGACCTGTTCTGAAATATTTCCTCTGAATTAATCTTGTAAAAATCCCTCAGTAATTCGTATGTCTCAATCATATTACCCCTCTTCTGCCTATCAACCAGTTTCTGTAACCCATAAATCTTCAACCTGTTCTCGTAAGGTTCATTCCATGGACCTGCTACCATTGTTAGATGCTGAATGGAGAACTTCTTGACAAGTTATTCACTCAGGATCTAACATGTAAGCCTCACAAAATTACAAAGAAATTTGCATAATACCTGCTTACCATTGGAAGGTGAGAAACATCTACGTTGTTGTATATGAAAGTATGTATCAGCATGAGTAATATATTGGAATTTATTTATTGTAAAACGGAAAGCTAAAAATCAAGAATAATGTCAGATTAGCATTTCGTGTAAAGGAATAATGGCTTAATTTTTGTATTATCCAACTATCATAAAATCGTAAGTCGCTAGGTAAGAAATGACTAATAGGATCAATGGTCACGTCTAAACCGCAAGTACCTGTCATAATGCCGAAGGCTGTAGCTTACTGGGAAGGCTGACGTAAGCGCTTTTCCTCGAAAACAACACCTAATAGCAAGGAGGGAAAGTAAGGGGATCAACCTAAGGGCGATGTAAGCTATGGATCGTGTGAAAAACAATACAGAAAAGAGGGCACTGAGAAAAAGTATTTAAGGCAATATGCGCCAAGCTCAAGGCTTTTTTCCTGTTTTCTTCGGGGATTTTGGAGATCGAGGACTCTCGACGAGTGATTGGAGATAGGACAAGCCGAGGGTGCTATGTCGACGACAGCCAGCCGTATTCATGACCTACGCTGAGAGGTATTCCGCAGAGATCCGTACGAGAATCAATAGCTCATGCAGAATGGTGCCAAACGCTGAACGTCTCACCTGAGTGAACGGAGAAAGCTCATAGCAACAGCCATTTCTTGATTTGTGTCCGGTAGCAGAGAACGGAACAACTCAGTCACAAGATGAAGGATGACCCGAGCAACACATGGCAGCTAATAGACCTTCGGAGGGACTTTGTAAAGTAAAGATTTTTTGTTTTATATCTTGAGATTGTTTGAAGGTAGAATTTGTGTCTTGATAAAGCAAGACTGAGGACATTTTAGAGAACTTTGATAGGATAGAGTAATTAATACAGCCAATTCTATTAGACAAAGAATTGTATATCATAAATCTCTAACGTGTATATGATTGAAATAGTGAAAACCCCTTGTTAATTGAGTAAACTTAACTAAGAGAGAAATGATTTGAGAAATATCTATTTAAAGTAAATGTGAATGAAGGAACTTGACTTGAGTGTAACATTGTTTAAATTATCATTGTATTACATGATTTTGCATGTCAGTTTATGCGAGAAAGTCAGATTAGTATTGAACACTTTGTATAGATAAGCATAAGACATCAACTTAGCTAGAAATTCAGACATTTTGATAACTTGATACAAGATTTAATGTACCTGTCTTTTAGTATTAATAAACATGTCTTGTTATTTGAATCTGAATCTTGCCTGAATTCGAGGTGTCAACCTACCACTTATAAAATTCGAACCAAATAGCGGGGAAACAATTTAGAAAATTATATAATAGAGATTAGATCTTAGTTCACAACTGCAAGGAACCGAGATCTATATACTCGCGTGTGAATTTAGATTAACATACATGCCTAAAACCTAGGAATATTTCCCTGAGCCTGAATTATATTCTTGTTATAGGAAGCTGGCTGGTGCAGTTAAAATATAAATTTGCCAGTTTCTGAAGAGGAAATATCCCTAGAGGTCAAACTGGGTTATATATTAAGGAGAAAGATATAAAATTTAGGTAGAAGGATATAGAGAAGACTGGATCAATTTGGATCATACTTAAATGCGTACTCTAATAAGGAAATGAAAATACGGAGCCATGTAACACCATCTTGGTCACTTGCCTCTGGTTCCTCTCCACCTCCTTTTCATCACCAAGAAACTCTAGCACCCAGATCTGCATACAGTAATCAAGATGGGGTCTTATCAAGACTCGATAAAGAGGAACAATGACCTGCTTGTCTCTGCTTGTTAAAGCATTCTTCAGTAACCAAGTAATTTGATGAGTTGCTTTTGCTATGTACTATTCACCAACACTCCAAAGTCTTTATCTTTGTCAGTTTCCTGGAATATAGTTCTGATTTTATTTTGCCAACTCTTGCAATATGTCCTCCAAAGTTCAATCTCTATCCATCATCACCTCCAGATCCCTAGCCTCATCAATTTCCTGTAATCTAGTACCATCAGTATGATATGAAGTATGTAATCCTATCCCAAAATGCATTACTTTACATTTTACAATTTTAAATTGACAACCATTTTCCTTTACTCATACTGCCAATTTATTTAAATAATTCTGCAAGATATTTATATCACCTTTATCAAGTATTGCCCTCCCCAGTTATGCATCATCAGCAAACAACTAAATATCCTCCTTCAAGGAGTAGTTAGTGGTCCTGATACAGAGCCATGGGACACTTCACTAGTCACTGTCATTTGCCTTGATTCCACTCCACTGTACATCACTCTCTGATTTCTATCAACCAAGCCAATCTCCTATCCATGCTGCCAACTACATTTCCATTTGCTTCAACATATGTAATAATATAATAGTTTTCCATGTGGTATTCTGTCAAATGCCTTCGCAAAGTCCAGCAAGTATCATGGTATAGCCATTTCTTTTATCCAATTCTGCTGTCACCTTATTATAAAATGTGAATAAATTACTGAGGTGGGACCTACCTTTTTACAAAGCCATGCTACCCCATATAAAGTATCACATTCCTCTCCACCCATTCCTGAATTTTACTTTTAACCAACTTTTCCAGTATTTTAACCACCACTCCAGAGATACCAATTGGTCTGTAATTTATTACTTCTGTCTTGGAGCCACTTTTATGTAATGGAACTATCTTACCCCTCCTCTTACTCCATTAGAACATTGCCAGGGCTGAGACTTAGATTAATCAACTTCATCAGAGGCACTATCAGTTCAGTTGTACATTCTCATAGCACACAAGCAGACATACAGTCCAGGATCACGGCTGTATTCAGATTAAAATTTTTCAATGTACTGAGTTCTCCAGTTCATCTACCTCATGCTCACATCAGTCTCGGTCACCTCAGTAACTGTAAAGCTTCCACCTGAATGATATACTCTTGTGAAGTGCTCACTTAGTAACTGAACTATTTCTTCTGCTTCTGTCACTTTCCTGCCATCAACACTGATTAAGGTTATGTTACCATAATCATTCTTTCTCCTACTTCATACTTAGCAAAAAAAAAAAACTGTTTCAATTTACTTTGGCCTGCTTAGCTAATTTTTTTTAATCAAAATCTGATATATCCTTCCTTACCATATTTGTTACTTGGGAGAAGAATCTTCAATAGTAGTTGAGCGATTCTTCTTGCTTCTTCCCATCACTACCCTCCACAAAAATTTGGTATTATTTCAACCCTGGCACATCGAGCCAGATCTTTACTAACAGATGACACAGAAATTGAAAATGAACTCCATTTACTAAAAAGGACTTTTGTCAACAATGGTTTCTCTCTTAAAAAGATTGATAATTTTTTCTCTTTCCATCATTCAACTGCTATTGAAGATTCTTCTCCCCCGAGAGCTTTTATATCGTTGCCATACATCAGCTCTCTCTCCCCAAAACTGGCAAAAATTCTTAAGAAATTCAACATTAGAACTTGCTTCACTATGTTTCCAAAACTTTGTTCCATACTAAGTAGACCTAAAGTGAGGCATCTTCCTATTCAGTATCCAGGAGTCTACAAGATTTTGTGTGAATGTGGCAAACCATATTACGGCCAGACAGCTAAATCCATCCTTTTACATATGGAAGAACACCAAAGAGACATCTCCTACAATAGGACCAGGTCCAGCGCTTTTTCTGGCCGCAAACTTCTAATATCCATGTCTGTTATGAACTTGAAAGAAAGATTATCGAATCCAGAGAAATATCGCTTGATTCATCCCATATTAACAACAGCCTTAGCTACAATCTTTCTGATGCACACATTGCCACTGTCCAGTATTGGCGCACTCGTGACAGCTCATGCACGTAGTCAACTTCAATTGGAACTCAAGCACACATTCCTGTTTTAAATGTACTATTGTGTTTTATACTAGATCTGTTGATGTAATTTTATCATGCCTCTGTTATTTTATATAATTCTTTGCCTGTGATACCTGAAGAAGTTGATTTATTCAATGAAACATTAAACCTTTTCTTTTTCATTCTTGGTATATACCATTCAAACTAATTTTTTTATAACATTATCTACCGAGTAAATATGAACGATAATATATATATATATATATATATATATATATGTATGTATGTGAAAAAGCTTTAATGACTGATACCGAGAGATAAAAAGATGACATGATATATTTGAAAAAATACTACTAGTACACTAGTTTCATTGAATTGATCAACATCTTCAGGTATCACAATCAAAGAAGGATATAAAGAATTACAGAGACTTAAAATTGTAATAACAGAACAAGTACAAAAAGACAGTAGCATGTTTGAAAACAAAATGTGAGCTTGAGTTCCAAACAAACATATACTACGCGCTGTCGCGAGTGTGCCAGTACTGAACAGAGGCAACGTGTGCATCAGAGAGATTGAAACTCAGGCTGTTGTTGATATGAGAGGAATCAAGAGAAAAAATCGAGAGGGGGGAGCACCATTAGTACTTTAGGAACAACAGTAGTTTCTTATCTCTTGCCTCATTTGCTTTTTGTAATGCCTGCGTGCACGTGCCATATTTCTATGTTCCCATTAAGATGACAATGTGACATTGCCGAAATATAGGAAGCATTTATTAAAGTTTCTTTTAATTAATATTCCAGTATACATTGCAGATTCCTTAAATAATTTAATAGTCATGTGTTGCCAACGTATAAGCCTTTCTACAAGAATTTAATAATATAAACTGGACAAACCTTGGTATAAAAATTAATAATAAACTTAGCACACCTAAGATATGCAAATGATATAATTTTTGCAAACACTCCAGAAGACCTTAATATAATGATAGAAGACCTATATAATGAAAGCAGAAAAGTTGGTCTAAAGATAAACAGAGAAAAAACTAAAATTATGTTTAATCATTTTGTAACACCAAAAAAACATAATAATAGAAAACAATTTCTTGGAAAGAGTCTCTTCATATACATACTTAGGTCATCTCGTTGATCTAAACTGTGGACTCCAAAAGGAAATAAATAGGAGAGTTCAACTTGCCTGGAGTGCATTTAGAAAATTGAAAAGCACTTTCAAAACAATGATGTCCCACTCTGTTTAAAAAGGAAGACATTTAACCAGTGTATACTTCCAGTCATCTCATGTGGTTGTGAAACTTGGTCGCTAACATAAGCACTGGCAAATAAATTAACAACAACTCAAAGAAAAATGGAGAGGTTGATGCTAGGCATCACATTAAAAGATAAGAATCCAGACTCACATCACTGACATCATTCTTCACCACAAGCCACTAAAATGGAAATGGGCTGGACATCCATCCAGAAGAGAAGATGAACAAGGACCACCATACTAATGAACTGGATTCCTAAAGAGGGGAAATGAGGCTGAGGATGTCCTAAAAGAAGGTGGATTGATGAATTGTCAAATTTTTTTGGGGAAAGAATTGGAGGAGGCCTTCGTCTAGCAGTGGACAGAAAATGGCTGAAAAGAAGAAGATATTCTACCCACTTAACCTTTCTCCATAAGAGTTAACTATAAATAGGCCCATAGATAATCCACGATCTTAAATCTAATATAACAATTGTCATGTTAAATTAGGACATCATTTTTACTATAATAAAACTATCTATATGAAAGAATGTTTCTCTAATGTTGTCTTAAATAGAATATAGCTTTGATGTAGTTATTTTATTTTATTTCATTTATTTATTTTAATTTAATTTTATTTTCACTAGAGGTCAGGCCAGTAGAATAACCGTTGATCAGATCATTGTCTCTTTAGCATACTGTGTGAAATGTAATTTAGCTTGTCTCTGTATATATATATATGTGTATATTCCAGATGATGACCTTAATATGAAGGTCAAAAAATTTGGAAATTAAAAATTATTATTTATAACATGGTTGTAGAGTCCATAATTTGTCTAAAATGAATTCTGATCACCATGTAACACTAAAGGACCCCATAGTTGAAGTTTCCCATGATAATTGCTTGGCCTGCAGTCATTGCATGCACTGCAGGCCAAGCAGTTATCATGGGAAACTACGGGGGTCCTTTCCTTTAGTGTTACATGGTGATCAGCATTCATTTTAGACAAAACCTTATATTGTTACTATAGTATTGGGTAGAATTGAATTGGTTGAAAACAAGAAATAATAATTTATCCTATTTACTTTTGAAATGACCATCAATATGTAGTTTCTGAGCATTGTACTTTCCCCCTCTGAAATTTGAGTAAAGCATATCAACAGTAATACCACTAATTAATAAAAATGTCTATATTAGCTGCTTCTGAATTGCTTCATTAGTACTTGACTAAAATTAATTTTTATATAGGAAGTGTTATTTTTATGAAAGTAATGAAAAAACAAAATAAAAATCTTAAGGCATAAAATTATTGTTTATAAGTATTATTATTATTATTATATAGACACCTCCATTGAGTCCAAAGACTCATCGCAGGAGACCTAATCTATCCACACAATATCTATTATACCTAATGCTTCTCCTTGAACCCATTAACAGACAAAGCATTCACAACTGACTCTGGCATCCCATTCTGCTCATTCACAACTCTCCAAGCAGAAAATCTAGTCTTCACACTCCTATTAACCACACCTTTATTCAACTTCCAGGGATGATCCCTCGTCTAGAAAAGTGCTGAAACATTTCCCCTGCATCAGTCCTATAAACCCTTTAAGCAACTTAAATGTTTCTATCATATCAACTACCAACTTCTGCAATCCATGCACCCTCAATCTGTCCAATAGCCATGTAATCTTTTGGGCTACCTTAGCAATGTCCTCTAAACTTTTACTCTCTCTCTCCCCCACCACACCTAAATCTAGCTTCATTTATTTCTTGGAGTACAGTGCTATCGATATGAATACACAGCTTGTAATCTATTTTTCCCCAAATGCATAATAACTTTACATTTCTCCACATTACACTGATACCCATTATCTTTTTCCATACTGACAGCCTATTTAAATCATCCTGCAAGCTCTCAACATCATCTTGATTAACTACCTAATTTCACATAATCAGCAAACAACTGAATATTTCCTTTCAGGTTATTTCCTATATCATTTATCTACAAATTACAAAACAATGGTCCCAGCACTGAACCTTGCAGCACACTGTGTCAACTGTTTTTGCCTTGATACTGTCCCTCCATATAGCGGTTTTTGATATCTGTCCAGCAGCCACCCTCTTATCTACTTAACCCATCTCATACCCATCTCCATTTGTTCTAATTTGCATAACAGAGTTCCTTGCAGTATTTTGTCAAATGCCTTTGCAAAATCCATCAAAATCGCTATGTAATCATTTCCTTTATCCACCTCAGCTGTCACTCTATTATAAAAAGTTAGTAAATTAAGGCATGACCAACTCTTCACAAAGCCATGTTGACCCTCATACAGTATCATATTTTTATCTACCAATTCTTGAATTCTCTTTTTGACCAATTTTTCTAGTACTTTTACCACCATGCCCAAGATACTAATTGGTCTATAATTTGCTACTGCAGTCTTAGAACCTCCATTATGCAAGGAAATTATTTTGCCCTCTTTCCACTCCCTTTGAATTCTTACCAGAGTTAAATAGAAGAGCTTAGTCAGAGTTATTGCCAGTTCCCTTGCACATTCTCACAAAAACCCAAGCTGATATCCCATCTATTCCACAGCCGTATTTATGTTGAGATTCTTATATATACTAAGACCCTCCAGTTAATCCATCTCTGTTCCCAAATTAGTGTTTGTCACATATGTTAAAGTGGTAACCTCACTTGGTTGCTATATCCTTGCAAAGTGTTCACTCAGGAACTCAACTATTTTATCTTCTTCTTCTGTCACCTCATAACCATCAGCACTCATTAAGGCTAATCTTCCATAGCCATTCTTCTTCCTACTTGCACATATAATGCAAGAACTCTTAAGGATTTCCTTTGCCCTTTTTGGCTAGATTCTTCTCGTAATCTGATTTTGTCTTCCTTGCCATGCTGGTCTCCTTTCTCCTTACATATCCTCCCCAGCATTTTCTTCTTCTGCGGCTCACACTTAATGATATTACTCATTCATCTAATTCCTACCTGATTAACTCTCTCCTTACCTTAGGTCAGTGTTTCTCAACCTTCTTTCGTTTCATGTGTGTGCCCCATTTTTTTAATATTAGTTTTTGTGGTGCCTCCCCCCCCCCCGTCACCTTCTCCCCTTGCAATTCTTCTTAAAAAAAAAAAAAAAATCTAGGAATTAATTAAAATGTTTAAATATTCATACAAATTTAAATGTGTTGTCAAATCTTTCGAAAATTGTATAGATCTGACATCACTGCACAAGACCGTTGAATCGTATCGGCCTTTCGGAAACATTCACAATTTCATCATGGAAGTCTCGAATGTTCTGGAAATGTTTCTGCGAGTATAAATAAGGCTTGAAATGGCAAGACAGCAGTAACACTGCAACAGTGACCAACAGTAAGAAGTTGATGGTCGGTGTTATTTTACTCCTATTCACAATGACTATGATATATGGTATAAAAACAATCTTTTCTAGTGTAGAAAAATGGATAAATTTTTAATTGGATGCAAGTGGGCATCTGATGACTGTGGAGCATCAACGTCAACAAATTCAGGTTCAAAGAATATCACTCCGAAATAAAAATCAAGAAAGTTTGCAGCAGAGTATTTAGATTTCAGTTTTACAAAGACTGAAGTAAATGATGAAGAAAGACAGCTGTGTGTTATTTGTTTTAAAATTTTGGCAGCTGATAGCATGAAACCAAATAAACTTAAAAGACATTTGGAAACACTGCCTAAGGAGTGTGTTAACAAACCTCGAGAGGTCTTTGCTGTGAAACTGAAATGTTTTGAAAAGCAAAAATCTAGCATTAAAAAAAAGCTTTGTCTGTAAATGAAAAAACTTTACTAGCTTTTTGCAAAGTTGTATATAAACTAGCTGGTGCAAAAAGCCCCACACTACTGGAAATGATCTAGTTCTGCCAGCTGCGATTAATAAACAGCTATAGTTCATATCACATCATACCTCTAACCTCTCTCAAATGATACTGTTGCTCGGTGAATTGGTGATATATGTGAAGATATGCAACAACAACTTTTGTTGAAGCTTTGTGACCAATTATTCTCATTTCAGCTTGATGAGGCAACAGATAGCAACAAGGATTGCCATTTAATTGCTTGTGTTCAATTTTGTGATGAATTATCAGCATTTGAAAAGTTATTGTTTTGTAAACCAATAGAAGAGCCACAGCACCTGAATTGTTCAAAATATTGGATGATTTTATATGCAAGGCAAACATGCAGTGTACGAGTGGAAAAATTGTGTTGGAATTTGCACTGATGGTGCTTGAGTTATGTCTGGAAGGTTTAAAAGTTTACAAACCCTTGTGAGAGAAAAATCCCCACAATGTATTTGGACGCATTGCATGATTCATAGAGATGCTCTTGCTGGAAAGGAAATGAGTCCTAGTCTAAACTTTAACAACCGTTATAATCATGGTGAATTATATAAAAATGAAACCCTTAACACTCCAACCGGCCATGAAGTCTATAGATGTCCAGCAAAATCGGGATAAGATTCTGTAACACCAATTGAATAACATAGATGAGAAGTGCAATTTGGTCTCACTATTTCATCCACCACGGCCGGTAGAGAGGTTAAAATCAAGACTGTTTTCTGAACTTTGCAAAGACATGGCTTGAGCGGAACATTCAGCATTGCTATTTTACTGCGGGACAAGATGGTTATCACAGGAAAAATGTTTACAACATGTTTACGAATTAAGAGACAAAATAACAATCTTCTTGGAAGAGGATAATCATGAAGAAGCAGAGAAGTTTAGAGACCACTTATTTGTAATGAAATTGAGCTACTTGGTGGACATATTCGAGAAACTAAATATATTAAATCTGCAACTCCAGGGAAAAAATACATATATCTTAGAGATGAGTGGCAAAGTTAATGCTTTTTGTAAAAAAAAAAAAAAACTAGAGTTATGGAACAATAAGGTAAAGCAACAAAAATTAGAAATGTTTGCAAATGTGTATGAATTTATCAAAATCTACAAGGAAGAAAAGCAATACATCAGAGTTTTATTTGCAACTATTGAACATCATTTAATAATGTTGACAAAGTATTTTATAACCGAAGACAACATAATGGCAGTGTACGAGCGGGTTAGAAATCCATTTCAAATTATCCCTGAAGGTTTCTCAATTGAAGAAGAGGAACAATTTATAGACTTCACATCAAGCAGTGAAATCAAAAGACAATTTGCATCTAAATTGCTGTTGAATGTTGGGCTGATGTTGATGAATTTTCTGCACTAAAATCAAGAGCTTTTCATTCACTTTGCTATTCCAACATCTTATCTTTGTGAAACTGGGTTTTCTGCAGTGGCTGCCTTAAAAACAAAATATAGATCTCAGTTAAATGTAGAAAGAGAACTAAGTGTCAATTTCCGATGTATCACTACATCAAAAGCTTCTCTCAGCAACACAGAAAGGAACCATTAATTTTCAGATTTATTGTTATTGTTTAGTTTTAATTAGTTGCTCAGTATAGTTTGCAATAATGATATGTTCCTGTAAGCATAAATAGTTTATTCGTTAGAGTGGATTTTATACATTTTATTATTTTGAAAGTTTATTTTTCACTTGGTTAGAGTATAATAAATTTAGTTTAATCCTTTATCCAAGTGTGAGCAAACAAAGTTTGCGCCTGAAAGTATCTTCAGGACTGGGGTAAGGTGGTACAACACCTGGCTCCCGCTGAAGAGACCTCAATAAAGGTCGAAACTAGTCTGGGTTGTAGGCCCTTCCCTTAATGCATAACATTAGACATATCTGCAAGGAGATGTGTTTTGCATTATGGGAGATACTGAGATAGGAATGTTGGTAGCTTTCTCCACCTTTGCAAGGAGTGTTCTGGTGTTGTACCACCTTACCCCAGTCCTGAAGATACTTTCAGGCGCAAACTTTGTTTGCTCACACTTGGATAAAGGATTAAACTAAATTTATTATATTTTATTATTTTATTTTCAGAGTGTATTTTATATTTTTGTTTTTATATTGTTTTTGTGTCAATAAATAGTTTTATTAAATGTTTTTGTTTTAATAAAGTAGTTTTTCAGTTTTTCCTTTGAATTCCGCTTTCTTTGCACCCCCTCCCTTTAGGTATTTTGTGCACCCTTTGGGGGACATGCCCCATAGGTTGAGAATCACTGCCTTAGGTATACAATTTAATATTGCTTCCTCTAGATGACCCTTAGCTATCTCCTATGCACTACTAACATCCTTATCCTGCAGTGTTTTATACCATGGCACAGATTTAAGCTTCTTCCTGAGCTTGTCATAATCACCTGCCTTGTAGCTTTTACTTGACAGAATATTCCTCATGTTTTACAGTCTCCGAGGTCAAGAACGAATGGTCACTTTCAGTCGGATGCAGTGTGGTCATCTTGGTTATGGATAGCTCATCTGATCCTATGACGAGGTCCAATACTCTCCCACCCTAGTCCCCTCCATCACATGCTGCCTTAAGTAATTGTCTTAGTAGGTGTATAAATTCTATTTCCTACCTGCTATATGATCTTTCTTCCTTCCAGTCTATATCTCCATAGTTGTCCTCCATAATAATCACTCGACCTGTACTCATTGTTCTAAGGCGATGCAAGTGTTCTAGATCATCTGTGAAACTTCTTGGCCTATAGCAACAACCAACTGTATATATTTTGTCTTACTGGCCTTAATCTCACACTGGACTGCTTCAAATGAACAACTACCCTCCCACCTATCTCCTATTCTTTTTTGGCTGCAATTCATCTGCTATCATCAGCAGTAAACATTACCACCCCATCCTATCTTCCCTGAAGATACTAAATCCTTCACGTTCTATCCCTGTAGCTACATCATCTGCTGTTATCCAAGTCTCACTAATGCCTATAACTTTTGGTGAGGTTGCACTAACCAATGCCAAAAACTCCTCCCTCTTGTTCCTGATACTTTTGGCATTAGTGGATAGAAACTGCAGCATCTCTTTAGTCCCACACATCCCTGTAGCTACATCATCTGCTGTTATCCAAGTCTCACTAATGCCTATAACTTTTGGTGAGGTTGCACTAACCAATGCCAAAAACTCCTCCCTCTTGTTCCTGATACTTCTGGCATTAGTGGATAGAAACTGCAGCATCTCTTTAGTCCCACACATATCTTTATTTTCTGAATAACTGCCTTATTCAATATTTTGGCTTGAGAGACTAGATTAATCATTTGCTTCCATCCTAATTGCTTAAGTTTCTCTGAATTTGCACTTCAGCATGCTTGGTGAACAGTGCTCCCTCTAGACACTTAACACCAGAACTATAACTTTTGGTGAGGTTGCACTAACCAATGCCAAAAACTCCTCCCTCTTGTTCCTGATACTTCTGGCATTAGTGGATAGAAACTGCGGCATCTCTTTAGTCCCACACATATCTTTATTTTCTGAATAACTGCCTTATTCAATATTTTGGCTTGAGAGACTAGATTAATCATTTGCTTCCACCCTAATTGCTTAAGTTTCTCTGAATTTGCACTTCAGCATGCTTGGTGAACAGTGCTCCCTCTAGACACTTAACACCAGAACTATTTTGATGCAGTCCATTATCATTGTATAGATCTTTCTTTCTGTCAAACACAGACCACAGATACACAAATTCTGCATCATTCCTTCTGCACAATCTATGCATAGACTTATTGGCTATCAGTACCCTCCTCCTCAGTTTTCCTCTGTCATAGCGTGATAGGAGACTTACAATCTTCATTTTCTCGCTCTTCAGTTTTGCTTCTTCTTAACAGCTCCTTTAGATCCTCCCTCATAGAATACTTCTTGCCTCTCAAACCATTGGTAACATCCAAGACAATCATTTCCTTAGACTTTCCTTTTTCACATCCGCATGGCATGGCTAATATTGTGAATTTCTGCACCCAGAAAACATGATTTTATCATACTTTTTGTACTCCCCTGGTCGTTGAGTCTCTGTGCATAATTTTCTCCTTAACTTGTTTTTTCTTGTTTGTTTGGTCGGTCTTTATTATTCCTTCATACCGCCTGCTTCTTTCTCTTTTCAGCCCCACTAATCTCTTGCTTCTGCAGTTTTTCGATTTTGCACTTTTCCTATGAAGGATAACATTCAAGAATGCAATTTCTTTATTAATGTCTATTGCATTCTCTCTATTTCCACGGCCGCACGTTCGACATTAATAACATCTTTTTCCATCTTACCATCGGTACACTGAATAAAATCCCACAAATTCAAATTGCCCGACAATGTGGTCTTTGCCGGCATTGGTGCTGTGCTGACAATATCATATTTAAACAACAACAAAAAAAAAATACAGTGTTTACTTATAAACTAACTAACTCAGTCAATCCCACACCTGTTTAAAACAAGCTGCAATAAGTTCCAATTGTTAGGATGGATCGTTCATTAGAATTTCTAAATAATGCATTTTAATTTTCAGTGTTAGTGCAGTTTGGCCATGCCATTTGAAAAGATTCAATTTTATCTTTTATATCAAGGTAGCTTGTGCATTAATAATTCTAAAATGTGATCTTGGTAGCTCTAAAGAATATGAGGACATGAAGAAGATTGTAAAAAAAGGAAGTAAATATAAAACATGTAATAATATATATAAAGAGATGGGGGGAAATTAGTCTAGAGTTGTTTTTTTTTTAAGGTTCAGAGAACTCAAATGAAGCATATAATATTGGGAGGAGGGCACAAAAGCTGCAACAGTAACAGTCAGTGATAATTAGAAAAGCCAAATTGCATCAAATTTTTAAAAAAATGTATGAGGTAAATACACTGAGGAATTATGTCTTTGAAAGCAGAATTTTAGAAAAATAAGTGGAGATTCTGACAAAATTGCAGTAGTAATAATATCAACTTAATATTGACATAATTAGAACTGTATTTTGGATTCTATTGTTTTGTTAATGCTATATTATAAATCACATTCCCATTATCATCATCAAAGTGAAGAAATTTCAACTTTATAAACAATAGCAATAAATTGGCAAGAATAATCACTTGTATTTTATTGCTAATAATTGCAAAGTGCTTCAAGAATATTATTTCGTAGTTTGCAATACAGAAAAAAAGGCAAATTCTTCTATTTAGTCTTCAAAAAATTGGGCTAGGAAATCCAATGAATATATTTTTGTATAACTATTTTAACTGTTAGTTGAGGGTTGTAAAAATCAATTCATTAAATTAAGTTATATAATTTAAGCAATTCTATTATTTTTAAATATTGATGCGCTTAGTTTTTTATTGAGAAAGTTTCTTCTTCACCATTATGCTTTTGTATAATCATAAACAAATATAGAGCTTCATATGCTCATGGAGTGGTTACTTAGACTCCGGATGAGCTGTATCCATATTGTTTGATAGTTGTCTTCATTTTTGGGTTCTATGGAGGATAAACATTTTGAGGAATATAAAAAATCCATTAAGTAACTTGAACCGGAACAGTCTTGGCTTGTTGAGTATATTGTCACTTAAAACATAATGTTTGTTGAAAGGGTGACTTTAGTTTTAAGTCCTACATACAAACTGATGCTTTATAGAAAAACTATATAAGGAAAGTTATGAAGCATTACTATTGTCTTAATATAAAGAGATCATCATCTGTTGAACTATATTTGTGCCTGTTGTGGGAAGTAATGGCTTAATACTGCTCATCAGTTTTTTTTAATATTAAACTTCATTTTCACTTTAGTTATAGTTAGACCGTAAGGCTCTACTGTAACTTCTGGTTCCATATAGCTACACGGTGTGTAGTGTTTTCAGAGAGCTCCCAAAAGCTAAGTATAATTTTGAGTGAAAATTAGACTATAGGTTTAAATCATAATGTAATATTGTCTAATTTTGATAGCTTGTTGTGTCTGTGTGATTTTGGTGTGAATTCCATTTTATTTAATTTAGTATTTTTAACGATACATTTCATAGAATAGACATGGCACCAATGCGACGTAAGATAATGGCATCCAAATATATGACGCCTTTGTTCAAAAACTGTAATGTGAGGGAGTTGGTCCAATGTGATATGTGTGGGATGTATGCATTCCCAAATGAGGCTGGAGTTTGGATTGAAAGTGATAGTGGTGGGAGAATGTGCAGAAAGTGTAAGCAAAGTGAGGATTTGAAGTATGTGTCAGGTTGTGAGATAGTTATGGTTGAAGAAAGCCAGAATGTGAGTGAAAATAGTGGCTTGATAGGGAATTGCAATGTTGTACAAGATGGCAAGGAGAGCGGTGATCAAAGAAAGAGTGAAAGCAACTATACAGAGAGAGAAAAGGTTTAAATGATGAAAAAAATGAGGAATTATTTGTAGGGAGTGAGATCGCTAGGTTGCCTGCAGTAATACAAAATGCGCAGCGGCAATTAGAGCACCTGCAAAACTCTTTCCAGAGTGATTCGGCTTATGTAAATAAACAAGTGTTTCAAAGGAAAAATAAGTGTAAGAGTGGGAGAGTTTCTGAAATGAAGGAAAGAGTGTTGTATGGTGACTCGTTATTAAGAGGAGTGATAGATGGGAGTTTAACTAAATCGTACTTACCGGGTGCAAAATTTAAGGATGTAAGTGAGAGTATTAGAGCACATAAACAGAGGGTGAAAGAATTGAAAGTTGTGGCTGGTATGAATGAATTGAAAGGAGATAAATTTTTTTATGAGAGAGGACTTGAAAGTATTGTTAAAGGTAGCGAAAGAAAAGAGTGACAGAGTTAGAATGGTGAGTCTGTTGCCGCAGTAGGACAGAGAGGAGTTTAGAAGGAAGGCCATAATCGCAAATGACATTATGCGCAGGTTATGCAGATGGTGTGGTGTGAAATGAGTTTGATGGGCGAAAGGATTTATACAAGATGGATGGCCTGCATTTGAATGGATTTGGTGTGTGGAAACTGGAAAAAGTGTTGCTGAATGAAGTGAAAATGGATGTGCAGAACCGGGGAAACTAGAACTACCAAGGAGAGGGGGGGGGTGGATATGTGGACATCAGTGAGACAGTTGAGTGTAAAAATGCATATAATGTACCCGAGCCAGTACTAAGGACAAAAAATCGGAATGGGATAGTTAGAATAACGCATTTAGTTTAGAATAACGTGTTTACTAATGCCTGGAGTATTAGGAACAAGAAGGAAGAATTTTTGGCCTTGATTGGCTCTTCCTGGCCACAGGTTATTCGCATTAGTGAAACATGGCTGACAAAAGATGATATAGTTAGTGGGATAGAATAGAATGTGTAGGTTATAGTGTGTTTAGGAGGGACAGAGAGAATAAAATGGGGGTGGGGTGTTATTGATGATAGCTGATGAACTTCAGCCAAGGAGAATTGAAGTTGTATTGCAGGATAGTGAAAAGAGCTCATTTGAGGCTATTTGGTGTGAGATTGAGACTGGCAGAACAAAATATACAGTTGGGTGCTGCTATAGACCAGGTGATGGAATAGATGGTGGAGATAGTATGCATAAGCAATTTGATGAAATGAGTGGAAGGAGGGTAATTATTATGGGGGATTTCAACTATGGTAACATTGATTGGAAGGAGGAAAGGACACATATGAGGAAGGAAATAGATTTTATTCAATTATTAAGGGATAACTATCTGAGACAGCATGTAATTGAAAATACTAAGGGTGTGAGAGTGCTTGACCTGGTAATAGCATCTGAGAATTTAACTGTAATGAATATGACTATTTTGCTACCTATTGGTGAGAGTGATCATAAGGTCTTGGGAGATGGCTCAAGGTGTGGAATTTTCGATTAAGACAGGGTATATGTGGAATTACCTTGCTGGCAAGTATGACAAGCTTAGGAGATTGCTTGGATCAGTGCCATGGCATGTACAACTGCAAGGGCTGGATGTCGATAGAGCATGGGAAGTGGTCAAGGAGCATTTACAGGAAGTTATGGCTGATTTGTATACCTAGGGTCCGAATAGTAAAACAAGTAGAGGTCAAATGGATGAATAACACCATTAAGCTTGAGCGGCAAAAAAAGAAACAACTGTGGAGGGAATTTAAAGAAAGAGGTGACCTGCAGGCACACGAACGGTATAAAGTGCAGGCCAGAAGGGTAACGAGTGTGGTAAAAAAAGCAAAAGCGGATTATGAAAGGAAACTAACTATGCAAGCCAAAGAGAATCTCAAACAGTTCTTTCAATATGCTGCAAGCAAAAAAAATAAAACTGTACATGGCAAAATGATTTTAAGGAATGACGATCGTAAAGTCACTGAATCAGTCGATATAGTGGAGTTACTGAGCGAGCACTTTGCAAAAGTACAGGGTGTTCGGGATAAATTTGACAGTTTCGTAAGGAAAAAGAAAATCTTCTTTGTATCTATTAAATTTAATGAATTGACAAAAAAACATTACAGGCAGAGTTAATTACAATACTATCAACAAGATTTACTCAAAATAACCACCATTAGCATCGATCACAGCTTCAATTCTGCTTCGGAACCTCGAACAAGCTGATGCTACAGTCTCCCTGGGAAGGGCCGCAAAAACTGTTTTAATTTTATCCATTAACTGGGCTTTTGTATTACTGGAAGTGCGATTGGTGTCTTTTTCAACTGCGCCCCATACAAAATAATCCATGGGGTTAAGGTCTGGGGAGTTTGGAGGCCAAACATTTGGACTGGTGAAGTCGTAGAAATTTTCAGACAACCATTTTTGACTTTTCCCAGAGGTGTGGCAAGGGGCCGAATCCTGCTGCCATACATACGGCCTACCATTGGCTACCCTTGTTATCCAGGGCTTGACTACAGTTAGCAACTCCACGAACAAAGCCCGAATTCCAATGCCAGGGTTCTTCAACACCTGTTCCTGCAGATTTGCGAGGAATTCTGCTGTACGAACGCAATCAGATCGTCTGCTAGGGATCTTTCTTCTTGCTACATCCTCGTAGTCACCATTGCAAGTCTCTAGTTCATGCCTGATTGTTTTTACTGTATTCAGGGAGCATTGGGCAGCAGTCGTAATATCCTTATTTTGATGGCGGGCACGAATCATCATGATACAAGTTATTCTCTTCCATGATTCAGGTGGGTTCCAGCTATCCATCCTTTCTGACATCTTGTATATGAATGAAGAAGGGTCCAAACTTTTAAATGAAGAGAAGTGTGTGTTAATACATGTAACTTACGGAAAAATATAATTAATTATAAATATGTCAAATTTATCCCGAACACCCTGTATATCATCATGGTGGTGACATTGAAAAAATGAAGGAACCATTAGTTTATATGGGAATTGTGATGAATGAAGTGGAGGTGAATAGTCTATTCACCTCCACTTCATTACACAACCTTAATGTGAATACATATGCGGGATTGGATGGTATACCTGCATGGGTCTTGCGTGAAGCGGCTAAAGAATTATCAGTGCTTTACCATGTTGTTTAATCTGAGTCTCGGGTCTGGTTTAGTCCCGAAGGTGTGGAAAGAGGGGAAAATAGTTCCACTGCATAAAGGAGGATCCAAGACTACGGTTGCAAATTACCGACCGATCAGCATATCAGGAGTCGTTGTCATGGTCTTGGAGAAAGTAGACAAGGGAAAAATACAGGAATGGATTGATGAAAATGAGATACTGTACGGGGGACAGCATGGGTTTGTGAAGGGTAGATGATGCCTCAGTAACTTGCTCAAGTTTTATAACACAGTGACGGCTGAATTGGTTAAGGGTAATGGGTTTACAGTGATACTGCTGGACCTGGCTAAAGCATTTGACAGGATAATACATGGAATTCTAATCCGTGAACCACAACATATGGGAATGGATATAGGGTTGGCGAGATGGATAGGTGGGTGGTTGATGGAGAGATATCAAAGAGTAGTTTATTCAGGAGTAGAGTCCAAAAGACGGCTTGTGAGTAGTGGTGTGCCGCAGGGTTCTGTTCTTGGACCACTGCTGTTTAATTTGTTCATTAACGATATAGGGAAGGATCTGAGAGGAACAGTTCATTTGTTTGCTGATGATGCAAAGTTGGTAGGTCAATAGTGAATGCAGAAGATGTCAAAATCTGCAGGACGACTTGGATAGATTGGAATTCTGGGCTAAGGAGAATTGGTGTCAATTTAATCTGACAAAATGTAAGGTTATGCATTTTGGGGTGAAAAGATTAGCAGCAGTATATCACATTGGTGGAACTGTACTCCAGGAGATTGATGAGGCCAGGGACTTGGGAGTGTTGGTGGATAGGGAGATGAAATTTAGGGGGGACACATTGCAAAAGTAGCTAAATCAGCTCATCTTGGTGGCTGAAAAATACATTGATGAGCAGAGACAAGCAAGGTATTGTACCTCTGTACCGAGCCTTGATAAGACCTCATCTCGACTACTGTGCCCAGATTTGGTCACCTAGGTTCCTTCTTGATGGGGAGGAGGTGGAGAGGATCCAGAGGCGAGTGACTAAGATGATAGCAGGTCTATGGAATGAACCATATGAGAACAGGTTGAAGATTTGTGGGTTGCAGAAATTAGTTGATAGGCAGAAAAGGGGAGATATGATTGAGATATTCAATTTGCTAAAGGGTTTCTATAGGATTAATTCAGAGGATATTTTTGAGATCAGGACTGGTGGTGGGAGAACTAGGGGACACCTATGGAAGCTGGCAAGAGTGTAGTTAGCAAGGGTGTTAGAGCTGGATTCTTTACTTTTAGAGTGGTAAATGAGTGAAATAAGCTGCCAGAGTCTGAGGTGGGTGCTATGACGATGAGTGAGTTCAAGGCAAGGTATGATAGATACTGTGAGAATGTTGTATAGTTGTGTGGACATGATGTTTAGGGCCTCCCTCAATGAGTCTAAGGACTCCCTGGAGTCGCCTGCAATAATAGTAATAATAGTAATATCTGTGCTGTTGATCCTGCTTTCATGTATGCCCTAGTTCATCTTTCAGATCATACAGAAAATAGTCTGTAACTTTAATCAGAAAAAAAAAAATAATAATAATAATAAGAATTTTATTTATGAATTTGTTCATGAAAAATATATCTCCATACTATCCTATCTCTGCATGATATATTTTTTCACCAGATGCAAAGTGGTATATTGATAATTTATATTAAAAGGAATCAAGTGATACAGGGTTACAATCATCAGAATCTAAAACATTTTCAGTATTTATTAAATTCTGTGAAGAAATTTATCAAAATTAAACTGTCCTTTAACCATATTGTTTATGCAGTTATATTTCATAAATATTATTTTCCTGTTATAATACTTGCGTTTCAATAAATATTTTTTTAGCTCGTGAAGCAGCTATTTGGGAACTAGAAGAAAGACATATGCAGGAGAAGCATCAGTTAGCTAAACGTCAGTTAAAAGATATTTTTTTTTTACAGCGACATCAAATGCTTGTGCGACATGAGAAGGTATGCTATTTAAATTTGTTATTTAAGTGATTTTTATATTGGCTTTCATTATTCTTTAGGCTAATTGAGTTCCTGCTTGAAACTTTCAGGACTACAGTCATCTATTACACTCCCTGCATCAAACCACCTTAGATTAATTTTTCTGAACAACAAAATAAAACAATTTTGGAGTGAGGAAGATTGGATTACTTTGAAAATAGTTTTAGCACAAAAGGAGAATCTTTTATGGAGAGATGTTTACCTAGCCTTTATTCATGGAGTGAAGTAAATAAGAAATTGCCTGTAAACATCAGAAGTTTATTTATGAATAATTTGAGTATTCTGTGCAAGAAGTGTCTTGTAGATAATAATGTCAGCAAAGTGGATATTAGATTCAGCATTATTTCAAAGCCAAATGTAGAAACTATGAAAGTTTCGTAAGTTAACCAGAGAGCTTGTGGAAATACATTCCTCAGCATCCCTGAGTTGCCTTAGTGTAGACTACTTAAAAGACATATGTGCTGCCTAGGCATCTATATATTCATCTTTTATTAGTCCATTTTTGATAAGGTTTCACTGACCTGACAGCTGTTTCAAACTGGTTGGTTCTCTTCAGAGACCAGGCAGAAACTTTATGAGAGCAAAAACTCTCATTCAGTACTAAGGAACTTGAAATGTCAGAGAAATGTATTTTTCTTAAGTGAACTCTCGGTCAGTGCGTAAAAGTAATTACTAAAATAAAGAGCAAAAAGGCTTCAGTTCGGCAATGTAAAATTACATGAGCAAAGTGGATATTAGATCCAGCATTATTTCGAAGCTGAATGTAGAAACTATGAAAGTTTCATAAGTTAACCAGAGAGCTTGCGGGAATACATTACTCAGCATCTCCAAAGTGGCCTTAGTGTGGACTATTTAAAAGACATAGGTGCTGCCCAGGTGAATGTTTCTACATTCAGCTTTGAAATAATGTTGGATCTAATATCCACTTTGCTTAGATAATTTTATATCACTGAAGTCTTCGGCTATTTATTTTAGTAATCACTTTTATGCACCAACTGAGAGTTTGCTTATGAAAAATACATTTCAAGTTCCTTAGTACTGAATGACAGTTTTTGCTCTCTTAAGGTTTCTGCCTGTTCTCTGAAGAGAACCAACCAGTTCAACATAGCTGGCAGGCCAACTAAACCTTATCAAAAATGGACAATAAAGGCAAATATATAGATGCCTAGGCAGCACATATGTCTTTTAAGTAGTCTTCACTATGGCAACTCAGGGATGCTGAGGAATGTATTCCTGCAAACTCTCTGGTTAACTTATGAAACTTTCATAGTTTCTACATTTGGCTTTGAAATAATGCTGGATCTAATATCCACTTTGCTCACTTAATTTTACATTGCCAAACTGAAGCCTTTTGGCTCTTTATTTTAGTAATTGTAGATAATAAGCCTAAAGTAATGGCTCCAAGTGAAACGATAGCTTGGATACTTTATCAGTATCATTCTACTTTTCTGGTAGAACACGTAGGTTTAGAAAACAATGCAACATATTAGAATCACTATTTTCTGGTATTAAACTACTCACTAAGAAGTCAAAAAGAAATTATGTTTTAATTCGACTAGTTTTGTGAAAAAAAACTTTGTTTAACTTCATCAGGAAATAGTACAAATAAATTAAAAAACTACAAGCAAAGTAATAACAGTTAACATTTCTAGTGAGGAATAATGGAAAACGCATTCACTGTTACTCTGGCAGCTGGTTTGTGGGTTGCTTACTGCTGGTAGATACAAGTGTGTCATGATGGAAAGTAGTAATCAATGTGGAGCATTTCAGTTTGTTGCCATTCTACTAAATGTTTTGTATCTGTTATATGTGCTGCCAGCCCTGATTTGTGATTTCTTTCATTCTCAATATCCTTAATGTGTTCCGATCGGCATATCTCCCCAGATCTGCCAATTTGTCCTATATATAATGTCAACTGATCTTGTAAGTGGCAGATGTATCAATAGGCACCTGCATATGTGTCTAACAGATATTATTAGCCAACATTAAGCCAAATTGGTAAGAATTTTGTTAAATCCTGTCTGTTATGTCGAAGTAGAACTCATAGAGGAGTTTCAACATTTTAGTCAGCAGTACCTGAAGGAAATTGTGAGAAAATCACTGATTCTGAGAATGGAATAAATTCTAAGTGTTTGTTTGTGTGTGTGTGTGTGTGTGTGTGTGTGTGTGAATGAGTGAGAGAGAGTGAGTGAGTGATGTTCCATCGAGTCATTTTTGACTCCTGGTGATTCTATGAACATACGCTCTCCATTCAGATCTGTCCCTGGCCATATCTTTCACAATATCCAGATGCATTCCAGTTGCTTCTTTAATCCACCCATCTAATTCTTGGTCTTCCTCTTCTCCTGCTTCCATCAACCTTAGCAAGCATCATCATCTTCTCCAGACTGTCATTTGCTTGCATAATATGTCCAGAGTATGACATTGGTAGATACAAGTGTGTCTTGTATCTACCAATGTGTCTTGTATCTACCAGATTGCTCACTCGAAGCATAGCTTCGAGTGAGCAATCTGGCTTTATTCTGTCTATCACTGATTCATTGGTTTGCTTTGCAGTCCATGGTATTCGTAGTAAGCATCTCCAAATCCATATTCAAATGCATCTATCTTCCTTCTTTCACCCTTTCTCAGGGTCCAACTTTCATATCCATACAGTACCACAGGGAATACCATTGCTTTCACAATTCTCATTTTTGTTGCGAGGCTAATATCTTTAAAGGTCTTGCTTAAATTTGTCATTGCTTTCTTTCTGATTAATAATCTTCTTCTAACTTCTTCAGTACAATACCCATCTTTATCAATTTGAGGTCCTAGGAGCACAAAATTGTTAACTGCCTCCATTTTCTCCCCATCTACTTAAAAATCATTAAGTTCACATGTTGTCATAGCTTTTGTCTTTTTGAGGTTAAGTTTAAGACCATATTTAGCACTTTTTTCTCTAACTTTCATAATAATCATCTCATCTTCGTTATGAGACCATATTTATTAGACCATAGTTTAAGACCATATTTAGCACTTTCTTCTCTAACTTTCATAACAAGTTCCTCCAAATCTTTGCATTCTGCTAGTAAGGTGGTATCATCTTCATACCTCAAATTATTAATATTTCTTCTACCAATTTTAATTCCAACTGAAGACGCCTCCTGCCCTGCCATTCCTAAAATTTATTCGCTGTACAAGTTAAACAGGTACGGAGATAAAATACATCCTTGTTGCATCCCTTTGCCTATTGTGAAATACTCAGTTTCTCCAAGATCTGTTCAGACAGTAGCTTCTTGTTTATAATAGAGATTCCTCAGAAGGATAATGAAATGCCCTGGTACTTCCATTGTTCATAACACATTCCACAGTTTCACATGATCTACAGAGTCAAAAAAGCCTTACTATAGTCAAGGAAACAAAGGTAGACATTCTTTTGATATTCCTGTGATCTTTCTATTATCCATCTCACATTAGTGATCTGATCTCTTGTTCCTCTGCCTTTTCGAAATCCTACCTGTTCATCTGCCATTTCTCTATTCGTGAATGGTTCCAGTCTTTTCTGAATGATCTAGTAAGACTTTACTTGCATGAGAAATCAGTGCTATAGTTCTGTAATTTTCACACTCTCTTGCATCGCCTTTCTTCAATAAAGTTATATAAACTGATTTTTTCCGTTCCCTAGGCCACGTAGTTGCCAAATTTGCTGTCATAGAAATAATAACTAATGTTTAAGGAATTGACAGCGTATACTGGAACTATAGATTAAATAAACTTTAATATACACTTTCCGATATTTCGGCGAACGTTACGTTGCCATCTTCTTGGGAACTTACTAAAAAGACACGTGCACACAAGTACTAATACAACAAATGAGACTGAGGCTAGGACGCTAGCGTTTTCCTAAAGTCCTGATGGTGCCCCCTGGCGGGCTATATTGGTAGTTCTTGGCCTTTGGGCTGAAGTTCTTTTGATAAAAGTTTCCCAAATTTGGGGCAGTTTCATGCATCCAAATTTGTTGAGGTTTGGCATGTTCCTAAGGGCCGAGGCTGATTCCATGAATAGTCTTTCATACTTGAACTTGCTGCGGTGTATTACTGTGGCTTTCTTCCATCTTATTCTGTGGCGAGTATCCAGAGCGTGGTCTGCAAGCCCAGAGTGGCTGTACTGGTGAAATCGGATGTAATCCTTGTGTTCTGAGATTCTGATATTTGCTGTCCTGCCTGTTTGGCCAAAGTAGGACAGTTTACAGCTGCAAGGGACCTGGTATACACCAGGTAGGTCTAGGGGAAGTGGTTGGTCTTTGGTGGAGCGGATAAGGGATGCCAGTTTTCTATGTGGTCTGTAACAAGTGGTCAAGTCATGTTTTTTTAAGATTTTATTGATTTTTTCTGAGGTGCCTCTGATGTAGGGAATAGTGATGGATTTAGAGTAATCTTTTTTGTGAGGGGGAGGGGGTGGTGGGTTGTGGATAACTGGGTTAAGTATTTTTTGGATTTTTTGGAGGGGGTAGCCGTTGGCTGAGAAAGTGTCACGGATGTGATTTAGTTCAGAGGTTAGGGCTTGATCATTAGAACAGATTATTTTTGCCCTGTTGAATAATGTTTTAATAACTCCATATTGTTGTGAGGGGTGGTGGTGGGATTGTTGGTGAATGTATCTGCCTGTATGGGTGGGTTTTCTATAAACTGAGAAAACCAAGGTTCCATCAGGTTGGCGGGTGACTAGTGTGTCTAGGAAGGGGAGGTTATTGTTTTCCTCTTTTTCCAGGGTGAATTTGATTCTAGGGTGTTGGTTGTTCAAGTGTGTTAGGAAGGAGAGGAGTGAATCCGGGCCATGTGGCCAAATAGCGAAAACATCATCAACATAGCGAAGCCATATGGTAGGTTTTTGTGGGGCTGAGTTTAAGGCTTTCTCTTCAAACATCTCCATGAAAAAGTTGGCCAAGGGTGGGGAAAGTGGTGAACCCATGGCTGTCCCCTTTTTTTGTTTGTAGAATTTTTCCTGCCAAACGAAATAGCCTGAGTTCATTGTAAACTGAAATAGGGCTGAGATATCGGGAGGAAATTTAGCTTGGATTAGCTCTAAGGTTTCTTTGAGAGGGACATTCGTGAATAGGGAGGAGACATCAAAACTGACCATTATGTCATTGTGTTGGAGTGTAAGGTTTTCTATACTGGCTTTGAAGTGGGCTGAGTTTTTTATGTGTGATGGTGTATTGCCAGTATAGTGTGAGAGCGCTTTGGCTAAATGCTTGGCTAGTTTGTAAGTGGGGGAATCAATGCCATCCACTATGGGACGTAATGGCACATTTTCTTTGTGTATTTTTGGGAGCCCATATATGCGGAGCCCACTCTGGGCTTGCAGACCACGCTCTGGATACTCGCCACAGAATAAGATGGAAGAAAGCCACAGTAATACACCGCAGCAAGTTCAAGTATGAAAGACTATTCATGGAATCAGCCTCGGCCCTTAGGAACATGCCAAACCTCAACAAATTTGGATGCATGAAACTGCCCCAAATTTGGGAAACTTTTATCAAAAGAACTTCAGCCCAAAGGCCAAGAACTACCAATATAGCCCGCCAGGGGGCACCATCAGGACTTTAGGAAAACGCTAGCGTCCTAGCCTCAGTCTCATTTGTTGTATTAGTACTTGTGTGCACGTGTCTTTTTAGTAAGTTCCCAAGAAGATGGCAACGTAACGTTCACCGAAATATCGGAAAGTGTATATTAAAGTTTATTTAATCTATAGTTCCAGTATACGCTGTCAATTCCTTAAACATTAGTTATTATGTCTAACCAGCGTATAAGCCTCTCAACAAGAATATTGCTGTCATAGAGCTTTTAAAATTTTAACTGTCTCTTCTCCCAGGACTTTGAGCAGCTCGGTAGGTATTCCATCACCTCCTGGTGCTTTCTTACTGGATATCTGTTGTGTCCAACTCACTTCACTCTCCAGTAGTACTGGCTCCTATGTATAATCCTGCTCTTCAGATTTCTCAGTAATTTTGGAGTCCTTTCTGTAAAGAGCTTGTGTATACTCTTTCCATCTTTCTTTGATGTTTGCAGCTTCTGTAAGATATCCTTTGTGTTTACTTTTCAATATTGTCACCTTGGCACTGAACTTTCCTGTCAGTTCCCTGATCTTTTCGAAAAGATGTCTTGTTTTTCCTTTCTTGTTTTGGTCTTCTATTTGTTGGCATTCCTGATTAAAGTATTTTTCCTTATCTCTTCTGGCTTGTCGTTGAAACTCTGCATTCAAATACCATACTTCCTGCAAATTTCCTGTGGCCTTCATTTTCCTCCTTTCCTGAACGGCTTTGATGGCATCTTCTGTTAGTCATTTAAACTACTTCTTCTTGCAAACTGTTGGAATATTCTTCTTTGCTTCTGTTCTTTAATCTCTTCCCATAGAAATAATTTTCTATGGGAAGAGATTAAAGAACAGAAATAATTCAAGAAACATCAACTGTGAGATGGTTGGGACATCAACTTAGACATCCACCTTCATCTACATTCAGTGTTCTTGCCCTCTACAGGACAACTAATGGAGACACAGAGTAAGAGGAATACCAAGGAAACAGTTTTGGCAATACATTAGCAAACTTCCTTTTTGAAGATGAGGTGCATGAATGCTCACTTTCACTAGTAGACTTTAACTCTTGACTTTTTGCTATAAAGATATTTCTGTTTATAATTCCCTATTCATCCATGAATTAATAATGATGATATATATACATATATGACATTTTAAAAGTTTGGGAAAACTAGAATTCTTTTAAAGTAAATAAATATATTGGAAAGAAATCAGAAATATTTAAATAATACTCATATTATCAGTCTAACTTTTTTTATATAGGTACAGAAGAAAAACAAAACACACACAAACATTTTCATTGTTCATTTTCACAGTTATAATACAGTAGAATCTCTCAGAACTAAAAACAGGACTTCGCTAATTCTGGACACAAGATTTTGCCGGATAATATAATATTTATTTCGAGAACTTACCTGTTCGTGTTTTGTGATGCCATCTATAGAAATTGCAGCATGCAATGTTCATTGGTCATGTTTTTCAATCTGCCGGCCATCATCATCGTCGTCTGGTAGCATCCTCTAGCAAGAGGGTTGCAGCAGATGAGCAGCTCTTCTCCATTTCTCTCTGTCTGTCACTTCCATCATTCTTAAACCAGTCCATTCCACGATGTCATTAAACCACTCTCTAGTTGGCCTTCCACGTCTTCTCTTCCCCTCAACTTTCCCTTGTAATATAGTTCTTGTCAGGTGTCCCGAAGAACCTCTCAGAAGATGTCCTGCAAATCTAGTCTTTCTTTGCATAATATTCTTTAACAGTGTTCTTTCCATCCCAACTCGTCTTAAAACTTCTTGATTTGATATTCTTTCTGTATAGCTAATCTTTTCCATCTTTCTATAACACCACATTTCCAATGTATTAATTCTTTCCATATCTCTCTTTCTTAGAGTCCATGACTCACTTCCATAACTTGCAATACTCCAAAGTGTTGCTTTAACTATTCCAATTCTAATGCCTATTTTAGTGTTCTTGTTTATTAAAATTCTCTTCATTTCCATAAATGCTGATTTAGCTTTACCTATTCTATTTCTAATGTCCAACTCTGAAGTTTCTTTCTCTGAGATCCAGCTACCTAAATATTGAAATCTTTCCTCTACATCTTATTTTTACATTATCTCCTATTTTTCTACCCATTATCATTATCTTGGTCTTTTTTTGTGTTAATTCTTAGTCCATACTCTTTACAAGAGTTTTCAATTCTTTGAATAATTTGTTGTAACCCATTTTCACTTTCTGCCATCACTACTACATCATCCGCATATCTTAAGTAATCTGCCATCCATAATTAAATAAATAACATCAAAAATCATGTGGATTTTTTAAAATTTAAACACATACACATAATTTTATATTTCACAAAATCAAATTTAAACAACATTTAAAAATTACAGTACGTATTATCACATGAAAGCTGTTGTGAATTTCTTAGTGTGACAACATAACCTTGAATGTCTGCCTGCTGTCACCAGAGCTTTAAAAATTTACTGTGTATACAATGAAGTTTCATAGCATCATGTGCTGAAATAGATGAACATTGCTCAGCAAATCTTATGAAAGTCTTTTCATATTTCCAGGCAAGCAACAAAGTAAATATGGCATCTTTCAATGTGAACTGTTTCTGAAAATCTTGGACACTACTTTCAAAGTTCACATGTCGATGCATGAAAAGGGAGCAGTAGTTCATGTTTATATTCTCGATTACTCCTTGGTCCATTGGTTGGATAAGGTTTGTTATGCTGGGTGGCAGAAACATAACACAAATGTTTTCCACATTTCAGTATTCAGCTGGGGAATGGGCACAGCAATTGTCCAACAAAAGAATCACTTGTCTGTCTGGTGGTAAACCTTTTTCCTTAAATGCTCCTTCACGCCTGGCACAAATACACTCTGAAAACATTCTTTGAATATGTCACAATCCATCCATATGTTCTTTTATGCCTGAGGATAGGCAAATTTTTCACATTTTTAAAACACTGTGGATTGTGGCACTTGCCTATCATTGACACTCTTACTTTGTGCATACCTGCAGCATTTGCGCATACCACCACAGTTATGCAGTCCTTGTTCTGCTTAAAGCCCTTTGGTGAGGCTTCTGTCGCATAAGCCAAAGTGAATGTGGGAAGACACTTCCATAACAATCCACTCTCATCGGCATTATATATTTTTCCACAGTCACATTGTTTTTGTCCACAATTTTCTGAAACTGCTCGATAAACTCATTCGCGGACATTTCATCGGCACTCCTCTGTTCACCAGACACATCTAACTTACGGATTCCATGCCTTTCTTTGAATCGGTTAAGCCACCTGTTGGGTGGCTTAACCGATTCAAAGCGATGCAAGGCGAGTTAAGCCACACTCGCCTTGCATCTTCATTTTCCCATGCAATTCCTTCACTTTTTCTTGCAGCATCAGTTCAGAATTGCAAGCTCCCTCTGATCTTTTCAGGGCATACCACTCGTATAACATGTGATCTAATTCTTCACACCGGGATTGGTGTACAGTTTTTCGATTTTCTGCAGCTTTTGTAGATTCTGTTTGCATCATGAATATCTCTGGAGTTGACCACCTTGTTTCTTTATATTGTACAAAGTTGAACTTCCATCTTTATATTCCTCCATTAATTTCGTTCTGCTGACATCTCTCTCCGTTTTCTCCAGCAATTCGAGTTTTAACTTGAGAGTGAGAACATTTCTCTTACATTTTGTGGGAGTAGCCATAGCGACTCCATATACGAATGCAGTTTGTTGGCACAAGTTCTGGCTGTACAATATACAAAACAACCCGCGTGATCTCTCTCTCTCTCTCTCTCTCTCTCTTAGCCAATGAGCCGCTGGGAGTATTGTGTGAAACATATGTTCAAGAGTCACTTGCCCCCACGCGACTCAGCTGTACATATGACAGTGTTGGTAGAATGCAAGCCCATTGCATATTTTTCTTATCTCATAGGCTTAAATTTTGTGTCTAAATTATTTAAATTTAGACCTTCAAAAGTGGCATTGTATTGCTGGTTAATTGGGTGCCGGTTACGAGAGATTTTATTGTACGTGATATATCAATATGTGCTGCCCTTCTAAAATATCTTAATCATATAATTTCACCAAAACAATCTCTTTACATATCACAGCATCCGGATTAAAAACAAATAAATAAATAAAAAAAAATTAAAATTGTTGATTTTAGTTATACCACTTAAAAGAATGCCATGTGGATGCACTGTAATCAGGGGAGGCTACACAAATTATTTGTGTAGCTGAAAATAAACTGTCCTTTTCCTTTGCAGCTGAAATGACTTTGTATCAATCTGGAACATTGACAGCTAAAGTATTATTATTATTATTACATGACACCTTCAGGGAGTCGAAAGACTCATCGAGGGAGGGCACCTACTCTACAGCTCTCTGTCTCCACCACTCAGTCCACCAACTACAATGAACCGCAACTACACCACCGTCATCTGAATGGTGGGCAGCAGATGAATCTGTTTGCTTCATCATGCTGTGTACAAGAATAAAATAATATATTTAGAGTTGTGGTGCTTTTTAAAATGACAAGTACAGTTAATAAGCACTTCTGTGTAAAATGGAAGGTCTTTGCATGAAAAATGTAACAAGTCAAAGAATTATATAGTGTTTTCCTGCAAACGTTTTGCACCATAGGTGAACAAATACAAGTTCCTCCTCATACACTATAGTCAACTTGTAAAACCTATCACAAGTTCCTAAAATGACTGCATTTCATAGTTGAATTTAGCACTAATATAAAGGAGGTGATCATTCTGTTGTGATTTACATCGCCAACATTTTTTTTCTGTCTTATTTCCAGGCTTCTCGAAGTTTGTCCAATGTAGGAAAGACCGCACGTGCATGGAATATTATACACACCTGGATATTTATAAAATGGAACACTGTCCTTAGGAGATCTTAGAACCTGTCTGATGCTAGTAGTTGGTTTAAATACAACCCTGACGTTATGGGCTTTTAACAATCTCACAATTTTGGTGGAAATTGAACCCATAAAGGGGATGACTGCTGTTGAAATTTGCTGGGAGTCTGTTCTTTCTTGTCGGTTATCTTTGTATAGAAATTTGTTTATGATGTTTCGAGGATAACCATTTTGCGATAGTGTTATAGCGATTTGGGACAGTTCTGTCTGAAGAACTTCTTCATTGTCGGAGCTTTTTCAACTCGATTTCTCAACATGTGGATGATGCTCTGTTTTTGTGACCTATGATGGTTTGAAGAGTAATGTAGATATCGACTAGTGTCTGTAGGTTTTTTGTAAATGGACAGTTTGAAATTGTTACCTTGTCTTTTAACTAGTATGTCCAATAAGTGTAGTTGTTCGTTGTTTTCTACTTTATTTAACTGGAAAGTTTTTTTCGTAGCTCTGTTCTATCGTGTGGTCTATATTATTCCAGGTCGTGTAATCTAGACTATTAGAAATGTCATCAAAATAGTTGTGGCAATTAACATCACTTATATTCAATTCGTACCCAATGTGTTGGATTCTTTCTCTGAGTAGTGCCAATGAAGTCCTTTGGTAAATTCTTTTGGCTTGTATGGATTGAATATGTCCTTTGATGATAAGGAATTTAGGGATGATAGAGAAATCCCTACACCTTTTTAGGAATATTATGTGGTTCAGTAACTTGGCCTTTCTGCATTTTTCCTTTTCTAGGCACCATACTTCGTGTTTCATTAGACTGTTTAAATTATACATATTTTTGGTCGTAAAATGTTAAAAAAAATAAGACTTATTGATAAACTGACCATAGATTTTTTATTCGTATGTATGTTCGTACAATATTGCCTACCGGATTTGCTAGTAACTGACTAGCTTTTTCAAGGCTTGCATAGTACAAAAAAACTTTCCAGTTAAATAAAGTCAAACAAATTAGAAAATTTGAAGAACTTTACAAGAAAAACAAGAAAAAAGACCACACACACAAAGCCCCCCCCCCCCCAGATAACAAAGTGATTTTCAACATGTCGAATCACTGCCTTTCCAAACATGAATCAGATATCCTAAAGAAAGGTTTTAACTTTTCAATCACTCTAAATTACCTATAAAGTATCGGCGACCAGTAGCATGAGCTAATACAAGTGACCCTAGTACGTAGTACAATATCGGACAACTCGTAGCAAAGGTGGTGAAGTTCTGATAATGTTTTTTATAATAGTATTTCCCATAATGTTTTTACAGTATGGAAAATACCTAAGAATAGCGATCAGAACTTCACCACTTTTGCTACGAGATGTCCGGTATTGTACTACGTACTAGGGTCACTTCGATTAGCTCATGCTAGTGGTCGCCGATACTTTATAGTTTACTATATTCAGCAAGAAACTCTCTGATTCCAATCCTTGAGTTTCTTATTCGGTTTTAAAACAATGTGGGATTTAATACCCCCTTAATTTAAATAATGTTTATATCGCCAAAATGAAGCTTATTAGCTCTTTATATTTAAGTAACTCCAAATTACATTCCTAAAATGGACTTTATGTGTGGAATTGAAAAACGTCTCTACCCGCTGCCACAAGCTGTAGCCAATGATATTAGATTCCAAAGCACGATTGTCCTAGCAACAGCAAAACAAACAAAACTTAATAACACTCCATATGATAGGAAATCGTTTTGATTTCTATTCGGAACTTGAGGAAGAACAAAGAAATAATAACTAAAGCGGACAAGGGGAATGCCACCGTCATCCTAAAGTCAAAAGACTATTTCAAGAAGATAAACAACTTACTATTAGACAGTTCCACGTCCAAAATCCTCATCAAAGATCCTACCATGAAGAACTATAATGAGATAAACTTCCTGATCTGTAACATGAATACTTGCCCTGAAAAACTAAAAAGAAAGCTTAAATCTTCACATCCCATTAATCCTAGACTGTATGGAGCACCTAAAGTGCATAAGGAAGAAGTGCCACTTCGTCCGATTGTAGATGGCTTTTTTTTTTTCATCATATTTCATCATTATAGATCAATAATGATGAAATTAAGCAAGTAGATCATTACATATACTTAGAACAACAGATATCAGTGGAACATGGAACAAAATATCATGGATGAAATTAAAAGATGTGCGATGCTTGGATGGAAAGCTTTTGGAAAATTGCATTCAATATTCAAAAGCCAATTACCATTATTCCTGAAAAGAAAAGTTTTTAACTAATGTATTCTTCCTATATTGACATATTTTTTAAACAATGAAACCTATGGTGAATTCATCACTAAAAACACGTACTAAACACAGTGATAAGTTTTAATAAGTAAATATTTCATCCCGAGTATCTTGGGACATCGTCAGTACAGTAATTCAAACAATACTAGGAATAACATACAGTTAGGACACATGATTACAATGGAATCTCAATATGCGTGCAGTAACGTGTTATAGAAGTAAATTAAAATATAGCTGAACAAAAAAAAAAAATATATATATATATATATATATATAAAGAGATTATTTTACACAATTTTGTATGACAATTTCCCATACTTTAGGAATAGTAAGAACACCGTTGCGGTTTAAATTTGGTCTGTGTAGTAGGGCTTTAGCACTTTCTTTATATAAACGTTCATGTTTATATAAAGATCTATGTAAAAGTTTCGACTTTTCCCAATGGATCCTATGGTTTGGGTTTTTAACTCCGTGTTGAGAGAGACCAGATTTCTGCGGTTTGAAAAGACAAATGTGGTCTTGATGTTCCGAGATGCGTTTCTGAACAGATCTACCTGTCTGTCCAAAGTAAGACAACTTGCAGGAGCATGGGATCTCATACATGCCAGGTAACATCAGAGGTGAGAGTTTGTCCTTAGGAGAAGGTAACAAGTTATAGCTCTGGTTGATGGGTTTGTAAGTAGTGGCAAAATTGTATTTCTTCATAATTTTTGAAAGACGTTCAGAGATACCTTTGACATAAGGTATGGGAATCCTATGGGCTTCTTCTTGTCTAGGTTGACATGTGGGGAAGTTACTGACGATTTTTTGAGTTGTTTTAAGATTATATCCATTTAGTATGGCTGTATTTTTGATTATTTCTAGTTCTTGGTTTAGAGATTCTTCAGAGGAGCAGAATTTGTGCACTCTGGTAACTAGTGATTTAATGATGCTAAATTTCTGAGATGGATGATGAGTGGAAGAATTGTGAATGTAGTGACCTGAAAATGTAGGCTTGCGATAGACAGACATGGCAATGGAACCGTCTTCTTTTTTTTAATGTGTAAATCCAGAAAGCAGATACCCTGTGGAGATTCTTTTTCTGGCATAAAGTTGATGTGAGGGTGAAGAAGGTTTATTTTATCTAGAATCAGTTGTAATTCATGTTCGGGATGATCCCAGCCAAATTTTTGGTTTGGGTTCTAAAGTGAAAAATTTTTCTTCCAGGTGTTTTAAAAAAAAAAAAAAAAAAGCTTTTTTTTTTTTTTTTTGTAACTCTGTATTAAATCTTCATCCTCACCCTTTTCACTCCCCCTTTTTCAAATGTCATATCTAATTTAAAAAAAATGAAAATGCAGTACAGTGTGTTGCCTTTAAAATATCCAAATATAAACGCATTGATATCCAAATATAACCTCATTGCTATTAGCACTGTTGCTTCAATAATTACTGTAATCATTGAAGCCATTGTAACTGGATTATATTTGTATTCAGCTTTTCCTTTCTTTCATGCTTACATGGTGATTAGAGTACATCATGAAAAAATTATGGAGACAACTAACGTGTTAGAGCAAAACTTTAGTTTAATATAAACCAAAATGAACACTCAACGTTTCAACCTTCATATCAAAGTCATCATCTAGAGCATACACATATATATAAAGAAACAGGCTGCACTACAATCGACATGGTTTGCTAAAGTTACTGACCAACTGTTACAAACAATTATTATTGGCCTGACCTCTGGTGAAACTTCACTACATCAAAGCTAGAGTCCTATTATTATCTATTAGGTTACAAAATTAAATTGGGCTGGAGAGCATGTTTATATATAAACAAACAAAAAAAAATATGTGATTATACATATAAATTTCAATCAATTGGTATGGAATAGTTTCCAGTACAAGCTGAAAATTGCTTAGAGTCCTAAAGTATACTGGAAACTAAGTAGGCTGAATATGTGCTATCCAAATTCTTGGAATTTTTATGCCACCATTATTGTTGATATTAGGGTGGTTAATCAGAATTTCATGGGCTTCTTTAAATTTTTTTTCATACCAGGTTTTTGTATGATGTAAAGAGTAGGTACTTTTCCAATTAATTTGGTGTAGGGTGTTGAGAACATGATCTGAGAGGCCTGCTTTTTTTACATATTTTACATATATTGTATGTCCTTTTCACTAATATAAGGTAAGTTACAGGTGCAGTAGATGCAATAAACTCCAGGATGTGCCAATGGGAGGTGAGGATCCTTAGAGGAGTTAAATATGTTTTTTAATTTTATAGGTGGTTTAAAAGTGGCATTAAGATTATAACGGTGTAGGATTCTATTGATTTTTTCTGATAACCCTTTAATGTATGGGATGGCTATGGTTTTACTGTAATCTATATTCTTTTTTTGATGAAGTTTCATGAAGAACTTTATTGATAGTATTTTTGTTATAGCCATTATTTATAAATGTGTTGCTAATAATCTTTAATTCTTGTTTAAGAGCTTGTTGATTAGACAAGTCAGGCAAGATTAGCCGTCAGACACTGTTAAAAAACTTATACCCCATTACGCCTGTTGCATAAAATCACATAAAACCACAGTAATTAGAGCAAATTGTTATAGCTCTGTTTTTAAGGATGTTAATGACTCCAAATTTTTGCATGGGTGGTGATATGAGTTAGCATGTATATATTGGCCAGTATATATACATGCTGGTATATATATATGTGTCGGTTTGCGATAAACCATGAAGGATAGACTGCCTGAGGGAAGATGTGTGACCAGTCTATCCAGGAACAAGAGCGTGTTCTGATTTTCAGTTTCAATAGTAAATTGTATGCATTCATGTTGTTTGTTCAGGTGGCTAAGAAATGTGTTTAAAGTTTGTCGACCGTCTGGCCAGATAACGAAAACATCATCAACATATCTAAGCCACACTGTAGGTTTTAGAGTTATGGAATCAAGAGCACTTTGCTCAAAAGCTTCCATATAAAAGTTAGCAATGGGGGGGGGGGGATAGTGGTGAGCCCATAGCCATACCTTCTTTTTTGTAGTAAAATTTATTTTGCAACATGAAGTAGCCGGAACGTAGTACATAGACAAAAAGGTCCGTAATGTCGGGTGGAAATTTGTTCTGTAGGAGAAGAATTGTGTCATCTTTGCAGAGCGTTATGTTTTTAATTTTGTTTATAAAGTGTTGTGTGTTCTTTATATAGGATGGGGAATGACCTACCAACTCCTTGAGTGTTGATGCTAATTTCTTGGCTAGGTGATAATCAGGGCTGTCTATTCCTTCAACTATTGGCCAAAGTGGAACATTTTGTTTGTGTACTTTAGGAACACCATATATTCTTGGAGAACGGACAGTCTTGGCTGTCAGACACTGTTAAAAAAAGTTATACCCCATTATGCGCATTGCATAAAACAACTTGCATAAAGTATTACGCAAAAACATAAAATGTCAAATTTTGCTCATCCAGTGACTAATATACTTTAAAGCTATTTCATTACACTGCATTAAATTTTATCGGGTACGACAAAGGTTGGTCGATTGGTAGAGCCTCTGCTACTAATGGCTCAGTTAAGTAAGTTTGAGCACGATTAGTAGTTGGAAGGGGACCAATCGTTCGATGTCGTTGGCACACTCTCCCTCGATGAGTCTTTGGACTCCCTGGAGGTGTCAAATAATAATAATAATATATTATTAATGTCTATTAGGCAGCATTGCAGAAGATATTCCATGGTTTGTGTTTCACCACATGAGCAGCTGTCATTATCTGTGTAGCCCCATATTCTGCTTTGATCTGCACATTCCAGAACAAAGTCCATTCAATGTCTTCCATCTTTGCCATCTAGATGCACAGTAGAGGATACTTTTGTCCTCTACTGTGCACTTTTGTCACAGGCATGGTCTCTTCCTGACTATGACAATCACCAATCCCAGTTGCACCAGAAGATAACTGAAAACTTTTTTGTTGTTGTTGTTGAGGTATACAATGATAGGCCAAGAAGTCTCATTCATTTGAATATTATTCAAGAAAATTAAGGATAAAGCAGAGAGGGGTTTTTTCCTGACTTCAGACACAGTAAGCAAAAAAAAAAATTTAATTGGGTGGAGAACCAAACAATGAAATTTATTCAGGATATAGTGTAACAATAATTGTAATCAAGAAATCAACTAATATTTCATGTTTTGACTAAGGGAATGAATAGTTTACTTATTTCAGAATAAAGTGTATTTTTATTTATATCATTTATTATGTATTTATAATTAGGAGCTTGAACAAGTTAAAAGAATGAACATCAGAAAGGAAGAAGAATTGATAAAATGGCAGTCTATTGAAAAACGACAGTTACCAAAGAGAATTCGATCAGAAATGAAGACGAGGGAAATGATGTTTAAAGAAAGCCTAAGAATCAGTATGGCTAATCTCTCAGAATCTCCAGATGAAGAACGAGAAAAGCTAAGGAAGGTGATATGGATATTGCTATAAAAATATATTAACATCAGTAACAGTTGCTTATCCTAACTAAAAACTTTTATTTTGTATCATTCTATTTCTTTGTTATTCCCAAATATTCATTTAATCACTCTATTGGTAATGTTAGATGAAATATCAACTATCTATCTGACCTGGGCAAAGTTCCCTCAACACTACCAGGAATGGCTCCCTTCATGTTGCCCATAGTCTTCTGACAAAAAAAAAAAAAGAAATCCAAAGAATCCTCAATAACCTGAACACAAACAAGGCATCTGGTCCTGATGGTATCCCACCTATTGTGTTAAAAAATTGGGGTTAGAAATAAAACACTTGATCAGAGACTGGAGACAACAGATATGAGAGTTCTAAGAAAGATTAGGAAAGTGAACAGATGGCATCAGTAACAGTATCATATATATATATATATATATATATATATATTAAAAATGAGGATATCAGGAATGATCTTGAAATTGTTAGCATTAAGGAATAGCACAGTATGCTGTGTGCTTCTTGAACAGCTGAAGATTTTAGTCTGGAAGAAGACAGGGTGAGAGAGGCTCTTTCAAAGAACAGAAATAGATGGAATGAAAACTAAGATGAGAAGTTTGACAGTTTTTGTCACCACTCCAAATTTGTCACCTTTCTCTTTTGACCTTTTTTTATTTGTATTTTAATTCAAGTGCCTCCATAGCTCAGTTGGTATAAATGAGCCCTTTGGTTGGAAAGACCTGAATTCGAATCCAGTCTATGATGAGAGCAACCTTTATCTGTTGTTTTCAATCCCCAGAACTAATACATATCCTGTATCGCCTCTTCAATCTATCCTATTCAACTGGCAACTACCCTACAACATGGAAGCAGGTCCACATGCAGCCTATCTCAACGAAAGGTGATAAAAGTTTAGCAATAAATTACTGTCCAATTGCTCTCACTTCTGTTCTAAAATGATGGAGAAAGTCATCAACAATCAATTGAACCACCTAGAGTCATGCCAACTATTCATTGACCAGCAGTATGGATTCGGCCACTCACAGGTCTACAGCTGATCTTGCTTTCACCACCCACCTCTGGACTCAAGCGATGGAGAAATGTGTTGCCCTTGAAATTTTGAAAGCATTTGATTGGGTTTGGGCACAGGCGGGGGGGGGGGGGGGATCTACTTAACAAACTGCCATCCTATGGTCTGCCTTACTCTGAAACTGGATCACCAATATTATTACAGGTTGTTCACTACATGTCATGGTGGATGGTTTACTCTCAGATTTCCCCACCAATGCAGGAGCATCCCAGGGTTCTGTTCTTTCACCCACTGTCTTCCTCATGTATATAAATGACCTGCTCTCTCAGACTTCCAATCCTAACCATAGCTGTGCCAATGACAGTACACTATATTCCTCCTTTTCATTTGACAAACTTTGTAGTGCTCAAGTATTACAATCCTCACGATCTACCATGACCAGTGACCTGAACTAAGATCTCTTAGCTATATCCCAGTGGGGCAAGGAAAACCTTGTAAACTTCATTGCTACCAAAACTCAGTCCTGTCTGATCTCTCACAAGAAAGAACTCTCATTCCTCCCCCCTTTACCTTCAATAATACTGAGATATCCAAACACGATGATCAGATTTCTCTATTCGAACTAACCTGCACCTCGATATTTCATGGCACAACTATATTTCAACTATAGCTTCTGCAGCCACCAAAAAACTTAGACACTTTTTCGCACAAGGCACTACTTTCCACCTCCACATCTCCTAACCCTATACAAAGCCCAAATCTGCCCAGCCATAGAATATTGCTTTCATATTTGGGGTGGTACACCAAAATCCTCTTTAAGATTGCTCAATTCTATCCAGAAGAGGACAATCTGGCAAATTAATGATCCCTCTCTCACACAGACATTCCATTTCTGCCTTAGCCTCTTCTGCAGATACTTTCATGGACAGTGCTCTGCTGAATTAGCCATTACTATTCCTCCACTCTCTCCTCCAAAATCATTAAAACAAGAGCCACTACCAATTGACACCCCTGTACAATCCATCCTGAAACACACACCAAATCAACTTCACTGCCTCTCATCCCATCTATTTCTATCCTTTGGAACAGTCTTCCCCACTCTGACTTCCCCAAAGATTACAACCCTCAGCTGTTCATGCAAAATATGAGGGTGGTCTGAAAAGTTCTCGGCCTTGACCATAGATGGCAACACTATCGGCAAGTTTTTTTTTTTTTAAATTGGTACATCTGTCATAAGCATCCATATGAAATTGCAAGTCATTCTATCAAGTAGATTGTTTTATGCAGCTGTCTGAAGCAAAAGTGTTGTCCGTATCCCTTGAAATGAATAAAATTGAGTATCGTACAGTTATAAAATTCTTTGTAAAAGAAGGTTTAACACCAAAAGAAATTCATTCAAAGTTCATAAAAGTTTATGGGCACTCTTCTCCTTCGTTTTTGACAATTAAGAAATGGACTGGCGAGTTTAAACATGGCCATACCAGCCTTGAAGATGATTGGCTCTCTCTGACTTCTATCTCTTCCCAAAACTAAAAACTCTTCCTCGCTGGGCAGCATATTTCTTCAAATCAAGAGGTGATTGCAGCTGTAGAGGGGTATTTTGCAGATCTTACTGAGAATCACTGTAGGGATGGGATAATGGTGCTGGAGCATTGTTGGAATAAATGTATTAGTCTTAAGGGAGATTATGTTGAAAAATAAAAATAATTTTGAAATTATAAATTCGTTTTTTCATTGTTAGGCCGAGAACTTTTCAGACCACCCTTGTATGAACAGATTCCTCCTTTCTTCTATTCCTCGTGCCCACACATGGTACTAACATATTATAGATCATGTGGCCTTTTGTGTATGGATCATATATATATATATTTATAAACTTTATCTAATTTGTAGACTAATCTCCAGTATATTTAGTATGAGGAGACTTAAGCATATAAAGTTACTGTGTCATGAATATACTAGAAATTAGTTTAATGTATTTGGGCTATCCATAAAAAAGTCTCAGCAATGCTTTGCATCCAATACACACTTTATGGACGAGTAGCTATAATAAACTTCCGAATGAAATTAAATCTATAACCTCAGAATATGTATTCAGAAAAAGATTGAGAAGCTACCTTATGGGATTAAACAATGTTGACAATTACTTTAAACGTATAGTATAAGAGATCGTTATAACTTATATATCATAACCAATTAAGGTATTGATTTACAAATTGGTTCATTCAATTAGGTATTAAAATATCAACATGTACATTATTATAACTGGTAAGGGAGCCCTCTAAGATGCTGTTCCCAGACTCTCAGTGTCTGTTTTGAGCTAATTACTTTTCTAGTAACCAGTATGGCTATGGCCCTTGGTTACACATATTTGCATTAACTAACTTACATTACTCTAAACCAGTTACTTATCATAACTATGAAACTATTCGAAATATATTATATTCTATTTGCATATATGAGAAAACTTTTTATTAACCATAATAAAAATTATTATTACGGTTGGCCAAGTGGTCAGCATATCTGCTCTCCAGCCAAAAGGCTGCGGGTTCAAATCCCATCGCAGGCTTGGATATTTGTGATTGGCTGTGAAAATACTAGTGATGATGATGATGATGATGGGTGATAGATGGCGTTGGTGTAGATGATGATAGCAATTGGTGGATTGAGCAGTGGAGACAGAGTTGCAGAGTGCCCTCCCTCGATGAGTCATTGGTCTTCCTGGAGGTGTTATGTGATAATAATAATAATAATAATAATAGCCAAAATAAGTGTTAGTACCAACAGAATATGATAGTAATACTTGAATTTTATTTTGTAATATTGTACTGTGCATTGAATTGTATTGTGAAATATTGTCATAATTGTACAAGTTCAATAGTATAATATGTATAATTTGTATATGTGATGTGAATAATAAAAACTGTTAAACTTGTTAACATCCAAGATAGATCTAACATTATTGAAGAAATTAGCACAATGGAAAAAAAACTTGGATTTAATGAACTGGATAATGAAGATGCAAGAAACTTGTTTGATTCCCATTCAGAGTTAAGCGAGAATGATTCTCCTTTGACTAGAAAAACAGCATGCATAAGAGGATGTCGAGCACTATTCAAACATTTTTACTTAATTTTTTTATAAAAATGTAGCTCAATCAAATGTTTAGACATTAAATAAAAATTTAAGCAGTTGATTTTTATTAACTTTGATGATTTTATCCTCTAATATAGCTTATACTGTATTTTTTTTTTCCAAATTTACGCTAACTGATGGATGAATTGTAATTATTCCTATTGTATATTGTATTCAATTAATGCAAATTCGCTTAGCGTGCATTATTTGATGGATTAATTAATCGTGTTAAGCAAGGTTTTTGCATTGTAGACATTGGACAGGAAGGATTTGCAAATAAAGAATAATTCATCTGTGAGGAATGCATGATGGCACACATACAGCCTCGCATTGGCACCCTTTCTTTCTCAGTTTACAGAAAACTCATTTAGACAGATAGATATACACACTTTCTCCTAATCTTCCATCTCAACAGCATGGTATAATTAAAACAACTTTGCTAAACCTTCTGTCCAGTTATTGTTTTGTGTGTTTTTATATTTTAATATTTTGTTAAGATGTCTCTATAACAGAAATGAAATATTGGAATGATTAAAACTGCTATATAATTATTTCTTTATGCTGTATTCATTCCATTAAATTTAATTATGATTATTGATAAACATCCATTACTGTCTATCCTTCAATCCACTGAACCAATTTTCCCTCCTCCTCCTCTTTCATCTCCATCTACTTCTGTTTCTTTGAAACAACTTTCCTTGCACTTTTTTCTCCAAAAATTAAAAACTTGCTCTTCAACAAACACATAAACAGACTACACTTTCTCTTACTCATATGTATCACTAATGCTCAACTTCTTATTTGTGAGGCTGATACTAAAATAAAAATTAAAAAAAAATAAAGATCTGTAGTATGTCATGGATACTATTAACTATTATCTTCCCCCTAACAATACCTCTCTTATTATCACTCGCTCACAGTTAGGGATTGCATGCATGCAGTTTACTCTCTCAGAAAAGAAACAATTGATATTTTATCTAAATGATGTAACTGATATATCATGCACACACACACAAATCATGTTATAGTTTGAGTAAATTATAAGTCAAATTTTGAGACAAAAAGACACAAAAAAATCATATAATTCAAGAATATTATAATTAAAGAATACTATAACTAACTTTTTTATGTGAATCTTATCCATGAAAGTCTGCAAATCTGTCACCTATATTTAGTACCATGGATAAGCTAAATCCAAACATGGTCTTTTTTAACTCACTTAAGCTTCTGATATATAGTAACAAAGTATGTGTGCATGTGGTGGGGGAATTCTCACAGCAAGCAATGAAAATCATGTATTACCTGAAGACTCACCAAAAAAAAAAAAAAAAAACATTCCATGGTGGGATTTTAATTTGCAGCCTCTTGTTGAAAGAGCAGAGATGCTATCTGCTCTGTCAACTATAATCATCATGCTTTTTTGATAAAGTCTAATTGCAAAATATTGCAATTGACTAGAAATGAAATAATGTTCCTTTGTGGGGGTCAGGGGGGGGTATGAATCCATATGTTTTCAAAAAGCCTTAAAAGTAGCTTGATTTTCATTTAGAATTTCAGATAAATCTATTTATATACTTTGTAACTTCAACAACTCTAATTATTGAAGAACATATTTTTTAGAAAAGATATGTTGATGATATAGTAAAAATTTAATTATTACTTATTAAATTTCATCAAAGAGCCTCCATAGCTCACTTGGTAATGATGATGCCCTTTTGGTTGGAAGGACATCTCAGTTTGAATCCTGTCTGGGATGCAGTGCTCCATTATCAAGTTATCTAATATCATGCAGATGTTTCCCCCTCTTCCAGGAAATTCATTGTTTTTATCCCACAAAACATGCATGCCATGCAGAGAATATGTGCACCTGACAGTTAAGCAGACTCTACATGTAGGATTAACACCCAGGATAGCTTTAATAAGGTTTCTGTGAAGCCAAGTTGCTTGAATATGATTAGCCATTCAGTACAACATATTAAGGAGAAGGTGGTGAGATGAGATGAAATATTTCACCAAAGTCAAATAGGCAGCTTCAAGGAATAGTGTGCAATCAGTAATGCATGGAGATAGTACGAGTCAATGAGACAAACAAGTAAAAAATGAATGGCACAGTCCTAAAAGAAGTGGCTTGAAAAGTTCCATGTTTGTTTGGTTTCCAGACTAGGTAAAAAAGTAAATAATATTTTTAAAAAATGGGAAGGGAAATACCTAGCTCACCCACAGTACAAATGTACTATAAGTTTATGAAATAACATTTCTTGAGTGGAAGCTACATTAAAAAAAAAAAAAAAAAAAAAAAAAAAAAAAAAAATATGCATAATTGGGTTCTCATGACTATTGGATTTTAAAGTCCTGAAGATAAAAATTGTCCAGATGCTGTTGTGAAGGTTAGTGGTATGACTGCTGGCAAATGCATCTGACACACACACACACACACAGTTAAAATGCAATAACATCATGGCATTATAAAAGCTATAGCAAACAGGACAAATAGTATATCATATATGTGATCATCAACATAAGATGGTAGAACTAATAATCACTGAACCTGAAAAGTATCTGGTCGTGTAATGAACCAGATTATTTATTATCATTACATGACACTTCCAAGGATTCCAAAGACTCATCGAGGGCGGGCACCCACTCTACAACTCTCTGTCTCCACCACTTAATTCACCAACCACAGCGAACCGCATCATCTACACCAACGGCATCTACTGATACCACTAGTATTTTCACAGGCAATCACAAACATCCATGCCCAAATGTGGGATTCGAACCTGCAGCTTTTTGGTTGGAGAGCAGATATGCTAATCACTCAGCCAGCCAGGCCAGCTTTATTTTCAGGTTCAGTAGTTTAATCTTGATATGCTTTCTTTTTGATATAAATTCAAATTTCAGTTTTAACTTAATAATAACATTCCAAATTATTAAAAGCAGCTTTTTGGAAGTTCTTCTTTTATTACAGGAGGTTGAGTTCCCTTTTTAAGAAGTTATAAAACACTTTCAGCATTTCTCTTTCAGCAATGTCTGTCTATATTCTGGTGGCCTGGCAATGCTAATAATTGTTACTGACTATCATAGAAAGCCTATGGCATACTCACTGTCATTGAGGGAAGAGTAGTAGCTAGTATATGCTAGGACTTCTCCAAGAAAGGAACATGAATGTATACTAAATTATGGTAACTATTGAATGATTATATTCAATAAACTTTTTTTTTTTTAATTCTTACCACCACTGAGAATCAAAATGGTTGATATTACCTTTGAACAGAAACAGTTTCTATGCACCATTGTGATATATAAACCCAGTACTAGCATTCAGTCTTATATATAATAGTTGTAGGAGTGTAAGTAGTTGGATGTTAACTTTTTTTTAAATATACATCAACTACACACATGAGAGCTTGCAAAACCCTTACCACATTAGTACTCTGTTTGTGGGGATGAGATTGGGGAATTATAAATGGTTAAGAAGGAAGATGTTGACATGTTTCATTAACAGCCTAGGGAAGAAAGTGTGAGAAACACTGCTCCAAAGAACAGAGATAGATCAGGTGAAAGAAGATGAAAAGTTAGTTTGATATTGGGTGGCTAATGGATGTTGACCAGCATCTGCTCTTCTGTTCAGGCTTAAGAGAAAGAATGGGAATAGGCAATTCAACAGAATAGTGCCCATAAAATGACTATAAATTTGTTATAATGCAGAAACAGAATGTCTCTGAACGTAAGTGATTGAAGTAAATCTATGAGAGAAAGAGGGACAGTTCATTGGTAACCAGATTGCACTCTTGTAGATAAAATCAAGCATTTTTAGAGAACTTTTTGGTTATACTACTTCAAATGGGAAACCAGTACTCTTAGGTTATTCATGGGATTTACACAGTACTAGAAGCTGTATACAGGTGATCAATAATATCTTGAGTGAAAAGAGGACCATGTTTTTCGGAGACTAAAGAGATTGTTTATGTTTGATGTGTGTTTGTGCTAAGAAAGACTAGAGGTGTAGGTCAGCTCAAGAAGAAAAATTCAATGTTGTATAGAAATATGCAGATCAAAGAAATAAGGAATGGTAGAATTAAAATTTGCAAGGTTATTTTCTTGTCTTACTGAAGAACAGCTGTGAATCAGAGTTTTTACAGCATTAGCTTTGGAGGGACTTAATAGCTTTAAAGGCTTGTCAAATGGGGGGGAAAAATTGTTGAGTATTGTTGTCAGTAAAACTATCAATAGAATCTGTTGGTGATAGGTTGTCATTTATGTATGGCAGGAAAGCATGGATGAAAGTAAAGAACACTAAGTTACTCCAGCATTGGTGAGAAAATCTGAAGAAAGGAAACAATCCCTCTTAACACACTATGAATGAACAGAGAGTAAATTAAATCCAATAGCAAACAGTAGAGGTAAGCCATAACATGTTAGTCCTTTTTGCCAGACCTGAACAAATGCATAGAAGTGTTAAGAGTAATCCCGAGAGTTGCTCCAAATTGTCCCCTAGTTTTATAATAAATTTAGTTTAATCCTTTATCCCAGTGAGAGCAAACAAAGTTTGCACCTGAAAATATCTTCAGGACTGAATATAGTGTTGTACTATCTTACCTGGGTAAGTAGTACAACACCAGGCAACTCACAGCAAAGGTGGAGCAAGATACCAACACTCCTATCCCAGTATCTCCCATAATGCAAAACACATCTCCTTGTGGATATGTATACTGTTATGCATTAAAGGATCAGCCACTACCCGGACTAGTTTCGACCTTTATTGAGGTCTCTTCAGTGGGAGCCAGGCCGAGAGTTGGAGATACCAGGCAGAAGCAGTAGCAAGGTCATCTTTACCTATAGGAGTTGCCAAAAGGTTTGCCACCTTTTTTATTAAATTACTCTGGATTTAGAGAAAGATGTTGAAAGTTTATTTTTCACTAGGTTAGACTATAATAAATTTAGTTTAATCCTTTATCCCAGTGATGTCCATTGGTGGTTGATGCTAGCAAAAAGATATGCTGCAGTCATTGATTAATTGGTAATTCTCCAGGTGGTGTTGATTTTAATTTTCAAGAGATTCAAGTGAAGGCATTGGGCCAGTACTTTAATGGTTGACTTACATCTTTTTTGAATGAGCTAAAAGATGGATGTTGGATGAATACAAAAGCTAGTAAAGAACCGTCATAAATTCTCAGGCACAAATTTTGAGAACTGGTGGGAGGGGGAGGAGTGAATGCCATCAGGACTAGTTGACTATTTTTGGACTATATCAGGACTATTTTTGTTGGATTTGGAGGAGCACAATTATTTTGAGAGACATACTTTATATAACGTAAGAAATGTGGAAGCACAGAATGCAGAAGCAATACCTGGTTTCCTTGGAATCTTGACAAAAGAACGGGAGGGGGGGGGCATGCCAGTTAAACAGGAAGCTAGTGTTTTCTGGCATTTCAAAAGAGAGATTTGGATTTGCTGATGATGTTTGTAATTGTCAATTGAAGCCACTCGCTCCCCCCCCCCCCTTTTTTTTTTTTTCATAATCTTGACACCTTTGTTGGAAAACACTGGTCAGGAGTTTTGGGTGGTTAGTCAACAGCCCTTGACCACTATTGAAGGAATGAAGGTGCTTCATTCCAGTGAAAATTAATTCAACTATTTGGATCAAGAAAGGAGTATATAAGTTAATGGAGGGTCATCCCAATTGGGTGCATTATATGGTGGCATTCCATACTAAAGGAAATTTGGATGAGGTTATGCTCAGAATTACCAAGGCAAGAAATAATATTTTAAGAGGAGAACTAGTTTAAAAAAGAAAAGGTTAAGGATGAGTAGATGATGCAGAGGATTATTTAATAATCTGGTTGATAATTGGACAATTTACATTAGGTTATTCCTAACTGACAGCAGACACCTCAGTATTTCTTCTATCTTTCTAAGTGAATTGAAAAAACTCACCCTGTTTAAGTTGTGAAAATGAAAATCTCAAGGAAGGCAATCTTACTGTTAGCGTATCTGAAATGTAAAACACTCAGACTTCAGGAAATGAAAGTGATAGGAAGATAGTGGAGTTTAGATTATCTAAATTCAATGAACATTAAATTCAAATAATCTAGATCTAGTTTTAGTTATAATGGCGCTAGAAAATCTCCTTTTGCATTCAGAAGAATTACAAAGAATTCTAAAGAACTTCATTATTGGATTCAAATTTTCATGTAAAGGGGGTATCCATTGATAAGCATTTTTGCAAAATACAGACTCGATTTTAAGTTTTCCAAAAACTCCTGACACTTGGCTGGCTAGTCATTGACTTCTAATACCTGTGACTCGGCAATCTGTCTGAAACATCGGGTTCATAAATGTTTGAATTCATGGATGAAATCGTTGTTGATAGTCATCTGCTATTCCACTTATTGACAATCCGTTTCTTTAACTGCATTAGCTAGCTGCTTCCAACATTTTTTTTTTCCATTGGTTCTGTAAATCAAATTGTCCAGCATAACAGTTTATCAGCAAGTACAATAGTTATTTTTTGTTTATTTATTTATTGAAGAAATGTAGAAAGAAGAAAAGTTTGAATGAAACATAATACCTAAGAATGAAATCTGTCAAAAATTGCTTTAAGAAAAAATGTTTCAAGTACATTGACTGATCAGTCTTTGAACAACTTTTAACCACTTGCTGACCTCAAAATAGTGACAGTAATGAATAGCTATGCCAAACAACAGACAGTTTAAAATGAACTTTGCCCTTTTTAGCAAGTTTTGCAGCACATTCTCTTTGATTTTTTTTCACTAAAGGACCATATAATGAGTATAGCTTGTCCATAAAATTGTGAAAATGATTTATTCCATCTTTCACAAAATTGAATAACCAATGGATAATTCTGAATGATTAAGGCAATGAATATATTATTAACAATGGGGAACATTTTCAGTAGTCATTGCCCAATACTCAATTTTTTGTTAGGCATAACACATTGCAACTGGTAAAAGCAAAAGAAATTCTTTTGTTTTTACCAGTTCTGTAAATTAATTCTTGTAATTGTAATAAGTCAGAATCATCCAATATGGTCTGTTATGTTTAGCTATATAATAGAAAAAAAAAAAAAAAAAATCAGCTAACGCCTTTTTATTCCCGTATATACGGGAGTAGGCGAGGCCATTTAGCCCTATCTAACTTTTGGAGACTGAGTGGGCAGTTCAATCTCCACTGGTACCCAATCAGAGACAGATGGCCCAAGGCTATCACTAATTAAGCGGTACGCAGTGAAGAGAGACGGCTCAAATGTGCCGCCATCTCGTGGTCTCTAACCCTAACACAATATATTTAATGTCTGAAATAATGTGGGTTCTACGGTCGATTTTCTTGAATTTACAGGACGAAAAACCCGAGTTTCCGGGAGGAAAAACCTGCTTGCCCGTGCCAGAGATCGACTAACTCGAGAACCGGTCGAAAAAAGGCTTAGAAAAATTTCCTCTAGTCGCCGACTAGACTCGAAACCAAGACTTCCTTCGTGCGGCCTAGCGCGGTGGTGTGCAAACGCCACATCCACTGAGCTACACAGGCTCGCTATCTATATAATAACTAAGAATATAATAACTAAGAACTATCTATATAATAGATAGTTCTTAAATTTTTATTGACTGATTCCACTTCAGATTCATTTAAAGAATAATTTTTTTTTGTCTTAAAGATTTTAATTCAGCAGATCTAGCTCTTCTATTTGATCAGACACAGAAATTATAACACCTTGTGATTAATACAGTGAAACTTTTTCACATTTGGAGATTATTTCTATCTGATTTTTCTGTGCTTAGATATATATATATATATGTTCATTTGTTTCTTTTCTTCTCACATATCGGTAATTTAAACATCTTACCAGGAACAACCATACATAATTGTCTTCTTCTTCTGATACATTTTCTGTATTCCGTAAATAACTAGATTCTAATTTAATACTCTTGTTCTCTGGTTTATTATGCACTTATTAATATCGTTTTATCATTTCATTTTGTTTACATTTTTATTTAAAAAAATGTGGTATTGACTGTTACTTACGTCTTTTGCTCATTTTAATGAAAAATTTTTAAAAACAAAATTTTTGTTTATATTATTTAGATACAACACACATTACTGGATTTATGATTAAGAGAAAGCAATGAATGATGGATGTAAAGGACTAACCCAGCTGAGAAAAATAAATAAATACTCCACTGTAGCAGTGATACCTCTTAGCATTATTGACTGTATTAAAAAACAAAAATGCAGCAGAATACACTTGTGTTTATTATTATTATTAACATCTGACGTTCATGGAGTTAAAGACTCATCATGGGAGATACACACCATCTCACACATAAAACTTATCCACCTATGCCTTAAACTGATTCAATGCTCCACATTCACAACACACTCAAGCAATGCATTCCACTCACTAACCACTCTCTATGTAAAGAACTTCTCCTCACTCCTCTGCTCACAACTTCCTTATGCAGTTTCCAGGGATGCTCTGTTGTTCTACCCCTCCCCTCTCTCCCATTCTATGAAAAATCTCTTCCAGATCAACCTGATAACAACCCCTAACTAACTTATATATCTCAATCATATCCACCCATCTCCTATTCATGAGGCTTTGCAATTTACATTTCTCTCAATCTGTCCTCATATTCCACATTTCAAAGACCACATTTGTGAATATGCTCTGGGCTCTTTCTAACCTATCCTCATCACCATGAAAACCCAGTGACCAAATATGTGCACAGTAATCCACGTGAGGCCTGATCAAGGTCTTATACAATGCCATCGTAACGTCGTTATTTCTCCACATCAGTGTCCTCTGCATTATTGCCATTATCCGATGTGACACCTTCACAACTTGTGCAATGTGGCTTCTGAATTTTGGGTCCTTGTCCATCACCACCACTCCCAGATGGAGTTAAGCCTCCTTTAAGTTTCCCCACCAAGTGCATACTTTGCATCCCATTGTTGCTCACAAAATTTCAAAACCTTACACTTTGTAACATTGAAATGACAGTTCCACTTACTTGCCCATTCATGCTATCTATTCAAGTCTTCCTCTAAGGCCATAACATCTGTATTGACTCTTCATTGCTCTCCCCAATTTTGCATCATCTGTAAACAGCTGCATAACACCAGTTAAATCCATCCCGATGATTTTTATATCATTAATATCCAAATTGAACAACAATGGTCACAAAACTGACCTCCAGTTTTGTAAGCATGTCACAGCACACCACTAGTGATCTGCCTATTTTGGGATACTGCACCCCTACGTACAACTTTCTGATATCTATTTGACAACCAGTCACCAATCCAACTCAGAGCTCTGTTATCCAATTCCATCTGTTTCAATTTATCTAGTCAGTTGTGTGGCGAGTGTTTATCTAGTGTCAATAACTGCTGTTTTCTTCTAAAAGAATATTTTCCAGTGCAAATTGCACAACTTTATAAATCGAATATCATAATACGATTTATATAAAATGTTTCAATGTTTAATGTCTAATGTTATGCTCAGATCAAATAAATAAAGTACCAGGGTGCAGACTTAGTGTGTCGTAGTCCCATTACACTCCTGTAGAATTATGCCTGATCTAAGCTTCCTATAGTATTCTTTCATTCTAAACTGCAGTGTGATTTCTTAATCTTAACCATCACTTTTCCCTTTATTGGCTCTTCTGATGATTAAATAATGTGATATCACGCTATAAACAGGATTTACTTGGAAAAGATTAGTCCTACTCAGAAGCAGGTTCTTTATAGAAACACTATATAAGGAAAGTTATAGAGCATTACCACATCAACCTAATCTGATTACAATGCTTGACATTAATTCCTGCTGCAAGAAGTAGTGTTGTATAATATTAATCATCATTTTTTTTTTCTATTTTAATACTCATCTCACTATGCTGACAACAATACTTTGATGCTAAAGATTGTATAAATACAACAAATTCATTGATGTAATTGTTATTGTATGGGCACCTCCATGACATCTGAAGACTCATCACAGGAGACCCAAACTATCCACTCAATTTATGATACCTCTCCTTGAACCTATTAACAGACAAAGCACTAACTTGCTTTTGCAACCCATTCCATTCATTCACAACTCTAAGCAAAAAAAAAAAATATATATATATATATATATATATGGCCCTCACATTCCTACTATACACACTTTTTACTCAACTTCCAGGGGTGACCTCTTATTCTGCCCCATCTAGCCAAGCTGAAACATCTCCCCTGCATCAATCCTTAAAAACCTTTTAAGTATTTTAAATGTTTCTATTATATCGACTATCTTTCACCTATCAACCAACTTCTGCAGTCCACACACCCTCAATCTCTCCTCATAGGGAACATTCCACAGCCCACTCACCATATTGATTGCTCGCCTCTGAATCCTCTTCACCACTTCCTCATCCCCAAGAAATCCAGGAAACCAGACCTGAGCACAATAATTCAGATATGGATATATCAAGAGTCTTATAAAGAGGAATAACAACTTCCTTATCTCTACTTGTGTGTTCTTCAATAACCAAGTAACCTTATGAGCTACCTTAGCAACATGTCCTGTAAACTTCAAAACTCTGTGATGGAATGAGAGAGAGGGATAGGAATGATAGAAGAGTAGAGAATAGGAGCAGTAGAAGAGGGGGGGGGGATGATAGAGAGAGAGTTATGGAAATGATAGAAGAGGGCAGAATGGAAACAGTCAGAGAAAGGAAGTGAGAAGAATGTAAGGGAGTGCTGGAACCAGGGAAAGAGTGATGCCGGGACAGCAAGTAAGTAGGGGAATGCTGAGAGAAAGGGTTAGAGGAGAGAGAGTGAGGAATGCAGGTGAGCAATCAAGGAATAGAATGGTAAGAGGTGCGATGTATGGAGACTCAATGATCCATGGTGTGCAAAATAGGATGCCAGAAGAGTGTTTGCCTGGAGGAACGATAGAAAGTGTGACAATGGCAATTACAATTAAGCGGGGTGACAGCATGGATGAGATGATTGTGATGGTGGGCACGAATGACTTGAGAGGCAGTGTAAATCGAGTAGCGAGAGATCTGAGATTCATGCTTGAGGTTGTACAAAAGAAAATGCAGAGAGGAAAGATAGTGTGTGTTACTGTTGGATCCTATTTCGTCTTAACCTATACCTTGGATCCATTAATTTGTCACTACGATGTTCTTAAACAAAAAAAAAAAAGTTTCTAGTTGATTTCTAATCCAAATATAGAGAAAATTTATATTTATTGACTGTGCCACTCTATATCTAAATTAGTCCAAGAATTAAAGTAAAACCAACCCTCAACTATTTCTTTTTTATGTGTTGTTATTTTGTATACAGGCCAAGTTTACTTAACTTATTTAATTCACCTGCTTTGATTCGATTATTTTATGAATGGTGCAGTAAAAGAGATTCAGGCAAAGTACAACTTTAGATCAACAAAACAAACATTTAATATAGGCTTACAAATCATACACTTTAGTTTAAATCACTGAATAAGGTATTACAAACATTTTAGCTCATCTGGTAATATAGTCATATAATTTCAGGTAATGGTTAATCTGTTGTCTGAAATACAGCTTTCACAAAATTCAATTAACCATTTGAAAAGATTCAATGTCATAAGTTCCTTAGTAACCAACTACATTGATATCTTATAGTTACTTGAGTTTCAAATACAATATAAGGGTGGCACCGCTTCTTCAGAAGTATACACTCTTAAATCCACACTCCAGCTATTCTCCGCAAAAGTTACTGTTAATGTAGGGATATTTTAGGAAGAAACACACACATATACTAGGGGTCAGAGGGGGGTGCTTGACCTAGTAATTACATCTGAGGATTTGGCTGTAACAAATATGACCACATTGCCACCAATCGGTGAGAGTGATCATAGGGTCTTGACTTGGGAGGTGGCTAAAGGTGTAGAATTTTCAATTAAGACAAGGTACATGTGGAATTATCGGGCTGGAAAGTATGACAAGCTTAGGAGTTTGATTGGTTCAGTGCCATAAGGACTAGAAGTCGATAGTGCATGGGAGGTAGTTAAGAAGTGTTTTCATGAAGCAATGGCTGACTTTATAACCTAGAGTCCAAATAATAAATCAACTGGGGGTTAAATGGATGAATAACACCATTAAGCTTGAGCTGCAAAAAAAGAAACAACTATGGAGGGAATTTAAGGAGAAAGGTGATCGGCAGGCACACGAACGGTATAAAGCGCAGGCCAGAAGGGTAACGAGTGTGGTAAGAAAAGCAAAAAAGGATTACGAAAGAACATTGGCCATGCAGGCTAAAGAGAATCCTAAACAGTTTTTTTAGATATGTAGCAAGTAAAAGGAAAAATGTACATGGCAGAATGATTTTAAAGAATGCCGATGGTAGGGAGGTAACTGAATCAGTTGATATAGTTGAGTTACTGAGTGAGCACTTTGCAAGAATATATCATCCAGGTGGTGACATTGCAGAAACGAATGTACCAGTAGAGCATACGGGAATTGTGGGGAATGAAGTGGAGGTGAGTAGTCTATTGCACAACCTCAATGTCAATACATCTGTGGGATTGGATGGTATACCAGCTCGTGTTGTACGAGAAGCAGCTAAAGAATTGTCAGTACCCTTAACCATTTTGTTTAATTTGAGTCTCGGGTCTGGGTTAGTCCCGAGGGGGTGAAAAGAGGGGAAAATAGTTCCACTGCATAAAGGTGGTTCCAAGACTGCTGTTGCAAATTACCGACCGATTAGCATATCAGGAATCATTGTCAAGGTCTTAGAGAAATTAGTCAAGAAAAGAATACAGGATTGGATAGATGAAAATGGGATATTGTATGGGGGACAACATGGTTTTGTGAAGGGTAGATCATGCCTCAGTAACTTGCTCACGTTTTATAACACAGTGATGGCTGAACTGGATAGGGGTAATGGGTTTACAGTAATACTACTGGACCATGACAAGGCCTTTGATAGGATACCACATAGAACCCTAATCAGTAAACTGGAGCAGATGGGGATAGATATAGGGTTGGTGAGATGGATAGGAGGGTGGTTGAAGGAGAGATACCAGAGAGTGGTTTATTCAGGAGTGGAGTCTAAAAGACGGCTTGTGACTAGTGGAGTTCCACAGGGCTCTGTTCTTGGACCACTGCTTTTCAATTTGTTCATCAATGATATAGGAAAGGATTTGAGAGGAAGTGTTCACTTGTTTGCTGATGATGCAAAGTTGGGTAGAGCAATTATGAGTGCACAGGATGTCAAAATTTTACAGGATGATTTGGATAGTTTGGAGGACTGGGCTAGGAAAAATGGATGTCAATTTAATGTGCCAAAGTGTAAGGTTATGCACTTTGGGGTGAAAAGAATAGCAGCAGTATATCGCATTGGTGGAACCGTACTCCAGGAGATTGATGAGGCCAGGGATTTGGGAGTGTTGGTGGTTAGGGAATTGAAGTTTAGGGGGCACACTGCAAAAGTGACTAAAACAGCTCACCAAATCACTTGGCTTCTGAAAAATACTTTAACAAGCAGAGACAAACAAGTTGTTGTTCCTCTGTATCGAGCCTTGATAAGACCCCATCTGGACTACTGTGCCCAGTTATGGGCACCAGGGTTTCTTCGTGATGGGGAGGAAGTGGAGAGGATCCAGAGACGAGTGATCAAGATGATAGCAGGTCTGTGGAATGAACCTTATGAGAATAGGTTGAAGATTTGTGGATTGCAGAAATTGGTCGATAGGCGAAGGAAGGGTGATGTGATTGAGACATTCAAATTACTGAAGGGTTTCTATAAGATTGATCCAGAAGATATTTTTGAAAATATGACTGGTGGTGAGAGGACTAGGGGCCATGAATGGAAGCTGGGCAAGAGCGTGGTTGACAAGGGTGTTAGAGCTAGGTTTTTTACTTGGAGAGTAGTGAATGAGTGGAATAAGCTTCCAGAGTCTGTTGTGGGTGCTACGACCGTGAATGGGTTCAAGACAAGGTATGATAGATACTGTGTGAATGTCGAATAGTTGTTCTTGACATGATGTTAGGGCCTCCCTCGATGAGTCTGTCGACTCCTTGGAGTTGCCCGGAACAATAATAATAATAATAATAATAATATCTCTGCATAGGAGTAACAAAGTTGGTTAATTCTTACTGGTAATTTTCCTTGTTCATCTACTTATGTACAGATACCTTTCATAACTGTATTCACTTAAAACAATTAACAGCACTCATTAAAAACAAAACAAATCCTCTTAGTAATAACTGAATAAATTAATGGTCGCAATTCACATAGTTAAAAGGTTCTTGCTTGGAGCAAAACACTTGTACTATCTTTGACATCACTTGACCAATTCAGTATTCTACCAATAACTCATGAACTAAGGTAACACGCAGTAATTCTCTACCTTGAAGTTTTTATGCACAGTTGCCTATTCTTCCATCATTTAATTAATCTTTCAGGCACTATATCTCTTAGCACAGCTATCGTTTAAATTTTACTTTGCTGCCTCTACTTATTCTCTTAGTTGCTCTGTGCTATTCTTCAAGTTTCTGTGTGTCCCTGAAGGTTGGTCTTGAGTCAAAATCCCAACTAAATTATCGCTAGTCATCCAGTTGCTACTTTGCTATCTTCCGTTGCTTTATTTGTTGTTCTGCAACTTACTAGCTAACTCGCTCCTCGACTAGTAGACCTTAGCGAGCTACTTGACTGACTCGCTGAATCGCTGTTATCTCTCTACTCGCTATCATCTCACTCTGATTCCCCGAATGAATCGTTTTGTCTGTCCTTCGCTTATATATCCCTTCTTCCTGCCGAAATTATTCTCGTGCTTCTACTAAAATCCTTTCCAGCCCTTCAATACCGATCTGCCACGCTCTGTTCTAAACTCGCGCTCACTATCTTACATACATCTCCATGACAACTAAAACAAAATATAATGAAACTGAGGCATTGCATAACGTTATACCTCTACATACAGGAACAAATAAGGAATATTTACATTTCAATTAATATGCAGTTAAAATGTTGAATACAAATTCTTATAATATTAACATAGCAATAAATAAAATAAACTTAATATTTTAATACAGAGTCTTTTCACTATTATTATATATCCTTGATTAATTATTTAATTATTAATAGAAATTAAAGGTAGTTATATGAATATTAATTTATAGATAAGTGATTTACATTAAATAATAATTACAAGTCTAGCTTATGTGATGGAAGATCATGTTGGATTCTGAAGTAAATATTAATTACTCAAATATCTAAATATTCAGAATCCAACATTACCCATGTATGACAATGAGGAGCTTAGCAGAAGAGCAGTAATAATGAATAGCATAATAGCCAGAATGCATCAAAAGAGAGGATTGGAATATGTGCATGCTTGGAGGGCATTTGAGGACAGAAAGGAACTGTATGCGAGAGACTACTTGCATTTGAATGAGGAAGGACGTAGACACCTGGAGAGATTGCTGTTTTCTGAATGAGTCAGTATGTCAATGCAGGGAAACTAGAGTTTCCAGGGTGGATGGTAGCAGGGATGGCCTGTGGGAATGGGTGCTTGGGGGAAGCGGGATGACATCAAGTAACACTGAGTCCAGTAGGGTCTGGAGGAGATAATGATAAGTACAGAAGCAGTGACATTTTTATTCTTTATACTAATGCCAGGAGTATATGGAATAAAGGAGATGAATTAGTGGTGCTGGTAGTGACAGCCTGGCCAAAGATTATTGGTATCACTGAGATGTGGTTGACAGAAGATGATATAGTAACAGAAATAGAAGTAGCAGGGTCCAGCATTTTTCTGCAGGATAGGAGGGGAAAATGTGATGGTGTAGTACTGCTTATGATAAGTGATGATTTATGTTCTCTAAGAGTGGAGGCTTTGGAAGGCAGTGACACTAATGTTTTGAAAGCATATGGTATGAGGTAGAGGTGGGCAAGACAGGATATTTAGTGGAGTGTTGCTACAAGCCAAGGAGTACAGAGGGTGGGAAGCAGGAGATGATTAGGCAGTTGAGCTTGGCAAGTGCAAGAAGAATGATTGTTATGGGAGATTTTAACTACAGCAGTATAAGCTGGAAAGAGGAAAATGCATGTAGTAATAAGGGAATGGAATTTCTAGAATTCTTGAGTGGCAAATGTCTTAGGCAATATGTACTAGAGGGAACAAGAGGTTCAAGAGTTTTGGATTTGGTCATAGCATCAGAAGAGCTGATAATAACTGAGATGACGTCTCTCTCCCCAGTTGGAGAGAGAGAGTGACCATGTGGTTTCGACATGGAAGATGGATAGACATGCAGGAGTATCAGAGAAAATGGAACATATGTGGAATTATAAGGTGGGTGATTATAATAGTCTTAGATAGCAACTTGGGGCAGTTCCATGGAGGGCAGAATTGGAAGGCTAGGATATCATTAATGCTTAGGAAATGGTGAAGGAATATTTGTTAGTAGCAATAGTAAGCTATTTTCCATGAGTGAAGAAGCAGACACAATTTGGTGTAAAGTGGATGACAAACAATATGAAACAGAAACTGCAGGTGAAAAAAAGATAATGGAAGAGATATAAGGAGAGGAGTGGAGAGTAGATGCATGAAGAATATAAGACTTAGGCTAGGAGATTGACTAATATGGTGAGGAAGGCAAAACTAGAATATGAAAAGAGATTAGCCCTGAGATCCAAAGAAAATCCTAGGGAATTTTTTAGATATGTGGCCAGTAGGAGGAGAAATGATTGTGGAAGAATGACATTGTGGGATAAAAATGGAAATAGAGTGTCTGATGCAGAGGATATAGTGGAGTTTTTCAATGAACACTTTATTGGAGTATTTCATCCTGGAGAAGTAAGTTTTAATACTAGAGGGATAGGGCATGTTCGAGGTTTAGAGGTGAGCATGTTCCAAATACTGAGTACTCTGGATGTCAGTAAAGCTGTGGGACTGGATGGTATTTCATCATGGGTTTTGAGAGAATGTGCTAAAGAACTGACAGCTCCATTGAGCTGGCTTTTCATTGAAAATTTGGCTATGGGAATGGAAGGAAGGTAAGATAATGCCATTGCATAAGGGCGGTAGCAGACTGGAAGTGTCTAATTATAGGCCACTTCATGTGTCATCAGTAGTTGTTAAGGTCTTGGAGAAATTAGTGAGGGACTATATACAGCGTTGGGCAGATGAGGGTAATGTTATCTGTGAGAATCAACATGGATTTGTTAAGGGTGCTCTTGCTTTAATATGATTGCCTTTTATAATAAAGCCATTTTTTTGGATTTTGCAAAAGCATTTGACAGGGTTCCACATGATAAGCTGATATTTAAGTTGCAGCACATGGGTTTAGATGTCGAGTTAGTCATCTGGATTAAGGATTAGCTGTCTGATAGGTATCGGAGAGTTGTGTATGGTGGGGCAATATCAAGGAAGTAGAAGGTTACAAGTGGGGTTCCATATAGCTCAGTACTGAGACCTGTATTGTGTTTACTTTTATATCAATTAACTTTTGTTAATTTTTATATCAATGACATTGTCAGTGGATTTCAAGGGGATGTTCAGTTGTTTGCAAATGATGTGAAGCTGGGAAGGGTTATTAGTAATAGTACAGACGTGGCGGTCCTGCAAGAGGATTTGAATAAACTAGATAGATGGGCCAATGAATGGGGATATCAGTTTAATGCAGCAAAGGGTAAAGTCTTGAAGTTTGGGATACATCGATGAGAGGCTGCATATGTGATTGGAGGAGCTGTACTGGATGTAGTAGAGGGAGACATGAGATCTGGATATGATGATTGATAAAAAAAACTGAAATTCAGGGGGCATATTGCAAAGGTGTTGAAGGTTATCCAGAGGATTGCTGCAATACTGAGAGGGACGCTGACCTACAGAAATAGAAGCATTATTATTCTGCTCTATAAGACCCTGATCAGGCCACACTTAAACTATCATTCTCAAATTTGATACCCAGGATTTGAAGGGGATAAATTAACTGTGGAGAGGGTGCAGAGGCAGATAACAAAGATGGTTTTTCAGAACTGTACAATGTTAATTATAAGAATTGGCTGAGGGAATGTGTACTGCAGAGTTTGGTGGATAGAAGAATTTGGATAGAAGAAGCAGAGGTGATATGATCAAGACTTAAATTGTTGAGAGGCAGTTACAGGGTGGACAATGGGGAGTTCTTTCACTTGGTGGAGCAGCGGGAAGGAGCCACCCCTGGAAAGTATGAAATGAAGCTGTGAGCTACAGGGTGAGGAATGGTTTTTTTGTGTGAAGGGTGGTGGAACCATAGAATGCATTGCCTGATAAAGTGGTGAGAGCAAGAATGGTCAAGGAGTGGTATGATAGACTTTGTGTTTCCTTGGAAGAACCTCCCGCGATGAGTCTCTTGACTCCATGGAGGTCTGAATAATAATAATAATAATAATAATAATAATAATCTCACCTAAATCCCTAGCTTCATCTATTTCCTGGAGAACAGTTCCAGCAATGTGCTACACGGTTTGTAATCTATTTATTCCGAAATGCACATAACTTTAGATTTCTCGATATTATACTGACAGCAATTAACTTTTGCCCATACTGACAGACTATTTAAATCATCCTGCAAGTTCTGCACATTGCCTTGATTAACTATTATTCTACCTAATTTCACCTCATCAGCAAACAACTGAATATTTCCTTTCAACTGAATATATCATTTATGTACAAATTAAACAGCAGTGGTCCCAGCACTGAACCTTGCAGAACACCACTAGTTACCTGTTTTCATCTCGATGCTGCCCCTCCATATACCACTTTTTGATATCTCTCCAGCTGCAATTCTCTTATCCACTTAACCAGTGTCATATCCATCCAGCATTTGTTCTAATTAGCATAACAGGTTTCCATGTGGGATTTGGTCAAATGCCTTTGCAAAATCATCATGTAGCCATTTCTTCTATCCAACTCAGCTGTCACTATTATAAAAAGTTAGTAAATTACTAAGGCATGACCAACCCTTCACAAAACCATGTTTCCCCCCCTCATAGAGTATCATATTTGTATCCATCCATTCTTGAACTCTCTTTTTGATCAATTTTTCAGTACTTTTACACCACACCTGAGATACTGATTGGCCTATAATTTACTACTGCCATCTTAGATTCTCTCTTATGCAAGGGAATTATTTTGCATTCTTTCCACTCCCTTGGAAATTTGCCAGAGCTGAGACTGAAATTAAAGAGTCAGAGGGATTGCCAGCTCCCTTGTGCATTCCTGCAAAATGTGAGCTGATATCCCATATAATCCCATACATATTTCTGGATAACAACTTTGCAAATGGAAAGGAAGCTCAAGAAATTGTCAACAGCATTAGTGTCATTTTCCTCAGAATACAGTTTACATTAAGGAAATTCAAAATGACACTTCATTCGCTTTTTAGATCTTCTCATTGTTCACCAACTAGATGAATACCATCAGCTCTTTCTCAGGGGGAAAAAAAAAAAAACACAAGACATATTCATACCCTGTTTGACCATCATCCCTATAAAAAGTATGGCAGTATAAGGACTATTATCCATTGGGCTCTCTCTCTCTCTCTTTTCTTCATAAACACATTATTACAGCAAGAAATAGACCACATACAATTTAATTTTCTAATGGTTTCGTTGTTACGTTCATCAACAAGGTACAATAAACACATATATATATAGAGAGCTAATCCATCTTCAGCAATTCAGTTAGAGGTAAAATGGTTGGCCACTCCTTATGTTCAAGGAAATTCTGAGTGTATCACCAAGATACTTAAGAATTAATATTCAAGTTGTATTTCATCTTATGCAGAAAATTTATTCATTTTCTTCATTGCATATGAAGGATGGGTAAATTTCCTCCATTGGCATTCTTTAGTGTTTACCAGATTTCATGAACCCATTTTATTTGGAATATCAGCTACTATTCATTACAAGAAACACATCCAGTACTATGAACTAGAATGGTTGGTCTGGACTTGTAAAAAGTGCTATCACCTTCACAGATATAGCAGCTCATGGAAAAGCTGAATGTTCTGCACAAAAAGAGTTCCTTAAAGAAAGACTGTGTTACATTACTGCATCATCCTAATCTAAACATATCTGATGGACTATGTATTAAAACATAGGAAGAAGGTGAGAAATTGCTTATCACTATTCATCAATGATACTACATTTTACTTATTTTTTAATAAATTTTACTTACTTTGGTTATACTTAGACCACACTGCTACTCTACTATCACTCATTATTGCAGATCATACTGAAAATGTTCACACTTTGAACAGAAATTCTATAAATAAAAAAAGTTATTTTTACATAAGTATTCTGTATTTATTATTCTTCTGTTTTAATATTAAATTCTGATAATAGCACTACTATAACTGCTGCTCCTTCTCTTCTTCTTCCTAACATGGAATTAAGGCCAAGTGGCCTGTTCCGGTCTCATGCCATCTCTTTCTTGGTCTTCCGATTCTTCTTTTTCCTCTTATTTTGTATCTGTATAATATTTTTTGGTAGTCTGCTGTTGTCCATTCGATTTAAATGTTCTAGCTATTTTTGTTTATACTGTCTTATGTAGTAATTAATTGGTTTTATTTTCAGGGATTGTAAGATTTCTTCATTTGTTTTGTGGTCCCACTTGGTATAGCCAGCTGTTTTTCTGAGGAACTATAACTGCTGAAACATTAAATATATACCTATTAAAAACACACAGATAGCTATTTAAAAAAAATTTAGCTAATGACCATAAAATAAGGATTTCTAATTACAATAAACTTGCAATATTGCAAGTTTATGGTAATAGTAATATTGCACAACATTTAACCCTATCACAAAGTATAATATTAAACAATTTTATGTTTTCCCTATTCAAGTGAAATTACTCTAATACTGCTGGGACTTCTGCTGCTTTTTTTTTCCATAGTTTAAATTATGCTTTCTACTCTCTCTCTTAATCTTGTATGCTTGCCATATGATATAATTCAAGAAATGTTACAAATGGCTTGAAAGTGAAATTCCAGTTTCATTTCAGCTTGAATTGATCTTGGAATAGCTACAAAAAATTTGTCATAAGCAATCCATATTTGACTTTGAACATACCAAGTACAGAAAACTTGCCACTTACACAAATTGTTGCTATGCCATCTGGTGTTTTGTGATGAACGTCATCATATTGCTGGCTTCATTCATCTCTTCCAAAGATGAGGAAGAGAGCAATGTATGTCTCCTGTGGTTCTTTCACCAGAAAAACATTAGAATAATATTAAACAACCTAGGTACTAACAGGTTTCTGGTCCTAACATCCTTGCGACTACACTCAAAAGTTTTGCTCTGGAACTTACATAATATCATTTGTTCTGTGTTATTGCCATACTCTTTCATGCCCATCTGAAAACACCCCCCCCCCTAAAAATAAACAGTGGAAAAAAGCCTACCATTAAATCATCTTCTTCAACTGGAGTTGGACAATTTAATCAGCCATCACCAGAATGGCTTCGACCACTCTAGCTTCCCAGCAAATCAAATAGTCTGCATCACTTGCCTCAAGACACATGATTTGAAAAACACCAGCAACATAATATATGTTGCTGGTGTTTTTCAAATTAATACTTGACATAATTAATCTTGACATTTCTAGGGCATTTGATTTGGTGTAGAGGTTTGCTCAGGATTCCTTTTTTGTCATTCATGTTGTTGCTTTCGCTCTTCAGATTTTCCTACCAATGCAGGAGTGCCCTGCACTGTTTTTGTCCTCTCTTGTTGTACTATACATAAATTCTCCTCTATATGGATCTTAACTAATGCCTTAAACACTGATTGCTTCTTTATTCTTTGGAGAGAGAGAGAGAGGATGGGAAAGACAGTTGATTTAACTTCTCTGCTAACACAGTCCTGCCTTCTCGCTTGTAAAAAAAAAAAGGTTCGCCTCCTTTACTTTTAGTGATACCAAGAACTCTCACATAAGACCAGGTCTTGCTCTTATTTTTTTTTTAACCAACATTTACTTCTAGTCTTTCCTGACAAACACACATCCATAGCCTCTAAAAATCTTGGTGTTCTATTCTGTTCAAGATATGCACTTTCTACTTGTCTCTCTAACTGCTTGCTATGTACAAGTCTCAAATCTGCTGAAAACCTTGTTATTCTCACAGTTGAGAGTGTCTGCCAAAAATATACTTCAAAATCCTTAAATTGTTTGCAGGAGAGTAATTCTAGAAATCAGCTTGGAATTGCTATCTCACAGAGTTTCTGCCATTTTTTTAAATTTTTTTTTAAAGTAATTTCGTAGCTGCTCTATCATTGACCAGGTATCCATCATTCTGCCATTTCTGCTAAGTCTATAATAATACAGTACCAGCAATAAAGTTACATCCCTCTATAGTCCTACTGAAAAATCACTAAACTGCTTCTACTCTTCATCCTCTAACTTTCATTCCATGTGCCTCTCTGAAATATCCTTCTCCATGGAAATGCAGTCTCCAACTATTTAAAAAAAAATAATAATAACTACTTTGCACCCAAAACACTAAAGTGTTATGTTCTACAAGCTCTGGCTGTTAAATTGATATTATAAAAATGCCAAATAGAATGATCTATTTCAATTTCAAGTCTCTTGCTCTCCCTCTTTCTTGGACAATTATTTTATCTTCTAACCTCCTGCTCAAAATATAAAGTGCATTGAAGCAGTTCACAATATAAAGTACCTGCCCTCTGTCTTCTTTGAAGTTTATAATAAAAGTGATAATTAACAAATTCAACTTCAAAGATTCAAAAGTGGAAAAACTAATATCATACCCAGATAACTTTATCAAGAAACATTGTGTTCTTTGTATATTATTTCTGGGAAAACTGCCATGTTACTCCTCTTAATAAACTATTATAATTGCAGCTATTTTGCCTGCTTCAGTTTAAGAGTATCCCTGTTTAAATGTCATTGGCTATTTACTCATGGATTCTTAGGGCATTGTGAGTGTAAACGTACCAAAACGTATATGTAGCATAAGGAATAGAAATTTACACATACCTGCAACACCCAGAAAAAGGTATGTGTAAATTTCTATTCCTTATGCTACATATACGTTTTGGTGCATTTACACTCACAGTGCCCTAAGAATCCATGAGTAAATAGCCAATGACATTTAAACAGGGGTACTCCTAAACTGAAGCAGGCAAAATAGCTGTAATTATAATAACAATTGTGTTCCTTGTTAAAGCCTTGTGGACTCCCAATACTGGAAAAACTGATCATGCCTGGATGACTTTAAACAAGTCATCCAAACATAATCATAACAAGCACCAGAAGATTATTTCATAAAACCATTGGTCACACCATCAACTATTCTGCTTCTCTCTTTTGTACATTCTGGCAATTTTTTCTATAACATTAGTAAAAGACAAGTTGACTTCCTTCATTTATTGCATTATTATTCTTTTCAACATAACATTAATGATTAAGAAATATGAACATGAACTTTTTCTCCAGTCATACCAAGTGCCTCCATACACAAGTCATAAGAGATAAGAAAAACCGTTAGTGAACTAATTACCAGAAATTATCACTGATTAAACCAGTGATAATTTCTGGTTACCACTAACTGAAAGTTCGTCTAAAAATAACTACCCAGAAAACAAAAACAATGATAATCACAGCTATGGGGCTATAGGAAAACATAATTTAAAAAAAAAAAAAAAAAAAAAAAACACCTCATGGAGCAAGTACATAGACTGATAATTTGCTCTGTGTGTATTCTATATTAATGTACTCCTCAGAAACAGGGACTGTTAGTCCAGTGAATAAAAGACTTCTATGACTTGGGTGGTTTGTCAAGATTTAACTTCTAATGTATAATTTTATCTAAGCCTTTTCATGCTGGACTAATTTAGCAGGTCTCAGAGAAGTAACAGTGTTTGCTTTTTAATCATCCAAGAAAAATTTTTTTTTGTCTTTTCAGCATAATGAAAAGACTAGTCCAAGAGCACGATGGAAATTGTCCAAGAACAACATCATACTTAAATAACACTAATTACTCATATTATTATTATTATTCCTGACACCTCCAAGGAGTCCAAAGACTCATCGCGGGAGGACACCTACAACTGTCTCAACCACTACACCGAACCTCTATTATGAATCATTTCCATCAATGCCATCTACCACCCGCCTCCACCATAACTGGTATTCTATGTCTGTAAATTGCATGTGTTCTGAAGGGCTGATTTGTCTCTATGTGGGATGAAAAACCCAAGTTTCCAGGAGAAAAACCCTACTATATACAAGGATGATCTGAAAAGTTCTTGGCCTTGACCATAGATGGCAACACTATCAGCAAGATTTTTTTTTTTTCTAAGTTGGTACATCTGTCATAAGCATCCATGTGAAATTGCAAGTCATTCTATTAAGTACATTGTTTTATTCAGCTGTCTGAAGAAAAAGTGTAGTCTGTATCCCTTGAATTGGATAAAATTGAGTATCGTGCAGTTATAAAATTCTTTGTAAAAGAAGGTTTAACACCAAAAGAAATTCATTCGAAATTCATAAAAGTTTATGGACACTCTTCTCCTTTGTTTTCAACAATTAAGAAAGGGGTTGCTGAGTTTACACATGGCCATACCAGCCTTGAAGATGATCCACGTGAGGATGTCCAAAAAGCGTAACTACGCCAGAAATCATTGATCAAGTGCACGATATGGTATTAAATGACTGGTGAGTCAAAGTGCGTGAAATTGCTGAGACTATAGGCATTTCAAAAGAATGTGTAGGATATATTTTGCATGAAGATTGCAAATGAAAAAGCTTTGAGCAAGATGGGTGCCGTGCTTGCTCACAGCAGATTAAAAACACACTCGCATGAAAATCTCTGAACAGTACTTGGAGCATTTTAACAAGAATAAAACTGATTTTGTGCATCGATTTATTACTATGGATGAGACTTGGATTCACCATTACATACCAGAATCCAAACAGCAGTCAAAACAGTGGACAGAAGCCGGTTGCTTCAGTGCCAAAGAAGATAAAGTAGGTTCCATAGCAAGAAAGGTCATGGCATCGGTGTTCTGGGATGGTAAAGGCATTTTTTTATTAATTGTCTTAATTAGGGCAAAACAATAACCACGGAATATTATTCCGATCTTTTAACCAGACTAGATGAAAAATTCATGAGAAAAGACCCGGTTTGCAGAAGAAAAAAATCATCTTTCATCAGGACAATGCACCTGCCCACAAAAGATGTTTTGGCAATAGGAAAATTAAGGGAGCTGCACTATGAATTGTTGGAACATCCACCCTATTCCCCAGATTTGGTTCTCTCTGACTTCCGTCTCTTCCTAAAACTAAAACTCTTCCTCGCTGGTCAGCATTTTTCTTCAAATCAAGAGGTGATTGCAGCTGTAGAGAGGTATTTTGCAGATCTTACTGAGAACCACTACTGGGATGGGATAATGGGACTGGAGCATTGCTGGAATAAGTGTATTAGTCTTAAGGGAGGTTATATTGAAAAATAAAAATAATTTTGAAATTATAAATTAGTTTTTTGATTGTTAGGCCAAGAACTTTTCAGACCACCCTCGTATATTACCTACATCCATAGCAGTATGTGGCTAAAAGTAACAATTGCTAGATTAAGTCTGGCTGGGATTTGATGAATGATGAAATCACATAATGTACACTGGGCATTTTTTTTTGTTGTTGTTATGTTCACTCTTTTATTTTAAACTCTGGAAAACAATTTGTAACTGGTATTAATCAAGAACATTGGTCTAGAATTAAACATTTGTTAATGACATATTAAGAGACACCTAATTCAGCTCCTTTGTTTGTGCATAAGTTTTGTGCTGTTTTCATGGTAATTCAAAAGTATATGATGACATAACATGTGCATTTGTGTATGTGCGCACATGCACACACACTCATTCAGTTTAATTGTTTTCGTTATTATGTTGCATTTCAGTGAGTTACTCCACTCTGTATTCATAACTTTAAGAGTGAAGGTTCCATCAGCCTTTAAATTCTTACTATAGTAACTTGTGAACTTATTACTTCAAGACATTTCTAGAGACCCACATCTGTATTTTTGTGTGAATATTGCTTGCAACTTATATTTTAAACTATTTTTCATTTTTTGTGCTGTTATCATGTCATCATAGCTTCTGCAGAACTCAGTTTTTTTAACTGTTAAGCTCATTGGCAGTTGCTTAGTATTGAAACATCCAACTCAGGTTTCTTAACACTGAACTATTCATGCAAGATTTGGAAGTACAGATTTGCAAGGAATATAAAAATATAAAATCATAATTTTTAATTCTGCAAAACTGGAAAAAAAAAAAGAAAGAAAGAATATAATTCATAGCTTGCTATAATGTTATTTTCTTTTATTTCTCTTACACCTTTTTGTGTTTACAGCAACAAGATATTTAGACTAAAATTTTGCCTGTAGTATAACAAAGCAACACATTTTTCCTGCATACCCTTTACCTCTTAGTTCTGATAATTTTCCATTTATAGTTTCAAGAAGGAGAAAGAAAACGTTATAAGGCAGAGCAACAGCGTCAAGAGCAAAAGCAAAAAAGGCAGTTAGAAGATATGAGAGCTGCATCTGAATCAACCCTAAAAGAACTGGAACAGTTACAGGTGAAAAATTACTGAATTTATTTAAAAAATTAGGTTTTTTTTTTTTTGACTATATCTTATTGACTATTTGTCTCCTTTATGGTCCTTTTCCCTGTATTCCACAGTTCTTTGCACATTTTCTCAACTCTGAAAAATATACATTTGAGTCAAAACTATAGGAAACCACTCTCTAATAAGTAACACAAGTAATATCATTGACACATATGTGCTGTTTTTACTTTCCATTGAGATTCAACTATCCCTCTCATTGCTTTCTCTTAACTGGTAGAGTGCTTTTAAAGTGATATGCTTTTGTATATTTTGATTCATTTGTCCTTGCAAAATGTGCAGACTGCATGATTTTGATTTCTTTATAAAGTTTTTGTTTCCACAGCATCTCATAATTGTATGAAGTGCAAACTCATTTTGCTGTGTGTGTGTGTGGTAAAGTAACATTAAAATCTGTGAAACAAGTACATTAGCAAACAGATTAATCCGAACAAGCTGAATTTTCATCAAGTTTTTGGTTTGGTTTTTGGTGTTAGTTCACTATTTTGGTTGAGAGCTGTGTGTTTGACTGTCTCTATGATGTTTATTAATAGTGTTGCACATTTTTAATAGTGTTAACAAGTTGACATTTATAGTAATTCTACTGAACTAAATCACATCCTTAACACTTTCTCAGCCAATGGCTATGCTCCCTCCCCAAAAAAATAAAAAAATCCAAAAAATACTAAAACCAGTTATCCACAACCCACCTCCCCCCCTTCACAAAAAAAATTACTCTTAATCCATCACCATTCCCTACATCCGAGGCACCTCAGAAAAAATCAACAAAATCCTAATCTCGATCTCTTGTTACAGATCATATAGAAAATTTGTATCGCTTATCCGCTCCACTAAAGACCAACCACTTCTCCTAGACCTACCTGGTGTATACCAGGTCCCTTGCAGCTGTAAATTGTCCTACTTTGGCCAAACAGGCAGGACAGCAAATATCATAATCTCAGAACACAAGGACTACATCCAATTTCACCAGTACAGCCACTCTGGGCTTGCAGACCATGCTCTGGATACTCGCCACAGAATAAGGTGGAAGAAAGCCACAGTAATACACCGCAGCAAGTTCAAATATGAAAGACTATTCATGGAATCAGCCTGAGCCCTTAGGAACATGCCAAACCTTAACAAATTTGGATGCATGAGACTGCCCCAGATTTGGGAAACATATCAGAACTTCAGCCCAAAGGCCAAGAACACCTAATATAGCCCGCCGGGGGCACCATCAGGACTTGAGGAAAACATTAGCTTCCTCGCTTCGTTTCTCATTTGCTGTTATGTAGTACTTGTGTGCACGTGTCTTTATCTTAAGTTCCCATGAAAATGGCAACGTGACGTTGCCGAAATATCGGAAAGTATATATTAAAGTTGATTTAATTTATATTTCTAGTGTACGCTGTCAATTCCTTAAATATTTAGTTATTATGACATTTATAGTGTTGTATTAATTTTGTGTAGCTATAAAATGGATACATCTCCAAGAAAGCATTCAAACATATGTACTCTTTCCCAGCACACATCCATGACTCAGTGAGTGTGGTGTTGGTTTGGGTTTTGTTAATGCAATTTTAAAGAAGTTTAGGGAGATAGGTACCTTTTCTCCTGACAGAAAAGGAAAACTGCACTTATTCAAGATGGTTTACTAGTCAGGAAAAGCAAAATGAATTCAAGATTGTCTGCTGTAGACTTAAATAGAGACTTGGCAGCTTGTGGGATTAATGTTTCTGACATGAGAGTCCATCGAAGGCTATGCAGAAAAAGAGATTCCAGTTGGCAAAAGTGTACAAAGATGCAGAAATAAGAAAAATGTGTTCTATGTTGGTAGAGTCCATGCCTAAATGAAATAATGAACTTATTAGGAACAGAGAAGCACATATAAATGATTAGGATAAAGTTGGAGTTTAATTTTTGTGCTTATTTTCTTGCAAAATGTAAGGTAATGAATGCACTTCGGGATGAAAAGATTGAATACTTCATGAAATTAAACACTCACATTTCTTTAAAATGTGAGTGTTCAGATTGATTTAATTACTATTGTATGTGCTCTCTGATCAGGAAATCATATATATTATGCTTTGGATATATGGATATATGGATAACAGGATGAAATACATGATGGGTGTGCTGCACAGACCTGGTGGTTCGTTTGCTAGTGATGAAAAAATGCATCTTCAAATTATCCCGATGAGTACTAAATGAGTAATTATTTGAATATTAATTGGGTATCAGAGAAAACTTGTGATAAGAACAAAGAAGAATTTATTGAGCTGTTGTGAGGCAACTTTCTCAAGCAGCATGTAAAAGCAGCAACTCAAGGACAAAGAGAGTGCTAGATTTGATCATAATATCAAAAAGGTATCTCATTAAGGATGTGACCATTTTGCCACTAGTTGGTGACAGTGATTATGCTGTACTGACCTGGGAAGTAGCCTGGATGTCCCAATCAGGACAGGTTATATTCTGAACTACAAAATATAACAAACTCAGGAGAATATTATCTTTGGTTCCATAAATTAAACATGCCAAGAAATTATATTCTTAGTTTCATCCTTTATTCAGGTGTAAGCAAACAAAGTTTGTTTCTGTGAAAAAAAGGAAAAAAAAAAAAAATTATTCATTTTTTTTATTAGCCTTAATGCATAGCATTACACATATCTGCAAGGAGATGTGCTTTGCATTATGGGAGATACTGAAATAGGAGTGATGAGAGCTTTCTTCACCTTTGCAACGAGTTGCCTGGTGTTGTACTACCTTACCCCAGTCCTGAAGATACTTTCAGGTGCATACTTTATTTGCTTACACTTGGATAAAGGATTAAACTAAACTTATTATAGTCTAACCAAGCGAAAAATAAACTCTCAACATCTTTCTCTGAATCTGGAGTAATTTAATAATATGGTTGTACACCCTTTGGCAACTCCTTTAGGTTGGGATGACCTCTCATTGCTTCTGCCTTGGTGTCTCCACTACTGGGCCTGGCTCCCACTGATGAGACCTCAATAAAGGTCGAAGCCGGTATGGGTAGTGGCCCTTGCCTTAATGCATAGCATTACACATAATGCAAAGTATCTCCCATAATGCTATCATAAATCCTCAGTATCTCCCATAATGTAAAGCACATCTCCTTGCGGATGGAAGGAGATGTACTTTGCATCATGGGAGATACTGAGATAGGAGTGATGAGAGCTTTCTCCACCTTTACAACAAGTTGCCTGGTGTTGTGCTACCTTACCCCAGTCCTGAAGATACTTTCAGGTGCAAACTTTGTTTGCTCACACTTGGATAAAGGATTAAACTAAACTTATTATAGTCTAACCAAGTGAAAAATAAACTCTCAAAAGTTTGTGCATGACATATCTTCACAACTGGGCTACTTGTTTATAGAGGCTAATTACTTCACATCAGTTGCCTTAGTATTCCATAATGCAAGGCACATATCCTTATGGACATGTATAATACTGTACATTATGGGAAAGGCCACTACTCAGATTTGTTTTGACCTTTATTTAGGTCTCAACAGGGAGCCAGACAAAGAAGAGATACCAAGGTTGAAATAATGCAGAAGTCATATATTTCCCATGTACATTAGTCAAAATGTATCACACCTTATTACTGAAATACTCACTAGTGAACTAGATATTTTTTTTTAATTAAATTAATTTTTTTTTTATTCACAGAAACTAATGTTTAACTTGCAGTTCAGAAAATTGAGCTGTGATGTGAAGCTCCTGTTGTTTCACAAAGTAGCAACAATTGTCAAGAAAAATAAAGAATTTTAAACTTAAATATTTTAAAAACCTGCCATCTATTTAATGATTCCATATCACAGAATTTCATCTTTTAGGAATTTGGTATTATTAAAATATTTCACTTTAGTATACTTTTACAGCTCAATACCACCAGCAATATTTTTCGCCTTAGATTTAAATTTTTAATCTGACAATGAATGCACAGTTACGCTGTTTCTGAGAAAATTTTTCCCTAGTATTAATGATTAATTATAGGTGGGTGGTTGATAGACATCAGAGGGTGCTGTATGGTAGAGTGGAATCAAGGTGAATGAGCGTGACTAGTGGAGTGTCCCAGGGCTCACTGCTTTTTAATTTATAACTTAATAGTATAGTGGAAGATTTGATGGGGAATATTCAGTTGTTTGCTGATGATGCAAAACTGGGGAGGGCAGTAGTTAATGAAGGTGATGTAGATATCCTGCAGGATAATTTAAATAAATTGGCAGTGTGGAAAAAGAACAATGGTTATCAGTTTAATATTGCAAAATGTAAGGTAATGAATGCACTTCGGGATGAAAAGATTGAATACTTCATATCATATTGATGGTACTAGATTACAGGAAATTAATGAGACTAAGGATCTGTGAGTGATGGTGGATAGATTTGAAATTCAGAGGACGTATTGCAAGGGTTGGCAGAATAGCTCAGAGGATTACTTGAACGTTGAAGAACACATTGACAATTATAAGGCTGTGATTCAGCTATATATTGATTCTTATGCACAGATTTGGTTATCTGCATTTCTTGGAGATCAGGAAGGTGGTGGAGAGGATTCAGAGACAAGTGACCAAGCTCATGACAGATCTGTGAAATGTTCCCTATGTGATTACATTGAAGGTGTGTGGATTGCATAGTTTGGCTACTAGGCAGAGGAGGAAGAGGAAGATATGATAGAAACTTATTGATTACTAAAGGGATTGCTATAAGATTGACAGAAAAGAAATTTTTCAATACATGAGTAGGAGGAGAACAAGGGGTCACACCTGGAGGTTGTCTAAGAAAGTGGTTAGTAGAACCTAGTCCAGACTAGGTTCTTTACTTGGAGAGTGGTGAGTGGGCAAAGTGGATTGCTTTGGGTGGTTGTGGGTACCCTTGTAGTGGGTTGGCTTGGGGAGATATATGATAAGTATTGTATGAATAGTGGGTAGAGTGGGTCTCCCGTGATGGGTCTTTTGACTCCATGGAGATGTGCATGTAAATAATAATTATTATTACAAATGCTCCAGTCAGTCAGAGGACTTATTAAGAGAAGATCCATTTGGTCACTCATTATTAAATACTATCATATTTTTCTTTGAACACATTCACTGAAGAGGAGCAATCATCACATGCCATGAGAACACAGACCTGACATACTTCCTAACCGCCCAGCCATAAGCTGCAAAATGTCATTTATACTGTAAGACTTATACAGACAGCCTTCACATTACATAGTTAATGTATCTGGTGCATAATGGCTTGCAATCGAATATAATTAGCAATAGAAAAAATTGTAACTCACCCGTGGGCTTTCGAAATCTTTACTACATTTTTAAAAAATATATTTATTTTTACTGTTTTACTGCCAATATACTATAAAGGATAATAACTTCTTAAGATTTAAAAATAATAAAATGTATTTAAAAGAATATGAAAAATATCTGAACAAGGTACTTTGCATTGAGTTTTGTTTCTTTTTCTGTGTGCATCTCGCAGTAACAGCTCATAGCTTTGTCTCCATTCAGCTGGATTACATATAGTGATCAGGATTAGAATCAATATCCATAAGGTGTTGTTTTTAAAGTTTCAACAGCTTGAAACAAGTTATATCCTTCCTTGGTATATTTTCTTCTGCATCACAGTAATCTCGTTCTTCATATGTACGTTTTCATCAATGTTAAGGAGGTCACTCAGTTCTTCTGAATGTGAGTTTAATAATTCCCAAACATTCACTGAATGAAGCAAAAATTCATACTGTTGCTTCATTCAGTCCAAACTCTCATGCAATTTTTGCTTTATTATTACCACACTTATCTCTTAATTCAATTAAGATAAAGTGATAACTTTTCACTTCCTTTTATCCATAGGTAGTGTTGAATGATAATTTTTAATATAAAGATGTTTATATGAGGCAGTAAACAATTAGTGAACACGTGCTTATTTAATGGCAGCTTGCATACAATACTTATGCATATCTAATGTTTTTCTGGTTTTCTAACCAGTATCATCAGAGCACAATTATAACTATGATAGGCAGACAGCATTAAACTACATAATTGAGGAAAACAATTTAAATTGTGACTGACAACTAATTTCCTTACATGTACCCTTTATGGGGTCCTATAACCACAAAGTTAATTTAGAGAGGTCAGGCAATCAGGTCTTCAAGTGACAGTCCCCCAGATCTTTGTAAATTAATGCAACTATACTTGTTGAGGTTAGGAGAGTGCTTCATAGCTGATTCTGATTCTAAAAATAGTCTCTCAGAACTATAATGACTTCTGTGTAATAAAGATGTTTTCCTTCATCTGATAATCACTATCTGGCTAACTTCTATATGGAACACTTTGAAAAGCAAGTACTCAACACAACCACATTTAAACCAATTGTTTCACTGTGCTATGTTGATGTGTTATATTTGCTATTTGGACCCATGCTGGTCTAGACACATTAGATACATTTTTGATGCATCTTAACAGCCAAAACCCTAAAATAAACTTCGCCATAGAAAAAGAAAGCGACAATTGTCTTCCCTTTTTAAATACTAGTGACATGACTTCCTAATGGCTCATTATCCTTCTCCATTTATAGAAAACTCACTCATAGAGGAAGGTATTTACATAAATAATCACACCACCCCTCCCAACATTATAGCAGCCTCAAAATACTTACTCACTGAACCAAGGCTATTTGTTCAAATGACACAACCCTTGAAACTGACCTTTGCAACACCTTTTTAGCCAATGGCTACAGCCCATATAAAATAGATAAAATATGCTTGCAATTCCTATCCTTCTAACAAACAGGGTCACAACAAAACCATTCCTATTCCTGTTAAGGGTACATCATAAAAAAAAAAAAAGTAGCCTAAGTTCTCTGCAAATATGATCTCCATGCCACTTTCAAACCTTTCATTCTTCTCCTAAAGAACAACTGCATCCTCTTGAACATCCCAGGGTACATAAAGTTCCTTGTCCCTGCAGTTTGGCCTACTCTGGACAGACTAGTGGATCAGTTAACATTTGTCTTGAAGAACAACACAAAAATTACGTCTGCAATCATGTGTATGGCAAGTTGAGCTTGGCAGACCATGCTCTGAATATTCCTTCACATAGGATCATATGGAAGAAAGCATCTTTTTTATATAGAAGTCGTTATAGGGCTTAGAGACTATTTTTAGAATCAGCATCAGCTATGAAGCACTCTCCTAACCTCAGCAAGTATGGTTACATTAATGTACCAAAGATCTGGGAGACTCATTTTAAGACCTAATAGCCTGACTTCTCTAAATTAACTTTGTGGTTATCTGATCCATAAAGGGCACATGTAAGGATGTTAGATGGTTACAATATAAATGGTTTTCCTCGGTTATGTAGTTTAGTGCTGTGTGCCTTTCACAATTATAATTGTTCTCTGAAGATGATGCTGGTTAAAAAAACAGTGAAATATTAGTGAGTTTAATAAATATATAATTTTTTCTCTCTTGGTTATGTATACCATAAAATGTTATTATGAAACATGATGCTTACTACTACATTCACATGCATCATTTGAAATCATAAAAAACATGGTGCATTGCCTCCACAAGCAGGAGTTCGCTCGACAGTATATTATGTTCCTTCCATGTAGGACATGTATATTCTTATGTTTTCAATATGCAGTAATACAGCATACTAATTTGAATGTTTTTGGTTAAATTTTATTTGTGAATTCTCTTCATGATATAATCCTAAATGCAATTCTAATTTCAAGTATGTATAAGTGTATAAATCTTTTTGTTTGCTTTTGAAAATCTGCTTTGTATAAGTCTTTGGTTTCTGCAACTGAAATTTTAAAGAGGATGTTAGGACAATGTAGTAACATCCTCTTTCAAATTTCAGTTTGTTTGATGATATCATAAAACTTTATTTTGCTTGCATGTATGCAGTGTAGTGCCTGTGGAAGTGGATGTGTTGTCATTCCAGTTGTCTCTAATTATACTAATTTTCATTAGTATAATCGAGACAGTACTTTACGATAAAGCTGTGCCTTGTCTCAAGCAGGGACTGAAAAGTTTCATCCTGCCCAGCATGAATGGAATGTGTTAAGTGAATAAATTGCATCAATTTATTAACTGTGTTAATTTGAAAAGCATGTTATTTAAAACTGTGTGTAAAGTAAGGGATTCTTGTCTATAATACTTTTATCTTCTCTCCTATATCTATTCTTAAAACTTGGAAAACCACATTCCCACATTCGGTCCTTATATGCACAATCCCATATGCCAGTTATCATCTTGGTTATTACTCACTGCCAGATTTTTCAAGTTTTCCTATATACTGAACCCAAGTGATCATATCTGTGCCGAACAGTCCAGATGTGTTATTACCAAAACCTTGTAAAGTGAGAGATTAACCTCCTTTTTCTTACAAGTCAATGTTCTCTTCAACAATGCAGTTATTTAGTGTGATGGCTTGTCGCCTTAGCTGTGTGGTCCAGTGAACTTCAACTCACTTTGCTGTTTTGGACAGACTGGCCATTCTGCTACTATCAGAATTATCTTCAACACCAAGATTACATAAGATTTCTAGAATCAGAGGATTCAATCCTTGCTTCTCATGCCACCAACATTAGATATATTTCATTGGAATCAGACAAAGATGTTACACTACAATAGATTTAAACAATCATCTATGCCTTGAAATGTGTATGGCATTGTCTAATCTTATTCAAACAGACCATATGCCTGTCTCCAAGTTTTGGGAAGTAATACCCATAAACTCTTAATAATTTTTATTATTTATTTTTATTTTATTATTATTAGTAGTAGTAAAACTATACCTCACCTGGTTCCTTGGAACTTGAAATAATGTTATCTCCTGCCCAGTAGCAGTGATCACGACTCCTGAAAGTGTGATTTATGCTGCTTGAATCATTGTTGTGTTGTAAATATTGTAACCAACTCTTTTGCTCTCTCCCTGAATGATGCTCATGTTACAGCAAGCAAAAGATGTAGGAGTTGTAAAGAAATTCTAATTTTGTTTATGTAATATGTTTAACTTTTTAAAATATTATCATATTTTTGCACATTCCTTCATCGCCCACATGTGAAAATGACATCCAATCAAATCTCTGTGTCTGAATCATGCTCTTATAACAGCTTTAATACCTCAAACTGGTCTACCTCTATTTTTTTGTCCAGTTTCCCTACAGTATCCAGAAAGCATGTGGATCTCCCTGAAATGTATACATTGCCAAAGTGAACATTTGGCTATTTCTTATGCATTTAACACTGCACTGCAATCCACATTAGTAAGATTATTCCTCGATGACTATTCTTCCTTTAACATGCTACACATACTGGCCATTGAATTAGAAACTTTGCAGAAATCAGTGGTTTCCGTATAGGCATGCAACTGCCAATACTGATCCTCTTCAGTACGTACTGACCCATATCTCACTGTACATAGTTCAGTGAGATATGGGTCAAGAACAGTGTTAATTAAATGCTTCAGTCAATTGCTGCACATAGAAAGTTCTGTCTGTCCATGCAAGCCTTCTCAGAAGATAGCAATCTCATTCCTGACAGACTGTCTTAGGACCATAGTTACACCTCTCAGACAAGCAATGTGGGATATTTTTCCACTTATTAAACAAACTGGAATATCTCATCTTTAGAGAAATCAGTCAGCTCTGCTGCTTCAAAATCATGGCTCCAGCCAGATGGGCACTCTCAGTAAGTCCTTTATCGAACTCCAAATAGTCCTTTGGTTTTCCCATCGTGATTAGCACTATTGACAATTACTGATCAGCAGCATCTTTAAACAGTTGCTTAGAACATGTGGTGACACATATGACCAAGAATGTTGCATATACACTGCATAAGTGTAGTTTACATACATCTGCATAAATGCTTCTAATTCAATGGCTGGTATATGTACATAGCAATGAAAATCTCTTAGATTTCCTTTGGTCTGTTTGGCCAACTTTTCATAATCTGAGTCAGCTTCCCTCACTATGGCAATTGCTCTCCTGGTCATTACTTCTCTCATGGTATTAAATCCACAATATTTGTATTATGCAGCTCTTGCATCAAAGTGTTATTCATCTATTTAACTCTCATGTGACTATATCTGAGGATGCAGTCAGATATTGCTTCCTTCATGCACATTCTTTGAGTAATTCTCATGCACCGCTGATTCCTCTACCATATATTTCTTATTCTAAGGTGTTGATTTATTATAATCACCTTCCTTATAAGTTCCACATACATCTCTTTTTAGTCAAGGCTCTTACATATATTAACACCTCTGAAGTTAAAACTGCACCATTTAGAGACATAATGGTCACCTCATTTTTAAACAGATTCTCAGTTACTGTTAGTAGATCCATTAGTAGAACACAACCTTCACCCGAAATACCTTGGAGTGAGCCTGAACAGAAGCCTAACCTATAAAAGGCACATCACCAACATGTCCAACAAAATTAAAACAAGAAACAATATCATTTCAAGGCTTGCTGGAACAACCTGGGGTTGTGATGCAGAAGTCTTAAGGTCGTCTGCACTAGCCCTTGCATTTGCTGCAGCAGAATATTGTGCCTCCTGTCTGGGAAAGAAGTGCACACATTATAGACACCCAGCTAAACTCTACCATGCACACAATTAGTGGGACAGTGAGAAGTGCCCCTCTTTCCTGGCAGCCTGTCCTATCTAACATCGCTCCACCAAACATACAGGGAAGACAAGCCTCGATTAAAGAATTTAATAAAGCAACGAGCAACCCACTCCTGCTTCTGAACCAGATTCTAATTAATCCACCTGGTCTTCACTTAAAATCTAGAAAGCCTTTCTGGTCCATGGAACTCTCTTCAGCTGCCCTGCCATCAACACCTGACATGTGGAGAGAATATTGGACCAACAATCTTCCAACAAACGGCTTCCTGGTAGAAGATCCCTGTGCTCCATAGCCTGATTTTACTCTTCCTAGGAAGATTTGGTCATCTATCAACAGGATCAGAACTAACCAGGGCGGATGTGGCTACTTACTATATAAATAGAGACTATTAGACTATCCTTATTGTGATTGTTCTCCCATGGCTCAGACGATTATTCATATTGTGAACGACTGCGCAAGGAGCCAATTTCACGGTGGTGGCCTACAGGACATCCACAAGGTGATGGATGGGGCCTTGGATTGGCTTTCCAGACTGGACATTGACCTGTAGCTGTTCTGTATTCCTTTTGCTATAAGAATAAATAAGTAGATCCATCATGCTTATACTGTCAGTCCTTCTAAGTTAGTTTTTCGTGGATTCTATAATTTTTTTTTCCTTTGTCCAGCATGCTTTCTTTTTTCTCCATTTTGCTTCCATCATTGAAATTTTCGATAATGATAGTCCTTGCATCCATACATTTATCTGTCTATGCAGTTCACAGTCCTCTTTAGATGATTCTGGTCTCTAGAATCACTGTGTAGTTTGACTTGTTAACCTCTATCTTATATCAAACATTACTCACCTAGTTCCACCATTTGAGATTACCACTATGGTTGAATTTAATTCCTCTGTAGTCATTAACAGTACTTGCACGCTCTTCTTATTTTGTCTGTCCTCCCTGAATAAACAGAACCCATCACATTGTGATATCCTCATCCTCTGTCAGCTAGGTCTCTCTAATGCCTATAAATTTTAGTCTTATTACAGCTACCATTAAGCTAGTTTCCAAGTTATTTAATATTTTGCACAAGAAAATAAGATTTTTTGTCTTCTAGAAACTTGAGCTTTTAACCTTGCAGCTCAGGAAAATCAGCTGTAGAACTTGCACCACTATTTTGGATAGCCATACAAATTTTATTTAGTATTTTGAGATTGGGGTGATGCTTAAGGGTCAAAGCTGTATAACTAAGAGGAGACCTCCATGTAGCCTTTAAAGGAATGCAGAGAACCGACCAGGGCTTCTGACCTAATGTCCAATCCTCACCTTCTCATGGTGCACCTTGTTAGGTATCTACCTGGATACTGAACAAACGAGGATGGGCTGGCAATTTGGGATTTAGCTGACCAAATTGTATTCTTATTGACTTAAACCAAAATATAAAATGATGGTAAAACATGACAGAATTTCATGTAGGCTGGGGTGTCACCCAGTTAAACAAGGCCTCTGTTGTCACCAACGAACCGGGGAAAACAGCGAAAAGTCTGCTACTGGAACAAATCTGAAAACACACCCAAACTCAACATCACCAGAGTTAAAGATCGGTACTATCAACATAAGAAGCCTGAATGGAAAAGAAATGGAGCTAGCTGAGGAATTAGATAAGTACCAGATCGACATAATAGGGGTGACTGAAACAAAAAAGACAAAAACTGGTGAGATATTTCTGAGCCATAAATACAAAATGTTATACTCAGGCAATGACAATTAAGGAAAAGAAGGCGTAGTCATAGTATTCAACACTAAATATGAGGCTAATCTTCTTGAATGGCAGGCAGTCTCAAGTAGACTGATGTGAGCAAATATGATAATGGGGAACTGGACAATCAGACCTATTTGTGCCTATGGTCCCACAGAAAGTTCTACAGAGGTAGAAGTGGAGGCATTTTTTGAGGCTTTAGAGAAAGCAACTGACACAATGAAAAAGCAAAAGTTAGTCCTTGTTGGAGATCTAAATAGCAGAGTAGGAAATGACTGTCAGACATACAGAAATATATTGGGAAAATTTGGAGAAGAGAGCAAAGCTAATAATAATGGCAAATACCTGTTGGATTTCTGCTCAGGACATGGACTGGTTATTACTAACACCATGTTCCAACATAAAAATGTGTACAAATTCACATGGAGAGAAGAGGCAAAGAATAAGAAACATCTCATTGGCTATGTTATTGTCGATAGTGATGTTTGCTCCCTGCTGAAGAACACCAGAGTGTACAGAGCATTTTAAATTGGAAGTGATCACTGTTTAATCTTGAGCAGAAATAAAATTGAATTTCATTTTGAAAAGAAGAACATGTAAGAAAGTTTTAAAGCAAATAAAAGTTGAGCAGCTCTCAGATGTGAACTGTAGACAAAAATACACAAACATGATTGAAGAAAAAATGAGAGTTTGAGAACAGGAACCAAACCTTGGAGATTCAGTGGCAAGCCTTGAAGAAAACCCTGATTGATTCAGCCAGAGAGGCATGTGGTGAGGTTGTCTGCAAGGATAGAAAAATCAGAACTCCATGGTGGACACAGGAAGTTAAAGAGGCAGTGAAGGAAAAGAAGAAAGCATATCAAAAGTTCCTGGCAAATAAGTTAGCTAGTGCTCTTAGAGAATACAGAGACAAACGTAAGAAAGCTAAACACTGTGTAAAACTTGCTAAACAAAAGTCATGGGAAGACTTTGGTAAGAAAATAGAAAATAAATATCAAGAAGGTTGCAAGGTATTCTGGAGGTTGTTGAAGAAGCTCGGAAATGGAGGAAAGAATGTTGTAAAAGGAATTAGAGATGATAAAGGTGACATGAAAACGGGAGAAAAAGATATCCTTGAAGTATGGAGTAATTACTTCGAAAAATTGCTAAATGAAATAAGCAGTGATAGCACAGTGATAAAAAAACACTCAAAAAGCATATAGTCATGAATATATATCTGTATTTGAAGTAGAAAAAGCAATCAAAGGCTTGAAATGCGGAAAGGCAGCAGGAGTAGATGATATTCGACCAGAAATGCTGAAGTAGGGAGGTATAAAAGTCCTACAGTGGCTGCACTGCATAGTTCAAAAGACCTGGACAGAGGGACAAATTCCTGATGATTATAGTAGAGCTCTCATAGTACCCATATATAAAAAGGGAAATAGAACTGAATGTGAATACAGAGGTATTTCCCTACTGAGTATTTCTAGTAAGATTTATGTAGGTATACTTGAGAAACGGTTGAGAAGAATTATGGAAGAAACGTTTGGGGAAGAACAAGCTGGATTCAGGCCAAATAAAGGCTGTCAGGATCAGATCTTCACTTTACGACAGATAGTCGAGAAATCATGGGAATATAACAAAGATCTGTATTTAAGTCTTGTAGATCTGGAAAAGGCATATGACAAGGTGACAGGAGAGAAGCTATTCAAAACGCTACAGTTATATGGTGTCAATGGGACATTATATCAAGCAATACTTTATTTGAGTTGCAAGTCAGCAGTTAGAATTGAAGGAAGTACAGAAAGATAATATTAAATCTGGTGTGAGACAAGGATGTGCATTATCCCCTCTGTTATTCATTATCTATATGGATCACATTATGAAGGAAAGTGGTATTAAACATGATATCAAAATTGGAGATGTTAATGTCAACTCTTTGCTTTATACGGACAATGTTTGCTTTATACGGACTTTGCTTTATACGGACAATACTTCTAAATCAATCCACTACAAGTCTGCAAGATTCCCTGACTAAATTGATTAACTGTTGTAATAGATATGGTATAAAGGTCAGTAATAAGAAGACAAAGACAATGAAAATAGGCAGAGGCATTGAAAATGTCAACTGCATTGTGAATGGAGAACCTGTGGAACAAGTAAAACATTTCAGCTACTTAGGCACGATTTTTAGTGAAGATGGTAAATTAAATATGGAAATAGACAACAGAATCAACAAAGCTGGCATGGTAGGAAGTTAATTTAATATATTCATATGGAATAAGAGAGAAATTAGAGGAACACTAAATTAGCTGTATACAATACAGTGTTCAAACCAATTTTAACTTTTGGATCTGAGAGCCGGGTCAGAAGTAAAACACTTGACCAAAACCTAGAGACAGCAGATATGAGACTTCTGAGAAAGATTAGAGGCACAAATAGATGGCATCAGTAGTAATATCATATTAAAAACAAGGATATTAAGAAAGAACTTGACCTTGTCATCATCCAGGAAAGCGTTAGCAGAGCTAATCTCAGGTGATATTGTCACTTAAACAGAATGGGCGAGGAAGATTACCAATACAATTGTCCTCTGCCAGGTTGGCAGGAAAATGATCCAGAGGAAGACCAAGATATAGGTGGATTGATACAGTAAAAAGTGCCTTAGAAGTATAAGATCTGATAATGTTGGAGTCTTGACAAGTAACAGACTGATTTGGAGGAAAATTGTAGATAGGAAGTTAGTAATGATGTAAATTTTTCATGTAGTACTATCATATCCTGTACACTCTTTAAGGTATATGGCAGGAATTTGCTGATGATATTATGAGATGGGAAAAGCATTCAGGTGGCTTTCGATGAATTCAAAATCATTAGTAGCCATGAAGCTATTGCTGATAAAGTGGTGACTGGCTTGACCACTGATTTCCAAAAGTTAGTTAAAGCCAGAAAACTTGCACCTGTTTCTTCTCTTTGAAAAATAAATAGGTTTTAAGAGATATATTTTGTTTTTATATATTTTTAAGGCTGCATAATGAGCTGCTAATAGGCCAATGTCCAAGTTTTCTTGGTTAAGATAACCCTGCCTTCTCAAGGTAAAATCTGTTTCCTGTGAAGGGACTCTGATGCTATCAGAAGATACCTTCCTAGTTGGAGGAAATACCAAATAGACCTCATCACCTGGCAAAATACTGCCACATGGTTCATTAGAGACTTGAAACAGTTATGCTTCTTTGGTCTCCAGAGCAGGAGTTCCAGCTTCCCCCCCCCCCCCAAAACCTTCTAACATTCACTGTGAATGACATATTTCAAAGGTATGTATGCTACACATACGATGGAGATCCTGAGCCTCCCCATGTTCATGAGTACAGCAGTGAAACATATGCTCTGTATGCTTCCACCACAGTGGTACTTGGCCTTTTGTACACTCCAGCATTCTTTGCCAGAGGATACCTAATCTTGACTCTCTTCTTTTTGACCTATTGCTTAAGATTTCTTTGCTTCATTATGTATTATTCATCTGTTATCTGTACTGCTCCCTAATTTCAAAAGTCATTGTGATGTGGTGGTAACTGACTGTCCACTATTTTAATTTTAATCCTTGGACCTTAACTTCCTGCAATCGAACTATCCTAACAGTGAAGTCATCTTTTGACTTTAATGTCTGCAGCTCCAGCTGGCTCCCTTTTTTCAATTTCCACTGACTAAGCTGGAAGAGATGCAGAGCTACTTGCTATAGGGAGTGACTTAAATTGTTCATCTACCAATCAGAATACCAAAAATCCTCTTCACTCATTCAACATCTTTGATCTTTTCTTAAATAGTTCTCTTCTCTTGGTAATTCATTTCATATTCTCATCAAGTTCCATCTCTAGTGAAATGCCTGCTTCTCAGCCCTTCACAACTTTATATCCTTTCACACTGTAACAATTCAAATTGGGAAACTTAGAGACACTTATTACTCCTTTTATGTTTAATCTACTTTTTTTCATTCTCCAGATACTTGTGAAGTCCGTATTGGAGTGAGAGCTTTCATTCTACACTCTGTTCAAAATTCTCTCCAGTATAGTCCATTTTTTGCAAAACAATTATGGCATTAATTAACAGGGTTGAGTCTGACTTTGAAAGTACTAGGTGTAGAAAGGTCATTGGCTGTGTTATTATTGGTGGTTGTGCTTTATTGTCCCATGGTGAACAAAAAAAAAAAAAAAAGCATATTTGAGACAAAAATTCCTGCTTAATACACAGCCCACAAAATTTTCAATGGCATTAATTAACAGGATTGAGTCTGACTTTGAAAGTACTAGGTGTAGAAAGGTCATTGCCTGTGTTATTGGTGGTTGTGCTTTATTGTCCCTTGCAAAAGCTGTTCTGCACAAATTTTGGCTGTCTATACTGATTCTACCTCTCTCAACCAAATGGCACTTTTGTAATGTCAACTAAAGATATAGCTGGTCTCCTGACATCATTCGTGTCATCCAACTTCTACATAGATGAATAAGGAAAACCTCTAATATCTTAACCTGGAAACATTGCACTGCATGCCTCCTGTGACCTTCCACTAGATAGTTATTAGAGAAATTTTGTGCTGGATACCAAAAATGCTTTGGATCCTAATGGTATTCCACCAGTTGTGCTTCTGAACAGTATACTATATTATACTCAGTTGGCATCCTCTTCCCACCACCACATGGAAACATTATACTGCCAGTTCCAAAAAAAAGAAAAAGTGACTATCATCAGTCAACTTCTTGGCACCTGGAAATATATCAACTAATCAATAACCACCAATATGGATTCCACATCAGATCTCCTTCTCTAAGTTGCCCTTCTCTGGACATGTACCATGGAAAAGTTTGGAGAAATTTATGCTGGTGCACTATCCAAGGTATTTGATAGGATTTGGAATTAAGGATTTCCTAACATTGCCAGCCTGCCTGCCATCCTAATTGGATTGCAGTTTTTGTCTAGGTTCTTCACTGCATATTATCATGGAGATGTTCTTCATAACTGTTATTTCACCCATCTTCTTTCTCATATTCATAAATTACCTTTTTGCATTGACCTCAAACCCTGTTTGCGGTTTTGCTGATGATATTCCATCTACTCATATGACAAACCTTATAGTGTGCAAGCTTCTCATGCTTCAAGATCATCTACTATCAGTTGTCCTAAACACTGACCTCCATGCCATCCTTCAGGGGGTGATGTTACAAGATCATGCTTCCAAAATACAATTTTGTTGTTTCTTTCACAAACAGGCCTCACTTCTACTCCTCTTCCCCTTCTCCCTTTCCTTTAATGATGCCTAGCCCAAAAGTTCACACCAAATCTTGCTTCTCAGACTGACACTCACTCCTAGCCTTTCCTGGCACAAATACATCACTTCTGTAGCATCCTCAGCTTCCAAGAAACTTGACATTCTTTTTGACTCAAGACATACTCATCACCTGTTCATCTCACAATGTTGTATAAATTTCAAATCCACCATGCCTTTCACATTTGGGATGATGCACCATAAACTTCTCTAAAATTTCTTGATGCTGTTCCAAAGAGGGATGTTTAGCTAAATGATACCCTCTCTCTCGGACTCTAGCCACTATCTCACAAAGAGTCAGTTTCCAAATTGATTCTTTCTTCTCAATTTGTACATAAGTGCTGTTCAACAGAAAACTAGCATCCATCATATCCCCCTTTCTGCTAAAACTGTAATAATATGAGCAATACTTCCTAACATCCTTCTACATTGGTGACCCACCAAATCTGCTTCTCCCACATCTTTCATTCCATTCACCTCGCTTCTGTTCAGCAGCCTTCCCCCATGAAGCATTCCTCAAAGACTACATCCTCATTTCTTCAAAGCGAATATCTACAGATTACTTTCTCTTAACACCTGCTGATACATGGCATTGATTTGCTATCAGTTTTGTAGATTCACATATGGGAGTGATATATATATATATATATATATATATATATATATGTGAAAATTCTTCAACCCTCTGTTTGGCTCACTTAGTAATAAAATGATTCTCTTCAATTGGAAACACCTTGGTTTGAATCCCTTCTAGACGTGAAGGGAAGATAAGTTAATTAGTGTCATAGAAAGCAGGTGTTTGACCTACAAAACAGATGAATCAGAATGAGATTAAGGTTCACAGACATAACAGGTATTGTGGGATGGTAGCTAATGTAGATACCATTGATTTGTCTATCTGATGAGCATTAGTTAGATTTATGCAAAACCAAGTTACAGTTGACAGGGCCTTTCAGTTAATTTGTTATAGTTATGTTTGCTGTAGTGAGAGTTCACTGTACTTGGCTCTGACAGATCCCCTGAGTCTAATAAATTAAGGTAAAGAATGGCATTTTGGCAGCGATTTTCAACTAGTGTACTGCGGCACACTGTTGTGCCGCGAGAGGTCTTCAGGTGTGTCGCGAGATTTATGAAAACAAATCAATTGAATGAAATAATGTCATAATTTGCACATTTATTTATTAGTGTCTGGTCTTCCATCTTCTTGTGTGTTTAAATCAATCAAAATTATGCCTATTTTTTTGCCAGATCATCAAAAAATTAAAAGAATATATTTTTAATGTGTCACAGAAGTTTAATAATTAGTCTAAGTGTACCGTGTTATGAAAAAGGTTGAAAATCACTGGTGTAGAGGGAAAGCATTTCACATTCTGCCCAGCCCTTTTGAAATCCCCAAAAATTCTCTGCTACTGCTCCATGTTAAACTCTGGTGAACATCTTAATTAAAACCCTAAGGAAAAGTGGTGGTGCTTTCTTGTAAAGGACATGAATAAGTCTTTTCAACTGAAGATGCATTAGCCAGTCTCATAAGAAGGTTGCAAGGGTTTTTCCCCTCCCAGAAACTGGTTTTTCATCCCATTAAACATGCAAACTGCTCAGAAAAACATGTACATAATTTACAACCTAAGAATAAGTGATTCTGATTTTTTTTTTTTAAGTGCAGTTCTCTTTTTATTTTGCTGACATCTAAAATGATATTGGATGTTGTGAGTGCAAGCAGTGTGAATGAATTCAAGAATAAGTATGATAGCTGGTGTGTGTGTGTGTATGTAGTATGTGGCCTCCCTCGATGAGTCTCTGACTCCCTGGAGGTCTCTCTTAATAATAATAATATTGAAAAAACTTGGGGGGAGCTTTTGAAGTTGTTGCTGCCAGTTTTTTAATCTGTTAAAAGTGGCAATTACACAGATCTTATTGAAGAAAATGATATGGATATGAAACGCGTTAAGATGTAACATATCATTAAATATGAACTTCATTATAGAGAAACTGTATAGATAAAGGATGATTTCTTATAGCGAATAGTTTGCTGTAGTGAATTTTCTTTGGAATAGTTTTGTGCCTTTGGGCTCCAATCAGGACTGTAGTTTATTGCAGTAACTGAGAGGCAACTATGTCTACTTTCTGCATGCATATTTGGATTTTTCTCCTCCAGACTTTTCTGTCATTCACTGGGATGAAAATGGCAATCAATTCCACTTGACTACTAGCATATGGAATACTGCTATTCAAGCAAGTAGAACCCCCGATATATGTGCTGATATTTTTCTGGTTCTTAATCAAAGAAACTCTTTAGCAAGAAGAATTCAAGGAAGATATTTTTTAAACTGTAAATAAATTTGTATATAAATGCATATTCTATATAAAGTGTAGTTAACGAGTCAGAATATAATTTCATTTCCTGAAGAAAAAAAGAGAAAAAAAAATTGGAGTAACAGCATCATTTCAAAGTCATATTTGAATTCAGTGCATTGCACTTGTACAGATTCAGCTACTTTCACTAGAAGGCAAAACAATAATTTTCAGTTCATTTCTCAGTATTATTTGCTAAATGTGTGTGTGTAATTGTGTAATAAATAAATCCTCAGAGTTACTCATCATCTTTGACGATGCCTAAACTAGCAGTCTATACCTGCAATGCTGTTGTTTTGAAATGCCTTTTTTTCTGCCCTGATGATTTCCTTTCATAATCTAATTTTGTCTTCTATAGCAACTTATTCACATTTCACTTTAAATTCCCTCCACAGTAAATTATCTTCTGGTCTTTTAATAATAAAAGTTCTTTATTCCCTCCACAGTTTTTTTTTTTTTTTTTTGCAGCTCTTGCTTGATACTGCTGCTCTAAAGAATAAAAATGAATATTTTATTAGTCAATAATTTTGATACTTGTGACCAGTTAGCTTGTCACAATAACAAACTGGTGATAAATTTAGTTTAATCCTTTATCCCAGCGAGAGCAAACAAAGTTTACACCTGAAAATATCTTCAGGACTGAATATAGTGTTGCATAACTTACCTGGGTAAGTAGTACAACACCAGGCAACTCGTGGCAAAGGTGGAGCAAGCTACCAACAATCCTATCCCAGTATCTCCTATAATGCAAAACACATCTCCTTGTGGATATGTATACTGTTATGCATTAAGGGATTGCCACTACCCAGATTAGTTTCGACCTTTACTGAAGTCTCTTCAGTAGGAGCCAGGTCCAGAGTTGGAGATACCAGGCAGAAGCAGTAGCATGGTCATCTTTACCTATAAGAGTTGCCAAAAGGTTTGCCACCTTTTTTTTTTTATTAAATTACTCTGGATTTAGAGAAAGATGTTGAAAGTTTATTTTTCACTAGGTTAGACTCTTGCTCCACCTTTGCTACGAGTTGCCTGGTGTTGTATTACTTACCCAGGTAAGATCATGCAATACTATATTCACTCCTGAAGATATTTTCAGGTGCAAACTTTGTTTGCTCTCACTGGGATAAAGGATTAAACTAAATTTATTATAGTCTAACCTAGTGAAAAATAAACTATCAACATCTTTCTCTAAATCCAGAGTAATTTAATAAAAAAAAAAAGCTGGCTCCCGCTGAAGTGACCTCAATAAAGGTCGAAACTAGTCTGGGTAGTGACCAATCCCTTAATGCATAACAGTATACATATCCACAAAGAGATGTGTTTTGCATTATGGGAGATACTGGGATAGGAGTGTTGGTAGCTTGCTCCACCTTTGCTACGAGTTGCCTGGTGTTGTACTACTTACCCGGGTAAGATAATGCAACACTATTTTCAGGCACAAACTGTTTGCTCTCACTGGGATAAAGGATTAAACTAAATTTATCATAGTCTAATCTAGTGAAAAATAAACTTTCAACAAACGTGGTTTTGTCAGAGTTTATAATAGGCACAAAAAATATTAAAAATAATAATAATAATAATGACAAAGTTGTCCAAATACCAAAAATTATTACAAAAGGAAATAAATTGATTCATCCTAAACATGAATGTAAAGTTTCTTGCATGCATTAGTTGTCATCAGGCAAAAACTAGAGATGATTATTAACAAAATTAAAGTCCGAGATGTAGCAGGATTTAATGAGAGATATCCAGATGTCATTTAATATAAGTCCTTGATTTCTGTTTAAAGAACTGTGTGAATGGATAACTGTAAAGGATTCTTTTAGAAGTCTGGAGTAATTTCTTCTAAATACAAAATGGTGGAAATATCCCAGTTTACTGTATGGTTAGTGGTTGAGATATGGTTATCCAGACTAGATCTTTCTTATCTTTTATGTTCAACATATCCAGTATGTTCTTTCTCACCTCAAATCTATGGCTTGTCTGACCTATGTAGGCGAGACCATATGGGCATGTATTCTATGTACTACTGAGTGTTTGTATTCACTCTGATGTTCTTGTCTTTGAAAAGACAATTGATCCTATTGGATAGATTGCCATTCCATACATTGGAATGTATGGAATGGCATCAACTCTCTATACCAGATGTTCTGGTTATGGAGAGAGAGTGGACAGTTTGAAAACAAAGGTTTGTTAACTTTTTTTCTTGGAATAACCAGAATAGATGAATTCAGGACTTGAAGTTCTGTCTTTAGCTGATCTTTATTTCATAAAATCCAACAAGCTTGATATTTGAGGATGTGGATGATACCTAGCTTTTGGGAAGGATGGTTGAAAGGATGAAGTATGAAGATCATTCACATCCTTCATGAATGGGCTAATGATGCACTTCCCGAGTGACACTATTGCCAGGTTTTTTTCTTAATGATGAGGACATCCAGGAATAGGAGTTTACCATCCTTTTCTAGCTCCAATATAAAATTAATTATTGTAGACTTGGTAGATAATGTTTCCTAATAATGAAGACATCATTAACATATCTCTAGCTGGTTTCAAAGTAGTCTAGAAAACTCTTCCAAATTCTCCATGAAGATATCAACTGTAGGAAGAGATAAGGAGGCTTTTACAAACTGTTGCACATCCATCTGCATGACCTTTCTTCCCATCATCTTCGCTCCTAAGTTTGTAACTTTTACCGTTTCCCCTTACATAGTCATGTCTCAGACGATCCTCTTTGGTCACACCACACATCCACTTAAGCACATTCTCATCTCCACCATCTCCATCCTGCTGATGCTATTTTTCCTCAGGGCCACAGTTTCCATAGCATACATCATAGCTGGTGTTGCTACTATCCTGTGGATTTTTCCTTTTAGAATGATCGGCATCCTCTTATTGCATAGCACTCCAGCCATCTCTCTTTCTCTCTCCAGTTCCTGCATCCCAATTCCTTCTCAGCTTCTCATCCTCTTTCACTGTTGAACCTAAGTATCTAAAGTCCCTAACCTTCCTGATGACATTTCATTCCAGCTCCAGATCTGTCTCCTGGCTGCCATGGTCCAACGTTTTTTCTCAGTATGTTTCACCCTCTCTCTCTCTCTCTCTCTACCAGTACTTTCCTCCATCTTTCCAGTTTAGCAGCCACTTCTCTTGATTCTGCACTCAGCATGATGTCATCCGCATACAACATTGTCCAAGGTGCATCTTTTGTCATCACCTCCATTAATAATATTAAACAGGAACAGACTTAATGCTGTCACTTGAAAACTTTGTCTCACCCAGGCAGGTCTGAACTCTTCTTCATTTCTGTACATCTCCTGCACCAACCTGATATATTTCTCTGATACCTTCTTCCTCCCTCAGACACCTCCAGACTTCTTGCCTTGGCATTCTATCGTATGTTTTCTCCAGATCAACAAACACCAGATGTAGCTCCCGTTGTTTCTCTCGAAACTTTTCCATCATCTGCCGTAACCCAAAGATACCATCTGTCATCGATCAACCAGGCATGAAGCCAAATTGCTCCTTTGCATTCTCCACCTCCTTCCTCAATCTTCCATCAAGAACCCTTTCTAGGATTTTCATTGTGTTGGACATCAACTTTATTCCTCTGTAATTCTTAGGGTCTTATGCATCCCCTTTACCCTTGTACATGGGGGACAGGAGTATATACTTTTGCTCCACTCCTCTGGTATATTTTGCTGTTGGCAAACTTTTATGAACAGGCCCCACTGCAGGTCAATTCCCTCTTCCCCCAGTGCCTTCCATGCCTCCACTAGAATCCTGTCAGGGCCCACCGATTTTCCATTCTTCATCCTCTTTATGGCCTCCTTCACTTCCGCTCTGCTGATGTTCTGCACTATCCCCTCATAAGGCTGCCCATCTCTGTGAGTCCTTGCATTTTCTTCATTCAAAAGCCCTTCAAAGTATATTCTCCATCTGTTTCTTATATCGACATCCCTCCTTAATACTCTTAATACGCTTTGATCTGCCTCACATGTAAGATATCCTTTGATGCCTTATTTCTACATTTTGCCAATTGATAAATTTTTCTCTGTCCTTCCTTTGTTTCTAATTGATCATAACAATCTTGATAGGGCCATGGCCTTCGCCTGCAAAACAACTCTCTTGGCTTCTCACTTTCTCTCTCTCTCTCTCTGTACTCTTCCACTCTTGACTCGTCCCACTTCTGCTTTGCCTTCCTCTTAGCTGTCACTGCTTCTTGTACATTATTATTCCACCACCAACCCTCCTTCTGCTCTCTAATCTTTCCAGATGTTTTGCCAAGCACCTCGATTGCACAGCTCAGAATTGCTTTTGAATTATGTCTCCACCAATCTTGTACACTTTCTAGTCTATCCAAAATCCTCTGTAACACCCTCTCCATAAAAAGGTTCATTATGCTCTCTTCTTTTAAGCGAAACCACTTATTTGTCTTCATTCCATAGCTTCCAAAGGTTCTTATCTTTGACTTTATTTTAAAGTCTGCACACAGCAGCTGGTGTTGCTATGCTTTTTGATCTGTTGGGATTACCTTACAATTTGTTACTTTCTTAAGATGTTTTCTTCTAGTCAAAATGTAGTCAGTCTGTGAACTGTTACTTCTAAATGTTCTTCCCTCTTGCAAAAAAATGAATTCACAATTGCCAGATCAAATGCTACTGCAAAGTCCAACAATCCTCTCTCCTTCCTGGTTCATCTTCCTCTCTCCAATGGCTGCCATGCATCCCTTCACAGTCCCTATTCCATCTTTCTGTGTGTCCATTCAAGTCTCCTCCAACAATCATCATCTCGTTTCTTGCAGTTCCCTGATTTCTTCACCTAGCATGTTCCAGAACTCATCTTTATCCTTTGCTGTACAGCCAACTTGTGGGGCACATGTACATAAGATGACCACTTGCTCTTCTCCAAGATCCAGTTTCATTTGCATGATCTGTCATTCCTCCTACCAGTCTTCATTCTACCACACACCACAATTCCGACACCATTTCTTCCTTCTTTATTCGCTCCAGAGATAGAACAGTTCATACCTGTCTCCCCCTTCCACCTTGTCTCCTGCACACATAAAATGTCCAACTTCCTCTTCCTCATCATGTCTGCCACCTCTCTTCCCCTTCCTGTCATGCTTCCAACATTCAACGTGCCCACTCACAACATTCTCTCCACCTGTTGGGTTCACTTCTTTAAGTACATCTGCCCTATATGCAGTAGCCCTCATCCACTTCTCGCAGCTTTAGGGCGATGTCACCTAAGGGGTACACCCTAGCCTGTGTATCATTTTTTTGACTCATTTGATCATAGCTAGCACTGGCAGTGAAGTTTTTACAACTGGCTGTCCTTCCTGACATCAACCCTCATCATTTATCTGGACTCGAGACTGGCACCTATTGGGGCTAGCTTATCCCCTTCGGTGGCTGCATAAGATGAATTGACAGCAAAATAGGAAAGATTCATTTCTAGCCCTTGAATATTTGAAATAGCATTGGGGGGGGGGGGGGGGGGGGGCAAGAAGAGAAGAAAGAAGGGGAGGGACCAGTCACAGATAATATAACACATGTATATTACATGAAAACTAATAATTAAGGAATTGACAGCGTACACTAGAAATATAAATTAAATCAACTTTAATATATACTTTCCGATATTTCGGCAAATGTCACGTTGCCATCTTCTTGGGAACTTAATACAAAGACACGTGCACACAAGTACTACATAACAGCAAATGAGAACCGAAGCTAGGAAGCTAACGTTTTCCTAAAGTCCTGATGGTGCCCCCTGGCGGGCTATATTGGTAATTCTTGGCCTTTGGGGCTGAAGTTCTTCTGATAAATGTTTCCCAAATTTGGGGCAGTCTCATGCATCCAAATTTGTTGAGGTTTGGCATGTTCCTAAGGGCTGAGGCTGATTCCATGAATAGTCTTTCATATTTGAACTTGCTGCAGTGTATTACTATGGCTTTCTTCCATCTTATTCTGTGGTGAGTATCCAGAGCGTGGTCTGCAAGCCCAGAGTCGCTGTACTGGTGAAATCGGATGTAATCCTTGTGTTCTGAGATTCTGATATTTGCTGTCCTGCCTGTTTGGCCAAAGTAGGACAATTTACAGCTGCAAGGGACCTGGTATACACCAGGTAGGTCCTTAGTGGAGCAGATAAGGGATGCCAATTTTCTGGGTGGTCTGTAGCAAGTGGTCAAGTCATGTTTTTTTAAGATTTTGTTGATTTTTTCCGAGGTGCCTTGGACGTAGGGAATAGTGATGGATTTAGAGTAATCTTTTTTGTGAAGGGGGGGGATTGTGGATAACTGGTTTAAGTTTTTGGATTCTTTTTTTGGGGGGGGGGGTAGCCATTGGCTGAGAAAGTGTCATGGATGTGATTTAGTTCAGTGGTTAGGGCTTGATCATTTGAACAGATTATTTTTGTATTGTTGAATAGTGTCTTAATAACTCCATATTATTGTAAGGGGGGGGGGGGGTTGATGGGATTGTTGGTGAATGTATCTGCCTGTATGGGTGGGTTTTCTATTTTACATTCACCAACAATCCCATCACCCCCCCCCCCTCACAACAGTATGGAGTTATTAAGACACTATGCAACAGGGCAAAAATAATCTGTTCAAATGATCAAGCCCTAACCACTGAACTAAATCACATCCATGACACTTTCTCAGCCAATGGCTAACCCCCCCCCCCAAAAAAAAAAAAAAGATTCAAAAAAATACTTAAACCAGTTATATACAACCCCCCCCCTTCACAAAAAAAGATTACTCTAAATCCATTACCATTCCCTATGTCCGAGGCACCTTGGAAAAAATCAACAAAATCTTAAAAAAACATGACGTGACCACTTGTTACAGACCACACAGAAAATTGGCATCCCTTATTCGCTCCACTAAAGACCTACCTGGTGTATACCAGGTCCCTTGCAGCTGTAAATTGTCCTACTTTGGCCAAACAGGCAGGACAGCAAATATCAGACTCTCAGAACACAAGGATTACATCCGATTTCACCAGTACAACCACTCTGGGCTTGCAGACTACGCTTTGGATACTCGCCACAGAATAAGATGGAAGAAAGCCACAGTAATACACCGCAGCAAGTTCAAATATGAAAGACTATTCATGGAATCAGCCTCAGCCCTTAGGACCATGCCAAACCTCAACAAATTTGGATGCATGAGACTGCCCCAAATTTGGGAAACATTTATCAGAAGAACTTCAGCCCAAAGGCCAAGAACTACCAATATAGCCCGCCAGGGGGTCACCATCAGGACTTTGGGAAAACGTTAGCTTCCTAGCTTCGGTTCTCATTTGCTGTTATGTAGTACTTGTGGGCACGTGTCTTTGTATTAAGTTCCCAAGAAGATGGCAACGTGACATTTGCCGAAATATCGGAAAGTATATATTAAAGTTGATTTAATTTATATTTCTAGTGTATGCTGTCAATTTCTTAATTATTAGTTATCGTGTTTAACCAGCATATAAGCCTCTCTACAAGGAATATATTACATGAAGTAAGGCATGGTTCAGCATTGTGATGGATGTTTTTTATATCATTAGTAAGATATGTCCTTTGCTTGATTTGTTTATGTGTGTGTATGTGTGCAGTACAAAATTAAATTTTGAAATGTATAAAATTTTAAGGTACAAGTTTTGGATAAATAAATCTTTTTGTATTACTAGAATGAGAAACGAAAAATGCTAATGGAACATGAAACAATGAAATTGAAGCAGTTAGAAGATGAACACAGTGTAGAATTAAAAGAATGGAAAGCAAACCTTAAGCCTCGCAAACAGGTTAGTTTTTCACTTTTTTTTTAAGTTCTTTAAGTTCATGTCTAATAAAAACTAAATTGTTAATCTGTTTAATTAATTTAAAAAAAAAAAAAAAAAGAAAGAGAGAAAAGTCTTAAACTCAAGGATCTATACAGGCTTTTACATCCATGTCTTGCATGAAACTCAAAACCCAGAACTAATAGTGTTTAACAACTTAGCTAGTGAAGCTCACATTTATTAACAAATTTAATTAGTCAATAGTCTAATTAAATTCTTACAGTAAGACTTTGATTTGACTGTATGGAGAAAAAAAACAAAAACTACATCAGCCATTTTGAATCAGAATGTAGTACTAAAAATAAGACATTCAACAACTGAAATTTTCTGGATTTGTCTCTGATTGACTTTAAGCTATCTGCTGTTTTATGTTATACTCATGATGTATAAGCAGAAAATAGATTTTAGTAGTCAGTTTCCTGCAGCTGTTTATAAGTAATTTTCTGGTATATATGTACCCTTCAGGCGTATATACCAGAAAATTATGACTTAAAAATAGCTTCAGTGCACCCTGCCCTGTATAGTATAATAGTCTGAAGCAAGTAATATTTTAAAACTAGTTTCCTTATCAATTTTTTCAAATTGGTCTGCTGTTATTTGTCAAGTCTCTGATTTGATTATTTTTTGTCTAAATTTTCTAACTACATGATGGCATTTGTCTTGGTCTCCTTTTGAATCATTTTCCTGAATTTGTTTTCTTTGTACACCCAAATCTTTCTGCTAATCTTTCATCTCCCATTTTGTTAAGTGACTGGTACCAGCCACTTTTTTAACTCTGATTAAACATTCTTAATTAGCTCTGATTAAGCATTCTTGAATATTTAAAGTCAAGTGTGATATGCTCCATTTGTGATATGCTGATGCTAACTATTCAATCCCATAATTTTTCCAGAATCTTCCTAATTATGGTGTTCAATCTTTGATCATCTGTTTTATTTCTAACCCAACTGTCTGAGCTGTGCATTAAAACTAGTTTGAACACTGTCTTGTATACTGCTAGCTTGGTCTTGACTAATCTCTCTCTCTCTCTCTGTACAGATGTACTCAGCTGGCTCTCTTTCTATACTGAATTTATCATCAATATTAAAAATTTTATAAATTGTGCCTTAATAGCTTAAAAAAAAAAAAAAAAAAACAGTGTAATAACCTGTTCTATGGGTTCATTATGAAGATAGCAATAAAATGACATTTTTCTTTCTGTTTTCATAAATATGTCATTTTATTGCTGATTTTTATAAGATATTTCAAACAGTAATAATTTAATTTGGTTAAAGATTCTTAAAAGCTTTTAGCATGTTTATTGGAAAAAAAAAACATCATCTGCATAAGATTCTTTGAGCAGTCATTGAGCTAAACTTAATATCAGGTTTAACATCACTTTCCTTAGTAATATGGTTGATAGAGATTATGAATTTACACAGTATATGTATGATACAATGAAATACTAATTTATTAATCAACTAAACATTTAATTTTACTTGTCATAAAACATCATCAGTTTTGATTGAAAAACCATAATAGAAATTTAAATACAAAAGAACAGTGAAACATGCATTACAATGGAACTATTTTATACATGCAGTCGCATAGTGGCTAGGACACTATTGGAACATTGTGTGTATTAAATATATATATATATTAGGGGAGCTCCGCCCCCGGTGCCCAACCCCCTGAGTTCCGGGCTGGTAAGAGCTGATAAGACAAAAAACGTTTCAAATTTCAGCTTATCTTTTTATATATATAGAATATATATATATATTTATTTATTTATTTAATTACAGTCGAGGATAACATTTTTCCCAAGCTTTTGGAATAGAAAGGCAGTCATTGAGTTTTAAGTTAGGCCTGTGAAGTACAGCTTCAGCACTTTCTCTGAATAAATGTTGAAATTTATAATTACAGTTATTCAAAAGATTTGTATTATGATTAACCTATTGGATCCCTAGGCTATTGTTTTCATTTCCTTGTTGAGCCGGACTACGTTTATGAGGTGTGATAAGCTAAATGTGGATATAGTTCTGAAATGTGTTTTTAACAGATGTTGTCCTGTTCATTTCAGCCAGAATGTGACAAGTTTCAGGTACATAGAACTTGGTAAACATGTAGTAGCAGCAGCAAAGTTGGCAGTTTGTCTTTTGGAGAAGGTACAAAATTGCAGATTTGATTTGAAGGATGTGGTGAGTTGAAATTTCTTCAAAATCTTTGCTGCACATACAGAGAGTTGTTATATATATAATTATTGTGTTATAGCCATTTGCTTGATAGTTTCCAGTTCTTGTTGAAGAGATAATTCAGAGGAGCAAACTTTATATTCTAAATACTAAGAAGTTCATAATTCTGTATTTTTGAGATGAATGGTGTGCAGATGAAATAGGAATATAGCAAGCCTTCAGATTCATATTTCATATACATGTTAAAAAAAGTAGAGAGGATAGAAGCTCTGGTTCTGTGTTAGTTACATACTATAGTCAATGAGAGAAGGCTTAGCATACAAACTTAAGATTCTTTATGACATTTTAAATAAAACTTAGCTCATTACAGTTTCCTTTACAGTTTGTAAAGTTTATCTTTCCATGCTAAATATCCAGAAGTAATCACAAATTTTAATGCCTCCGTTTGAAGAATATTTGTTAAAAAGAGATGCAGTGTCAAAGCTTACCATAATATCTGAATATTCAAGAGTTTTATGTCTTTTATTTTTGAAATAAATTCTAGATTTTATCATAGAATTTATTATATTTAAATTTTTTTATTTAAATATATGATTTTACAATAACTATGAATGTAGCTATTGCTTTTTAATATATACATATTAAATAGTGGCCTACTTATTCTAGCCACCATGACTGCATAACTATTCTTTTTTTTTTTTCAGAAATAACGTATACTAAAATATTCATTTTAAAACCTTTAATTAATAAGCTAAATGTGATACTTTCCTATATTTCAGCAACGTTACATTGCCATCAGCAGGGATCACAAAAAATTATATGTGCATGCAGGCAGGCATTAACACTGAGCAAATGAGATTGAAGAAAGCCCACCAAAATTGGGGCCTTGAGTCCTAAATGGCACCCCCCCTAGTGGGCTAAATTGGATAGTCTTGGCCATTGGGTGGAAGATCGGGGAATTAATGCTTCCCAAATTTGGGGCAGTCTCTTGCACACAAATTTATTGAAGTTTGGAGAGTTCTTCAGGACTGCGGCAGATTCAAGGAACTGTCATTCATATTTGTATTTGCTGCAGTGTAATAGAGTAGCCTTTTTCCTACATATCATGTGGTGGTGGTGTCCAAAGCATAGTCACCAAGATTCGAGTGGCTGTATTGGTGGAACCAGATGTAGCCTTTGTGCTCAGAAATTCTGATATAGGCTGTTTGGCCATAGTAGGACAGATTGCCACTGCAAGGGACCCAGTACACACCAGGTAGTTCTAGGGAATGGCTGGTCTGTGGTGGAGCAGATAAGGGATTTCAATTTTCTATGTGGTCTATAAGTGGTTGTGAGGTTGTATTTTCTAAGGTGTTGAAAGTTTATTTTTCACTTGGTCAGACTATAATAAATTTAGTTTAATCCTTTATCCAAGTGTGTGCAAATAAAGTTTGCGCCTGAAAGTATCTTCAGGGCTGGGGTAAAGTGGTACAACACCGGGCAACTCCTTGCAAAGGTGGAGCAAGATACCAACACTCCTATCTCAGTATCTCCCATAATGCAAAACACATCTCCTTGCGGATATGTCTAATGTTATGCATTAAGGGAAGGGCCACTACCCATACTAGTTTCGACCTATATTGAGGTCTCTTCAGTGGGAGCCAGGCCCAAGTGGAGATACCAGGCAGAAGCATTACCAAGGTCATCTCCTCCTATAGGAGCTGCCAAACAGTGTGCCACCTTTGTTTATTAAATTACTCTGGATTTAGAGAAAGATAATAAAATTAATAAAAAATTAATTTTAATTTTTATAATTTCAATTCTAAGCTTAATAAAAAAAGGTGGCACACCGTTTGGCAGCTCCTACAGGAGGAGATGACCTTGCTAATGCTTCTGCATGGTATCTCCACTTTGGCCTGGCTCCCACTGAAGAGACCTCAATAAAGGTTGAAACTAGTCTGGGTAGTGGCCCTTCCTTTAATGCATAACATTATACATATCCGCAAGAAGATGTGTTTTGCATTATGGGAGATACTGAGATAGGAGTGTTGGTGGCTTGCTCCACCTTTGCAAAGAGTTGCTCGGTGTTGTACCACTTTATCCCAGTCCTGAAGATACTTTCAGGTGCAAACTTTGTTTGCACACATTTGGAAAAAGGATTAAACTAAATTTATTATTTTCTAAGGATTTCTATCAAATTTTTGGATGTGTCTTGGATATATGGAATGGTGATAGATCTTGAGTAATCTCTGCTCTGAGGGGAAGGGGGGGGGGTTCAGTTACAGGGTTTTAATATTTTTGGGATGGGGATTGTATCCATTCACTAAAAAAGTGTTGAGAATCAGAGAATGAGAGTTAAGCTCATTAATTGGGGCACCAGTATCAGAACTGATTAATTTTGTCCTGTTATATAGGGTTTTTATAAGTCTATGAATGTATCTACCCGTATGAGTATGTTTTCTGTAAACAGAGAATGTCAGGGATTCATCAGGCTGTGTGATCAGAGTGTCCAGGAATGGGAGACTTGTCGTTTTCCCTTTTCTATGGTAAACGGGATTCTAGGGTGTTGATTGTTTAGATGTGCTAAGAAATTGTGGAACATATCCAGGCCATGTGGCCAAATGGAGAACACATCGTCTATGTAGCATAGCCAGGTGTGGTTTTATGTGGGGCAGAGTTTAAGAATTTTTCTTCAAAGGTCTCCATGAAGATGTTGGCCAGGGGTAGTAAAAATGGAGAACCTCTGGCTGTCCCCTCTATGTGTTTATAGAATTTTCCTTGCCAAACAAAATAGCCTGAGTTCATGGTGAACTAAAAACCATGGCTGAGATATTGGGAGGAAATATGGCTTGGATGAGGTCTAAGGTATCTTTTAGTGGGACATCAAAACTCACCATTATGTCATCTATAGTGATTTTAAAGTGGGCTGAGTTTATGTGTGAAGATGTGTTGCAGTATATTGTGTGAGCACTTTCACTAAACCTTTTGTTAATTTGTATGTGGGTAAATCATGCTATTCACAATGGGACATAATGGCACATTTTGCTTATGGATTTTTGGTAGTCCATATATCCAGAGAGAGGGGAAGGATCTAGCATTGTAAGGTTTTAGTTTGTTTGTGATGTAAAAATAGTCGTAATTTAAAATTCTGAATATTTTTACAAATTGTTTATGTTAGTACATTATTAGTTTTGGTTTCATAATACGTATTGTCAGCACTTGCGATGTGCACGTTATTGATGTTGTTTTGTCAAAATGAAATGTGAAGCATTTAAAAAAAATTATGTACTTACTGGATTTATATAATTGTGTTACTTTCAGAAATTTTATTGTGGTTTAAAATTATTAAGCACTGTGCTTTGTAAAGACATTCTCGTAACACTAATGGAGATGACACGTTAGCCATTATACATAACTTCTTGCTTGCCACTTTCATGGAGTGCGCATGCTTGCCGAGGAGTTTGATGGGTGATTGACAGCTGACATGAGAGCATTCGGTAGTAATGGAGGATAAACAAGAGAGAGCTAATGGAAGTTTGAGAATGCAGGCTGGCAAAATTTTGTTCTTAGGAAATTAAGTTTCTATGTGACAGTTGGGGGCATATTAATAGAAGATTCTGAAAAAGGAATTGTAGAATTGTTGAGCCCTTAAAGTGGAGGAGTTAAGACTGTAAATAAGTATTGGTAAATAAAAGAAAATATTGCGATTAATGTTCTATAGGAATATTCGAGGAAACGCTGATTGAAAATTTCATCTGTTTTAAGGACTCCAGGTCTATCTGTTATTTCTGCTGGAAAAGGAGACGGAATTTAGCAATTAGATAAAGCAGTAGAAGAAACCTTTTTTGCTGGTACAAAAATTGAACTGCATGAGGTAAGAGTACCTATACTTCAGTGAATTCAGAATTGCTACATAAGGGTGATGAGAAAGGATTCTATGGAAAAAGAAGAAGAGAATCTTATATCTTCGGAAAGAGGCCTTAACAAAGAAACTGACTTTTTGTTATTGTGTAAACAAGGTATTTAGTCTAGTAAAAGTGATTAAGTATATGTTAAACAAACCAGTAATAGAATGAGTCAGAGAATGGGTGATCTCTAAAGTGTAAGTTTATTTTAAAAGGCCTTGGATCCAGTTAATTTTGTAGTTAGTTGTGTAATTTTATTTGAAGTATATATATTGTTTTTGTTTTATTAAATGTGTATATTTTGTACTTAGTCTTGAGTCAGTGATTTTCCGGATTCTGAAAGAAACAGTTAAAAGTCATTGCATCAATCAGAATTGAACCCTTGTGCATATAAATAAAAACACTCAGAAATAGAAATAATTGTTATAGAGAAACTCTCATAACAAATGAGGATTGATAATAAATAAATTAATAAATAATCCCCCTCTTTATAACAATTGGTAACAGAGATCAAAATCTCATTATAACAAAATGGCGCAGCCAACAGGATTGATAATTATCAAAACAATTGGCACAGCTGGTAAAATCAATAATCTCTTATTTAAAAAGGGGGGTCTAGTATTGTAAGGTTTTAGTTGTTTATGACTTCCACAGGCCAAGAGGTAACCTTTTTAAGGATACTATGAAGTGTTCTGATCTGTATACTGGTATGATCATTGTCTGTAAGGAGGTAGGTAGAACAATCTAGAAGTAAGGAGGAAAACTTACTTACCTGTGTAATCCAATTGGTTTAAAACTACAGTGCCATTTCCCTTGTCCGCTTTAGTAATTATTATTCTGTTGTTTTAAATTTCTTGCAAAAGTTTTGGTTGCAAGAAAATAATGGTCAGTGTGATGTCCCACTAAAAGATATCTTAGATCTCATCCATGCATATTTCCTCCCAATATCTCAACCCTGTTTCAGTTCACGATGAACTCAGGCTATGTTTTTCTTCCAGTTCTGTTTGTATTTGGCACCATTTTTCACATTGTGCATAGGTCAGATTTGGCCAGGCTCATACACATGATGCAGGGCTGGTGCCTTCCAGCTTGCTTTTCACAGCTGATATGAATGTCGATCTTCTTGTCAGGGAATCACTGGTCCCTTTTATTAATTACGAGAAGTTCGTTCCATCTCTCTCTGTGTAACCTGAAGTGGTGACACCTGACAGTTTTCTTGGGGTCAAAGTTACATTTTTCAGCAAGCCTGCAAATGTAATCTTTTAGCATTGTGCTATTTCCAAATAGAAATTTAGAATGATGGCATTGAACTTTTTATTGTCTACCTCGATCATGTGTCTTGAACTGATGAAGCAATGAGATCTTAAAGCTTACTGGCATTGTCTGCAGTAGACATGTTAGCTTTGAGATGCTGATCATGGATTGCTTCGAACTTTTTTTCGATCGTGTCAGTTTTCTGGGAGAAGGTTTTGTTGAGTATAATAAGGTGCTGTTCCAGATGCACTTCTAAGGTGTGGGAATTGTTTAATGGTGAGGAGCACAGGAAGCATAAAAATGGCTGGCTGAAGTTGTTTAGGACTTTGTGTGCTGTTTTGTCTCAGCCGACATGAATCTGCTGGCAACAGGAATCTCAAAGTACCGTTCCCCCCCTTTTTTTTCCCCCCCCTGCAATGTCAAGTTGGCAGCTTCTGCATTTTAAAGCTTTTTGTACTTATAGTACTTACTGTTGGTTTAGGGAACTACTGGGGCAAAAGGTTAAGTGAAATCACTTTTAAAATGTTAAAATATCAGAGCACAATTTCCAAGTAATACAATCTGAAATGCCACCTAATGTACTGTAGATTTACATACAAGAATGAGCTCATCGTATCTGGCATCACTAGGCCTTACAATCCCTGGAGAACCTAGTTCTTATAAAAACAGAGCTATTGAACTGGATATGCTACTCTGAAACAAATTGAAAAGGTAGAAGAACTAGAATTTAAAATAAGCAAAATGAAATGGGACATAATAGGACTAAGTGAAGTGAAAAGAAAACTAGAAGAAAGCCTAACACTAAAATCAGGAAATGTATGTTACTGGAAAGGACCAGATGATGTCAAGCAGAGAGGAATAGGTTTCTTTATAATCAAAAATATAAGAAACAAGGATGCTAAATATATAATAATATGTAATGAAATAGGATAGTGCAAACACAGAAAATCATTAAAATAATGCAAATATATGCACCACCCATCAGTTATGAAGATGAAAAAGTAGAATAATTCTAGGACACAGTGTCTAATACAATACAGCAGGATTCTACAGCTTACAAGGAAGGAAACCGAAATCTATAAAAACAGAATGTGCACAGACCACAAGAGATAAAATTGTTAAAAATAAAAGCCCTCAGAGAAAACAAAACAAATATATATATATATATATATATATATATATATATATATATATATATAAAAATAAATTTAACTGACTAGAACCCGAGAAAGTATAACAAAAACCTTTAATAAATCACTAGTTTCATCGGTGCTCTGACTTCTTCAGGTGAGAAAGAAAAAACATAAGACTTATAAAAATATCACTAGTTTCATCGGTGCTCTGACTTCTTCAGGTGAGAAAGAAAAAACATAAGACTTATAAAAATAACAAGGTAAAAAAACATGGACTTTCCAGCTTAATAAAAAGAAGTAGAATAGTAACAGTCATATTTGAATAGGTGACCGCGTGCTACCGTTGGCATGAGTTGAATGTGTGCGACAGCTAATTTTAGAGCGTCAGTACAGGATTACTGCGCTATGGGAATCAGGCAAATTGAAGCGTAGATTGTTGTTCAAGTGTGAAGGGTCCAGAACTATTTCTTTTGATTCGATAATTCTTCTTTCAAATTCATCCTTGCATATATTAAATTAGTAGTGCGTTCCCAATCAACTTGGTGTGGCCGTTCTTCAAGGTTAGAGTTTGCTGAGAAGAGGACATGACTGAAAAGGGCGCTTGCTCATGTTCTACTGTAAGAGATGTCACGTCTATGTTCCTCAAGATGAAGTGAAACAGATTTATCTGTCTGGCCAAAATAAGGTCGACTACAGTCGCACAAAACTTTATAAACACCAGGAAAATGCAGTTGGTTGTGTTTTGGTCGACTCAGTAAAGAACGAAGTTTTGGCAGAGTAGTATAGTCGGTCTTCATGTTGAATTTCTTCAAAATCCTAGATAGTTTGGGGGTAAGAGAGCTGATAAATGGTAACTGTATATGAGTGATAGGGTTGGAATCATCTTCTTGTCGAGGATGTTGGCATGGTCTCAAACGTTTAGTGATGTTACGAGACGAATATCCATTATTTAAGAAGGTGTTTTTCAGGAAGTTAAGCTCTGTTTGAAGGTCTTCTGCATTCTCCCCTTCTTGGATCTAAAGATCAACAGATTACCTGACTGTCTTAAATTTTCAATTTTTCAAAAAACCACCCACACTGATAGATATTTACATGGCTCTTCTCATCACTTCCCTCCTCAGAAACTGGGCATCATCTCCACCCTTGCCCATCGAGCAAAATGTCTCACTTCCACAGAAGAAGACCTTCAAACAGAGCTTCCTGAAAAACACCTTCTTAAATAATGGATAGTCGTCTCGTAACATCACTAAACGTTTGAGACCACGCCTGTGGTTGACCTTATTTTGGCCAGACAGATAAATCTGTTTCACTTCATCTTGAGGAACATAGACGTGACATCTCTTACAGTAGAACACAAGCAAGCGCCCTTTCCAGTCATGTCCTCTTCTCAGCAAACTCTAACCTTGAAGAACGGCCACACCAAGTTGATTGGGAACGCACTACTAATTTAATATATGCAAGGATGAATTTGAAAGAAGAATTATCGAATCAAAAGAAATAGTTCTGGACCTTCACACTTGAACAACAATCTAAGCTACAATTTGCCTGATTCCCATAGCACAGTAATCCAGTACTGGCGCTCTAAAATTAGAGCGCCAGTACTGGCAATGGTAGCACGCGGTCACCTATTCAAATATGACTGTTACTATTCTACTTCTTTTTATTAATCTGGAAAGTCCATGTTTTTAACCTTGTTATTTTTATAAGTCTTATGTTTTTCTTTCTCACCTGAAGAAGTCAGAGCACCGATGAAACTAGTCATGATTTATTAAAGGTTTTTGTTATACTTTCTTGGGTTCTAGTCGGTTAAATTTATTTTTATAAATGTATACATCCCGAGTAAATCCTAATTTCAATTATATATATATATTGGAGAAGGAAATATTAAAACAAGATAAAATGATATAAGAAGCAATAAATAACAAAAATATGAAAATACTATGAAACAGTGTCACAATTGGAAAAAAGAAATTAGTATTAGAAGATGAAAATAGATGAGATATCAAAGATAGATCAAACATGAGATCATGTTTGATCTATCTTTAGTAGGAAGGGCTAGACAGTTTTTCAGAATTGTATAAAAGTGCGAGCACTGTTGAAAACTCGACTACATGGAAATCAGAAGAATGTATCCAAGAAATGCAAAATTTCAAAATAGAACAAGAATGAAAGATGAACAAATTAACAAAAATGCCAGGAGAAAATGGAATTACAATAGATATGATGAAGTAGCAAGAGAAATATTAACAGAATAACTATAAAAACCTGTTTAATAAATGCCTAATAAAGAAAGATATACCAAATAGCTGGAACAATGCTATCATGATACTCTATGAGTATCATGATACAAAAAGGGTAATAAGAAAAAGATAGAAAATTACAGAGACCTATAAGATTTCTGTTAAAAGTATATAAACTGTTCATAAAAATAATGATAAATAGAATCACAAGATTTTTGGATGAAGCTCAGCCTAATGAACCAGCTGAATTCAGAAAGAGGTTTAGCACAATAAACTCTCTGCAGATATTGAATGAGCACAGAGATAAATGCAGAGAATGAAACTTACAATTGTACTTCAGTTTTATAGATTAGTAAAAAAAAAAAAAAAAAAAAGGATTTGATTCAGTTGTTAAACAAGCAGTTCTAATGGCATTGAAGAAGCATGAAGAGCCCACAATTATATACGTCATAAACAAAATATAAAGGAGTATACCAAGGAAATAAGAGTACTATTTCACCCAAGAGATGATGAGTGATTCGAAAATAGCAATGCATAGAGATTCCATTATTAGAGGATTGGTTAATGATGGAGTCCATAAGGTATGCTATCCAGGAGGGAGAATGAGCAAAATAAGTCATGTTTTGAACATGAAGAGGAAACAAACAAGATAATTAGTAGTGGCTGTAGGGACAAATGATTTAAGTAAGCATAAGGAAAATGTAAGGGCAAATATCAGGAAGTTATTGAGGAGAATAAAAGATAACATTATAGTGGGGAAAGGTATAACAATGATAAGTTGAGATAGATATCAATAATGAATGGTATGCTAGCAGAGCTGTGTGAGGAGAAGAGATGTTTGTGGATGTATGGCATGTATTTGAGGGAAGAATGGAATGATACGCATGTGACAGATTGCATTTGAATGGCTTTGGAGTAAGTGAACTGGAGAAACTGTTACTAAATGGAAGTGCAATGTGTGATGCAAGCAAGAGATGAAATGAAAGATCAGGAGAGTGTTTTTGAAGCGACAGAAATGCTTAGAAGAGGAAAGAGTAGTAATGTAAGAGATGAAGAGAGAATGGGAATGCAAGAGGAACAGGGAAATGGGGAGAGCCTAGGTGGACAGGGAGACGCATCATTGGGAAAGTGGATGTTGGGAGTAGTAATGAATGTATGTATGTATGGGGATGATCTGCATAAAAATGGAATAAATTGGGATGTGAGTGGGGTAGTTGAGAATGAGCAGCCATATGTGGTGAGTAGTGATAAAGGTGATTGGGCAAAGGCAGGTGTGGGAGAAATCGCAACCAACAAGTGGTTTGGCTAGGACTGGTTATAGACCTAAAAGTGAACTGCTGTGTTTATTTACAAATGCCAGGAGTATCAGAAATAAGGGAGATGAAGTGGTTTCACTTATTGAGTTTATTTGCCCTATAATTATTGGAATAAGTGAAATATGGTTGAATGAAGATGATATCCTAACGGGACTAGAAATGGAAAGGTAAAGTGTTTTTCATGACTATAGAAGGACAAGAAGGGGGGGGGGGGGCTGATGATAGCAAGGGAATCATATCCACATAAGGTAGACATGAAAGAGGGAAATAGTGATATTAGTTATGAGGCAGTGTGGTGTGGGGTAGCAGGAAGAAATTAAGATTATAAAGAGCAAGCCAGGAGAGTAACCGAGTTAGTAAGGAAAATTTAGCAAATCAGACAAAGAAAAATCATGGAGAGTTTTTTAGATATGTCGCAGGTAGAATGATTATACGATGATGTTAATGGATGAAAATAGTAGAATGGTGACTGTTGCAGATGTTGTTGAGTTATTCAGTGATCAATTTATAAGAATGTTTCATCCTCATCTGGGTGAAATCATGAGGAACTTAAATGTAGAGGGCATAAGAGAGGATGGCTTAATTATGAATGAGCAGGAGGTAATTTAGGAAATAAATAACCTTGATTTCAATAAGGCAATAGCATTTGATGACATATCACTACACATCTTAAGGGAATGTTCCAGGGAATTAGCAGTAGCATTGGCATCCATGTTTAATAAGTCTTACAGCAGCATAGGTTCCAGGGGAGGTAAAGAAGTAAAAAAGGTAAAATCATTCCAAAGCATAAAGGTGGTGATAAGGCTGTGGCAACAAATTATAGGCCAATCTGTATATCTGGACTTGTGGTAAAGGTACTAGAGAGATTGGTAAGTAGGATACAGAAATGGGTTGATAACAACAGTATTCTCTGTGGTTGTTGGTATGGGTTTATTAAAGGTAGGTAATGTTTTACTAACTTATTTATACACTATAACACAGTGACAAATGTCTTCGACAAGGGAGATGCATATACAATGGTATACTTAGATTTTGCAAAAGCTTTTGATGGACTGCCACACAACAAGCTTCTGTTAAATAAACTGAAACTAAAATTCAATCCACCTCCTCCTTGCCATATTGAAGATAGAAATAGTGAAAAAGGCTACACATCCCTACCATATATCAGTTCCGTTTCACCAAAAATATAACATCCGGACTTCTTTCCCTCCTCTACTTAAACTCCGTTCCTTACTCAGTATATACACCCAAGCAAAAACATAACAACTTGAAATATCTCAGTGTTTACCATATTTGGTGCAACTGCAACATGCCTTATTTTGGCCAGACCAAAAAATCCATTGAATTACATCTAGAGGAACATAGATGTCACATATGGCAGAACCAGAGCAGGTGCTCTGTTGAACCATGTCCTGAATTCTGCTGACATTAACGACAAAGACTATCATTCATCCAGTCATATGGGACGAGTCGGAAAATATCTTTCGATGTTAAGATGAACTGGAAAGAAGAATTGCAGAATCTAAAGAAATCGTCCTCCATCCAGTACATCTCAACATAACCTCAGCTATAATATCTCACACTGTCATTGTACTGATATCCAATTTGGCATTCATGAGACCTTGAACACATGCACGCTCAATAACGAAGAGATACACAGAATGACTTGAAACATTAATACGCTATCGCTTTAATGTGTAGATTTTCTCTCAGAATGTTTGTTGGTAGTTCCCTCATGTTATGCACCCAAAGAAGTATTCTAAAAATACGAAACTAGTTGTGCAGTTTATTTAAATTAAAATAGTGTTTCTATTTTTTTATCTCTCGGCTTATAGTCATTTAATCTGTTTCAAAACTCCTGTTTTGGACGAGCACAAGAAATGCACATTATTTTGTTAATGATATTCTCTAATCATTCTATCATTATTGCAAAAAAATCTTTTAGCTTTATACTAAAACTGTTATTAGAAACAAATACTAAGGTGGCAGATATATATTTCAATTTCTGGTTTGTAATATGGAAAAAAAGTTAATTTAGAAATCTGAAATGCAATTAATGAATTTTTGTGTAAATATGTTAATTTAAAATATGATATGATACTCTGTAATTTAAACACTCATTTTTTTTTTTTTTTTTTAAATATTTTGACAGATATCTATTCTATGGCAAAGTTTCTTCTTTAGCATTACGCTTTTGCTTTCCAAGAATCATAAGATGAAATGTTAATTAAAAATACCATAATTCTACCTTGGTTTTTTCTTGAATAAATTAAGTTAAGATATTATAACAGTGCTAACAGAATTTGATCAATAACTTTCTCTCTTTAAAATACATATTCCTTAAAAGTTTATCCTCACCACACACACACACGCTCACCATACTCTCTGCACAAGATAAATTAAATTTTCATATGCTTCAAAAGTGGTGTATTTGTTTCTCGGTGTTCTGGATAAATTATGTAGTGAGTGTGTGCCATAATAAATTATATTCATTTTTAGATATCTAGTTGGGTTTAATGTTTTGTTAACAATTATTTCCTTTGGATTTAGAAACTTGAAGAAGAATTTGCAAGACAGCAGGACGAACAGGAAAAATTTTATGGTACTAATACCTTTCTTCATGAATATGTGGAAAATGATAAAGAATCTCCCTGTACTCCAAGCACTCCAGGATCTGAACCATCCTTTCTCCCTACTTTTTAAGTAGTATGCTGCCTTTTGAACTGGTGCCATTTCTCAAAACATAAATCTCTGAGAACATATTGGAATAGATATATATATTCTGGACTTGTGCCAAGTTTGAGTTCTTTATATGTGTGTGTGTGTACCCTCACACACACACATTTGGCTGAGTTACATCTGAAGTATGTAATTACATGGATGAAAAAAAATCAGACTCCAGCTTTGTTTACAAATAACAGGTTGTTTGTAATGAAATATAGGGATGGTACTGTTGATGTTCCTTAACATTGAAAATTTAGATTGGAAACTCAGGGTTAATTTTAATAAAAAGCTGGAGATCGACAGCTTTTCATTTTTATATATGTTAGTTTACTCTCATATATTTTCTTAACTCAAACTTTTAATCCCACAGAAAATGAAGCAGTACTTTCTTAGTGAACAAAGTTATTTATTTGAAATAATTGGCATTTATTATGTAGGGAATAAATATCAGTCTGTTCGTTTTTTTTGGGGGGGGGTATTAACGGATGATACACTGATAAAGAAAAAAATTTATTTTGAAAAAGGCATTTATTCATTTTCAAGTAGTGGATTTTCAATTCTAGACATTTATCTCAAAATGATTTACACATATAGGCATTGTTACTTAGTATTTACATTTCATTATTTGATATGTATTATTAAATAGAATACATATACTAAATACAACAGAGAGAAACTTTTAACAAAACTTCCAGCTGTTAAGTGAAAACACTTAACTCTGATCTCTACCAAGTGAATCATGAGTATTGTAAATATTTAGTCTATATTTGGAGGTACTGTACAGTAATGTAAAATAGCATATCAACATTATAAAAGAATCTGTAATCTTATAGATATTAAAAAGTGTTAGTATAAGAATAGTTTAAAAATCAATGCTGTTAAAAGTTAAAGTTATCTGAGTTATGGTGCTTTTTAAGCCATTTGCTAATTCTTATTTAAGAATTAGAAGAGGTACTTTATTTAATGTCTCTTAACATGAAATTGTGTGCAGATCTGTTTAAATGATAAAGAATTTTTAGACAGCCTTGGTTTTAGTAATGAAAGTTTTTAGGATAATTTTGTAGACAACCTTAATGGATACAGTTTTCTTTGATGTGACGTTTTTGATTTCACTGTTGCCACATACATGGAAAGAGCTTCCCTCTGATGAGACTCAAATGATGGATTCAGTGAATATAGAATACTTAACTTTAAATAACTGCTTAAACTTTTTTTTAACATAGTTCCTAACATTAAAATAAGGTCACAACCTGCTGAATGTTGTGATATCAAATGGATGTATAGAAGTTAGTAAAGAAATGTATTTCAATTTTTTTTTTCTCCCCATTTTCTCTATCATTAATGTTGGTGCAATTTATAAAGTTTAATACCAAGTTACCAAAGCAATTATTTTACTCCATTTGGTGCATATTGTATGCAAATACTTTTTTACATCCCTTCACTTTGGATTTGAATAGCATACCAGAAATGAATAAAATGTAAAGAACTCATGAAAAGAAAGGAAGAAATCTCATTTGAGTAGGGGAGTAAAGTTGAATTTTCCTTGCAAGATATGACATGCATTGAATGAAGCATCCTCGCTGAATCTCTTTCATAAAAATATACCTAACTAGCGTTCATAATAAATGATATTTTTGTTTGTTATGGGACGGGGGGGTAGTAAACATTGTACATATAGATCATTCACTGCAGCTTCAGTTTCATGTTAGGAGACCCAGATTTTTGTGTATACATTTTGCATGAGGATGCTTTGAGAGCCAGATCAGGCAAAGATGGATACATGTCTTTCTTGTATGCATCTTTTCTACATAAACTTTGTAGAATTATGCAACTTATCTTATTTTATATTTTTTCTAATCTAAAGATCCCTTTTGCAATTCATGCATCAATTCTATTAATACAAAGTTTTAATTTTAAAGGAAACTATTTTCAGAGTGCCTTATATGTAGAATCTTTTGTACTGAACATACATGCATTAATTTGCTTGCTTTTATGCTATTCTTTTTGCATAAGAAAAAAAAAAAAAAAACTATATATTTAATGAAAATCATAATTTATAAGTGAAGTGCCTTTAAATTTCTAGTTTTCTACAATGTGTTGTTATTAGTTCCTTTATCCCTCAAGAAACTATCTGACAACTCTCCATATGCAGTAATATGCTTGTTCTCTATTTATCAGGAGTCACAGTGTAATTAATAAATATTATGGATCCATTAATTTTGCATGGTTGAATAACATATCTGAAAAGTTCATTTAAGGTTATATAAATGAAGGAGGAAAAATGTTTTTATACGACAACAAAATAAACATCCTGATAAGCATATATCATGATATTTTGAGTTTATTATTGTAAATGCATTTGTGAACATAATGTGTTTGTCTCATATATAAAATTAAATGGACAATTTATCATTAAAATAATCATAAAAAACAAATACTGTATTTTGTTTTTTTGTTAACACACACAAAAAAAAAACATTAACAGGAAATGAGTATGAAAAATGAGTTATTCTTGTACATGTGGCAATTCCACACAGTTGCCCATCATAAAGGCACAAAGTTGAGGGAAAAAACTTGTTAATATTGGATTTGAATATTTGATACTCTTCAAAAGAGAAGAGTATGGGAATAAATGAAGAGAGAGAAAAAATTTTCTGTGAGTTGAACTGGTGAGTACTAATGCAGTCTAAATAGATTAAGATTAAAAGGGAAGTAGAATCACCATTGCCAAGTGGCTATGGAAATATGTATAGAAATGCATGTAGCAGAAATTGAAACTGAACAACCATGTTAAAGAGAACAGAATGGATTTATGAAAGATGTGTTAATTATATGCTTAGTAAAAAGACTAAAAGTTTAAAAATAAAGTATATTTTAAAAAATATTTACAAACTAAAAACAAGTGTTCATTTATTTCATTAGATTCATTATAGCATTTAGTTATTACACTGGGTAATTTGCTGTATACTGTAATTGGCTATAACATTCAGTAACTGCTCTGCAAAATCTTTTCAAAAATAAGTTTTATTTGTTTATTTTTATATCCAAATGTTATTTGACCGAAATTATTAGAAAAGTGTATTATGTAACATGTAAGGCCTAAGGAAATTAATTGTAATTTTATACTTAATGCAGTATGATTTGACATATTCTAATCTAATAACTGGAGGTCTGATAACAATGACTTATTTTGTGTGCATGTATGTACACAGTGTGGTCCATCAGTTTTAGGACAAAAATTATAAAAAATCAAACACACATAAGAGAAAGATAAAACATATTTGCTATTCGAAATATGATCTATTGGCATCTATATATAGGCTTTAGTGTGGTTGTACAGTTTTTGGAGAGCTGCAGAAAATTCCATTTGTCAATTGTCTTTAATTCATCAGTTAGTGTTTTGGTAGCTGAAACATCCACAAATTGGTGTCGTTTCATCTTCAACTTAGGATAGAAGATAGTCCAGAGGGAATAAAGGGTAGGGATACTTCTGTGTGTCAAAAAGTGATGCACATTATCATGCAACAGAAAAAAATCTTGCAACCATAATGTGTGGAATGAACACATTGGATGCATTTCAGGAGACAATCTATAACTTCCTTATAAAATTCTGCATTCATTGTTCCTCCCCTCTGATACAAATTCTTGGTGCACACCTTGAGAATCAAAAAAAAAAAAAAACTATCAATATCATTCTGATGCATTACTTTTGGAATCTCAATTTCTTTGGTCTGGAAGATTTCACCAATCCATTCAGAACTCTGTCACTTTGTTTTGGAATTGTAGGTGAAACACCAACTCTCATCTCCCATAATGATTTTTGTCTGCATCTGCCATCACGATATTCTGACAAGATGTGACTTGATGTTCTATTTGCCCAGCTGTTCCTCTTCCCGAAATCAATGATCATTTTTCAGCAACTCAGTAAGAGCAGCAGCAATGTTTTCCTGAGTTTGAGTCGATGTGGGACAGCCACTTCTCTTTTCATCTTCTCCTGACTTCCATCATGAATCCACCTGAAGACATTAGACCAGTTCAGAGTTTAATTTCCATATGCCTTTTATAACATTAGTAGGGTTTCTGTGACAGAAAGATCTGTTTTAAAATAATTTCATTGCAATTTGTTTAATTTTTATATCCATGGTGTATAAAGAAAAAGTACTTTACACTACACCTTCTTGTACACTACTGAATTCAAACTTGCATCTCAGCACTTGCCCATACATGGTGGTGTCATGTTACAGGTTGTGAGACCTCATGTATGAGTTTTTAATTAATAATAGGCATAACCAGACATTAAGTAACTAGCTTTATTTGTAATCCATGGAATAAATATTGAGATGCAAAGGTAAATGTTTTTCATCCTATAAAACAAGCAAACCAATCAGAAGAGCACAATTAACAGTCAGTATACAGGCCTCATAGCCAAAGAAGTCATAGCTTCTTTGGCTATAATTCCAGACATCAGCAGCTTGGTATCTTTTGCTCTATCTGTTTGGAACAGACAAACCAATGGAAGAACAATAATTACTAGACATAGTGTTCACTAAATATGAAGACAGTGTCTTCATATTTAGCTGTAACTAAAAAATCTCTCACACACACACACAAAATAACATTATCTACACTTTAAAAGTCTTTCTAGTGATACTGACATGAGAATGTATTCAGTCACCCTTTCAGGTTGCACAAATATGACTATTCAGTATGCAGACCATATTTGTTCTGCAATTCATTGGTATTTTGAGGCATTGTTGCTGGCTAATATTTAACTTAATATTAGCTGTTAAAAAAGGATTTTTTGAAGCATATTGTTATCTGTCACCTGCCCATGCATATTAAAATGTTAAATATGAAACACATCACAAACTACTTAATGAGCAGGAAGAGATGTGTTTCTTGAATTTTAGGCAGCTTGCAATATTTGTTCTAAATTTATATTTAAAATGCAGAACATATATAGAAAGAGAAGTTATGGATATAATTATCATTCGTTATTCTTGCACTAGTTGTGATGTGTATATTCTATTGATAATTGTTATAAAAAAAAAAAGTTACTGAGGGTTGATTTTATTAGCTAAAATCAATTTGCATATTTGTTGGGATTTCAATGGCTCTTAGCTTCTGCTATAATAGATTCACAGCAGTTTGTGCTAAAAGTTTCTGTAATAAAAAAAAGTTCAATTGAGCTTGGTTTTTTAACTTAATAGGATGGAAATATTTTGTCAGTGACTATCAATAAAAATATAAAAATAATTTACTGCCTGAAATTGTAATTATATCAGTTTAATTTGATCAAATTTGCAACAATGTATGTAATGTGTAATTCAGTTGCAAAGTTTATAATATAATAGTTAAAAACATACTGATTTTTAAAAATTTAAAAAGTGTCTAACAAACAATATAGTATGTTCTGATAATTTTTCTGCAACCTAGAAAGACAGGCCCTTTATGATGGGAATTGTGTCCCTCTCTTCAAAGTCATGCTTGTGCGTATTTTTAGTCTTAAGTCTTAATTATGCATATTGATTTGTTAATAAATAATGTTGTCATTAGTCTTCATTCCTCTGAGCCAGATGGTATTAGAATTTCTGAAAATAGGTTCTATAAAAAAAAAAATATTGAAGTTTTGAGGGGATGGGGCCATAAATAACAAATTACTCCCAAATTATTGTTTTAGAGGGAAGACTGAAAATGGTTTAGTTCGATGGCATTTTGGCAGCTAATTAAAAGATCAGAGTTTTGCTGGCCAGTAAAGTTATTTAAATATTCACTACTGTAAGTAACTTTTTTTTAGATAAAATGCATAGAAGAAAGATATGTATACATAGGTCTGCTCAAAACATTTTTTACATGTTTATCCTTGTAAATAGATTTGCAGTTCTAGAGTAATACAACTTGTGAATATCTTTATGCTGCAAATTAGAGAAGAAAGACAGTTCATTTTGTATTATTTGATATTCTCTAAATCAGTTTTATAATATGCACATTTTTGATAGTGAGAAAACTTTTTATTGCACTTTATTTTTTATCACAGTACAGCCAGAAATATAAGATGCTTACAAAAAAAAACTAGTAAATATTTTGTTTTTGATATCAAGATCTGCAATAAGTATTACTGGCTACTTAAATGTTTTATCAATGTGTATTTTTCAAAATGTGTTCATGTCCTACCTGTTTGTATTAAGAATTTATATATATAGCTGTTTGTTGCAGTTGCTTTATAATGCATTGAACATTTTAAAATCAATACATGTTTGAAATACTGCTTTTTTGGTAGTATTAAAAAAAATCACTTGTGCATATATATAAATACACAAGTATTTAGGGGTTCATGCTGTTGCTGTATAATGACATTAATATATCATTTTCAGAATAGAAAAAGTGCTTTAGAATTATTGTACATCTAAGTAGTAATCATTTTTGTGACAAATATAAAAAGTGGAGCTGATTTTTAGATCTTCGAAATATAAAAATTACTTATGTCTAGCTGATAATATAATATATATTTGATCAGCCAACCTGATCATATATATTTTGATTAAAAAAAAAACATTTTAATGGATTTTCCAGAAATATTTGTTACATATTTGGATATAGTTGAATTTGAAAATCCAGATGTACTTTTTAATATTAGTTTCAGAAAGAGTAAAAGTGTTCAACTACAGTATGAGCTCCGATTATGTAAATTGTAATAATAAAGTTTTCATTGTTTTACAATTAAATAATTCATGAAAAGGAACTATTTGATTACTTTCATTATGTACAGACATAAGTTTTGTGTAGGTGCTTTTATTTAAGATGTTCTCTGTAAGCCAAATAACAGTTATATCTAGTGAAGATGCCTGCTCTACAACTGCTGCCATATTGACTACTTCAATCACAAGCTCGTCAGTGTGCGTATATAGTCTATTGGTTGGGAAAAACTACTAAGCACATAAATTAAGCACTCTTATGTGAAACCAAAAACTGCCGATCTATACAAAATTTAAACATTTTGAGACCTTTTTATATTAGTGTTTAGTGGGTTCATCCATAAATTCTATAAACACTTCAAAGGGATTGTGATAAAAAGGGGGAGGATTTAACAATATTATTATGACTATGTTAATCATAATACAAATCTACATGAAATTCACATCTCACTTAATCACTAATTGATATTAACTCATTCACACTCTTAGTAATCACAACAGATACCATTCACTCTTCATGTAAAAACTTTGCCCTCTTCTTAATCATACTGTTAGCTGTTAAGAATGACTTCTTGTTTTGCTCCTTCCTAATTTTGTGGATTTCCATCGTATTAATTTTTTAAAATCTCATCAGTTTGAGACTACTGTATAACCTCTTCCTGGCTATCCACTAAATTGCATTTTATTTTATATTTCCTTGTGTATACCCCTTGGACATCAAGCCTTTGTCAACTTTCATCTTAAATCTGATTACATCTTGCAGCACAGTACAACCGACAACATTAAAATGGCAATCCTGTGTATAACAGAAAGCATTTTCTTCCATTTTTCAATAATTATTTATCACATTTTCCCAACCCCAAATATATATAATCTCCTGAAACACCGAATCTGCATAAAGCAAATGGATCCTCAATTTTTATTTTAAAAAAAAAAAAGTACATTAATGTGACAGGATGAGTTGATGATGGTAACTTGCAATCAATAAATTATCTCACTGATAATGCAAAGTTTATTAGCAAATTGATGTTTTTAGTTTAAAACAGTGTACACTTGGTATTAAATGAAAATTTGAATATAAGCTTCAAAAATTATTTTTTCAAAATGTGTTTCAAACTTATCCTAATAACTTATGCATCACTACAAGAAAAGATGATGAAATGAAGATATGATATAGCAGCATAGGATGAGCTTGCAACTTTGAGGAATTATGAAATAAAACTTTATTCTTGGTTAACAGTTTAAACATACCATTACATCATCATCAATTTCCGAATATGTACCCCCAAAAGATGTTCAGGTTACTATGACACTATATGATTCAGTTTACATCGTTATTAATCTCCAAATCAATCTATTACTTGAGACCACTCCAATATTGTCATATCTAACATTTTGTTCTTCTAAGGCACTTCTGACTAAATCAATCGACCTAGATTTCTCTGGGTCTCTTTCCTGCCATCAAACACCTGTTTTTGCTAACCATTCTTCACCCATCCTATTTTAAGTATCCATGCCCCTTAGATTAGCTATGCGACACATTCTTGAATGCTAATAATGTCTCAAGTTCATTTCTAATCTTTATTTTAATATGATTCTGCAATTGATGCCATCAGTTCACTCCCCTACTGTTTTTCAGAACCCTCATATCTGTGGTCTCTAGTCTTTGACAAAGTGCTTTATTTTTAACCCGACCCTCAGATCCATAATTTAAAACAGGTTTGAATGCTATCTTATATATACTGCTAGTTTGATGTTTTGGCTAATTTCTCTCTTATTCCATATAAATTTATTTAGCTGACTATCCACCATTATACCAGCTTTGCTTATTCAGTTGTCTGTTTCCAGATTTAACTTGCCATCTTCACTAAAAACTGTGCCTAAATAGTTCACGTTGTATAGATTCTCCATTGAGAATGCAGCTGAAGTTTTCTATGTTCCTACTTATTTTTATAGTTTTGGTCTTTTTATTTCTGATTTTCACGCAAAATTTATTACAGCTGTTATTCAACTTAGTGAATCCTGGAGACTACATGTGATTGGGAGTACATCATCTGCATAAAGCAAAGAGCTAAATTTGATATCTCCAATTCTAATATCAGGCTTGATGCCACTTTCTTTCATAATGTGCATCCTTGTTTTTGATTTTGCATCAAACCATCTTCCTGTATTTCCTTCAATTGTAACTGCTGACTGACAACTTCAATATAAACTATGTATTGCTCTGTATAATGTTCCATTTAACCCAGTATAACTATAGTGTTTTGAAAAGTCTTTCCCTGGGCACCATATCATATGCCCTTTCTAGATCTACAAAACTTAAGTACAGATCCTTGTCATATTCCCACAATTTCTCATAAAATGAAAATATGATCTTGACAGATTTGGAGAACAACTCAGCTTGTTGTTCTCCAAGTTTCGCTTCCACAATCTTTCTCTACCTCTTTTCAAGTATGCTTGCATAAATCTTACTTGGAGCACTTAGTACAGAAATCCCTGTGTAATTCTCACCTTCAGTTTTATTACTTTTTTTTTATATAGATGGGTACTATTAGAGCTTTACTCTAATCATTGGGAATTAGACTTTCTGACCAGGCTCTCTGAATTATGCAGTGTAGCCAATGCAAAAATTTTATACCTTGATACTTAAGCAGCCTTTCCACACTTTAAGTTTTTGGCAGCTTTTTCTACACCGTGTCGATATGTACCCCTCTTTGCATTACTCTTGAAAATTTTCTACTATGGTTTCTGTCACTGCTTGGTTCATTTAACTCTTTCAAAATAATTACTCCAGACATCTAGGATATCCTTATCTTCAGTTTTGATATCTTTTATTCCTTTTACAGTACTCTTACCTCCCATGACTTTTGTTTAGCTACTTTCACACATAGATACTTTTTACTCTTGTACATTTTTCTCTGTATTCTTTTAGGATATCTGCCAATTTTTTTGCTAGGAACTTTTGGTATGCCTTCTTTTCAGAACTGCTTCTTTAACTTCTTGTGTCCACCATGGGGTTCTTATTTTTCTAGCCTTGCAAACAACTTCACCACATACCTCCTTAGCTGAATCAGTGTCTTCTTAAGAGTTTGCTAGTGAGACTCCAAGGTCTCATTCTTGTTTTCAATTTGTTTCGAACACTCTTGTATCCCAAACGAGCCTGATGATGTCACTATCAACAATATATAGTATAATATAAATGATACTTTTATTTTTTATGTCTTCTCTCCATGTGAACTTGTGCACATCTTAATGTTTAAACATGGTGTAATGATTAGTCCATGAGCAGAAGTCCAGTAAATACTTATTAGCTTTTCCCAAAATGTTCCTATATGCCTGGTGGGATTCATTCCCTACTCTGCTGTTCAGATCTCCAACAAGGATCACTCTTTCCATTTTCTTTATGTCAGCTGCCTGTTCTACTGACCTCAGAAAATTCCTCTACTTTTTCCTCAGAAGAACCTTCTGTGGGACCATAGGTACAAATAAGTTTCATTGTCCATGTCCCTATTTGGAAGTTTGCCTACATTATTCTACTTGAACCTGCCTTCCAATCAAGAAGTCAATCTTCGTGTTTGGTGTTGAATACTATCGCTACTCCTTCCTTTCCTTGATCATTGCCTGAAAATAATATCCTATATTTATTATTTATTAAGATCTCACCGGTTTTTGTCTCAGTTATGCCAATTATGTCCACGTGGTACTTTTCCAATTCTTCTGCAAGTTCGATTTCCTTTCCATTAATACTCCTTATATATTGATGGTTACTATTCTTCCTATCTTGATGGTTCCTATCTTCTTTTTTAGTTGGAGCTTGTTCTTCTTGTAGAAAGGCTTATACGTTGGCAACACATGACTATTAAATTATTTAAGGAATCTACAATGTATACTGGAATATTAATTAAAAGAAACTTTAATAAATACTTCCTATATTTCAGCAATTTCATTGCCATCTTCATGGGAACATACAAATATGGAACGTGCACGCAGGCACTACAAAAAGCAAATGAAGCAGAAGATAAGAAACTACTGTTGTTCCTAATGGTGTCCCCTATCGGGCTATATTGGGTTGTCTTGGCCGTTGGGCTGATGTACTCTTGATGTAAGTCTCCCAAATTTGGGGCAGTCTCATGCACCCAAATTTGTTGAGGTTTGGAACGTTTTTTTAGAGCTGAGGCTGATTCTATGAATAATATTTCGTACTTAAACTTGCTGTGGTGTGTTACTTTGGCGTTCTTCCAATGTATTCTGTGGCAGGTATCTAGAGCATGGTCTGCAAGCCCAGAGTGGCTGCACTGGTGAAACTGGATGTAGTCTTTGTGTTCTGAAATCCTGATATTCGCTGTCCTGCCTGTTTGGCCAAAGTAGGACAGTTTACAGCTGCAAGGGACCTGGTATACCCTAGGTAGGTCTAGGGCAGTGGTGGCCAACCTATGGCGCATTGCATGATTAGAAGTGGCGCACTGAACCTCAGAGAAAAATTTTCAAAAAAATTTTATACGATTTATATATATATACAGGGTGTTCGGGATAAATTTGACAGTTTCGTAAGGAAAAAGAAAATCTTCTTTGTATCTATTAAATTTAATGAATTGACAAAAAAACATTACAGGCAGAGTTAATTACAATACTATCAACAAGATTTACTCAAAATAACCACCATTAGCATCGATCACAGCTTCAATTCTGCTTCGGAACCTCGAATAAGCTGATGCTACAGTCTCCCTGGGAAGGGCCGCAAAAACTGTTTTAATTTTATCCATTAACTGGGCTTTTGTATTACTGGAAGTGCAATTGGTGTCTTTTTCAACTGCGCCCCATACAAAATAATCCATGGGGTTAAGGTCTGGGGAGTTTGGAGGCCAAACATTTGGACTGGTGAAGTCGTAGAAATTTTCAGACAACCATTTTTGACTTTTCCCAGAGGTGTGGCAAGGGGCCGAATCCTGCTGCCATACATACGGCCTACCATTGGCTACCCTTGTTATCCAGGGCTTGACTACAGTTAGCAACTCCACGAACAAAGCCCGAATTCCAATGCCAGGGTTCTTCAACACCTGTTCCTGCAGATTTGCGAGGAATTCTGCTGTACGAACGCAATCAGATCGTCTGCTAGGGATCTTTCTTCTTGCTACATCCTCGTAGTCACCATTGCAAGTCTCTAGTTCATGCCTGATTGTTTTTACTGTATTCAGGGAGCATTGGGCAGCAGTCGTAATATCCTTATTTTGATGGCGGGCACGAATCATCATGATACAAGTTATTCTCTTCCATGATTCAGGTGGGTTCCAGCTATCCATCCTTTCTGACATCTTGTATATGAATGAAGAAGGGTCCAAACTTTTAAATGAAGAGAAGTGTGTGTTAATACATGTAACTTACGGAAAAATATAATTAATTATAAATATGTCAAATTTATCCCGAACACCCTGTATATATATAAACACAATTAACCTACCACCGAATTCTAGAGTGCGCACTTATTATACTTGTTTGATCTTGAAGCAACAGGCACCGGCAGATGCTGACATGCGTCACCAGTTACTCAATCAGTTTAGAGCTGACTCTCGTGTCATAACGTTCAATGAACTGATTCGATGTAAGTGAACAACTGTGTTTTCGAACTTATATGTTTTTATTAACAGTTCTTTAAATTTAAGATAAGATTTCTGTTTTCATAAAGGCTTAATATAATTCTGTAAATTTAAAAATAAATTTTTTTCAATTTGAACGCGTATGTCAAGTTCTTGCCTGCTCCCCTAATTTGCTGATTACTGAAATCTGCAATTATTCTTTGTATTTTTATGTGTGTTTTTATGTTTTTTTAATACAATATCTTTCCTTTTTATTTACGTATAGTAGGTTTATTCCTAAAATTGAACTGATCATCAGCAAAGCTTTTGTAATGAGGATGTTTGGGTTGTGTGTGGGATTGCCAGCTGATCGACTGTTTTATGGCAGGAAGCGATCTCGTATTTCATTGGACATAATATATATTATGAGAGACGAAACTCTCCATGAAAAAAAAAATATGATTTTGAAACTTATAGAACTGTATTAGGCCTTCATGAAAACAGGAATCTTATCTTAAACTTGTAGAACTGTTTTTGAATGTTCATAATGTTTAAAACGATAAAATAATTTAAATAAATTATTTAATAATAAGATTTACTTTTTGAAATAATTTTTTTTACAGTCAGTTACCTATTACTCTGCAGAAGAAAAGCAGAAGGTGATAGCAAATGCCAGTTTAATGAACTGTGGGAAAATGAGTTCTTATTTATTGAGGGTCCTTCAGGAAAACCTTGTGCATTGTTTGTGAAAGCACTCTCTCAGATAATAGAAGACACGATCTTAACAGACACTATAGAAAACATCAAGCTGAATTAGAAGAAAAACTGAAGAGACAAAATATATTTGTGAAACGAAGTTGTGAAAGTATGGCAATGCTGGAGGCGTCTTATGAAATTGCCTTTGTGTTGGCTAAAAAACACAGGCCTTTCTCTGATGGAGAGGAAGTTGTTAAACCCTGTCTCGAAAAATTTGCAAAATGTCTTAGTGATAAGAATGTTGAAAGAAAAGTAAACCAAATTGCTCTGTCCAAGCAAACAATTACAAGACACATCGAAGAACTTTCCCATGAGTTACTCAGCAATTGAAAGACCATGTTCATGCTTGTTCTTTCTTTTCTTTAGCCTTGGACGAATCCACTGACATATGTGATGTAGCTTAATTAAGCATTTTTATAAGGGGAATTGATGGTAATTTTAACATCTTTGAAGAACCTATCGGTCTTGAGTCACTTCATGGAAAATCCAGAGAGTCAGACATATTTGATAAAGTAAAGTCATGTCTAGAAAATCAACAACTAGATTCTAGTAAGGTCATTAGTGTTTGCACTGATGGAGCACCGTCAATGGTAGGTAGAGTTTCTGGGACTAACTTTACTTGAAAGGTTTTTAGGTCGTTCTCCACTAAAGTATCACTGTATTATACATGAAGATTCTCTGTGTGGAAAAACTCTAAATTTGAAGCATGGTATGATACCAGTTGTAAAGTGTGTGAATAAAATTAGAGCAAGAGGGTTAAACAGAAGATAATTCAGAGAATATTGTGAACTGCTGGATATGGAATATGGTGATTTCATCCTTCATTGTGAGGTGCGCTGGCTTTCTGAAGGACAAGTTCTCAGTAGATTTTGGAAGCTGAAAGAAAGTGTTCATAATTTTCTGGAGGAGAAGGATGAGCTACATGAGGAAAAAGCCCTGTTGTGTGATGAGAAATGGCTATTTGATTTAGCATTTTTAGTTGATTTTACCAGCTACCTCAATGATCTAAATTTGGAACTGCAGGGCAAGAATGAATTGTTTCCTAGATTAGTAAATGACATCAGTGCATTTAAAATGAAATTAAAACTGTTCCTCCTCCAGTTAGAAAATGGGGGTTTAAGTCAATTTCCACATTTAAAAGAACATAGTGAATCTGTTGAAGATAATGGAAACTTTACAGAATATACTGAGAAACTCAGATTATTGCAATAGTCCTTTAACAGTCGTTTTAGCAATTTTGCCGAAAAATACTGCATACTTGCATTTATAAATCCCTTTTAGCTTACTGAACAAAAAATCTTGACGATACCTAGTAACATACAAATGGAATTTATTGATCTCAAAACCAATTCATTATTGAAAATGAAATATAATGAACTTCCATTACTCCCAGTTGCTTCTGATATAATTAATTTCTGGCGAGCGTTGCCCTGTGAGCATTTTCCAGAACTGAGAAAATTTGCTCAGAGTTTTGGAACTACATACAGATGCGAACAAGCATTTTCATCAATGAAAGTGATTAAGAACAAACTACGGTCGCGACTGACTGATTCAAATTTGAAAAACTGTTTGATGCTTTCTGTAACTGAATTAACTCCAAACATTACAAGCTTAGCAAAAGCAAAGCAATTTCAAAAGTCAATAAAATATTTAATGTTTATCTTGTCTTTATGAAATCCTTTTATTTAAAACTGCTAAAAGTGTCTATATTAGCATATATATATAATCATTTTATGCATAACTGTTAAATATATCCATATACCATATTTTAAAAGGCCTGAAAGTAGTATAAGTTTGTATGGCACATCTTAACTAAAAAATGAAAAATTGACGCATGACATAAAAGGTTGGCCACCGCTGGTCTAGGGGAACTGGTTGTTCTTTGGTAGAGGAGATAAGGGATGCCAACTTTTTATATGATGCAAGTAAAAGAATGAATATGAATGAAAGAATAACTGTTCTGAATGTAGTGTCAATATGTACTTCTTTGGGGTTATTTTTAGCTGAATATGGAAAGAAACTGGCAGAGCCAGTTTCTTTTCATATTCAGACTTAGCTTTCTGTACAATGGCTGTGACTCTACTGGCCTGCTGCTTATAATTTTCATAACAGACATCATCCTTATGCATGCAATATTCTTTCCACATCATCCTTTTCTTTTTCAATACCTCCACATGCCTATTCATCCTCCAAGTCAGGAAATGGTCATTCTCACCAACATGGGGCAAGTATGTCATCTGTCACATTCAGATCATCTGATGCTACAACCAAATCCAAAATGCTTATTCTTGTGTTCCCTTCACCACATTCTGCCTAAGATTATTACTGCATGCTGTCTCCTCTGCCAAGTTTATATTACTATAGTTGAAGTCACTCCATAATGATCGCTCACTTTGTACTTGCCAAACTAATTTGCCTAAACATTTCCTGCTCATCGCCATCTATATTCCCTGGTCTGTAGCAATATCCCATTAAATATCTTGCCCAATAAACATCCATCTCACACCATATACTCGCAAAGCCATTAGTGTAATTTCCACTGAGATTCTTCACCCTGAGAGGGCACAATTTATCTCTAATCATGAGTAACATCTCTGACAAATCTGAGTAACACTCCATCACCACTACCTTCCCTATCCTGCCAACATATGCTATATACCTTTCAATTTCTATCACTATTAAAAAATTCTCCTCAGATAACCAAGTTTTACTGATACCAACAACCCTTGGAGAGACTGAATCAATGAATGCCAGAAACTCATTCCCTTTATTCTAATGCTCCTAGCATTTGTATACAGAAAAACCGGTGTATCGCCAGTATTCTTATAGCCATTATTACTCCCTCATTTCTCAAACCACTATCCCCACATGAGGGTATCCTTGCAACATTCCATCTGTGCAATTCTAGTTTCCTTGTCCTGAAAACAAATTTCTCCAAATGCATGCACTCTTCTGCATTCAAATGTAGTCCATCTCTTGCATACAGCTCTCTTCTATCATCAAACATACTCCATAATCCATACATATTCCAGACTTCTTTTCCTATACATTCTTGCTATCATCTCATTTGTGATCACTGCTCTTCTTCTCCACTCTGCATTATTATACCAGGGGAAACATGCTCACTATTTTGCCTCAGACACATTTCTTCTGCATTATGTCTAACATCAACCTCAAATCTTGTGCTACACAATTCACATTACCTCTCAGGTAATTCATGCCAACCATTACTATCAGCTCCTCCACACTATCATTCCACCACTCATTAGTTGAACAACCTCTTCATCTCTCACCCTTGCACCATCTCCATTCTGAACAGTTATTCTTTCATTCGTATTCATTCTTTTACTTGCATCATATGGATAGAATTCTCAGACTTAGCTTTCTATACAATGGTTGTGATTCTACTGCTTACAATTTTCATAACAGACATCAGTCATCCTTATGCATGCAGTATTCCTTCCACATCATCCTTTTCTTTTTCGATACCTCCACATGCCTATTCATCAATACACTATCTTTCCTCTGACACATTTCTGCAGCACTATCTCTAACATCAACCTCAATTCTCACGCTACACAATTCATACCAATCATTACTAGCATCTTCTCTCCAAATGACCCCCCCCCCCTTCACTGCTACTGCCACACTCACTATCATTCCAGCAGGCAAGCACTCCTCTGGCACTTTACTCTGCACAATCTGAATCATCAAATCTTCATACATAATACTCTGAACAGATTTATTCATCCTTCTCTTGCTGGCATCCCTGACAGCTTCTGATCTCTCTCACCTCTCCATCCTGCAATTTCCACTACTCTCACCTTCCACACTCTCCCTTGCTCTCTGTCTGTCATTCTCTTACTCCTACTCTCATTCCTCTCACACTAGCCAACCTCTACTCTCCTCACTGTCTTCAGGAGTTCTATTTCTCTCACCATGCATTCTGCTTTCAGTTGGCATTTACAAACACGATCATGGCCATCTCCATCCACTAATCTGCTCAAGGCTAAATTCATATATAGGTCTTTAATATTCTCTCCATCCTCCACCACACTACTGGCATCTACAAATTGAAAATCATCCTCTTCCAAAGCACTATCTCTGCTGCCACTAAATCCTGAGATCGAAACACTCAAATCTCCCAGTGCCTACATTTCATACAGACAGACATTCCCATCTCGCACTTGCCATGGTTTTAAACAACAGGATGTGCACATACTCATGTGAAGTAAAGCTATAAATTATCAACTAGGTTATGAATAATGTAGTCTTTAAATAGTGGGGGAGTAGGTGTAGTAGTAAACCTGGTGGCTACTAGGTTGAATATAATCGATACATGTGGAGACAATGCTTTGACAGTAAAATCTAACAAAATGCCACACAATTATATATATTTATATATATATTTATATGTTTTTCATTTTTAATATTAACTGACTTAAAACCCGAGAATTATAACAAAATGAGATTTATTTGAAAACGCAACATGTTTCGTCAAGATTGACTTCATCAGGCGTTAAGAACATAGAAAGATATTAAAAGACACTGAAAATAACATTGAGACACTCTAAAGCTATACAATTATAAAGTTATAATATTCGACTGTGAATTACAGTTATTATGAACTTGAGCTATAGTCCGTGTTAAAGTTCTATTGTTGTACACTTGTACGTGTGTGGAACCACGCGATCTCCAGTATCTGATAGTAGAGCTGAAAGAGTCTGGCAAATTATAGCTGAGATTATTGTTCATATGAAGCGGGTCCAAGGTGATTTCTTTTGACTCCACAATGCAGCGTTCCACCTCATCATGCCAAATGTATAGGTTTGAAGTTGATGTCCAATTTGTTGGCGGCTTTCGTTGCTCGTGTTTATTGAAAACAGGACATGGCCCGACAGAGCAGTTGCTCTGGTTCTCTTATAAGCAATGTCTCTCTGATGCTCCTCGAGACGTAGTAGGATAGATTTCTCCGTTTGCCCATAGTAAGGCTTTCTGCACTCACATGTGACCTTGTATACACCTGGGAATTGTAGAAGGTTGTGAGATTGTTTATAGTTGTTGAAATGTGATCTTATTTTTGGCAGAGTCGAGAAGCACGTTTGTATGTTAAACTTCTTTAGGATTCTACTCAGATTTTTGGATAGTGTGCTGATATATGGCAAGATGATATGACCTTTGGAGTCGTCCTGTGTCTCTACGTTGACGGTGGGATAATTGGTTGTTAATACTTTTTAAAGAGTAGCCATTGTTTTTAAAGGTATTGTCACGAAATAAACTCAAGAATATCTTTCCTTACTAATACTTGTATTTTTTTTTAGCAGTCTACATCATGCCTTGCATCCATCTTGGTATGCTAGCAGTGCCGCTAATGGTTTCTGAACACTTCCAGAATCAAAGATAATTTTTCTTTATTATTTTGTTGCAGATAAAACTGAAAATACTAGCCACTTCTGCTTACATAATTCATCTTATATTGAGCTTTATACCTTTCGACCACTCAATTAGCCACAATCGGTGAAATATCAACCACAACATGTTCTATTTCCATATTATATCAGCAGTATTGTGCACTTTGCATTTGTTTTCATTGATGGATACATGTGTTGTGGGTGAATTAATTTAATCTTTAATATGTAGGATTTAACAGTATAAGCCTAAACTTTTTATAAGAATAGGTGAATAGCAATAATATCTGAATATGCCTTGGGGGGGGGGGGGATATAGGAATACGGATTGGAAATCAGATTGCACAGGAAGAATAATGATTTTCAAGAGCACACAAAAGATACACTATCTACCAATAATTGTCTGTATACCCCTGTTACTTGAAGTTATGGAACATTCCAGGTTTGCTAATAACATAAAAAACTGGTGTACATATAGTAAGAAGCAGTATTTCATCGTAGTAGTTGAATATGGATGGTGAAGCAACATGACATGAAATAAGAGAGTTGTCGTGGGCTGTCTCGTTGGCAGTATGTTCATAAGTGCCATAGGTTGGTCGATTGGTAGAGCCTCTGCTACTAATGGCTCAGTTAAGTAAGTTTGAGTGTGGTTAGTAGTTGGAAGGGGACCAATCGTTCGATGCTGTTGGCACACTCTCCCTCGATGAGTCTTTGGACTCCATGGAGGTGTCAAATAATAAGTGCCATTGCTGCTCAACTGGAGCATCCAAAGTCAAATGGAGACATTTTTACATCATTAGTGCAGGAAAACACCCAGGGCAATCGCTGAAAATGACTGACAGGGACAGGAGGGTGTTAAAACAGGTGGCATTGCAAAAACTGGCTACAATCGGCACAGACCATCTGTGATGAGTTTCTGAATACCAATAAAACCTTAGTGAGCACTAATACCGTATGAAAAGAACACTGTTTACTGGGTTTCCATGGAAGCAGCAGCACACAAGCCGAACATCACACAACGAACAAGGCAGCTCATCTGGCCTAGTTCGCATGTTCTTTGCACCAGCTCAGCTGGCCTGGTGCAAAGAGCATGTGAACTGGACAATTGAAACGACACTGTGAAACAATGAATCAAGGTTCACCTGTTTCCTGTCTAATGGCAGGATGTGGAAGCAGCTAACAGTACCCACAGCAAAGTTTGGTGGTGGAGGAGTAATGGTGTGGGATGCATTCAAATGGTTGGAGTGGAACCACTGGTCATTGTCCATGGTTCCATGAAGACAGCTCGGTACCCTGATATTCCGAATAATCAGGTGCTGCCTACACTGTGGAGTTTTTATGGAACAGACCCGTCTTGATAGTAACATACTATCAAGACGACAATGCCTCATGCCACAAAGTTACAGCTGTTTTGGAATGGTATAGAGATGGGTGTGAAATGACTGTCCTGGCTTGCACAGTCTTGACCTCATCCCCATCAAACACCTGTGGGACGAATTGGAGTGGCGATTGAGGTCCAGAGCAGCATCCTCAATCTGTTGCTGAACTCAGTGCTGATTTGATAGAGAAATGAAGACAAGTTCCACCTGATGTCTGCAGCACATTGCTGGAAAGCCTCCCTCAAAGGGTGTAAGGTTAGGAGGTGATCAAACCAAGGTGGACATACCTGATATTAAGGTTTGCCTGCTGGTTTCGATTGTAAATTGCTAAAGTGTCTGAACAATTATTGGTAGATAGTATATCTACCTTAAACAGGATATAATGAAAGAAATAAAGGGCAGAGAATGGCACAGCTAGTGAAAACAAATCAGCTACTACCTAACATCATTAATCATTGACTGGGAAGCTTATTCATGCCAGTTCTAATCGCTGTGCCTCCCTTTAGGCTGACAAAATCAGATTAGGTGTTCATCACTTGTATCCTTTGCATGGAGGTGATCAATTATAAAGTTCAATGACAGCCATAGTTTTCAGGCTATTTTCAATCTTAATGGTACAGATCACATATATCTAGTTCATTATGAAGATTTCAGCCAAGTAACATTAATTTAAGCTAATTTAGCATTTCAGAATGTAAATGATAATTCTGTATTTTTATATTAAAAAAAAAAGCGCAAATGCTAACAATAATGGAAGAGCATTTGTGCTTTTTTTTTTCATAATGTCATTTTGTGTGCTTTATGTATGGTCCCTGCCAATAGATGAAGCACATACTTTTGTGTACTGTCATTAATGTATAATTTCTTTTGTTCTGCTTCCTGTCATTTTCTATTTTTACTGACCTCGGCTACAGTTTTCTAGTTTTAATACAAAACACAAATTTTATACAGTACTCTCAACAGCTATATTTTGTGGTGTGGATTGTGATATCATTTGTGAAGAAATTCAATTTGCTACTGTGAAGGTTTTGCTGTTTGCAATGGTGAGCTTAAAACAGCAGTTTCTACAAGACTAGGATCAGGGCTGTATGTACACTTTTCCCAAAGCAGGTGGGACCTGAGGAGCTAGAGTGCTCTGGAGTTCCTTCCCCTTAAATTGGCCCTAATTTTCTGGAGATCTAGCCCTCAGCCCTCATGTGCCTGTGCATAAGTACAGCCCTGACTAGAATGGGGTATTTTCTACATAGTCCATCACAGTGCATCATTTAATCTTTAAGTATGAAAGACTGGATGTAAATAATCCAACAAGATGAATATATGATAGCAGCAGCATGCCACAGTGTATTTTTAATAATTTTTTTTAATTAAAAAAAAAAAAGAAATAACAAAGAAGAAATAATCCTGAAAGTGGAAAAAAACCACCCTTCTTAACAACCGATCCACCTACTGCTTGCTAAAATTATGACCCAACCTACACACAGATTACAACCATCCATAAATATTAAAAATGTTACTTCTGACAAGCAGACATAACCAACAAACTAATATTCTACAATGCCAGACCCCCCCCCATATTTATGGACTTCCAAAAATCCATAAAGAGAATGTACTTCTATGCACAATTGTAGATGGTATAGATTCACTCACCTACAAACTAGCAAACATTTAGCCAAAGTGCTTTCCTGTACTAGTGGCAACACCTTGTCACATATCAAAAACTCAGCCCATTTTAAGTCCAGTATACGAGACCTCACACTCCATCACACTAACTTAATAGTTAGTGTTGATGTCTCCTCCTTATTCACAAATGTCACACTTAAAGGCATGTTGGCACTTATCCAAGCAGAATTTCCTCCTGAATTACCCCCCACCCCATGGCTAATTTTTACATGGAGACATTTGAAAAGAATGCTCTAAATTCCTTGTCCCTTAAACCCACTATTTGGCTATGCTATGTGGACAATGTGTTTGCAATTTGGCCACATGGCTGGGACACCTTATGCATTTTCCCATTTGAACAGCCAGGATCCAATTCATGAGAGAAAGAAATATTCCTAGACACCCTAGTTACAAGACAACCAAATCGATCCCTGAACTTCACAGTGTACAGGATCCACTGGGAAAAAAGCCACCTTACTTCTTACCAACTATCCCAAACTAAACAAATATAGTTGTATCAGACCCCCCACCCTCATATGGGAAACCCTCTTCTGCAGACAGTCAGCCTAGTGACACCCAACTGAAGCCAATAGGTGGTGTAATTATAGGACTTTAGGTGTTCTTGTATCTCTGGTTTTTTTCATCTTTGTTACTGCTTGCACGTTTCTAATACAAGTGTATTAATCCCTGATGATGCCAATTTGACTTCAGCAAAATATAAGTAAATGATTTTATTTATTAACAAATACATGGACAGGAGAAGGAAATTTGAAGAAAGAGAACCTTTTGCTACTTTATGATGGAAATAACTCTGATAAACATGAATTTGGAACAGGTTTCATCATGAGGAAAAAATTGTGGTCATCTCTGATCAAATTTGAAGCTTTTAATGGAAGAATAAGCAAGCTAAAAGTACAAGCAAAATGATTCAAGATAACCTCTATTAATGTACATTCATCTATATTGACAGAAGAGTCAACTTAGAAAAAATTCCTTGGCAGAATATAATAATTTTATTAGGCGATTTCAACACAAACATTGGAAAAGAAGAAATTTATATTAAAAAGTTATTGGAAACCAAAGCCTTTATGAAGAGACAAATATTAATGGAGAAAGATTACTTAATTTTGCCACATCCAAAAATGTAATAATAAGCAGCATTTTTATGAGGAAGAATATACACAAACATGGAAATCTCCTGATGGTCATACATTCAATCAAATAAACCATATCATAATCAGCAAAAGACAGAAATTGCATTCAGAATATCTGGAACTAAGGAGATGGTGACCATTTTCTAATTGGTGCCGTACTTAAGATTAAAATGAACAGTAAATATTTTTCAGCACGTCAACTGAGATGCAATATTAAAAAACTAGATATAACAGAAGAGAGAAGAAAATATGAATGTGAATTGAAAAATATACAACCAGAGAATGAAAATATTGAAAACATCTGGAATCATATCAATGATAGCATAAAAGTAGCAGAAGAAAATTCAATTGGAGTTCAAAGTAAAATACAGTTTGATGAAGAATGTGAATGGGCAGTAAAGAAAAAGATGGAAGCACATGGCTTAATAACTCAGCTGATATTCATGCCTCTCTGAGATACAAAGAGAGCAGCAAGGAAGAAAAGAAAATTTTTTCATGAACAGATTAAAGAAATCCAGAAACGTTAACAAACTCCTAAATGTGATGAACCTACCGTGTCTTTCAAACAGAATACTTATCATACATATCATCGAGAATTAATTAAACCTTCATTAAACATTCAGGTACTGATGGAGTAGTAACCTAACTCATTAAATACAAGGGTGGCCTAAAACGTTCTCAGCCTTGACCATAGATGGCAACGCTATCGGCAAGATTTTTTTTTTCCAAGTTGGTAATCTGTCATAAGCATCCATGTGAAATTGCAAGTCATTCTATCAAGTAGTTTGTTTTATACAGCTGGCTGAAGCAAAAGTGTTGTCTGTATCCCTTGAAATGGATAAAATTGAGTATCGTGCGGTTATAAAATTCTTTGTAAAAGAAGGTTTAACGACAAAAGAAATTCATTCAAAGTTCATAAAAGTTTATGGGCACTCTTCTTCATTTCTCACAATTAAGAAATGGGTTGCCGAGTTTAATCATGGCCATACCAGTTTTGAAGATGATCCATGCGAAAGATGTCCAAAAAGTATAACAACACCAAAAATCATTGATTGAGTGCACGATATGGTATTGGATGACCAGTGAGTCAAAGTGCATAAAATTGCTGAGACTATAGGCATTTCAAAAGAATGTGTAGGATATATTTTGCATGAAGATTGTAAATGAAAAAGCTTTGTGCAAGATGGGTGCTGCGTTTGCTCACAGCAGATCAAAAACGCATTCGCATGAAATCTCTGAACAGTGCTTGGAGCGTTTTAACAAGAATAAAACATTTTGTGTGTCGATTTATTACTATCGATGAGACCTGGATCCAAATAGCAGTCAAAACAATGGACAGATGCTAGTTGTTCAGCACCAAAGAAGACAAAGTTGGTTCCATCAGCAAGAAAGGTCATGGCATCGGTGTTTTGGGATGCTAAAGGCATTTTGTTTATTACTTATCTTGAAAAGGGTAAACGATAACCGGGGAATATTATTCCGATCTTTTAACCAGACCAGACAAAAAAATTCTTGAAAAAGACACAGTCTGCAGAAGAAAAAAAATCATCTTTCATCAGGACAATGTACCCACCCACAAAGCTGTTTTGGCAATGGGGAAAATTAAGGGATCTGCACTATGAATTGTTGGAACATCCACCCTATTCCACAGATTTGGCACCCTCTGACTTCTATCTCTTCCCAAAACTCTTCCTCGCTGGTCAGTGTTTTTCTTCGAATCAGGAAGTGGTTGCAGTTGTAGAGGGGTATTTTGCAGATCTTACTGAGAACCACTACAGGGACGGGATAATGGCACTGGAGCATCGCTGGAATAAATGTATTGGTCTTAAGGAAGATTATGTTGAAAAATAAAAATAATTTTGAAATTATAAATTTGTTTTTTCATTGTTAGGTCAAGAACTTTTCAGACCACCCTCATACAGGGATAATGAAATAATCACTCATATACATATGATCATAGATTTAATATTGGAAGAAGAAGAGATACCAGCAGAATGGAAAGAATCGCTAATCATTCCAGTTTATAAAAAGTGAAACAAATATGAATCTGAAAATTAGAAGGGCATATCACTACTGTCAGCAGGCTAAATTTTATCTATATTATACTAAAAAGAATAAATCTTACCTTAGGTTGAAGAAAATATTGGTGAATATCAAGCAGGATTCCAAAGAAATAGATTAGCAATTGACCAAATATTTACACTTAGACATACTAGAAAAAAAAATGGGAATACAATCTGCAGGTCCATATTTTATTTGTAGACTATAGAAAACCATAGGATAGCATTCATAGTCAAGGACTTTTGGGAATATTAGATGAACTACGAATACCTCATAAGATAATACGGCTAATTAAAATTTGCACCCCTGACTGACGAAGCATGGTATTAGCTAATGAAATTAGATCTGAACCTTTTGATATTAAGACAAGATAGAAACAAGCAGATGTCATTTTTAATTTAGCATTAGAAAAATGTATTTGAGAAACTGTACAAGATAACATAAATCTAACATTACTGTACTGTTTTGTTCTGTTCAGATATGCAAATGATATATGCTTTGTTGGAGAAAATGCTCAAGACATTAGAACAACATTTAGAATACTCAAAATTGCTGCTGAAAAACTAGAATTATAAATGTTGAAAGTTTATTTTTTCAGTTGGTTAGAGTATAATAAAATTAGTTTAATCCTTTATCCAAGTGTGAGCAAACAAAGTTTGCGCCTGAAGTATCTTCAGGACTAGGGTAAAGTGATACAACACCAGGGCAACTCGTTGCAAAGGTGGAGAAAGCTACTAACACTCCTAACTCAGTATCTCCTATAATGCAAAACACATCTCCTTGCGGATATGTCTAATGTTATGCATTAAAGGAAGGGCCACTACCCAGACTAGTTTCGACCTTTATTGAGGTCTCTTCAGTGGGAGCCAGGCCCTAGTGGAAATACCAGGCAGAAGCATTAGCAGGTCATCTCTACCTATAGGAGTTGCCAAATGGTGTGCCACCCTTTTTTAATAAATTACTCTGGATTTAGAGAAAGATGTTGAAAGTTTATTTTTTCACTTGGTTAGAGTATAATAAAATTAGTTTAATCCTTTATCCAAGTGTGAGCAAACAAAGTTCGCGCCTGAAGTATCTTCAGGACTAGGGTAAAGTGATACAACACCAGGGCAACTCGGTTGAAAAAGTGAAAAAATAAACTTTCAACATCTTTCTCTAAATCCAGAGTAATTTATTAAAAAAAGGGTGGCACACCATTTGGCAACTCCTATAGGTAGAGATGACCTGCTAATGCTTCTGCCTGGTATTTCCACTAGGGCCTGGCTCCCACTGAAGAGACCTCAATAAAGGTCGAAACTAGTCTGGGTAGTGGCCCTTCCTTTAATGCATAACATTAGACATATCCGCAAGGAGATGTGTTTTGCATTATAGGAGATACTGAGTTAGGAGTGTTGGTAGCTTTCTCCACCTTTGCAACGAGTTGCCCTGGTGTTGTATCACTTTACCCTAGTCCTGAAGATACTTCAGGCGCAAACTTTGTTTGCTCACACTTGGATAAAGGATTAAACTAATTTTATTATACTCTAACCAAGTGAAAAAATAAACTTTCAACATCTTTCTCTAAATCCAGAGTAATTTATTAAAAAAGGGTGGCACACCATTTGGCAACTCCTATAGGTAGAGATGACCTGCTAATGCTTCTGCCTGGTATTTCCACGGGCCTGGCTCCCACTGAAGAGACCTCAATAAAGGTCGAAACTAGTCTGGGTAGTGGCCCTTCCTTTAATGCATAACATTAGACATATCCGCAAGGAGATGTGTTTTGCATTATAGGAGATACTGAGTTAGGAGTGTTGGTAGCTTTCTCCACCTTTGCAACGAGTTGCCCTGGTGTTGTATCACTTTACCCTAGTCCTGAAGATACTTCAGGCGCAAACCTTGTTTGCTCACACTTGGATAAAGGATTAAACTAATTTTATTATAGAATTATAAATAAACCAGGATAAAATTGAATATTTAAATGTATGCAGAAATCGCAATCAAGGGGAAAATGACCATTTTTACCATTGATAACCAGAAATGTAAAAGTGCCACCTCCTTCAGTAATCAATGTTCCAAGATAGTTGAAGATAATAAAAGCTAGAATACATGCCTCCTATAGATCTTATCATTCAATACATCACTTATTATCTTCCAAAATTTGATCAAGGGTGCTTAAGGGTCAAAGCCATATAACTGACGAGACTACATAGCTTTTAAAGGAATGCGTGAACAGATCAGGTCTTCTGACCTAATGTCCAATCCTCACCTTCTCGTGGTGCACCCCTGTTGGGCATCTACCTGGATATTGAACGAATGAGGATGGGCTGGCAATTTAGGATTTAGCTGACCAAATTGTATTCTTATTGGCTTAAACCAAAATACAAAATTTCATTCCAGCTGGGCCTTCGCCAGGGAACAAGGGCAAACAGCGAAAAGTCAACTACTGCAACAAATCTGAAAACACAACCTAACTCAACATCACCAGGATAAAAGATCGGTACTATCAACATAAGAAGCCTGAATGGCAAAGAAATGGAGCTAGCTGAGGAATTAGATAAGTACCAAATCGATGTAATAGCGTGACCGAGACAAAAACTGGTGAGATCTTTCTGAGCAATAAATACAAAATGTTATATTCAGGCAATGACAATCAAGGAAAAGAAGGAGTAGCCATAGTATTCAACACAAAATACGAGGCTAATCTTCTTGAATGGCAGGCAGTCACAAGTAGAGTGATGTGGGCAAATATCAGCATGGGGAATTGGACAGACTTATTTGTGCCTATGGTCCCACAGAAGGTTCTACTAAAGTAGAAGTGGAGGAATTTTTTGATGCTTTAGAAAAAGCAACTGACACAATGAAAAAGGAAAAGTTGGGGGATCTAAATAGCAGAGTAGCAAATGATTGTCAGACATACAAAATATTTTGTAAAAATTTGGAGAAAAGAGCAAAGCTAATAATAATGGCAAATACCTGTTGGATTTCTGCTCAGGACATGAACTGGTTATTATTAACACCATGTTCCAACATAAAAATGTGCACAAATTCACATGGAAAGGAATAAGAAAAGTCTCATTGACTATGTTATTGTTGATAGTGATGGTTTCCCACTGGCGCAGGACACCACAGTGTACAGAGGATTTGAAATTGGAAGTGATCACCATTTATTCCTGAGCAGGATAAAATTGAATTTCATATTGAATAGAATAACATGTAAGAAAGTTTTAAAGCGAATAAAAGTTGAGCAGCTCTCAGATGTGAACTGTAGACTAAAATACACAAAGATTATTGAAGAAAAAATAAGAGTTTGAGAACATGAACCAAACCTTCGAAATTCAGTGGCAAGCCTTGAAGAAAACCGTGATTGATTCAGCCAGAGAGGCATGTGGTGAGGTTGTCAGCAAGGATAGAAAAATCAGAACTCCGTGGGGGGAAACAGGAAGTTAAAGAGGCAGTTAAGGAAAAGAAGAAAGCATATCAAAAGTTCCTGGCAAATAAGTCAGCTAGTGCTCTTAGAGAATACAAAGACAAATGTAAGAAAGCTAAACACTGTGTAAAACTAGGTAAACAAAAGTCATGGGAGGACTTTGGCAAGAATATAGAAAATAAATATCAAGAAGGTGGTAAGATATTCTGGAGGTTGTTGAAGAAGCTTAGAAATGGATGAAATAATGCTGTAAAAGGAGTTAGAAATGATAAAGGTGACAGGAAAATGGGAGAAAAAGATATCCTTGAAGTATGGAATAATTATTTCGAAAAATTGCTAAATGAAACAAGTAGTGAGAGCACAGTGGTAAAAAACACTTAACAGGCATACAATCAGGAATACATATCCATACTTGAAGTAGAAAAAGCCATCAAAGGCTTGAAATGTGGAAAGGCAACAGGAGTACATGATATTCGACGAGAAATGCTAAAGTATGGTGGTATAAAAGTCTTACAGTTGCTGCATTGTATAGTTCAGAAGACCTGAACAGAGGGATGAATTACCGATGATTGGAGTAGAGCTCTCATAGTACCCATATATAAAAAGGGAAATAAAACTGAACGTGAGAATTACAGAGGCATTTCCCTACTGAGTGTTCCTAGTAAGATTTATGCAGGTATACTTGAAAAGAATTGTGGAAGAAAAGCTTGGTGAAGAACAAGCTGGATTCAAGCCTAATAGAGGCTGTCAGGATCAGATCTTCACTTTATGACAAATAGTTGAGAAATCTTGAGTGTATAACAAAGATCTGTCGATCTGGAAAAGTCATATGACAAGGTGCCAAGAGAGAAGCTATTAACATCCCCATTGACACCATATAAACAGTTATATGGTGTCAATGGGGCTCATATCAAGCAATACTTAGTCTTTATTTGAGTTTTAAGTCAGCAGTTAGAATTGAAGGAAGTATAGGAAGATGGTTTAATGTTAAATCTAGTGTGAGACAAGGATGTATATTATTCACTCTGTTATTCATTATCTATATGGATCACATTATGAAGGAAAGTGGTATTAAACATGATATCAGAATTGGAGATGTTAATGTCAGCTCTCTGCTTTATGCGGATGATGTTATACTTCTAAATAAATCCACTACAAGTCTGCAAGATTACCTGACTAAATTGAATAACTGTTGTAATAGATATGGTATGAAGGTCAGCAATAAGAAGACAAAGGCAATGAAAATAGGCAGAAGCATTGTAAATGGAGAACATGTGGAACAAGTAAAACATTTCAGCTACTTAGGAATGATTTGTAGTGAAGATGGTAAATTAAATATGGAAATTCTTGTAGAGAGGATTATACGCTGGTTAAACATGATAACTAATAATTAAGGAATTGACAACATACACTAGAAATATAAATTAAATAAACTTTAATATATACTTTCCGATATTTCGGCAAACGTCACATTGCCATCTTCTTGGGAACTTAATACAAAGACATGTGCACACAAGTACTACATAACAGCAAATGAGAACCGAAGCTAGGAAGCTAACGTTTTCCTAAAGTCCTGATGGTTCCCTCTGGCGGGCTATATTGGTAGTTCCTGGCCTTTGGGCTGAAGTTCTTCTGATAAATGTTTCCCAAATTTGGGGCAGTCTCATGCATCCAAATTTGTTGAGGATTGGCATGTTCCTAAGGGCTGAGGCTGATTCCCTGGAAAAAGAGGAAAACAATAAACTCCCCTTCCTAGACACACTAGTCACCCGCCAACCTGATGGAACCTTGGTTTTCTCAGTTTATAGAAAACCCACCCATACAGGCAGATACATTCACCAACAATCCCATCACCCCCCCACACACATCAATATGGAGTTATTAAGGCACTATTCAACAGGGCAAAAATAATCTGTTAAAATGATCAAGCCCTAACCACTGAACTAAATCACATCCATAACACTTTCTCAGCCAATGGCTACCCCCCCCCCACCCCAAAAGAATCCAAAAAAATACTTAAACCAGTTATCCACAACCTACCTTTCCCCCCCCTCCCCCTCACAAAAAAGATTACTCTAAATCCATCACCATTCCCTACGTCCGAGGCACCTCGGAAAAAAGAAACAAAATCTTAAAAAAAATGACTTGACCACTTGTTACAGACCACACAGAAAATTGGCATCCCTTATCCGCTCCGCTAGAGACCAACCACTTCCCCTAGACCTACCTGGCATATACCAGGTCCCTTGCAGCTGTAAATTGTCCTACTTTGGCCAAACACGCAGGACAGCAAATATCAGAATCTCAGAACACAAGGATTACATCCAATTTCACCAGTACAGCCACTCTTGGCTTGCAGACCACGCTCTGGATACTCGCCACAGAATAAGATGGAAGAAAGCCACAGTAATACACCGCAGCAAGTTCAAATATGAAAGACTATTCATGGAATCAGCCTCAGCCCTTAGGAACATGCCAAACCTCAACAAATTTGGATGCATGAGACTGCCCCAAATTTGGGAAACATTTATCAGAAGAACTTCAGCCCAAAGGCCAGGAACTACCAATATAGCCTGCCAGGGGGCACCATCAGGACTTTAGGAAAATGTTAGCTTCGGTTCTCATTTGCTGTTATGTAGTACTTGTGTGCACGTGTCTTTGTATTAAGTTCCCAACGTAACGTTTGCCGAAATATCGGAAAGTATATATTAAAATTTATTTAATTTATATTTCTAGTGTACGCTGACAATTCCTTAATTATTAGTTATCATAAATATGGAAATAGACAACATAATCAACAAAGCTGTTATGGTAGGAAGTCAATTGAATATATTCATCATATGGAATAAGAGAGAAATTAGCTGTATACAAGACAGTGTTCAAACCAGGTTTAACTTATGGATCTAAGAGCTTGGTCAGAAGTAAAACACTTGATCAAAGACTAGAGACCACAGATATGAGAGTCCTGAGAAAGATTAAAGGCGTGAACAGATGGCATCAATGGCAACATCATATTAAAAACGAGGATATTAGGAAAGAACTTGACATTGGCAACATCATATTAAAAACGAGGATATTAGGAAAGAACTTGACATTGTCAGCATCCAGGAATGTGTTGGCAGAGCTAATCTCAGGTGGTATGGTTACAAAAACTGAATGGGCGAGGAAAGATTAGCAAAACGAGTGTTCTCTGCCACCTTGGCAGGAAAACGACTCAGAAATTTATCAGTATCATTGTTGCCAACTTAGCGACTTTTGAGGAAGACCAAGATATAGGTGGATTGATACAGTACAAAGTGCCTTAGACGATAGAAATATAAAATCTGATAATGTTGGAATCTTGACAAGTAACAAACCGATTTGGAGGAAAATTGTAGATAGGAAGTTAGTAATGATGTAAATTTTTAATGTAGTACTATCATATCCTGTACCCCCTTGAGGGTACATGGCAGGAATTTGATGATGATGATGATGAAAATTCTATCAAGCAGAGTTAAAACAAAATATACAAACAATCATCAGAGCTGTTGTTTCGTATAGAGCAGAAACCTGCAACATAACAGACCAAGATGCAAAACTGTTGCAGATATTTGAAAATAATAACTTTCTTCTCCTTTCTCCTGTAACACAACAGGAGAATGGAAAAGAAAACATACCCAAGAACTCTATAAATCCCCACTTCTAGTTGATGAGATTTGAGCAAGCAGATTGAGATGGCTTGGACATGAGGACAGAATGTCTAAACAAGTGGTTCTCAATCTTTTATGCTTCATGTACTCCCTGGAAATGTATTATGTATGTATCATGCATACCCCTTGTAGAGATAGATAGATAAAACGATAGTTATAGTATAACAATGGAAATAAAATAAAACATATACACACACAGACATTAAATTTTGTATTCATAAATTATATGATTATATAATTTACATACATTGATAAATACAGAGTGACATAAACAACTTAATAAAATTATAAACATTTTACAGTAATCAGTGAGATGGTTGTACTTGTTTATGCTTACACAGTCCATCAATGGTTGGAGTTATCTTGCTAAGGTAGAGTCACAAGTAATCTTCAATTTCCAGCCTGTTCCTATATTTATTTTTTAAAACAGCCATGCTTCTTTACTGAGTACTCAGAAATTAAGCAGTATCAGTGTTGCCAACTTAGCGAATTTTGAGCTCTCACAGCATACCACAGGTTGAGAACCCCTTAGTTTAAACAATCATTCAAGATGAAGCCTGATGGAAAGCAACCCCCGGAGGTAGACCGTGGATGCGTTGGGAGAATAATATTCAAAAAGACTTAGACGAGATGAGAATTCAGAACTTACATGTTGAACCTGTAAGTTCAACTAAGAGCTGAACTTAGAGGTTCAACTAGCTAAATAATAAGATTACAAATACATTGTTAATTTCCTTAAACAATATACAATGCATTTTTAAAATAGGCTGTATCTTACAAATACTAGCTAATAATCCTTTTTGCCCCAACAACAGGCTAAAAGTTGAGATTACTCACTAATTAGAAGAAACACACGTATAAACCGCAGTGAAAATTATTTAATTGTAAATATTTCATCCTAAGTATCTTAGGACATCATCAGTACAGTATTTAAACAAAAATTAGGGCGCATGATTACAATAGAATCTCATGAAAACGTGCATAACGTGCTAAAGTAGTACAAAAAAAAAAAAAAAACGTTAATTATTTAACACAGTTTTGTATGATAATTTCCCATACTTTAGGAATAGTAAGAATGTCGTTGCGGTTTAGGTTTGGTCTGTGTAGTAGCCCTACTACACAGACCAAACCTAAACCGCATGGTGGTATAAAAGTATGGTGGTATAAAAGTCTTACAGTGGCTGCACTGCATAGTTCAGAAAGCCTGGACAGAGGGACGAATTCCTGATGACTGGAGTACAGCTCTAATAGTACCCATATATAAAAAAGGGGAAATAAAACTGAATGTGAGAATTACAGAGGTATTTCCCTACTGAGTGTTCCTGGCAAGATCTATGCAAGTATACTTGAGAAACAGTTGAAAAAAATTGTGGAAGAAAAGCTTGGTGAAGAACAAGCTGGATTCAGGCCAAATAGAGACTGTCAGAATCAGATGGGAATATAACAAAGATCTCTATTTCAGTTTTGTTGATCTGGAAAAGGCATATGACAAGGTGCCAAGGGAGAAGCTATTCACTACGCTACAATTATATGGTGTCAATGGGGCATTATATCAAGCAATAATTAGTCTTTATTTGAGTTGTAAATCAGCAGTTAGAATTGAAGGAAGTACAGGAAGATGGTTTAATGTTAAATCTGGTGTGAGACAAGGATGTACATTATCCTCTCTGTTATTCATTATCTATATGGATCATATTATGAAGGAAAGTGGTATTAAACATGATATCAGAATTGGAGATGTTAATGTCAGCTCTTTGCTTTATGTGGACGATGTTATACTTCTAAATAAATCCGCTACAAGTCTGCAAGATTACCTGACTAAATTGAATAACTGTTGTAATAGATATGGTATGAAAGTCAGCAATAAGAAGACAAAAGCATTGAAAATGTCAACTGCATTGTAAATGGAGAACATGTGGAACAAGTAAAACATTTCAGCTACTTAGGCACGATTTTTAGTGAAAATGGTAAATTAAATATGGAAATAGACAACAGAATCAACAAAGGTGGTATGAAGTCAATTGAATAAATTCATATGGAATAAGAAATAATTTGTCAAAATACTAAATTTGCTGTATACAAGACAGTGTTCAAACCAATTTTAACTTATGGATCTGAGAGCTGGGTCAGAAATAAAATACTTGACCAAAGACTAGAGATTGCAGATATGAGAGTCCTAAGAAAGATTAGGGGCATGAATAGATGGTATCAATGGTAATATCATATTAAAAACGAGGATATTAGGAAAGAACTTGACATTGTCAGTATCCAGGAATGCGTTAGCAGAGCTAATCTCAGGTGGTATGGTCACTTAAACAGAATGGGCGAGGAAAGATCAGGAAAACGACCCAGAGGAAGACCAAGATATAGGTGGATTGATATGGTAAAAAGAGCCTTAAAAGATAGAAATATAAGATCTGTTAATGTTCTAGTCTTGACAAGTAACAGACTGATTTGGAGGAAGATTGTAGATAGAAAGTTAGTAATGATGTAAATTTTTCATGTAGTACCATCATATCCTGTACACCCCTTGAGGGTACATGTCAGGAATTTGATGATGATGATACTCACCTCAGGTTGAACTTGGATGATAAACCAGAGTGGATATGCATCAATAATAAAGGCAATGAATTTTTAGCATCAGAAAATGGTTGCTTGGTTACAAAGTAAATTACACTTGACCCTTTGAGCAGTAGGTTAAAAATACTTATCTCATCTTGTGTGGTGTATAAATGCATGACAAAAAAATTGGGAAGGTTGCTAAGAGATTGCAGCACCTCCCAACTAATACTCAAAAGCCAATATAATTGTACTGCTTGACTGCTCAAAGTGTTAACGAGACATAATATTCTTGTTTTTATTCTATACCCAAGTACAAGTATGTGAAGTAATTTCATAATAGGCTACTTGTAAATGGAGGCAGATGACTTCACATCAAATCGTCACAACATCCCATAATGCAGACATGAGATTGTGAAGTCATTTGCCTCCATATACAAGTAATTTACTGTGAAGCTACTTCACATGCTCATGCTTGAGTAAGGATAAAAACATGAATATAATTTCTTCTTGAATATTATTTAATTTGTAGCACTAGTAAATGATATGGGACCAAAAATTACTGGAATTAGTCAGACCTCCCTAATGGAAAGGTTCTTCAATGGAGTAAAATGTGATAGGTGGAGAGCATGGTTAACTGCAGAGAAATTAAATCCAATCAAAGTAAAGATCCCAAAAGATGTTGATGGTGGCAGTATATCTTAGTTTTTAATATGATTCTGTCCCTGATGCCACCTGCTCACTTCCCTAACTTGTTTAGAACTCTCATATCTTAAATTATCAATGATCCATTAAATATTTTGAATGGCAACATTAAAACTATTTTTATATCATCTAATATGATTTTGCTCCTGCTCAAGGAGTAATTGAAACACTGAAGTAATTATGTGCATTCTGTAAGGCCTGAAACTTGTCAAGCAACTGAACAATTTGAATGTTTCTGAGAGAATTTTGGAAAGCATTCACCCATTTACGAAAATAAAGAGCCAAAAAGCTTCAGTTTGGCAATGCAAAATTATATAAGGTAAGCTGACCAGGGAGCTTAAGGCAATACACTCCCCAGCATTCATGAGTTGCCTTAGTGTGGACTACTTAAAAGACATAGCCACTGCCCAAGCATCTATATATTCACCTTTTACTAGTCCATTTTGATACGGCTTCACTGACCTGACAGCTGTGTTGAACTGGTCAGGTCTCTACAGAGGCCAAGTAGAAACCTTACGAGAGCAAAAACTCTCGTTTATTACTAAGGAACTCAAAATGTCAGAGAAATGTATTTTTGTAATCTCTTTTTTGGCTCTTTATTTTAGTAATTACTTTTATGCACCAACAAAGTTTTTGCTTATGAAAATGACATTTCAAGTTCCTTAGTACAAAACAAGAGTTTTTACTCTTAAGGTTTCTAACTGGTCTCTGAAAAGAACCAACCAGTTCGAAACAGCTGTCAGGTCAGTGAAACCTTATCAAAATGGACTAATAAAAGGCAAATATATAGCACTTAGGCAACTCGTGAATGTCAGGAAGTGTATTACCATAAGCTCTCTGGTCAACCTATCTTACGAAACTTTCATAGTTTCTACATTCAGCTTTGAAATAATGCTAGAGCTAATATCTACTTTGTTTATATAATTCACCCATTTATTTATTTATTTATTCATATGGAGGTACCCCCCCCTCTTTCTCTCCTGTCCTTTGAGGGGGGGGGAGCCAGTTTAAGCCCTCCTAATGAGGGATTTAGTAAATATATATCTTATGACTGTAAATCTGTGTGTATTCACAGGGCTGGTTTGCCTGTTCTGAGAGAGGGGAAAACCCTCTACCTCCATATGAGACTGGCTAACTCACCTTTAGTAGAAAGAAATCAGAAAACTTCAAGTCATGGATGGGAATCGAACCCAGGTTTTTAGAACCAAAGGGCTTCGTCTTTACCGACTGAGCTACAGAGGCTCTAGTCAACCATTACAGACATGTTTTCATGAATCAAGATTACACTGAACAAATTCCACAGCATGAAAGGCATATGGAAGAAACTATGCTCTCCATTCTGCTTGAATGTTTCAATGTCAATACCACTGGTATAGTTATTAAGGGTAGAAAAATCATGTTCTTTTTACGTGATTGATTATCCAAGATTCTCAGGAATTTTCTTAGGAACAGCGCAAAAAACATACCAATCAAATATCTTTGAAAAATAAAAAAACCTGAGTTGCTCCAAAGGATGAACAGTAGTAGAATTCATATTTGACAACTGGCAGAAGATTTAAGTTCAGCATGAGATGAATGCTAATAAATCTGAGGACTGTTCAAAAATTATTGAAGTAAAGGACATAAAGACAATAACTTTCATGACATTCTGCTGTAATATTAACAATTCTCAAGAGTTAACAGCACAGCAGAATGTTATAAAAGTCATTACAAAAAATTAACAGATGAGTTTAAAGATTCAAGATTACTGCAAGCCAGTTAGGGGTATTTTCTGTGTAAGAAGTGAGTGCACAAGTTTTCAGATAAGCTTGATTTGTCAAAATGTATCACTTTGAAAAGATTATCTGCAACATTTTACTTACTTGGGAGGATTTTTCCCTTCAAAAGGGTTATGAGAAATCAATGTTAATATTTCTTTGTCATTTACAAGTAACTTTGCTGCCAGATGAAGGAGCCATGGATTATGCTGATAAGTCTGAAGAGAAAAATAATTTTAATAAACAGAATTAAACTTCATTTAAAATAGACAGTAAAAATAATCAATTTTTTGATAAAATTATCTTACCCAAAACAATTAAATAGTTACAATCAATGTTTTTACACATTTGCAATTATTACTTCTGTTAGAGGAGAATAAACTAGAATAAATTTGATTCTTTCTTTTAAAGTTACACAGTGGTTAGCATTCATAGTGAAGAATTTATGGACACACAACACCCATGTTATTCAACGTTTTGACCTCTGTATTGAGGTCATCATCAGGAAAACATACATCTGTACAGGATACAAGCTACATAACAATACACTACACAACAGTAAGATGAATCTAAATATTTGTTAATCATTTACCCTAGTCTGACCTCTGGTGGAAAAAAAATTATAAAAAAATAAATATAAAAAAATAGAATTACATCAAACAATTTCTAAAGTCCTCTCGTATTAAGATTTTCTTCTGTTTGGAGTTGGTTCTGGATGTTATACTGGTTGAAGATGGGTCCTCCAAATTCTTGAAATAATTAATCCATCATTCTTGTTCAGATTTGGATGATGTTTCAGCATTTCACAGACTTCTTTGAATTTTCTTTCAAACCAGGTTTTGGTGCAGTGTAGGGACTTGGTGCCTTTCCAGTCAATTCTGTGACATGTTTGGAGTGCATGGTCTGACAGGCCTGTTTTACCATAGTGGAGGTATTTAATGGGGCATTTGTGTTCATCTTTTCTAACTGGGATGGTGCATCCTGTTTTCCATATGTAAGGTAGGTTACAGGTACAGTGAATTTTGTAAGCCCCTGGGTGAGCAAGGTATGGAAGAAAATCTTTGGAAAAGCTAAGTAAATTTCTTAATTTTGCAGGGGGTTTGAAGGGTGTCTTAATATTGCATTTATGTAATGTTCTATTTTTTCTGGAATGCCCCTAATGTAAGGTAGGCTATGGAATTTTTTTAATCTTTTTTGTTTTTGATGGTATTTTTTTGGAGGATTTTGTGAACTGTTGTTTATTGTAGCCATTCTTTATTTACATTAGATTTACTTTATGTACATTATTACATTTACAAAGGTCTGGCTAATAATTTCAAATTCTTGGTTCAAAGCCTGTTCATTGGAGCAAATTGTTAGGGCTTTGTTTTGGATGGTGATATGAGTTTTTGTGTGTGTGTGTGTGTAGGTGTGTGTATCATCCTGCAAATTTTTGACATTGGAGGACTGGGCTAAGGAGAATGGATGTCGATTTAATGTGGCAAAATGTAAGGTTATGCATTTTGGGGTGAAAAGATTAGCAGCAGTATATCACAATGGTGGAACTGTACTCCAGGAGATTGATGAGGCCAGGGATTTGGGAGTGTTGGTGGATAGGGAGTTGAAGTTTAGGGCGCACATTGCAAAAGTGGCTAAATCAGCTCATCAAATCACTTGGTTAGTGAAGAATACTTTGACAAGCAGAGACAAGCAAGTTAGTGTTCCTCTGTATTGAGCCTTCATAAGACCCCATCTTGACTACTGTGCCCAGATTTGGGCACCAGGGTTTCTTCTTGATGGGGAGGAGGTGGAGAGGATCCAGAGGCGGGTGACCAAGATGATAGCAGGTCTATGGATTGAACCTTATGACAATTTGATGATTTGTGGGTTGCAGAAATTGGTTGATAGGTGGAAAAGGGGTGACACGATTGAGACATTCATATTACTGAAGGGTTTCTATAAGATTAATTCAGAGGATATTTTAGAGAACAGGACTGGTGATGGGAGGACTAGGGGCCATCCATGGAAACTGGGCAAGAGTGTGGTTAGCAAGGGTGTTAGCACTAGTTTTTTTTACTTGGAGAGTGGTGGACGAGTGGAATAAGCTGCCAGGGTCTGTTGTGGGTGCCATGACTGTGAATGAGTTCAAGGCAAAGTATGATAGATACTGTGTGAATATTGAATAATTGTTCTTGACATGATGTTTAGGGCCTCCCTCGATGAGTCTAAGGACTCCTTAGAGTTGCCCGTAATAATAATAATATATAGACAATACCTCCAATTTTATTTTCAAAAATTAGGGAACTTAAACTTGACTTGGGGATTTAAATGGTCAGTTTCAACATTTTCTCACCAATGTATCTCTCAATGACACCATAGTTGTACCTTCTTTCCTTCCATCAGAAATTGTAGATCTCTTCAAGTTTGTTATGAAATCAGATTATCTCAGGTGGAATGGGAAATGCTACAGATAGACTGAATAAACTATGATGGGCTCCCCATTTTCCTCAACTTTTATTTAGAACATGAAGAAAAAAATTTTCTGACATAAATCCAAAACCCTCTCTTTGTATATTCATGATATGTTTATCAGCAGAAAAACTCACTTAAAGAACTGGCTGTAGTCTTACAAACCATCTGATCTATCTGTCACAAACCTACATTCTCTGACTATTATATTCATCAAACATTAGCACATCACCTCTCATAGAAATATGGTCGTATTAAATGCCTGTCAAGAGACTGCATAGTCTGTTCTTTATCTGAGTCTCTTTAACAATAATTTTTACCATGAAAAACAAAGAAATTTTAATAGTAATTCTAAATACACAATTTCATTAAATTATATCAAGTGAAAGAGTAACTATCCTCGTTTTGAATCAATCATTTTATCAGTGTAGCAAAAAGAAAAAAGAATTCTTCATTAAACTCTGAACCTAGAAGTGAAAATCACCATACTAGAATATATAATCATCATCATCATAAGCCACTCTCAATCCACTGTTGGATGAAGGCCCTTTCCAAGATTACTCCAAAACTGTCTGTCCATGGCTCTCCATTCCCATGTTGCTTCTGCAAATCTGATGATATCATCAATCAACTGTAATTTAGGTTGGCATTGCAGCCGTTTTCCCTCTCATGGAATCCAATCCAGTACTTCTTTTGTCCATCGTTGATCTTGTCTTTGAACAATATGCCTAGCCCATTGCCACTTCAGATGTTTCACTCTTCCTATGATGTCAAAGACTTTGGTTTGATTTCTTATCCACGTATTCCTTTTGTGATACCAAGCATACTTCTTTCCATACTAAATTTAGTTTTTAATTTTTGAATTTCCTTTGCATTTAATGTCCATGTTTCACACCCATATGTCAATATAGGAAGAATACATTGGTTAAAAACTTTTCTCTTCATGCATAATGGTAGCTGGTTTTTGAATATTGAATGTAATTTTTCAAATACTTTCCACTCAAGCAGCATGCATCTTTTAATTTCATCCATGATATTTTGTTCCATTGATATCTGTTGTCCTAAGTATATGTAGTGATCTACTTGTTTAATTTCATCATTATTGATTTTTATTATTTCTGGTTGGACATAGCTATTGAACATAACTTAGTTCTTTAGGTTTATCTTTAGGCCAGCTGTTTTGCTAGCAATTTGGAGTTCATGAGCAGTTGAAGTAAATATAACTATGTCATCTGCAAAGCGTAAATGGCTTAAATATCTTCCATTTATCTACAGCCCTTTCCCTTCCCAATCAAGAAGTTTGAATATTTCTTCTAGGCACACTGTGAATAATTTTGGAAATATTGTGTCACCCTGTCTTATACCTCTCTGTATTTCCACAGAAATGAATTACTGCTGTGGCATTGATGTATGCTGATTTGATGGTCCTGACGTATGGCTCCTCAACTTGTTGGTTTCATAATTAAGTATGGCATATGTTCTTACTGAATCAAAGGCTTTCTCATAATCAATAAAACAAAGATATAATGCTAACTGATATTCATTACACCATTCAAGAATCTTGAATGGTGTAATGAACATCAGCAGGTTGAGAAACAAACTACAAAATCTTAGCATAACTATTTACCTTATGTAGTTTGTTTCTCAACCTGCTTTTAGAAGCTCAGCTATAACTCCATCCTCACCTGCAGCTTTTCCATTTTGCAAGCTTTGGATGCTTCACATAACTTCTTCTTCTTCATTTAATTCATCATCTTGATATATCAAGATGATGAATTTTACCCAGTATTATAATACTGGGTAAAATTCTTCAATTCTTTTTGCTATAGCATATCTATCTTTGGTTATGGTCGCATCTTGTAGTTTGACTGCAACCATCTGTTTGGCTTTTTTGAGACTATGGTTGTTTTCAATTGTTTGAATTTACAACTGAATTTTCTTAATTCTTCTGTGATATGTTTTCTGATTGTTTTACACAATTCAATGTATTCAATTTTATTCTGTAAGTTATTTGACTGTTTCATTTCTCTTCGTTTCTTCATCAGCTGTTTTGTTTCTTCAGAAATTTTGTCTTGTTCCTGTTCTATGCCCAGCTATTTCAAGTGAGCATTATAAGAGGTTTTGGGTAATAATGTCATTACTTTCTGATGGATCAGCATTGTCATCTATAATAAGATTTTTAAATCTGTTGTTTACTTTATGTTGGAATATATCTTTTTTAATGTTGATTTTGTGTACATCTATATTTTGCTTTGATCTTCAAAACATTTTTTTGCTTTCCCTTTGGCAGTTTATTTGAATCTTATTGCATACCATATGATGGTCACTTCCAATGTTGAAGGTGTTTATAACAGAGCAGTCTTGAAAGATGTTTTTCTTATTGCTGAGGATAAAGTCAATTTCACTAGTTTTGCTATTTGGACTTTTCCATGTCCACTTCCTATGTGTTTTTTTTTTTCTTGAAAAAAAATTCATGATGTACAGGCTTTCTTTTTCTGCAGATTCTATTGACCTTGCTCCTCTATCATCTCTCATGCCATATCCAGAATTTCTCATTGAGCTTTCATCTGATTGTTGTATACCACTTCTACCATTAAAGTCTCCCATTGCAATTCTGAAATGATGTTTTTCTTTATTGTAAAGTTGGGATACATCATGACAGAAGTCTTTAATTTCTTCATCAGTATGACATTGTTGGTGCATAGACTTGGATGATCTTAAGAGTGTATCTTTTTTGAAGTTTGAGCAACAATACTTGCTATTTGATCAGATATACTGTGAAAATCTATTATGCTGTTCATCAATTTTTTTTTTTTTTTTTGTTATTCATTAATCTAACTCCACTGATTCTTTTCTTGGTTTCTATAATACTGTTTTTTTTTTTCCTCCCAATAGTAACCCTACCAGGAGGTAATTTATTCCTACATGCTCCATTGCATACAATGCTTATATTACATATAGCTTACAAGTACTGATTAACATCTATATTTTTGTATCAATATTCGTAACAATATCAAAATGTGTGTGTGTTATATAATTTTTAAATTATGTTACATAAGCCCCAGTGGAGAAATTGACATTGCATATAAAAAGCAAAAATTACTAGCAGTCACTGGAACTTTGAACAGACACTTCAGTAAATAGATGTCTAGAACCCCAAATAAAACTATATGAAACAATAGCCAAACCAATTCTGAAATATGGCAGTGAAACTTGGGGAGAACAAGATAAAAGACAAGTGGAAGCTGAAGAAATAAAGTTCCTAAGACTGCTTGAAGGCTGTAAAAGAATAGACAAGATAAGAAATAAGAAAACAATTATCCATAACTAACATAACAGAAGACAACACAAACTATAGAAAAACTGGAAAAACCATGTAGAAAGAATGAATGAGGACAGATGGCCAAATATTGCCTGGAAATATAAGCCAAAGGGACAACGACAAAGAGGAAGACCCAGGAGGAGATGGGCAGAAGACTTTTTAAACCCTTGAAAATGTTACGGGCAAACAACTGCCTAATACCGGAATCCAAAAAGAAACAGATATATATATTTTTTCACAATTTGGGATTTAGCCAATTGTTTTTGTAGGGAACCACAGCGAACACACAAAGTCAGCTACTAGAACAAATCCCAGAACACATCACCACTCAGCATCAGCAGAGTTTAAGATTGGTACTATCAACATAAGAAGAATCAATGGGAAAAAAAAATGGAACCAGCAGAAGAACTGAATAAGTTTCAAATTGACATGCAAGAATGTGCTGAAAAGTTGTGATAATTACTATGAAGGTATTAAGGTAGAACCATGTTCTACTAAACCAGAATAGTGAACTAAAACCAAAACCTAAATTATTGTGAATTGAAACAAAAACTAAACTAAAACCAAAAACTTGATGAAAATTCAGCTTGTTCAGATTAATTTCTTCACTACTGTAGCTCCTCCACACATGCATGCACACACACACACACTTTTTATTAAAAGTAATTATCTAAATTCATTTGCTGTGCTTTATATACTATCCTGTCAAAAGCATTTGCAAAAATCCAGGAATATGATGGTAAGTGCATCCACCATCCATCATAATATAAAAGGTAACTATGCTACTTCAATAAGACCTCTCTATATTTAACTAATCCATGTACCTCATACTCTGCATAACTTTTTTCTCATCTATATCCTGTTGCTAACAGACTGCCCAACACTGTCATTCCAAAAATGTAAACTGATTGGTAATGTGTTATTATATATAGAGTACAAAGTCCCTCTTGCCAAGTGCTGAAACATTTCCTGTGCATTTATCCTATAAAATTCTTTAAGCAACTTAAATGTTTCTATCATTTCTTTTTCTCTTATCAAACAACTTCTGCAATCCACACACCTTCAGTCTATCTTCATAGGGAACATTCCACAGGCCACTCACCATCTTGAACACTCACCTCAGAATCCTCTCTGCCACTTCCTCATCCTCAACAAACCCAGGGAACCAGACTTGAGCACAGTAATCCAGATGTTGGTGTATCAAGACCTTATAAAGAGGAATAACAACTTCCTTATCTTTATTTGTTAATATGTTCTTCAATAGCCAAGTAATATAATGGGCAACCCTTTGCATTATGTCCTCTAAACTTTAACTCTCTGTCTATCACCATACTTAAATCTCTAGCTTCATCTATTTACTGGAGTACAGTGCCATCTATGTAATACATAGATGCTAGTTATGCTTGTAATATATTTATCTCGAAATACACATAACTTTAGATTTCTCGACATTACACTGACAGCAATTAACTTTTGCTCACACTGGCAGACTATTTAAATCATCCTGCAAGCTCTGCACATCCTTAATTAACTATTATTTTACCTAATTTCACCTCATCAGGTAAAGTAATAGTTAATCCTATATCATTTATCTACAAATTGAACAGCAATGATCGCAGTACTGAACCTTGTGGCACACCACTAGTCACCTGTTTTTGCCTTGATTCTGCCTCTCCATATACCACTTTTTGATATCTGTCCAGCAGCAAACCTCTTATCCATTTAACCAGTGTCATATCCATCCCCATTTGTTCTAATTTGCATAACAGAGTTCCATTTGATATTCAGTCAAAAGCCTTTGCAAAATCCAAAAAAAATCATTGTGTAGCCATTTCCTTCATCCAACTCAGCTGCTACTCTATTATAAAAAGTTAGTATATTACTAAGGCATGATCAACTCTCCACAAAGCCATGTTGACCCTCATACAGTATTATCTTTTCATCTACCCATTCTTGAATTCTTTCTAGTACTTGTACTGCTATGCCTGAGATACCTACCGGTCTATAATTTGCTACTGCAGTCTTAAAACCCTCTATAATCAATTTAGTTTAATCCTTTATCCAAGTGTAAGCAAACAAAGTTTGTGCCTGAAGTATCTTCAGGACTGAGGCAACTAGTAGTAAAGGTGGACAAAGCTCTCATCACTCCTTGTCTCAGCATCTCCCATAATGCAAAGCACATCTCCTTGCGGACATGTATAATGCTATGTATTAAGGGAAGGGCCACTACCCAGACCAGTTTCGACCTTGATTGAAGTCTTATCAGTGGGAGCCAGACCCAGAAGTGGTGATACTAAGGTGGAAGTAATGGAGAATCCACCTTCCCACCTGTCTCCTATTCTGTTTGGTTGCAATTCATCTGCTATCATCAGCAGTACTCCTCCCCCCTCCTATTTTCTATATCTTCCCTGAAAATACTAAATCCTTTACATTCAATCACTGTAACTATACCATCATCTGCTGTTAGCCATGTTTCACTAATGCCTGTAACTTTTGGTTGCACTAACAAATGCCAAAAAATTCCTCCCTCTTGTTCCTGATACTTCTGGCATTAGTATATAGAAACTGCAGCATCCCTTTAGTTCCCCACCCACCTTTACATTCTGAATTCACTATCCTATTCAATATTTTTGCTTGAGAGACTAGATTCAACTTAATCATTCTCACACTCACTTGCTTCCACCTTAATTGCTTAAGTTTCCCTGGATTTGCACTTCAGCATGATTAACACCAAAACTATTTAGATGCAGTCCATCAGTATTGTAGAGATCCTTCTTTCTGTCAAACACATAATCAAATTCATAATCTTTCCTGTTTTGTTCTTTTTTTTTTTTGCCTCACTCCATAACTCTATCATATCTTTTCTCATACTGCACTTTCCACTTTTAAATCATTTATTCCAACCAACAATCATATCATGCACGCGTTCTACTTGCTTATACATTGCTTCAGTCACATCTCAAATCTTCAAGCCTGGGAAACATACTTGCATTGCAGCTTATCCTTATGTCCTGAATTCACCATATATCACAATAACCTTTTTTTTATCTTAAGTCTTCCTTTACTTATTTGTATATCATTTGTATTTCACTTCCTTTACTTTTTTTTGTATTAATCTCCTTTCCTACTGTTTATTTAGAGCTTTTTTAAGTCTCTCTAAATTCCTAAAAACAAATATATAGTGGAGCATTGTTAAAGAAGGTTTATCAGTTGCTAGTGAAGAAATGCATCACCAAATAAAGACGATGGGCATGAAAAGGGTCATCATAAGAAACTTGAAGTCAAAAAGTATTAGATTTGAGTATATGTGAATATATGAATATATGTCAGACCATGTTTCAGTTAAAGACTGAAACATGGTCTGATTCATTCATTAACTTACCGCAATCATGCGGTAAGTTAATGAATGTTCCATTCACAAAAGGTTACATGCTAATCTACAAAGAAGGAAATTATGATCATCTGAGGAGCATACTGAGTTCAGTACAATGGTATTGGTTGCTGGATGGGAAGAATATCGACAGTGCATGGGAAGCATTTAAAAAAATACTTAAATGATGCAATATCAGAATGTGTCTCAACAGTGAAAAATAAATAGAGTAGGAGTCAAATGGATATCTAATCTTATGAAGTAAAAGATTCATAAGAAAATATGATGTGGAAGGAATACCATGTGCAGTTATGATAATTATAAACAGTAGGTCAAAATTGTCAAAACTGTTGTATGGAAAGCTAAGTCTGAGTACAAAAAGAAACTGGCTCTGCAAGTTAAAGACAACCTAAAAGAATTCTATCATTATGCTGCAAGTAAAAGAAAGAATGAATTTGAAAGAATAACTCAACTGAATGCAGGTGATGGATGTAGAAGTGATTGTTCAACTAATGAGTGCCCATTTTCCTAAAAGCTATCAACCTGGTGTATGCAACATTGAACTCACTGCTACCTCTTCACTGAATGAAGAAATTCAGGTGTATGATGAGGAGGTATTAAAGCCTGTTGCACAAACTGAATAAGAATTCAGCAATAGGGACTGATAGGATATCAGCATGGGTGCTAAAAGAGTATTCAGCTGAAATTTCTATTCCTTTATATAATTTGAATCTCACAATAGGGAAGATTCTGAAGGAGTGGAAAGAACGTATGATGTATCTGACTATCAACCAATCAATATCTCAGGAGTGGTGGAGAAGATTTTGGAATATTTGGTTGGGACTTGCAATCAGAAATGAGTTGACAGAGAATCTCTACTTTGCAATGAATAGCATGTGTTTACTAAGGGAAGGTCGTGCTTTAGCAACTTGTTCACATTCTACAATAATGTTACCACTGACTAGACAAGGATAATGGATAGTAATGTGAAACTTGGATTTTTCTAAGGCTCTCAACAGAATACAAGATGGAAGACTGTTGCATAAATTAAAGAATATGGGTTTGGGTTATAAAATATTAGCATGGATAAGAGGATGGCTGATATCACAAAGTGGCATATGGGAAATGTGAGTCTGCAAGATCTGTACACTGATGATATTGGGAAGGATTATGAGAGGCAACATACAGCTATTTGCAAATGATGTAAAGATAGGCAGTGCAATCAGGAATGAATGCTGCTGATATGCAGTACTCGCAGAATGATTTGAATAGACTGGAATTGTGGGCATGGGAAAATGGATGTCAGTTCAATGTCAGTAAATGCAAAGTCATGAACTTTGGTGTGATTAGATATCCAGTGTCGTATTATATTGGTGGGATTATGCTAGAAGAAACTAATCAGACTGGGGGATCTTGGAGGGTTAGTAGATAGCAAGTTGAAGTTCAGGGGCCATATAGCAAAGATTGCAAATACAACTCAAAAGATAATTGCAATGCTGAAACAAACTTTCACATGTAAAGATAAGGATGTCATTTTGCCTCTTCACGAGGTCTTGATAAGGCCTCACTTGGACTATTGCAAGAAGGTATGGTCTCCTGGTTTCCATTGTGATTCTGATACAGTGAAGAGAGTACAAAGGAAAGTGTTAAAAATGATATCAGGATTGTGGAATACCAATTATGAAGACAGATTGAGAATTTGAGACTGAAGACACTACCAAACAGGAAAAAAAGGGGTGATATGATTGAGACTTACAAACTTCTGAAAGAGTTGTACAGGATTTCAGTTGATGGAATTTTTTTATTTTATAGAGGGGTGCAGAAAGGACAATAGGGCATCCTTGAAAGCTGAGAACGAATGCCAAAGAAGGGGGGGGGGGTGAGATCTAGATTTTTCTGTCATAGAGTGGTGCATGATTGGAATGGATTGCCATTGCCATTTAAGAAAAAGTATGATATCTGGTGGGTGTAGTATGTGGCCTCCTTTGAGTTCTCTCTTACTAATAATAATGATCTGAAATTTCACTTGATTTCAACATTTCTCATTTTGCTAGCTACCTAATTATTAGTACAAGTTTCTGATATAATCTTGCACCATCTTCATCTTCTTCCCATAATCCGTTTGCATTCAAATGCACATATTCCATGCACGCCAAATTATGCAAAATTTTTCATATCCAATTCAAGCAAAGGACTTACCTCACCTCCATCATTAATACTATACACAATCAATGTATATTAATAACTATAAAAAAACAACTATGTATACAAATAATTCAAAAATTCAGATTAATTAGTAGTTAAATAGTTGTACATAAAAGTTAACTACTGAAAAAATACAACATATTTTTATACCAGTGACTATATATGAGACTTGTAATGAATAATCTCAAAAGCACCCTTCACTTATCATATAGTAGTCTAAAATTTTTCTAACATCTAAATTAAGCTGTTTGATTTAGTTAAAATTGTTAACTCAGAGAGTGAGATGCAGATCGATGTGAAAGACAAATGCAAGTGGGATAGACTTTACAAAACTGGTGAGGTGCAATGAATGCAATATATATGCCTTGGGAAGGATTGAAGAACACATATGTGGAGAGGATTAATAGGAGAAATGAGGATAATTTGGATGTGCAAGAAATGTAACATGCTTATGGATTATGAGATGTTTTTGAATGAGAGCAATAGCAGGCATCAGTTTCCATTGTTTTGTCCATTACCTGTAATAACAAGCTGCCCCCTGAGTCTGCTACACCTGTCACAGTATTATAGTTTCACATTATTACACTTTCTCACAGAAGTCCTGATATTGCTGGCCCCACTCAAGTGATCGTTTCTCAGTCACTTTCACCAGCTAGAGGAAGGGTTTGACATTTCATTTACAATAACATTCTCAGATGAAATGATCAAATCCATGTATATCCTCTGTTATGTACTGCTTAAGATAGTTGTCCCTCAAACACTCAATAAATTCATTCTCTTAGGTTCCAAATACTGTCTGTTCACATTCCAGTTTACCATAATTGAAATCCACCATAATAAATTTAGTTTAATCCTTTATCCAAGTGCAAACAAACAAAGTTAGCACCTGAAGTATCTTCAGGACTGAGGCAACTCGTAGTAGAGGTGAACCAAGCTCTCATCACTCCTTGTCTCAGTATCTCCCATAATCAGTGGTGAGCTATGGAAATTTTAACAAAGGGCTCGCATCGTTGAACAAACAAACAAACAAAACTACACCAATGCCATCTACTGCCACCACTAGTATTTCCACAGACAATCACAAACATCCATGCCCACGGCCGGATGTTTGTGAACGTAAATGGATGTCTGCGGGGTGTTTATAAACAAAATAAATTTGTTTTGTTTACGATAGAAGTTTTTATGACAAACAATCTATAAATAATACATAAATATTATTATAAATAATACTAAAACACAATAATATTGAAATACATTATATTTCTCTTTTGTTTTTATACTTCAAGTGATAATCAACGTCACCAATCAAGGGGCATTATTTTATAGTCCTATTTATTTATATGTGATTACCAAAAGTGAATTCTTATTTGTTAAATGGTGGCAACAGTAACTACAATATTTTATTTAATAAAATCACTTTTGAGACGATTTTACATGAAAAAAAAAAACTCACTGTCTGGTGCACATTTGCCCAGAAAAAACTCTCTCCTTTACAAACAATTACTTTAAGGAAATACTTATGACAACAGCTGCCACACCTTATTTCCTTCCTCCTTAACGTCGTGTTCTTCTAGGAGGATCTATAGCCGAGCGATGATTTTCTAGAAAATATTTGACATAGGGATTCGGATTAAATTCATCAAGGGGTTTCCCATTTATACATAGTGTCATTAAATCTGAAATATGTTATAGTGAGAGAAGATCTCTTCGTCGTTACGATATCATTCATCACACTAAAAGCTCATTCGGCTTCAGTGCTGCAAACTGCAATTGTCCAATAATCACTTTGGCTTTTTTCACTGAACTGGAAATTTCGTTTTGTAACTTTCCAGTCAAAGCCATTTCCACTAAATCTCTAAAATCATTCATTTTAATTTCATATTTCAAAATAAAATTTAAAGATCTTATTCTCTTTTTTCCTTCTAACCATCGACACATAACTTCTTTCATATTCCATGTTTCAGGATAACATACATTTAAAAAATGTTTTTCAGCTTCCAAATCCACATAATTTTCATTTTTAAGTTTAAAATTTCTTTGCTTCATTAATCTATCCTTTAAAGACATTATAAGAGGGTTTAGTAATATTTCTTGCGGTAGTTTGTGAAATCTGATTTGCTTTCACTATTCCTTCAAATTCTTTTGATTTTAACATGGTATCAATTTTAGATTCACAAGAACCTACAGAATTTTTAAAATCATTAATTGCTCGCATGATTAAGGAGTTAGCTCTTATAATACTCATATTGCGACTTTGTAGAGCTTCTGACAGATATGATAATTCCTGTAGGATGTCAATCATTAATGCTAGATCTTTTAAAAATTCAAATTGAGAAGTCGGTTTAAAAAGCCCTTATATTTATTGTTCAATGCAAAATGCTTGCATAAAGCAGGGTAATTTCCCCACACAGCAAGAGCCGTTCGTAAACTGCAAGCTGCCCATCGTACTCCAAACACACGGCCGATCTTTAAAATTTCGATACCAAGGTCTTTTGCAATCGTATTTAATTCTTGCTGATAAAAAAGCATATAATTTATCCATAAATATTTCAAAATGATTTATTTCTTTAATGTTTTTTATCGAATCGTCTAATGCTAATTGTAAACGATGAGCTATGCAGTGCCAAATCACAATGTTCAGAAATTTTTGTAGAAGTTTGATTGCAACACCTGATTTGTTTCGTAACATTACACTAGCTCCATCAGAACAAAATGCAATGCGATGATTTTTTAAATAGTTATCAGAAAATCCATATGAATTTAAAGTAGCAATTATAGTAGCATGTATACATTCCACGGTGGTATTTTCTAGTTCTACAAGCTCTACAAAAATCATACATGGTTCAGTGAGCTCAACTTGTATGTGAATAACTAAAACACTTATTTTCTATAATAGCAGATGAATTGACAACATTATCGATTCGTCTGCTATTATAGAAATTTTGCAATTTTTTTTCTATTATTTTGGAGAATATTTCTAATTTTATTTGTTTAGAAATATGTTCAACTATTCTAATTCCTGAGAATCTAGAATGCAATGATAATCCTAGATCAATACCATTTTTAATTTGCAGCTTGATTAAATCTGGTAAATCAGACAATGGTCGGTTTCTCTTAACCAAATTATAAACAGAATTAAACATTTTTGAAGTAATCAAAATTTCTATTTCATTTAGTTTGTCAATTAAATTTGGTAATATAGATTCATTATGTTTGGATAACTTTTTATGCAAAGATGTGGTTCTTGAGTCTGTAGTGTTTCCATTTGGTTCCATTTTCATTTCTACCCATTTCTTTGATAGGTGACAACTTTTTTTCTCCTTCAACACCCAAGTTTTTATATTTTGAGCAAACATGACATCCTAATTTACCATATTTAACTTCTAACCACTTATACTGCGTTTAGAAATACGATGCTTGCTTCTCATTCCAGCAATCAGGCAAATGATTTTCTTTTTCTCCTCCAACTTGTTGCATCTTCATTGAATCAATGTGCGTATTATCTTCAACTTCAACAGTAGTAGAATCAACAGAATCACTTTTCATTATTTTTAGGGACAACTATCTTAGGCAGTACATAGATTGAGTGTCTTGGATTTGATTATCTCATCTAAGAATGTTATTGTAAATGAAGTGTCAAATCTTCCTCCAGCTGGTGAAAGTGACTGAGAAACGATCACTTGAGTGGAGCCAGCTATATTAGGACTTCTGTGAGAAAGTGTAATAATGTGAAACTATAACACTGTGGTGGGTGCAACAGACTCAGGAGATAGCTTGTAATTACAGGTAATGGATAAAAAAAAATGGAAACACTGAACTATCAGTTCGCATTATCGGTAGTTGTAATGCAGCATCTACGATGAATCAAACACAGATGCAGTTGATATACAAATATACTCCTGACATTCCTAGGCACATGTGTATAAAGCAAATAGAGGCCTGCAGCTTTTATTGCATGTTAGAATGAAATCCAGAGAGGACTTCAGTGACTTGGAAAGGGACATGATTGTTGGAGCTAGGCTGGTATGTGCATCTGTGACCAGAACAGCTAAAATTTCACATGTTAGTTGAAGAACAGTCTCTAAGGTTATGTCAGCATGGGAGTCAACAGAACAAACATCATCAGCAAAATGGAAAAGTGGACGAAAGCACTTACTGCAGGAGATGAACATTCAAGCATTAGTGCATTATACCACAAAAAATAGGTAAGCTACTGTGAAGCAATTGTATGAAAAATTCAACACCGGTCATGAAAAACTCATTTCAATAAAAACTCTGTCCGGGAACAACACAGAGTTGGATATCACAGTCGAGTTGCCTTACATAAGCCTTTGATCACTCCTGTCAATGCACATCGTCGTGTCCTACAGTACTATTGCACATTGCATCACAGGCAGTGGACTATACAACAGTGGAGGGATGTAATATGATCTGATGAATCCATGTTCACACTTTTTTTTGCTGTGAACAGATGAATGTGTGTATGTGTGTGTGGAATCAGCAGAAGGAAGCTTACCAGCCAGAGTGCTAGTTTCCAACTGTGAAAGGTTTTGGTGGTTCCATAATGATTTGGGACACATTCTTATGGCATAATTTGAGTCTACTTTGTATTGGAAGGCAAAGTGGATGATGCACATTAACTTTCAATCATAAGTGATCATCTTCATCCCATGTTGACACACTCTTTTCCTATGCAATCAGCCACGTTTCAACAGGATAATGCTCCCATCGAGCAAATGTGGTCACCCAGTGGTTTGTGGAACATGATGGTGAAGTGTCCTGTCTGCCATGGCCATTGCAATTGCCAGACTTAAATCATATAGAACATTTTTGGGACAATTTGGAGTGAGCTCTCAGGCAATGCTTCCCACCTCCAAAGAACATATGTGAATTGATCCAGTTTCTGTTGGACAAATGGTGTAAACTTCCTTCTTTTAAGTTCAAGCAATGACAGAGTCTCTCCCTCGAAGAACATAGGGTGTACTAGATGCCCATGGCAGACCAACATCATATTAAAAGAAACGTGTCACTATTTCCATTTTTTTGTCCATTACCTGTATATCATAGGATGAGGAACTCGATGGAAAGGAAATCATTGCTGCTTAGTGTATGTGGGCAAGGGGGTTAAGGAGTAGGCTTTTTGCATAGAGATTAGTGGGTGATTGGAACGCATTGCTTGAAAGTGGGTTAATGCAGAAAGTGAATGCACTTAAGTTAAGGTATGATGAGCTGTGTGTGTGTGTGTGTGTGTGAGAGAGAGGGCCTCTAGCAATGAGTTCTTGATTCCATGAAGGTCTGATGATAATGATTACAATAATAATAATAAATTAAACCTGACATAAAGTCAATATTAAATTGTTAATAAAGTAAACTTATATTTTTAGAGCACTCATAAAAAAAATATTCTTACACATGTGACAACACCTAGCAACACCCTACACCAACATATGTATGGTGAGCAGAATTTCAGAGGTAGAATATACAAATTTTGTAGAAGGAAAAGTGAAAGCGTTTGAAAACATGAACCAAACTTCAGAGACTCTGTAGAAAAGCTGATTGATTCTGCAAACTAAATCAGCCAGCCAAATCTATTGAAATGATGGAATAATATGAAGTGTTTTATACTAATTTCTAAGTTTACACTTCAATTCATTCTCATGTTGTTTTGAGGTGATTTAGTTATGATTCTATATGATTCCTGTAAAGATGTGAAAGTATTTTTTGCAAGATAGGAAAATCTGAACGGCATGGTGGTCTAAATTAGCTAAAGCAATTCTAGTTAAGAATCAGTTCAACACAATAAAATAGTTCAATACAATTTCTTTAATTAATATTAAAGAAATATTCTCTTGTTCAGCAAAATGGGTCTGACTTTGGGAGGGAATTTGTATAAACAATACAATTAATGAAATTAACATAATCAGAATACAAATTCAAAGATAAAAAAGGGAATGTTTACTGACAAAACTTGATTTCATCCAACCATAGTGAAATATACAAAGTAAAATTGTTCTGCTTACAAAAAGATACTGTGTTGAAAGTTTTTTTTTTAACTTGGTTCTACTAGAAATTAAAGATGCCAAGAAATTATATTCAGTTTTAAACCTTTATCCAAGTAAGCAAAACAATGTCTTGCACACAAAGTATCTTCATGCCTGAGCTACTTGTATATAGAGGCTAATGACTTCACATCAACTGCCTCAATTGCCTTAGTATGTATCCCATAATGCAAAGCACATACCCATTCAGATGTGTATAATGCTATGCATAATAGGAAGGGCCAATACCCAGACTGGTAGCATTATACACATCCAAAAGGGTATGTGCTGTGCCTGGCATTATGGGATACATACTAAGGCAATTGATGAGAAGTCATTAGCCTCTATATACAAGTAGCTCAGACATGAAAATGCTTTGCATGCAAAACACTGTTTTGCTTACTTGAATAAAGGATTAAAACCAAGAATATAATTTCTTGGCATCTTTAATTTAAGAATCTATGTTAAAAATATATCTGAATTGTCATTTTTATTAGGAAAAATAAAATAAAAAAAAAGGAAATGTCTATTTACATTGTGAATAATTGCATTATTTCCCTAATTAATACATCTTCTCAAATTACTCACCTAAATTTAGGAGCATTTGATGGTTACTTTTTTTCCAGTTTATTTGGAATCTGTAATCATTTCAGAATTACCTGTGCAGTTCCCCACAAGTCTTTAGTACAAGAGTGAAATAGATATTTATCAATTTCTTTCTGTGAATCATTATTTCTTTTGATAGCAGTATAAAAAAGAAAATAAATAAATAAAATAAAATATCAGTTAACATAAAACTTTCAGCAATTTTGTACTTAAACTTACCAAGAAGTTATATTCTTCTTTAATCCTTTATTCAAGTAAGCAAACAAAGTTTGCACATAGAGTATCTTCATGACTGTGTGTATATAGAGGCTGATGACTTCACATAAATTGCCTTACATAATGCATAGCAATACACACTTCTGAAAAGAATGTGCTTTACATTATGAGATCCTAAGGCAACCGACCGATGTGAAGTCTTCAGCCTCTATATAGAAATAGCTGTCATGAAGATACTTCATGTGCAAACTTTGTTTGCTTATGCGTAGATAAAGAATTAAACAAAAAATAATTTCTTAGCAAGTTTAATTTAATTTCTAACCAAGTGGAAAAACTTGCTACAATTTTGTGTTTGGAATTTCCAAACTGGGCATAAATAAACCAACATACAACCATCTGCTTCTTGACAGAAACAGAAAACGCAAAACCAAGTGCTTGTTTACTGCATGCTGTGATAACTTTTCGTTAATCGTACGAAAAAAACTTATTTTTATTGTACTATTTTGCTTGCCAAAAAGTAACTGCTATGCTTAAAAGCATGTTGCACTCTCAGGAGAGAGTGATGAAGAGTATACAAAAAAGTCACAATTATGAAATCAAAGAATTTTCTTAAAAATTTAACATTTTTAAGATAAGAAACATAGTTAAATTTAAAACACTTCTTCTTCTTCTTCTTCTGCAGCTTCTCCCACTTAAGTGGGGTCACTGTTTGTTATGAGTCTCCTCCACACCTTCCTGTCTTGGGCTGTCACCACATCCAAGTTCTTCATCTTCAAGTCCTCTTCTACCAGCTCCCTCCATCTCTTCTTTGGCCGCCCACGCTTCCGCCTTCCTTGCACATCCATCTGCATGACCCTTCTTCCCATATATTCGTCCTCCCTCCTCATCACATGACCAAACCATCTTAACCTTGCCTCCTGTATTTTTGCTCCTAAGTTCGTAACTTTCACTGTTCCCCTGACATAGTGATTTCTCAGATGATCCTTTCTGGTCACACCGCACATCCACCTAAGCATTCTCATCTCTGCTACTTCCATCCTGCTGATGTTATTTTTCCTCAGGGCCACAGTTTCTATAGCATATGTCATAGCTGGCCTTACTACTGTCCTATAAATTTTGCCTTTCAGATTGATCGGCACCCTCTTATCGCATAACACTACAGCCATCTCCCTCCAGTTCCTCCAACCTGCTTGTATCCTGCATCCCACTTCCTTCTCAGCTCCTCCATCTTCTTCCACTGTTGAACCTAAGTATCTAAAGTCTCTCACCTTCCTGATGACATTTCCTTCCAGCTCCAGATCTGTCTCCTGGCCACCGCCCACTGCGCAACACATATACTCTGTCTTACTTCTGCTCAGTCTCATACCTCTCTCTTCCAGTACTTTTCTCCATCTTTCCAGTTTAGTTTCCGCTTCTCTTGAATCTACACACAGCAAGATGTCATCTGCATACAACATTGTCCAAGGTGCATCTTCTCTCACCTCCTCTGTTACCACCTCCATCACAATATTAAACAGAAACGGACTTAATGCTGACCCTTGATGCAAGTCAACTGTTACTTGAAAACTTTCTGTCTGTCCCAAACAGGTCCAAACACTTGTCTTCACATTTCTGTACATTTCCCGCACCAACCTGACACATTTCTCCGGAACCTTCTCCCTCAGACACCTCCAGACTTCTTGCCTTGGCACTCTATCATATGCTTTCTCCAGATCAATAAATACCAGATGTAGCTCCCTTTGTTTCGCTCGATATTTTTCCATCATCTGTCGTAACCCAAAGATAGCATCTGTTGTTGATCTACCAGGCATGAAGCCAAATTGTTCCTTTGCAATCTCCACCTGCTCCCTCAATCTACCATCAAGAACCCTTTCTAGGATCTTCATTGTGTGGGACATCAACTTTATTCCTCTGTAATTTTTACAGTCTTGTGCATCCCCTTTACCCTTGTAGATGGGAACAAGAGTACTCTCCCTCCATTCCTCGGGTATATTTTCCTGTTGGCAAACTTTCATGAACAGGTCCCACAGCAGGTCAATTCCCTCTTCCCCCAGTGTCTTCCATGCCTCCACTGGAATTCTGTCGGGGCCCACTGCTTTTCCATTCCTCATCCTCTTCATGGCCTCCGTCACTTCCATTCTACTGATGTTCTGCACCATCCCCTCAGAAGGCTGCCCATCTCCTCTGTGAGTCCTTGCATTTTCCTCATTCAAAAGTCCCTCAAAGTATATTTTCCATCTGTTTCTTATGTCCACATCCCTCCATAATACTCTTCCTTCAGCATCTTTGATCTGCCTCACATGTAAGATGTCCTTAGCTGCTTTATTTCTACATTTTGCTAGTTGGTAAATTTTTCTCTGTCCTTCCTTTGTTTCTAATTGATCATACAGATCTTGATATGCCATGGCCTTCGCCTGTGCCACAACTCTCTTGGCTTCTTGCTTTCTCTCTTTGTACACCTCTCTGTCCTCTTCCACTCTTGACTCATCCCACTTCTGCTTTGCCTTCCTCTTAGCTGTCACTGCCACTTGTACATCATTATTCCACCACCAACCCTCCTTCTGCTCTCTAATCTTTCCAGATGTCTCACCAAGCACCTCGATTGCACAGCTCAGGATTACTTTTGAATTATGTTTCCACCAATCTTGTACACTTTCCAGTCCATCCGAAATCCTCTCTAACACTCTCTCCCTAAAACAATTCCTCACACTCTCCTCTTTTAAGCGAAACCACTTAATTGTCTACATCCCATGGCAACCAGAAGTTCTTATCTTCGATCTTATTTTAAAGCCTGCGCACAGCAGTCGGTGTTGTTGTGCTACTTGATCTGTTGGAATTACTTTACAATTTGTCACAACTTTAAGATGTTTTCTTCTAGTCAAAATGTAGTCAATTTGTGAGCTGTTGTTACCATTTCTAAGTGTTATCAAATGTTCTTCCCTCTTGAAGAAAAACGAGTTCACAATTGCCAGATCAAATGCTACTGCAAGGTCCACAACCCTCTCTCCTTCCTGGTTCATCATTCCCACTCCGTAGCCACCATGCACCCTTTCACAGTCTCTATTCTGTCTTCCTATGTGCCCGTTCAAGTCTCCTCCGACAATCACCATCTCATTTTCTTCCAATTCCCTCATTTCTTCATCTAACACGTTCCAGAACTCATCTTTTTCCTCTGCTGTACAACCAACTTGCGGGGCATATACACATAATACGACCACCCGCTCTTCTCCAAGACCCAATTTCATTCGCATGATCCTGTTGTTCCTTCTACCCACGTCCAGTACTTCACCCTTCATTCTGCCACACACCACAATTCCTACACCATTTCTTCCCTCGTTATTCGCTCCAGAGTAGAACAATTTATATCCATCTCCCAGTTCCTTTGCCTTTCCCCCTTTCCTCCTGCACACATAAAATGTCCAACTTCCTCTTCCTCATCATGTCTGTCACCTCTCTTCCCCTTCCAGTCATGCTTCCAACATTCAGTGTTCCCACTCGCAACATCCTCTCCACCTGCTGGGCTCGCTTCTTTAACCACACCCGCCCTTGATGCGGTAGCCCTCGTCCACTTCTCACAGCTGTAGGGCGATGTCGCTGCGCGTCGCTTAAGGGGTATGCCCTAGCCCTTATATCATTTTCTCTTCGACTCATAATCATAGTTTGAGTTGGCACTGAAGTTTTCCGACCGGATGCCCTTCCTGACATCAACCCTCGCATTTATCGAGGGTTGATGTCAGTTAAATTTAAAACACTGAATGCAAAAAAGAACATGGTTGCATTGCATTAACTTCAAATTATAATTATTCAAACTAAAATAAAATAAAAAACTAGATTTATACATAGTAATCCCTCAATTATCAGATAACATTAGGAAATCAATCTGCTAGTCAGTTAAATGAAGGCAGAGTTAACTAAATATACAATATGGATGTTGCCTGACTCCCAGACCATCACTAAGCATATGACTGTTCTGTATGAAAATTTTAAAAAAAATCTAAATTTTGATGTGACATGAAAGAAAAGAAAATCTGACAATTTGAGAAAGGGGAAAGAGAAATCATAAAATGACATTATGCAAGGAGAGACTCTAGTTAATTTTAGTACTTTGCAAAATTATATTTAATTGTAAATTATATAAGTGTGTGCGTGCAGTTGATTCTGTAAATAACTGAAGGTATATTTTTGAATTTAATTAAAAAGATATATCTAAACTTTACCTCTCAAGTTCTATTGAACTTGAAATCCACTCAGCATGACAATAAGTGTAGAATAAGAGAATCTGCAATGTTTCTTGGTATAAGGTATATTAACTTCATAGAAATTAAAATGGTTATAAACCAGATAATCTCTACATGTGTATCATATGAAATGCATACAAAATGTATAGTTTGTCCATCTGTAACAATAATGTACATGCTAATAATGGTCAATCACTATAAGTATACATGACTGTCAGCATTATGGCCACCAAAATCCTGACAACAAGTAAGATGTTTCAATAACAGCATATGTTGCTAGTCGTGGATAAGTTGTGCATAGTGTCAACTTTGCAGGCATGTGATTTTGAGGTTGGGGAAACAGAGTCTCATAAGACAGTTTTTAAGCCATGTTAAGTGAGTATGGTATGTAGATAAACATGCCTTCCAACCATTAAATAATGAGATCCAGAATAGCAATATAACTGCAGTATTATCAATCCTTTCTTTTATATATTATCTTTAACTCTGTACAGATTACAACAGAATACAAACCTGGAATGCAGCAAACCACATTAGCCAATCAAGTCTATAATGATATGGTGAAATAAAGCAAGGTGTTTTGTACACATCTCCAGGCTTACACTTAAATTCATATTCTTCCCATGTTGTTTTGGGGTGATTCGGGTCATCACTGTATGTTCCTTGTAATATAACTTCTGTTCTTTCTTTGGTGATACTGAAACAATTGAGAGAGAGAAAAAAATTATGTTTGGAAGTATCTTTAACTACAAATCACACCAACAGTATACTAAATATCATAGCAAAATCTGTTAATTGGCCAATGGTTTCATTAAAAACAAAGTTTATTTACAAGAATTGTGGCTGAAACAACTAAGATTATAAGACAAGTATATAAAGGATGACAAAATTTCCAGGAGGGAAAGGCCATTCCAACTCAGAATGAGACTGGCTACTTACTTTTGAAAAGTCAATATTACACTTTGATCATCTGAGGTATTATGCATCAATCCACCAAGATCTTGTTTTGGGCCTTTCTTACGATCAAACATCTGTTTGGTTAACTTTTCCTTTTCATTTTGTTTAAGTAATTCTACTATCTCTGATTAGTTCTGCTCACATATTCTTTTCTTGAATCTTGACAATGTCAATTTTTTTCCAAACAACTTAATTTTTAATATAATTCTTCCTAATTCTATTGGATCACTCACTTCCTCAATTCTACTTATGTCTGTATTTTTAGTTAAACTGCTTTATTTCTAATCCAAAACTCAGACTGCTGGTTGGGCATTTTGGCTAAATTTCCTTCTTATTCCATATACATTTATTCAGCTCGCTTTTCAATATATGTTAAATTAGCTTACTCTATTTTCTATTTCCAAATATAATTACCCACCTTCTTTAAAAATTGTGCCTAAATAGCAGGAATGTTTCAATTGTTATATACATTCCCCATCAAGATTGCAGTTCATGTGATTTTTGGTTGAATGGAATGAATTAAAAAGAGGTATAAAGATTTCAATGCTTTTCTGTTACAGAGACATCACTGAGCATACAATAAAAATTGTGACTATACACCACCCATACAAAGTAGAAGAAATTAAACTGAAAGCCTGAAATCCTAACAGTTGGGGGGGTGGGGTTACTCCCTATGAGTGATGGTAAGTAACCGTCACTGTTATATTGAAAGGACTAATTCTTAGTCCTTTCAACTAAGAATAAGAAGATATCCTCTTAGAGCTTTCAGTCTAATCTCTTCAACTTACTCTTTGTGCGATATGGTTTCTATACATTATTACAATTCTTTTACTGTACAGGGTGTTCGGGATAAATTTGACAGTTTCGTAAGGAAAAAGAAAATCTTCTTTGTATCTATTAAATTTAATGAATTGACAAAAAACATTACAGGCAGAGTTAATTACAATACTATCAACAAGATTTACTCAAAATAACCACCATTAGCATCGATCACAGCTTCAATTCTGCTTCGGAACCTCGAACAAGCTGATGCTACAGTCTCCCTGGGAAGGGCCGCAAAAACTGTTTTAATTTTATCCATTAACTGGGCTTTTGTATTACTGGAAGTGCGATTGGTGTCTTTTTCAACTGCGCCCCATACAAAATAATCCATGGGGTTAAGGTCTGGGGAGTTTGGAGGCCAAACATTTGGACTGGTGAAGTCGTAGAAATTTTCAGACAACCATTTTTGACTTTTCCCAGAGGTGTGGCAAGGGGCCGAATCCTGCTGCCATACATACGGCCTACCATTGGCTACCCTTGTTATCCAGGGCTTGACTACAGTTAGCAACTCCACGAACAAAGCCCGAATTCCAATGCCAGGGTTCTTCAACACCTGTTCCTGCAGATTTGCGAGGAATTCTGCTGTACGAACGCAATCAGATCGTCTGCTAGGGATCTTTCTTCTTGCTACATCCTCGTAGTCACCATTGCAAGTCTCTAGTTCATGCCTGATTGTTTTTACTGTATTCAGGGAGCATTGGGCAGCAGTCGTAATATCCTTATTTTGATGGCGGGCACGAATCATCATGATACAAGTTATTCTCTTCCATGATTCAGGTGGGTTCCAGCTATCCATCCTTTCTGACATCTTGTATATGAATGAAGAAGGGTCCAAACTTTTAAATGAAGAGAAGTGTGTGTTAATACATGTAACTTACGGAAAAATATAATTAATTATAAATATGTCAAATTTATCCCGAACACCCTGTATATTTGATGATGACTCTGTGAAAGAGACAAAATCCTGGACTTAATGTCGCTGCTAGAGCACAAGAGGGATGCAATGAGTGACGCGAGCTGTAAAAAAAAAAGAAAAGCATTAGTAGTAAGGAAAGATATTGTATTTCATAACAATACTGATATTTAAGTTTGAGCTATTCAAACTGATGATTTTTTTTTGTATAAATGTGTGGTATTTAGTTAGAATTTTATGATCTCAGTATTATCTCCCTATGTCGTCGTCGTCATCATCATCAAATTCCTGCCATGTACCCCTAAAGGGGTGTACAGGATATGATAGTACTACATGAAAAAAATTACATCATTATTAATTTCCTATCTACAATTTTCCTCCAAATCAGTCTGTTACTTGTCAAGACTCCAACATTATCAGATCTTATATTTCTATCGTCTAAGGCACTTTTTATCCCTATCAATCCACCTATATCTTGGTCTTCCTCTGGGTCGTTTTGCTGCTAACCTGGCAGAGAACACTTGTTTTGCTAATCTTTCCTCACCCATTCTGTTTAAGTGACCATACCACCTGAGATTAGCTCTGCTAACGCATTCCTGGATACTGACAATGTCAACTTCTTTCCTAATATCCTCGTTTTTAATATGATATTGCCATTGATGCCATCTGTTCACGCCTATAATTCTCAGGACTCTCATATCTGTGGTCTCTAGTCTTTGGTCAAGTGTTTTACTTCTGACCCAGCTCTCAGATCCATAAGTTAAAACTGGTTTGAACACTGTCTTGTATACAGCTAATTTAGTGTTCCGATTAATTTCTTTCTTATTCCATATGAATTTATTCAATTGACTTCCCACCATACCAGCTTTGCTGATTCTGTTGTCTATTTCTATATTTAATTTACCATCTTCAGTAAAAATCGTGCCTAAATAGCTGAAATGTTTTACTTGTTCCACAGGTTCTCCATTCACAACACAGTTGATTTTCAATGATTCTGCCTATTTTCATTGTCTTTGTCTTTTTATTGCTGACCTTCATACTATATCTATTACAACAGCTATTCAATTTAGTCAGAGAATCTTGCAGACTTGTAGCAGATTTATTTAGAAGTATAACATCATCTGCATAAAGCAAAGAGCTGACATCAACATCTCCAATTTTGATATCATGTTTAATACCACTTTCCTTCATAATGTGATCCATATAGATAATGAATAACTGAGGGGATAATGTACATCCTTGTCTCACACCAGATTTAACATTAAACCATCTTCCTGTACTTCCTTCAATTCTAACTGCTGACTTACAACTCAAATAAAGACTAAGTGTTGCTTGATATAATGCCCCATTGACACCATATAACTGCAGCATATTGAATAGCTTCTCTCTTGGCACCTTGTCATATGCCTTTTCCAAATCGACAAAACTTAAATACAGATCTTTGTTATATTCCCATGCTTTCTCGACTATTTGTCGTAAAGTGAAGATCTGATTCTGACAGCCTCTATTTGGCCTGAATCCAGCTTGTTCTTCACCAAGCTTTTCTTTCACAATTCTTCTCAACCGTTTCTCAAGTATACTTGCATAGATCTTGCCAGGAACAGACAGTAGGGAAATACCTCTGTAATTCTCACATGCAGTTTTATTTCCCTTTTTATATATGGGTACTATGAGAGCTCTATGCCAATCATTGGGAATTCGTCCCTCTATCCGGGCTTTCTGAACTATGCAGTGCAGCCACTGTAAGACTCTTATACCACCATACTTCAGCATTTCTGGTCGAATATCATCTACTCCTGTTGCCTTTCCACATTTCAAGCCATTGATGGCTTTTTCTACTTCAAGTATGGATATGTATTCCTGACTGCATGCCTGGTCAGTGTTTTTTACCACTGTGCTGTCACTACTGCTTGTTTCATTTAGCAGTTTTTCAAAGTAATTACTCCATACTTCAAGTATATCTTTTTCTCCTGTTTTCATGTCACCTTTATTATCTCTAACTCCTTTTACAGCACTCTTTCCTCCATTTCTAAGCTTCTTCAACAACCTCCAGAATATTTTGCCACCTTCTTGATATTTATTTTCTATATTCTTGCCAAAGTCCTCCCATGACTTTTGTTTAGCTAGTTTTACACAGTGTTTAGCATTCTTGCATTTGTCTCTATATTCTCTAAGAGCACAAGCTGACTTATTTGACAGGAACTTTTGATATGCTTTCTTGTTTTCCTTCACTGCCTCTTTAACTTCCTGTGTCCACCAGGGAGTTCTGATTTTTTTATCCTTACAGACAACCTCACCACATGCCTCTCTGGCAGAATCAATCAATGTTTTCTTCAGAGTTTGATACCGAATCTCCAAGGTTTGATTCCTGTTCTCAAACTCTTTCATTTTTTCTTCAATAATCTTTGTGTATTTTAGTCTACAGTTCACATCTGAGAGCTGCTCAACTTTCATTCGCTTTAAAACTTTCTTACATGTTATTCTTTTCAATATGAAATTCAATTTTATCTTGCTCAAGACTAAATAGTGATCACTTCCGATTTCAAATCCTCTGTACACTCTGGTGTCCTGCACCAGGGAGAAAACATCGCTATCAACAATAACATAGTCAATGAGACTTTTCTTATTCCTAGCCTCTTCTCTCCATGTGAATTTGTGCACATTTTTATGTTGGAACATGGTGTTAGTAATAACCAGTCCATGTCCTGAGCAGAAATCCAACAGATATTTGCCATTATTAGTAGCTTTGCTCTTTTCTCCAAATTTTCCCAAAATATTTTTGTATATCTCACAATCATTTCCTACTCTGCTATTTAGATCCCCAACAAGGACCAACTTTTCATTTTTCATTATGTCAGTTGCTTTTTCTAAAGCCTCAAAAAATTCCTCCACTTCTACCTTAGTAGAACTTTCTGTGGGACCATAGGCACAAATAAGTCTCATTGTCCAGTTCCCCATTCTCATATTTGCCCATATTACTCTACTTGCCCATATCTCCCTATGTAGTGATTATATATGACATGGTGGCTACCAGTTTCAGTACCAGTCCTAGCCCTCTCCCATTTAAAGACTACATTATTTGTAACCTAGTTAAAAAAATTTTGTAGCTTGCTACACATGTGTATGTATACATCCCCATTGTTTAAGAATGTGGAAGGTGTGAAACAGGAATGTGTATGTGTACATGAGATGTAAGTAGTCAGAGGCACTGGGAGACAAAAGTGTCTCGATCTCAGGATTTAGCAATGGCAGATATAATGCTTTCGAAACGGGTGATTTTCAGTTTGTGGATGCCAGTAATCTGTTGGAGGATGTTACAGACCTACATTAGATTTAGCCTTGGATAGTTCAGCAGACAGAAATGGTTTGTCAGATGGCCATAATGACATGTGTGCCATCAATTGGAAGCAGAATGTGTGGAGTAAAAAACAGAACTACTGAGCTGAGGAGAGTGAATGAAGATCTTGAGAGGATAGAGAGTATGGCTAGTGTGAGAGAAACAAGAGTAGGTTGAAGAGAACAGCTTCAGAGAGCAAGGGAGAGAGGAAGGCGAGAGAATGGAGGGAGGGGGAATATAAGAGAGGAAATGGAAGAAAGACGAGAGAGAGTGAAGAAGCAAGGGAGAGAGAGGTGACAGGGAAAAGGGAGAGAGGGACAGAAAGGAGAGAGAGAGAGCGACTGCAAGCAATAAGTGTGGGATGCCAGCGAGAAAAAGACAAATGAATCTATTCAGAATGTCATGTATGGAGATTCAATGAATCTGGTTGTGCAGAGTAGAGAAAGCCAGAGAAGTGCTTGCCTGGTGGAATGATAGTGGCAATGGCAGTGAAGAGGGGTGAAAGTGTGGAGGAGATGATAATGATGGTTGCAATGAATTACCTGAGAAGTAGCATGAAGCGTGTAGCATGAGATTTCAGTTGATGGTAGACACAGTGCAGTAGAAATATGTCTGAAGAAAGATAGTGAGCTTTTGCTCAGTATGATAATGCAGAGGTGGAGGTGAAGACCAGTGATGATGAATGAGGACACTGAGAATGTGCAGGAAAAGTAGTCTGGAATATGTAGATACATGGAGTACGTTTGAGGATACAAAAGCACTGTATGCAAGAGATGGATTATATTTGAATGCAATGCAGAAGGGTGCGGGCATTTGGAGAAACTGTTGTTTTAAGGACAATGTATTGGGACACTGTAAAGTGTATTGGGACACTGAAACTAGAATGTACATGTGGAATGTTGCAAAGATGCCCTCATATGGGGACAGTGGCTTGAGAAATGAGGGAGAGCGTACACTATATTACAAAGCAAGGTGTAGTATGAGGGGATAATAATGGCTATAAGAATACTGGCGATACACTGATTTTTCTGTATACAAATGCTAGGAGAATTAGGAATAAAGGGAATGAGTTTGAGGCATTTATTGACTCTCCAAAGGTTGTTGATATCAGTGAAACTTCATTATCTGAGGAGAATGTTCTAACAGGGATAGAAATCTAAGTATAGCATATTTTGGCAGGATAAGGAAGGGAAATGTGGTAGTGGAGTGTTACTTATGATAAAAGATGAATTGTGTACTCTCAGGATGGAGAATCTCAGCAGAAATAACATTAATAGCTTTGAGAGTATATGGTGTGAGATGGACGTTTATGAGACAAGATATTTACTGGGATGTGGCTGCACGCCAGGGAACATAAGATGGCAATGAGCAGGAAATGTTTAGGCAAATTAGTTTGTCAAGCGTAAAGCAAGTGATCCTTATGAGAGACTTCAATTACAGTGATATAAACTGGCCAGAGGAGACAGCATGCAGTAATAAGTGAACTGAATTTTTGGATTTCTTAAGGGAGAACTGTCTAGGCAGCATGTGATGGAGGGAACACTAAGATCAAGAGGTCTGGATATGTGACTGAGATGGCATACTTGCTCCCTGTTGGTGAGAGTGACCATGTAATCCTGACTTTTAGGATGAAAAGCCATTGGGAGGTATATGGAATTATAAAACAGGTGACTATCATAGACTTAGAAACCAACTTGTAGTAGTACAATGGATGAAAGAATGAAAAGGAAGAGAGTCATTAGTGCCTGATAGATACTTAAGAAAAAATTGTTGACAAGACTGTGATAAAGCAATTTGAAATGAAATGTGTGACAAAAGGAATTAAAGAGAAATTGCAATAAAAAAAGAGATTATGGAAGGCATACAAAGAGAGAGAGAGAGGAAGAGACAGTTGTATGAAGAATATACAGCTCAGGCTAGGAAAGTATTGTAAGGAGAGAAAAATTAAAATATGAAAGAAGACTGGCACTGCAATCCAATGAGAACCCCAAGGAGAGTTTTTTGCTATGTTGCGAGTAGATGGAAAAATTATAGTGTGCAGATTATCTTGCGTTATCTTGCTGAGTGGAGATTTTTCTTTTATATATATATATATATATATATATATATACACATATCTGATCCATACACGAAATGTCACAAAACGTATAGCAGATCAGGGACATGTCTGGGCAAGAGAATAGAAGAAACGAGGGATCCAATCACATTTTGCTTGATCAGCTGAGGATTGTAATCTTTGGTGAAGGAAGAGTGGGGAAGACTGTTCCAAAGAATAGAAGCAGATGGAATGAAAGAGGAAATAGTGAAGTTGGTACCGTGAGTTTCGAGATGGACTGTAAAAGGGTATTGATTAGCAGTGTCTCTTGTTTTAATGATTTTAGAGGAGAATGAAGTAATAATAGTGGCTAATTCAGCAGAGCACTGTCCATGAAAGTATCTGTAGATACTTTCATGGGCAGTGGGCACAAGGCAAGATGGGAATTAGGTGACCAAAGCAGATGACATAGTTGAGCTATTTAATGATCCTTTCATTAGAGTGTTTCATCTTCGTTCTACAGGATTTATTCCTATAAGGATAATGAGTGGTGAAGTGCTAGAAGTAAATGAAGAGGATGTATTCTGAATACTGAGTACACTAAATTTAATAGATCACTTATTTTCTTTTTTTCAGATAGGAATACTTTGTCCACTTTCACATATAAAACACCAATTATAAGTGATTAAGGATGGGCCAGGGAAGGAAGGGGATCCTTGGTGGGAGTTGAATAAGTTCTTTAATTTTACAGGCGATTTCAAGACAGTATTAAGGTAGTATTTTGTATATGCCGGCCTGATTGGCCGAGTGGTTAGCATATCAACTCTCCAGCCAAAAGGCTGCAGGTTCAAATCCCACCGTGGGCATGGATGTTTGTGATTGTCTATGAAAATACTAGTAGTGGTGGTTGGCCATAGATGGCATTGGCGTAGTTGGTAGATTGAGTGGTGGAGACGGAGAGATGTAGAGTAGGAGCCCTCCCTCAATGAGTCCTTGGATTCTCTGGAAGTGTCTCACATAATAATAATAATAATAATGTTTATTTTATCTGATATTCCTTTAACGTATGAAATGGCCACAGTTTTATTGTAATCTAGTTTATTTTTATTATTAGTTTCACTCTGGTGAAGAATTTTGTTGATAGTATTTTTGTTTAACTATTTTCTAAGAAAGTATTTAATTATAGATAAATAATTTTATATAGGAAGGAAGACGCGTGAAAGCTGTATCTAACAATAGAAGTTTTTTCATTTAATTATACTATAAATTAAATATGGCAAGGAATTATATTCTTGGTTTAATCCTTTATCCAAGTGCAAGCAAACAAAGTTTGTGCCTGAAGTAACTTCAGGACAGGGCAACTTGTATACAGAAGCTAATGACCTCACATCCCTTGCCTTAGTATCCCATAATACAAAGCAAATGTCCGTAAGGATATTTGCTTTGTATATAATGCTATGCATTATGGAAAGGGTCACTACCCAGACCGGTTTCAACCTTTATGAGGTAAGTGCAGGGATACCTCTCCAAAAATTCATGCAATCCCTCAGATTACCCGAGTGACCAGAAGGATCATTTAACTCAGTGGTAGTTCTACTCAGTGATAGGCTTACTCCATCACTAAGAAAAACCCTCAGACCCAGAAGTGATATCAAGGTTGAAGTAGTGCAGAAGTCATATTTCCATATATGAGTAGCCAAAAGGTGTCATGCCTTATTACTAAAATACTCTGGATTAGAGACAGATGTGAAGTCATATGCGAAGGTTTCTGTGGTTTATCAGTTCATAAGAAAGATTCCGGTAATTGGACCACATTTATTACGATAAATAACAATAATAAATATTCCTCCAGACATCGTAGAACTTTATAAATGCATAAAAAATACTTTTTTCATGTATCAAAATAAATTTCGGGAACAAAAAGAAGGACGGGCTATGGGCTACTCCCTGGCTTTAGCTAACCTATATATGGAACATTTTGAAAATAATGCTTTCAACAATTATCATAAAAAACCGAAAATCTGGCTATGCTATGTAGACGATATTTTCATCATATGGCCAGGAACAACAGAGGAACTAACTGCTTTCAAAGATTACCTGAATAATATACACAATAACATAAAATTTACTTTGGAACAAGAAGAGCATAAAAAACTTCCCTTTCTTGATATCCTAATAAAAGTCAATGAAAAAGATAATAAATTATCCTTCTTCATCTATAGAAAACCCACCAACACAGGAAGATTTCTTAATGCAGCCTCACACCACCACCACTCCTTGCAAGGTTTAATTAAAACCTTGAGGGACAGAGCTTATAATATTTCCAGCACAGAAAAACAAAGAAATGAAGAACTTCCACATTTAACACAAATCCTCAAATAAAATGGTCATGAACTGAAGACTATCAAAAAAATCCTGAACACACCTCCTACAATCATCTCACAAAAGCAAGATTTCAAGAACGCAATCACACTTCCATACATCAAGAATGTTACAGACAAAATGGCCAAATTACTAAACAAACATAACATCAAAGTGGCTTTTCTACTGTTGGAAAAAATTTCAAGATCTCTACATCCCCAAAAACCTCCACATCATCCTTTAAAAAATCCAGGTGTATATAATATTCATTGCTCCTGTGGCATCTGCTATGTAGGCCAGACGGGAAGATCAAGGGAAATTCGCATGAACAAACACCAAAAAGACATGCAAAAAAGAAGAGAACACAAATCAGGCTTAGCATACCATACAACTTCCACCGGCCATAATGTACTCTGGCAAAAAACAAACATGTCTTACATTGAAAAAAATTGTTTCATAAGGAAATTTAAAGAAGCTACAAAGATGCTTAGAATTCCAATCTACACCAAGTTTGGTTCAGCATTGATAAAAAATATACCCAAGTCAGACCTCGTACAATGTGAACGTGAACACAACATGACAGCATTCAGCATTGCACTGAATCTACTTTTGGATATTCAATTTAATGAACAGTTAGACAACTGCATAGAATGAACTATTTTGAGTAATTTCTCATTTCGTGTGTTTAAACTTTTAGTTACCTTTGACCCCTGAAGATGTAAGTCATACGACTTACGAAACTTGTCGGGTTGTTTTTTATTGTTATTTATCGTAATAAAGATGTGAAGTTATTAGTTCCTTGCCAGTCCTGAAGTTACTTCAGGTGCAAACATTGTTTACTTACACTTGGATAAAGAATTAAATCAAGAATATAATTTCTTGGCATGTTTAATTTATTTCACTTATTCATGTCTAGACTTTATAGGATTTATAAGCTTAAGATAAACAGTGAGGGAAAGACTGTAGGAAGGAAGACATGTGACAAGTATATCTAAAAATGGAAGTGTGTTCTGACTTTGAATTTCAAATGTGAGTTATGCATTTCTGTTGTTTGTTTAAGTGATTGAGGAAGGTGTCTAAAATTTAAAAACTGATTTTGAGCAAGTGTTAAGTTTTGTGAGTAGTTTGAATGTGCTCTATGAACACTGTTTTTTAGTACATGGCTTATGCCAAGGTGAATTTCCTTTTTAGCTTGGTGCAGTTATGAATAAGACTGCTGTCTCTACATCTTTTTTAAAAATGTCAGTTGATTAATCAAAAAAGAAATATGTATCTTTAGCTTACCATAGTGATTACACCACTTACGAATTAAATCTCTATTGATTATGAGAATCATTTCCTTTAAGAATCATTTCTGTTAAGAATAATTACTTTAATTTTAATCTTTAAAAGCAAATCAGGATATCATCATTACTTGTGCTGATAAAGACTATGGTTATTTTAAAGATAACAACTTACCTTGAAAAAAATGAATCACTTAGTTTCAGACAACAGCACCTACCAACTGGTGAAATAAAACTTAACTAATCAGATTAAAAAGAAAACAGTACAATTACTTAAACTAGTCTCTTCCTGGTCTGCAGACATAGTTAAAAAACTACTTCTGGACTATACTCATTCCCTAAGAATTTGTGGTTTGCCTAAGATTCATAAGCAGAACACACCACTTCAGCTGATAGTTGAAGGTATCAACAGTTTCAATTATCATCTAGCCAAAAAACTAGCATCAACACTCAAGGAGTTGGTAGGTTAGGCAATTCCTATCCCTATATAAAAATCATACAGAAACTTGTAAACAAAACTGACATCGCACTTGATAAAAGTTATTTATTAGTTTTGATGTATCTTTTCACAAATGTCCCAATCAATGACACAATTCTTCTTTTACAGGACAAATTCATTCCTGATATCATGGCACTATTTGCCCATGTACTACATTCTGGTTGTGTGTCAAAATATTTTTTTCCTGCAAAAAGAAGGCAGAGCCATGGGCTTGCCATTATCCCTCCCAATGGTTAACTTTTATATGGAAGCTTTTAAGCAACGTGATCTAGATTTCTTTATTTTAAAACCCAAAGTTTGCTTAGGTACATTGACAATGTTTTCATCATTTGGCCCCATGGCCACCAGAATTTAGACAGCTTCCTCAGCCAGTTAAACAACACAAACAACTCAGAGTTGAAATTCTAAGTCAGAACACACTTCCATTTTTAGATACACTTGTCACACATCTTCCTTCCTATATAAAATTATTTATCTATAACTAAATGCTTTCTTAAAAAAATGGCTAAAGCAAAAATACTATCAACAAAATTCTTCACCAGAGTGAAACTAATAATAAAAATAAACTAGATTACAATAAAACTGTAGCCATTTCATATATTAAAGAGATATCAGATAAAATAAACAAAATACTACATAAATGCTACCTTAGCCCGCCGTTAGTAAGGTGGGGTGTCACAGACCCCAAAGATATCGAAAGAAATAACTGTGACACCACCACCTTACTAATGCCAGGTTAATACTGTCTTGAAACCTCCTACAAAATTAAAGAACTTATTCAACTCCCCCAAGAATTCCCTTCCTTCCCTGGCTCACTCTTAAGTACCTATAATTTGTGTTTTATATGTGAAAGTGGACACAATTCTGAAAAAAAAAAATAAGCAACACATTAAATTTAATAACTATATGCTGGGTAAATATGGTAAATCTAGTATTTCTGATCATGCCCAGAATATTCTACACAGAATTGACTTGAATGGTACCTCTTCATTACTTCACTAAAATGTGGATGAGCAAAAATTTAAAGAGGCCTGTGAAATTCTAATCAATCACCATAATCTTGACAGTAACGATAAAAATCCCAAGAATGTGGATGGCACATATTCTACCCACCTAACCTTTTGTTCTAAGAGTTCATTATAAATTATAATTAGGACTTAGTACTCCAGAATCTTAGCCTTGATCTAACAAACACGTATAAATTATTGATCAGGCTGCCACTATTAGTATATTAAAAAAATAAATATTAGTATTAATAAATAAGAATTTGTTCTCTGACCATGTTATCAATAGGATATAGCTTTGATGTAGGTTTTCTCTCTTTTTTTTTCCCCCCTCACCAGAGGTCAGATCAGTAGAATGGTTGATCAAATCATTGTCACTTTGGTATACTGTTTGAAATGTAATGTAGCTAGTCTCTATATATGTGTGTATAATCCAGATGATGACCTTTATATGAAGGTCAAAACATAAAGGAAATTAAAGTAATTATTATTAACATGGTAGTCTCTACAATCTATCAAAATAAATGGAAAAATTGTGCTGCACTGTATTTGCCCATGGGATGGAGAGAGAGAAAGAAATTTTCTCATGCTGTGTGTGTATATCATACAGGCAGAATTTGCATCCCTTGGCTAAGTACTGTCTCTCTCTCTCTCTCTCTCTCTCTGTGTGTGTGTGTGTGTGTGTTTCCTCCTTTTTTCCCTAAGCCTTCCTCATTTGTTTGTTTCCTGCCATTCCTATAACTTATCTCTCCACTACATATTCTGGATCTCTTGCTCTCTCTCTTTTGGAATCCAAACAACAGTAAAGACTAATAATCTGCTATAAGTCCCAAAATACTTTTTTCCATTGTTCTCCGTCACATGCTAAGTCTCTTTTAAGGACTAAGTCTGGACACAATATATCTGCATTCTCAGTTTCCCTCTAAGCCAGGCAAATAAATTACAATCCATCCACTTTGCCTGATCTCTAGTAATTCCATGCTTTAGTCTTGTCTATTGTTGAAGAATACCATCTGTATCAGATAGGTATACTCTGGAGTGTATTCAATATCAATACCATTCAACAAGATAGAAATTTATGCTATTAATCATAACTTTTGTTTTCGTAAAATTCATTAAGCCAACCCCAACCAGTCTGCTTGTGCTGTTTACTTTATATATCACCACCCTTATTTCAGTGAGGTGTTCTGGGATGATGGCAATATCGTCATCAAAAAAAGAGATTACTCAGATTCTTTCCTAAGTTAGTGTATCAAATAGTATATAAAATCATTGCAAGTTCAATAAAATGAGTAATATTTTGAACATGCAAATTTTTACTGCCATTTTATGTAAAAATGAGCCAGCCTTATGCAGAAGTGATGTGATACACTGACAGGTAAGCTCCATCTGATGTGCACACAATTCAATATTTAGACTAGTGTCAATGTGTTAAATGGATAAGGAACCAGTTGAAACAGGTAGCAAAAAGTACTATTTAAACAGTAGACTTCCAGGAATCAAGCAGTTTTGAGAGCTTTGTTATCAAAATATTTATCAATATTTTAGGTTCATATATCAAAGATAAAATTTCTTTCTCTCTCTCTCTCTCTCTGCTGATGATGTAAAATTGCAAAGAATAGTAAGTTGTCTAGATGTCTTCAAGTCTCTATATAATCCTAAAATACTGGACAAGGGAAAAGAAATTACAATTCAATCTAAAAGAGTGTAAATATATTTTATTTTGTAACAAAGTAGGATGAAATGGATATAAATTCAATGGGAAGGATTTGGAAAAAGTTAAGAGATATACAAAATGAATAAAGACGACCAAATAAGAAATAATTATTTTAAATTCTACTTGTGGTGATTTTATATACTATTTGATACACTAACTTAGGAAAGAAACTGAGTATGACAGTCAGTCCAGTACAGTAAACACTATTATAACAAACTTACTATCCTGGTCTTGAGAGACAAGTGGATAGTGTCTCTGCTTTTGAACAAACAGCTGTAGATTTGAATCCCACTGTGTCATGGAAGTTTGTACTACCTAATTCCATGTACTACCTAAATGTCTTTAGGTAGTACATGAATTTTTGCACATTGTCAGGCTATGTGCTATAAATGGGATGAATTGGAACTTCGAAGTGGACTGAAAAGATCCATGTTATGATCTTTGAAGAAGGGATTCTTAATTATCTATCCTTAGTCCACCCAGGATACAAATGTACTACAGATTTTTCAAACCTTTTGCATGTAGGACATCTGAGATAGATAACTGAGATGAGACTATCAAATAGCCACTAAGGAATGCAGAGAACACACCAGGGCTTCTAAACTAATGTTCAGTCATAATCTACTCACAGTGTGCCCTGTTAATAAGTATCCACCTGGATACTGAACGAACAAATAAGGTTGAGGTGGCAATTTTTTGGATTCAGTTGACCAAACTGTACTCAGTACTGGCTTAAATTGAAAACAAAATTGCAGCACAATGTGAAATGTCATACTAGCTGGTGCACAAACCAACTGGTTTACTGCAATAATATATATTTAGAAAGTTTACCGAAACAAATTTCTTTTTCTATATAACAGCAAAGGTTGGTCAATTGGTAGAGCCTCTGCTACTAATAGCTCACACAAAAAGTTAAGTAAGTTTGAGAGCAGTTAGTAGTTGGAAGAAGGTAATCGTTCGATGCTGTTGGCACACTCTCCCTCGATGAATCTTTGGACTTCCTGGAGGTGTCACATAATGATAATAATAATTTCATGTGCAGACATTAAAATGAGAAATAGACATGCGGTGTTAGAGTCAAAAATAAATAAAGATTTTTTATAAAAAGAACAGTCCCAAAGAACCACACTATTTCGTTTTTATTGAACTGTCCTTTTTATGCTAAAGGTAACATCCTATTTCTTAGTTTAGTAATAACAATTTAATTATCTCAATTGTGTTACAAAGCATGCCATAGTCTAATAAAAATTGATCTCCATATCAATGTCATCCAAATCTTTCTGCACTGGATGAGATTCTATTTCTTCTCTTCAGTGAATAAACTACGTATTCAGAAACTGAAAAAGTCCTAGAAAAATTCAGATGAGTCAAATTAACAGTCTATAAAAGGAAAATAAGTATTTTATACGTTTTTTTTTCCTTTTAGGTATGAACTATTTTATTTAGTTCTTAACTATATGGAAACTATCTACTTAATTCAGTGATAATTTTTTCTTTTTGTTCATTTAACACACACACACACACACACACACACACACACACACACACACACACACACACACACACACACACACACACACACACACAGAGAGAGAGAGAGAGAAAAATAGATTTCGACAACACAGCCATGAAAATACTTAATTATTTCCTCATGAAGAAGTTCTTTGTATCTGTATCCCAGTTTGTTTGTTTGTTGTTTTTTTAATTTAATTGATATACCCTATGTTTTTAATTCATTATTGTCTGGAAAAAAAACAATTCTAATACACATTTGTTTTGTTCATTTCTCAGCACTCTGCTATAACATCTGCTTCCATTATTTGGCAGTTACATGGAGGGTGGAATTGGAGCGGCAAGATATCATCAGTGCTTGGGCACTTGCAAAGGAATATTATTAGCAGCAATAGTAAGCTATATACTGCGAGTGAAGAAGAGAACACAATTGGGTGTAAAGTGGATGATAAACAATATCAAACAGGAACTGCAGGTAAAAAAAAAGAGATTATGGAAGAGATATAAAGAGAGGGGATGGAGTGCAGATGCATGAAGAATATAAATTTCAGGCCAGGAGAGTGACTAGTATGGTAAGGAAGGCAAAACTGGAATATGAGAAGAGATTGGCCCTGAGATCCAAAGAAAATCCTAAGGAATTTTTTAGCTATGTTGCCAGTAGGAGGGGAAATGATTGTGGAAGATGACATTGTTGAATAAAAATGGAAATAAAGTGATGGATGCAAAGGACATAGTGGAGTTGTTCATTGAATATTTTATTGGAGTATTTCATTCTAGAGAAGTAAGTTTTAATATTAGAGGGACAGAACAGGTTTGAGGTTTAGAAGAGAGTGTTTCAAATACTAAGTACTCTGGATGTCAATAAAGCAATGAGACTGAATGGGATTCCACCACAGGTTTCGGGAGGATGTGCTAAAGAACTGACAGTTCCCTTGACCTGGCTTTTTAAAAAATCTGACCATTGCATAAGGGTTGTAGCAGAAGTGTCAAACTACAGATCAGTTTGTATTTCATCAGTAGTTGTTAAGATCTTGGAGAAGTTAGTAAGGGATCATTTACAGCATTGGGCAGATGAGGATAATGTTATCTGTGAGAATCAACATGGTTTTGTTAAGCGATGCTCTTGCTTTAGTAATATGATTACCTTTTATAATAAAGTGAGAGGAGCAGCTGATGAGGGAAAAGGCACATTCTGCCATTTTTTTGGATTTTATAAATGCATTTGACAGGGTACCACATGTGTTTAGATGTCAGGTTAGTGAACTGGATTCAGGATTTTCTATCTGATAGGTATCAGAGAATTGTGTATGGGGCAGGGGGGGGGGAACATTATCAAGGAGGCAGAAGGTTACAAGTGGCTCCCACAGAGGTCAGTAGTGGGATCTGTAAACAATATCAAATGATATCAAAATCCATTGTCAATGGATTGCAGGAGAATATTCAGTTGTTTACAAATTATGTGAAACTGGAAGGGTTATTAGTAATGGTGCAGATGTGGTAGCAGGAAAAAGAGCATTTCAATAAATTCGACAGATGGTAAATGAATGTGGATTTCTGTTTAATGCATCTAAACGTAATACAGTAAACTTTCAATTTAACAGACTATTAGCGGCTAAGGGTTGTCCGTAAAATTGAAAGTCCATTAAATCATGAATCTTGGAATAATATTGAAAATAAAACACTTTCAGTGGTACAGATTAATATATTTCAATGAGAACATTTTTATGTAAATACCGTTTTAATGAGGATTGGGCTTGAAAAAAGCATCAAATTTCAGTTGCTTTCCACTTCTATACTGTTTCTTAATAATTAATGATCGAAATTGCTGAAAATATTCATAATAAGCAATCACCTCTGGATCTGAAGATGCACCTATGAATAAGATGATGTCGTCCATGTGTTCTCTAACCACCGATAGTTTCAGACCAGCTGGAATTGCTTTTTCTTCTTCCTCGTTGTCTACCTCCTGATCACTCCAGCAATCTCTTCCTGACTGAGAATTGGGTAGCCTGGGTCACCCTTGTCAATGTCTAACTACTGTTCAATATCATTCTCACTGACATTATTACCAGCTCGCATCAAAGTTTCACGGAAATCAGAGATTTCAAAACCTCTTAAATCATATTCTGATTCATTCCCATTCAGTAACTTGATCCAGCCATTAGCCAATGTTGTAGTCTTTCTTTCCTTCCAAGCAGCAGCAAAATTAAAGATGGTGGACTTGATGTTGTATGCATGCAAATTTTGAAGTGTCCAGGCTCTTCTCTGGGATCATTTTCGTTCTCCAAGACAATCATAACCTCTTCAAGAAACTTCTTCTTATACAACCTCTTGCAGGCAACAATACTCCCTGGTCTATAGGCTGTATTATAGAAGTGGTGTTTGGAGGAAGGAAGATACATTTATTCTTCCATTCCTACTAACCAACTTGTTAATAGGAATGCCAACTGGTTCATAACATTCTTCAAAGTGCGAGGCTTTCATGCTCTTCTGACTACCATCGGCATTAAAACAAAGTAGGGCTAAAATGCACTCCTTGTTTAATTTGCGGCCAGGCATGCTAATCTCATGTTTGTTTACGAGGGTATTTTCAGGAAGAGCATGATAGAACAGACTGGTTTCATCTGCACTGTAAACTTGAGACAAAATAAGACTCTCATATTCAATGACTTCATTGATATTTTCTGAAGGGCTCAACTTGTTCAATATCGGCACTCAGTGCTTCACCACATGTTTGCCTGTTCGTAATGCCATGGCATTTATGAAACCGCCAAAGCCAGCCATCGCTCACCTGAAACTGTATGCCCATGTGTTGTGCCAGTTTTTCAGCAGCCGACCTTAATTCAACACCATGAACAACAATGCCACCAGACTGCTGTTGAACAAACCACATGTGGTGTGCCACAGGGTTCTGTTCTTGGACAACTACTTTTCAATTTGTTCATTAACGATATAGGAAAGGATCTGAGAGGAAGTGTTCACTTGTTTGCTGATGATGCAAAGTTGGGTAGAGCAATAGTGAGTGCACAGGATGTCAAAATTTTGCAAGATGATTTGGATAGTTTGGAGGACTGGACTAAGGAAAATGGATGTCGATTTAATCTGGCAAAGTGTAAGGTTATGCATTTTGGGGTGAAAAGATTAGCAGCAGTATATCCATTGGTGGAACCATACTCCAGGAGATTGATGAGGCCAGGGATTTGGGAGTGTTGGTGGATAGGGAGTTGAAGTTTACGGGTCACATCGCAAAAGTGGCTAAATTAGCTCATCAAATCACTTGGTTGCTGAAAAATACTTTAACAAGCAGAGACAAACAAGTTATTGTTCCTCTGTATCGAGCTTTGATAAGACCCTCTAGACTACTGTGCCCAGATATGGGCGCCAGAGTTACTTCTTGATGGGGAGGAGGTGGAGAGGATTCAGAGACGAGTGACCAAGATGATAGCAGGTCTATGGAATGAATCTTATGAGAAGGTTGAAGATTTGTGGGTTGCAAAAATTGGTTGATAGGTGGAAAAGGGGTGTATGATTGAGACATTCAAATTACTGAAGGGTTTCTATAAGATTAATTCAGAAGATATTTTTGAGAATAGAACTGGTGGTGGGAGGACTAGGGGCCATACATGGAAGCTGGGCAAGAATGTGGTTAGCAAGGGTGTTAGAGCTAGGTTTTTTACTTGGAGAGTAGCGAATGAGTGGAATAAGCTGCCAGTCTGTTGTGGGTGCTATGACTGTGAATGAGTTCAAGGCGAGGTATGATAGATGCTGATTGTCGAATAGTTGTTCTTGACATGATGTTAGGGCCTCCCTTGATGAGTCTGTTAACTCCTTGGAGTTGCCTGAAATAATAATAATAATAATAATAAATCACCTTATGGTAACTTGTTTTGGTAAAATACTTAAAAGCTCTGTATTACTTAAATCTTGGTATTTCTAAGCCTGGCTCCCACTGATGAGACCTCAATAAAGGTCGAAACCAGTCTGGGTAGTGCCCCCCCCCCTGCCTTCAATGCATAGCATCATACATCTCCTCAAGGAGATGTGCTTTGCATTAAGGGTAAATATTAAGAATAGTGATCAGGGCTTATTCCACCTTTACCACAAGTTGCCTAGACTTTCACTACTTTGCAGGTCCCCCAGACTTACAGGCGCAAATTTGACTGACTTGTCTGTTTGCTTACTTGGGAAATGGAGTAAAACCAGGTTTAAAATAGCTTGGTATCTTTAACATATATATATATATATATATATATATATATATATATATAGAGAGAGAGAGAGAGAGAGAGAGAGAGAGAGATTTCTCATCATCATCATCATCATCAAATTCCTGCCATGTACCCTCAAGGGGTGTACAGGATATGACAGTACTACATGAAAAAATTACATCATTACTAACTTCCTATCTACAATTTTTCTCCAAATCAGTCTGTTACTTGTCAAGACTCCAACATTATCAGATCTTATATTTCTATCGTCTAAGGCACTTTGTACCTTATCAATCCACCTATATCTTGGTCTTCCTCTGGGTCGTTTTCCTGCCAACCTGGCAGAGAACACTTGCTTTGCTAATCTTTCCTCTCCCATTCTATTTAAGTGACCATACCACCTGAGATTAGCTCTGCTAACGCATTCCTGGATGCTGACAATGTCAAGTTCTTTCCTAATATCCTCATTTTTAATATGATATTGCCATTGATGCCATCTGTTCATGCCTCTAATCTTTCTCAGGACTCTCATATCTGTGGTCTGTAGTCTTTGGTCAAGTGTTTTACTTCTGACCCAGCTCTCAGATCCATAAGTTAAAACTGGTTTGAACACTGTCTTGTATACAGCTAATTTAGTGTTCCGATTAATTTCTTTCTTATTCCATATGAATTTATTCAATTGACTTCCCACCATACCAGCTTTGCTGATTCTGTTGTCTATTTCTATATTTAATTTACCATCTTCAGTAAAACTCGTGCCTAAGTAGCTGAAATGTTTTACTTGTTCCACAGGTTCTCCATTCACAACAAAGTTGACATTTTCAATGATTCTGCCTATTTTCATTGTCTTTGTCTTTTTATTGCTGACCTTCATACCATATCTATTACAACAGCTATTCAATTTAGTCAGAGAATCTTGCAGACTTGTAGCAGATTTATTTAGAAGTATAACATCATCTGCATAAAGCAAAGAGCTGACATTAACATCTCCAATTTTGATATCAGGTTTAATACCACATTCCTTCATAATGTGATCCATATAGACAATGAATAACAGAGGGGATAATGTACATCCTTGTCTCACACCAGATTTAACATTAAACCATCTTCCTGTACTTCCTTCAATTCTAACTGCTGACTTACAACTCAAATAAAGACTAAGTATTGCTTGATATAATGCCCCATTGACACCATATAACTGCAGCATATTGAATAGCTTCTCTCTTGGCACTTTGTCATATGCCTTTTCAAATCAACAAAACTTAAATACCGATCTTTGTTATATTCCCATGCTTTCTCGACTATTTGTCGTAAAGTGAAGATCTGATCCTGACAGCCTCTATTTGGCCTGAATCCAGCTTGTTCTTCACCAAGCTTTTCTTCCACAATTCTTCTCAACCGTTTCTCAAGTATACTTGCATAGATCTTGCCAGGAACATTCAGTAGGGAAATACCTCTGTAATTCTCACATGCAGTTTTATTTCCCTTTTTATGTATGGGTACTATGAGAGCTCTACTCCAATCATCGGGAATTCATCCCTCTGTCCAGGCTTTCTGAACTATGCAGTGCAGCCACTGTAAGACTTTTATGCCACCATACTTCAGCATTTCTGGTCGAATATCATCTACTCCTGCTGCCTTTCCACATTCCAAGCCTTTGATGGCTTTTTCTACTTCAAGTATGGATATGTATTCCTGACTGCATGCCTGGTCAGTGTTTTTTACCACTGTGCTGTCATCAATGCTTGTTTCATTTAGCAGTTTTTCAAAGTAATTACTCCATACTTCAAGTATATCTTTTTCTCCTGTTTTCATGTCACCTTTATCATCTCTAACTCCTTTTACAGCACTCTTTCCTCCATTCCTAAGCTTCTTCAACAACCTCCAGAATATTTTGCCACCTTCTTGATATTTATTTTCTATATTCTTGCCAAAGTCCTCCCATGACTTTTGTTTAGCTAGTTTTACACACTGTTTAGCTTTCTTACATTTGTCTCTGTATTCTGTA